>NC_064826.1:68570000-69195000 GCF_024166365.1 Elephas maximus indicus | reverse complement strand
CCTGGCCTTCTGCTTCCATTAGGCAAACAGGAATCCATTGTGGCTGATGAGCCGATTCCCTAGCAGCCTCGTTTCACTCTTTATGAGGCTGAGAAGGGTGATCTGCAGCCAACAGCTCCTCTGCCCTAGCCTTATGATTTCTTTCATGCCCTCTTCTGCCATCAGGGCACTATGGGATGCAATATCCCAACCAGAGCCTCCTCCCCACCAGGAAGTTGGGCCCAATGGTACAGGCAGCGTCTGCAGACACTGGAGTCTCTGGCAGCACTGGAGGCAGTGAAGCAGGCAGCCCAGCGATAGGAGCCCAGACCCAGAGGACAGCCATGGCCTCGCACAGGCTCTGATACTAATTCAGGGTGACTTTGGACAAACCAGCCAACCCCTCTGTGGCTCAGCCACTCATTTGTAAAACGGGAATAATATCTCCCTTACTGGGCGGTCAGGGAATCAAATAAAATCATGAATATGAAAGTACTTTGAAAAATGTTCACTCATAAAAACAGAATTCTAGAAGGGCCTTAGAGATCATTTAGTGAAGTCCCTTATTATACAGATGGGAAAACAGTCCCGAAGCAGTTAAATGACTTGAACAAAGTCAAACAGAGGCAGAGCTGCTACACAAGTCAAAGCATAATTATTAAAAATTAGTATAGTCTAATATGGAGCCCTGGTGGTGTAGTGGTTAGGAGCTCAGCTGTTAACCAAAAAGCTGATAGTTTGAATCCACCAGCCACTCCTTGGAAACCCTATGGGGCAGTTCTACTCTGTCCTACAGGGTTGCTATGAGTCGGAATTGACTCGAAGGCAACAGGTTTTGTTTCTTTGGTTTTATAGTCTAATGTGAGTGGAAATATATTAATAACTTGTTTTTCTTTCTTCTCAGGCCAAAAAGGACATGAAAAAAATCAAGGAGGCCACCAATACATAATAAAAATCTTATTGCTATTATATCATAAACATGATAAAATAATATTTTCAATTTTATGGCCACCTTGTAGAAGAACAAAAATAAATCAATAAATTATAAAAATTACCCATAATCCTTCTCTCAAAAAAAATCAGTGTCAATGTTATGGTAAACACTATTTACTATGAGATTATACTCTACATAGTTTTGTAACCAGCTATTTGAATGAGAAGAATTAAAAACACCATCCTCTATTTTCCAGTAAAGTAACATCTATAAAGCATGTTAGTAACTGAAAATGTGAAAGGGTAATAGGACATTGGTTTTTTTGAGAAATGAAATATATCCGTAAAAGCTCCTCATTTATTCTCCATGGACCTAAAGAATATATACAGGCAGGCTCAAGAGTGAGTAAATTTACAAGTGGTCCTCCAATTCTCAAAGGCCATGGACAAATCTGTCCTCCTACTGTTCCATGCCAAGTTGAGATGTGTTCTACCGAAAGCAACAAAATGAGTTACTAGGAAAAGTCTTCTATTGCATTTACAATCCATTTCCAAAGCAATCACTGATGCAGCACCTCCCACCCCAAATAGCAAAACTGAGATTCTGTGATTTTTAATATTCTTCCTTCTCAACTCTCTATACCTCCATCCCTCATCCAAACTAGGGGTCAGTTTGACGGGAATATACCTTTTATGTTAGTGACATTCTGTGACTCATAGTTTTTAATCCTCACAAATCCTTCCTCTCTGAGTGGGGGATTGTTATACTTACAAATTCCCTTAAATGTAGCCTTAATTATACCATGTTGCCGCATTGGCCTGAGCGCCACCTTGAACAGTAGAAACTCAAAAGTGACCATGTGCCATTGCTTGTTCTCTTTAATACTGAGATGCTGAACTTGGCAGTTCTATATAAATCTTTCAGATCCAATTTGAATAAAGCCAGCTGTGCTGACTAGTTCTGATTTTCAGATACAAACCCACTGGAAACCCAAACGCCATCATTCTACATCTGAACACAGCCTGATTGCCCAAAAAGGAAACCCAAGAAGTCCCAATTGGTTGCTTCCTTTCCTGTCCTTGCCCCAACCTCTAGTTATCTTTCTAAACCAGGGGATTTTGTTAGACTCCATCCTCTTGTCCTGGCCATCCTACCATTTCCTTCTTTTTTTTTTTATTAAAAAGGTCATTTTTCATCATGCCAGAGGCATAGCTGATAGAAGCAAAAGTTCACCATCACCAGCCCTAAAAACATTGTACAAAAGTAGCACCATTACGGGAAGGTTTTTATGGTAATATGCTGACAAGACATTTGAAAAAACTTGATAAAAACTCATTCTAGAAATCTATGTGAAAACAAGACTGTGGAATGCATAAACAACGGCCTTAAATGTGGGTGCTCGTTTTATGCTCACCCCCTCACCAACCTCCAGTACAGGTCTGTCCCTTCCCCCAGCTCAGCCAAGCGCCAGGTCTCCTCCCCAACATCTATCTCTGTCCCCACTCTACATTTTTTCCCACAAACCTGAAGTTGACCCTAAATGGTCTAAAATTCAAGTGGTTCAGCTTTAAACAAAGCATGAATTCTCTGAAAATTTTGGAAACAGCCACATCTTGAATAAAGTGAAATGTTCCCATTTTGAGAAAAATTATTTCCAGATTCAGGATTTTTCCTAAGTGCTGGTGTGTTAGCATTGATCACGTATCAAAAACTTCAACTACTTAAATCTCTCTTGCTCTTGGTTAGTAGGTACTAACACCACTTATATGGGCATCAAATGATTACAATCCACATTTCAGCTATCTTAGGGGTCAGTGTAGGCTTCTGCATGACCTTCTAGCAATGTGAATACAAAATCACAAATAAAATTTAACAATCTTAAAAAAACCAATTAATTGGCTTATGTATTTTTCCAGGAATAAAAGGAAATGAGAGAAGTTATTCTAGGTGAAACTACCTTTGCAGGATTTTATAACCTGAAGTAATTTCATACAAACACAATTAGAATTGTAGCTCAAATCTACCCTTTGCCATCGAGTTGATTCTGACTCATAGTGATCCTATAGGGCAGAGTAGCACTGCCCCATAGGGTTTCCAAGGCTGTAATCTTTACAAAAGTAGACCGCCACATCTTTTTTTCTGCAGAGTGGCTGGTGGGTTCAAACCTCCAACCTTTTGGTTACCAGCTAAGGTGCTTAACCACTGTGCCACCAGGACCCCTTAGCTCAAACCTAGGAACTAAAATTATCATGAAAGTTTAACTATTAGGGAAAACGTTACAGATACATAAAGAGAAAGCATCTTTTGCAGATCCACTGCACGCAACTCAGAAACTTAACCAGCAGCTTTGAACCCTCCAAGATGAGTGTCATCTCAGAGACTTCCAGGGAAGGCACATCTGAGCTGTGGAAAAGTATTCCAGGGCCTAAGTTCCTGAACAATAGCAAGTGATGGTAAAAAAAAAAAAAAAAACAAGGTAGCAGGGCATGGGGTAGACATATCTTAAGTTATACAACACAAGTTCAGTATCAGAAACCAAGCAGAAGGCTTTCTGCTCACGGACTAAACCACCTAGAATGAGATACTATGAAAATAAATACACGTTGTGGCAAGCATGGCTTTTATCTAGAAAAGATACTTTCAAACATAAAATGTAAATAGGCTTTACATTTCTGAAATGGTTTTAAATCCCTTTAAGCTTCTCTAAACCAATCTACATAACTCTTTCAGGTATGTAGAAACTCCAAGACAAGATCAGTCTCACTTGGCTACTTGCTGAGACATTTGTCTGACTATTGCTTATTTTTAATGCTCTACATAACTTCTAGATTTGATATCATATAGTATCCTATCTACTATATTCTGGAAATTTTTATGTTTATCATTTACCCTATAATCTGATTTGTTTATTTTAGAAATTTTGGTGAAAACATTAAAACATGGTACAAAACACATGCCTTCTATTTTTTCTACTTCATTTAAATGGAGTATGGATGGATCATGATTTCTTTTCTCTTTTTATTTTTGTGCAATTTATCCTACAACTAAATGCTCAATAAACTTTATTAATTAACTACTTACAAATTACAAGCACCCCTACAGAGTGCAATCAATAACGCTGATAGCATGAGATGCCTGAAAAACTTAGAATTGGCCTCAAAATAAATAGCAGTGCTCTATAATAAATTTCCTAGAAGAATATAGGCAGAATATCCAGTAACTCCTTTCTTCCAAGAAAATGTCTCCTCAAGATTATTCACTTTAAATCAAAAAGTTCTAAATTGAAAATGTTTACTGTCCTATTAATGGTCACCCTATTAACAAACTGGTCCTAATTGCAACCTAATTCCCCGAACCTCCAAGATGCTGCAGCAAGATCTACGGATGCTAGAACAATATTTCAACATATTCAAAAATAGGCTAAAATGTCCAGGCAAAGGTTTATGCCAGCGCCCTACTCTACCCCTTCGCTTACATAGCTGCTGTCTCAGGCTCATACATTTAGAAAATTAACAACATAACGTCTGTAAGATATACGTAAGCCTGTAAGAAGATTAGGGAAGCTCAGGAAATTAGTGTCCTGAGGGGAGCCATAATAAAAGCCTATTCTGAAAATATCTCAGAACAGACAGGAAGCTTCTGTAAATCACATGCCAACTATATGCAAATGTGCATGATATGGCCTTAGGGAGAATTCTAGAAGAGGCCTCATCACCTGATGCTTCTGTGGTACCTCATTTCACACTATTTAGCTACTAATACCCTTTCATAGACCAATAAAATACATTGACCTTTTAAACCAGATTTTAGTTAAACTTGAGGATACTGTAAGTACCATAATGAGAAAAATCCAAGAGGCCCAAAGTAGTTACATACTTCCTTCTAGAAAAATGTACTATACAATAGAAGAGTTTTACAGGATTCATACCCAAATAATATAAAATACCTATTCAATACTATGTGCCAGGCAGTGTACTAAGTGTCTTACATTTGTCTCATTTATATCGTCCACTCTCAAAACAACCCTACCAGTCACAGACAGGAAACTGTCCGAGGAAACACAGTTTGCAAGGAGCAGAGCCCACAGTCACATCAGTTCTACTGACTCCAGACCCTATGCTCATTACCACAACTCTTTACCAAATTTCACACAAACAACTGGGGAAACAAACTGAAAAAAGAGTCAATTTTCAGGTCTAAAGTCCCTGAGTGGCACAAACAGTCCAGAGGCACCCAGAAAAAGAGTCTGGTGACCTGCTTCTGTAAAGATTACAGCCGGGAAAACCTATGGAGCAGTTCTATTCCGTAACACCTGAGGTCGCCATGAGTCAGAACCAACTAGGTGGCAATGCGTTTCCATTCTAAAATTCTGTTTCTTTTCCTTCCTTTTTTATGGGTAATATCATAGGAAATCAGATAAAAAGTTTTTTTCCCCCCGCCTCATCTTCCTTAATAATATATTAAAAACTAAGAATATGTGAATTCATAACGTCCCTTCAAATCTTTATCTAGATGTGAGGCTAAAGAAAAATGGAACCTGAATAGATCAGAACTCCAGCAAAGGCGGCAGACACCTTTATTCTCCCAGTCAAAGACGTCTACATTTTATTTTTCTGTTCATAAAAATTCATAATTAAAATTGCAAAGAGCAGCCTAATCTGTTCCCTCATTTTAGTGCCTCCATACATCACTGGTTCTGCTGACCTAATAAAAAGAGCTCATCTTTCCCATATCAATGCATGTACAAAATCACTGATTAGCTAGGGTCCATTTTGTGTACAGACTAACGTCGTGTTTAATATATCAACTCCATTAGCTGCTTAATGCCACTTCCAGGATTTAACAAAGCAAATTCAAAATGCCATTCAACAAACTTCCTGACAATATCATGGTCCCCAGACTTGATTTCTCTTAACTTATTAATTCTTTTGTATTTTTTAACGACTTTTCAAGTCACTCAGGAAAGTCAGTGGGGTCAAGAGAGGCCAACAGTACCAAATCTCCTGTTCACTACTTCACATATTTCACAGGTCATTTCATTAGGAATGAACTGAGTGAATGGCAGCAAGTGAAAGGAATCACACCAAGATTCTCCCCGAACATCTAAGAACAGTCTACTGAAATTGCTCTGTTCACTTGATTAGAGGCTGTGGAGTGGATGGGGCAGAGAAAAGGGATGCTTGCCTTCCTTTTTAAGGCTGTGGGCAGAGCAGCACCAGCTTTGTTAATAGCATGCCAAGAGAGTCATTTCTGCTCGTGGGGCCGCTGAAATCCCCAAGAAAGGCACGTTGTATGACATGAAGCCAGCTATCACTAAGTGAATTCTAGGGAATAATTAGAAAGCAGGCATTTTGACTTTTAAATATTCTACTGTCTTTAAGTGGTTTAAATAATTCCTAAGCATAAGTGCCGCCAGGGAGAACAGGGTGTCAGTAGCAGAATGGATGTTGTTGCTAACAGCCAACAGCTGGAAAGGGACTGTGACAATGCCCCCTGCTTTGCAGTACCTTCCTTGTACCCTGCACGACTAACTCAGGAGTCTAATAGCACAATATGGGAAATGAGAGCTCATCTATCTACTTGACAGGAGCACTACTGGCATCCCACGTACAAGACTTCCCAGCTCGACCCAGGGCTGAGCTGGATCATGACCTAAAAGAAAGTCTTTCAGGGGTGAGAGGCATTCTGTGGTAATTAATCCTCCAGGAGCACAATCCCCAGTGTCACCTGAACATGGAAGACTAAGTAGGAAATTCCACATTTCTAAATGCTTTGTATAGAGCACACCAAAATGGGGCTACATCACAAGTTCTAGGGGAAAATCTAGTGTTTCTGCCATAATAATCTTCTGGGTGCTTTCACTGAATTTCACCCAAGCTTTTCCACCAAATCAAGACTTCCCTTGCTATATCTTTGCCTGTTGTCCTTTCTATTAAAAGCACTACCATTCCTATTTGGAGTTTTTTCCCCCAGTCCTAATACCCCATCTATATCTCTTTTTTATTGTTGTTGTTGAGAATACACACAGCAAAACATATACCAATTTAACCGTTTCTAGACGCACAATTCAGTGACACGGATTACATTCTTCAAGTTGTAAAATCATTCTCACCCTCTTTTTTGAGTTGTTCCTCCCTTATTAACATAAACTCACTGCCCCCTGGGTTTCTAGTCAATCTTTCAGGTTGCTGCTGTTAATTTGATCCCATATAGATAGTTCTTAAAAGAGCATAATACTCAAGGAGACATTTTTTACTAGTTTAGCTCAACTATTGTTTGGTTTTAGGATATCAATGAATATTTTTTATTTAAGTTTTAAAGATTATCTTTAAAAGGCAAGAGTTCCAAGGGCTCATTCAGCCCCCATGGCTCCATAAAATCTGGAGTCCATGAGAATTTGAAATTCTGTATCCATCTTTTAACAGGTCTCTTTGCCTCCTTCTCTTCCATCTGCCCTACACAACACAGTTGTCCCTTGGAATCTGTGGTGGATTGGTTCCAGAACCACCTGCTGATACAAAATAGGTGAACGCTCAAGTCCCTTATATAAAACGGCGTAGTATTTGCATATAACCCACGCATATCCTTCCATAAACTTTAAATCATGTCTAGATTACTTATCATGCCTAATACAATGTAAATACTATGTAAATATTGTTTCATCATAATTGAAAACTGGCTCTGGAAGGTAGCCTTTTTCTTCTATGAGTTTCTTGAGCTTTTCTGGGAACAAAGATGCTGCCTGGGCATCAGCCGCTGCTGATTTGCCCATGATCTTGAATTTCTTGAGGCTGTAGCACTTTACAGAGCTAGCCAGCCATCCCTTCCTAGCCTTAAACTCTTTCTCACTCTCCTCAACCCCTCACACTTAGCCTTTGAGGGACTGCTTTGAGCACTTAATTGCTTTCCAGGAGCCATTTTTTCACAGAAACAAAGGGTGCACACAACACAAGTAGTTAATGAATGAGACTCCAGGGAAACACTGCTCAAACAACAAGTGCTGGGGAGTGACAGGATTTGTGAAATGGCAGGAGGCTACAGCAAGGTGCACCTTCACATTACTTCACTGGCGTGGATTCAATGTAGTGCCTGGCACACAGCAAATTCAAGTTTTTCTTTTTATAATTTTTCCCAAATACTTTCGATCTGTAGTTCGGTGAATCCATGGATGTGGAACTCACAGATACAGAGGACTGACTGTACTGCCAGATTAACTTTCCAAAATATGCTTTGATCATATCCCACTCCTACTCAGAAAATGTCAAAAGTCCAACATCTAAACCACTTAGGCTAACTTTATGGACCTCCACAGCATGTACATATGAATCCTTGGCAATAAATTTTCACAGCCTGATGTTTTTTCGATGAGGGATACACTCACTATTATGAATTCTCTAGAGAGTAAGAGACTTCCAGATGAGATGTCATGGGCCGTCTTCAAGGATAAGAAAAGAAAACCACATGTATTACACATCTACCGTGCCCCTCTCACTCCACTAAACTTTTAGACAATCCTTGTTTCATTTTTGTTACCCTGGATTTTAACAAATGAGAAAATTGAGACTTGGTAACTCCCAAGTCATAGTAACAGAGTTAGGATTCAAAACTAGACCTGTTTGACTCCTACATTAAAACAAGTCCAATTATTTTCAGACGCCTTATAGATATGCAAATGGTTGATTTCATACAAAAAGTTCTGGCCACAAACATGTGAGAACACCACTTGAAGGACTGGCATTTGAGGTGTCTCTAAGGGATGGATAAGACCTCAACAGGCAAATGGTAGGTGTGGAGAGACCAGCTTGAGCATGTTTAGAATGACTAAATCTCAGGAAAATGCTTTGAGGTCATGGAAAGAACTAGTATAGTGGGGTAAGAAGACTGGAAGAATGAAACTGTGTTTTGAAGGCCCGGCTGAGGAATTTGAAATTTATCCTGTGGGCAATGGGCAGCTATCAAATAATTTGAAAAAGATGCATGATAGCCAATTTGCTTTTTAGAAACAAAATCATTAAAATATTTAGGAGGATGAGTTCAAGAAGCAAGAGACTGTAACGGAGTGGGACTGGGACTTGTTGGTGGCAGACTATGAACTTTGTCCTGAAGAAGAACTGGCCAAACTCTTAGCCAGGACTGGAGGAGCCCCCACGGGTCCCCACAGGGCTATGCCAGTTCCTTGACCATCCCCCACACAGGGCTCCCTAGCCAGAGCTAGGAAAAGGAAGAAGGAAGTAGAGGAGCTATACTGGGTGACCCATTGACCTTGAATCTTTAAGCACCATGAAATCAGAGCAACTGGAGGGGAGTGCAGGCAGTTGGAGCCATGTGCCTGGAGCGGGGGTGGGGGGCTGGGGGGGAGGGACTTCCCCTGCATCACACAGGGAGAGGGGTTTGCTTTAAAAGGCAGGCAGAAGCTGACTAAACCAACCAGGCTCCAGGTTGATAGGGAAGGCTCTATCAATGAATCTAGAGAAAAGTTGTAGGGAGGACTCAGAAAGAAGATGGAATGGAGATAGATTATTGAGGTGGCACTGAAAAAATCTGGCAACAAATTAGATATGGAGGAGGAGGAAGAGGGAGGAATAAAGACGTTGAGAGGTTTCAAATCTGATTAAGTGGGAGTATAAGAGGGCCACTGAGATGGGGAACAAAAGAGAAATAGAAGGAGGTGAGTGAAAAGGAGGAGAAAAGTTTCTGGAAGATACTCTTTTGAGAAAAAGAAATGGATAGAAATATGTATCTGGAACTCCAGAGAAAGGCCCAAATGACAGACAGGAAAAAAAAGCTTTAACTATACTAGACAAAACTATGGAGTAGGGGAAATAATGTAACAATAATATTTGTTGTTGGCAGGTGCCCTCTAGTCGATTCCGACTCATAGAGACCCCATGAGACAGAGTAGAACTGCTCCATAGGATTTTCTTGGCTTAATCCTATGGAGGCAGATAGCCAAGCCTTTCTCCTGCAGAATGGGTGAGTGGGTTCCAACTGCCAGTCTTCCAGTTAGCAGCCCAGTACTTAACCTTCGCACCACCAGAGTTAATATAAAAATAACAGTCAACACTTATTAATTACCTATTTTCTGGCAGGCACTGTGCGAAACCATATACATACCAATTTATTCCTCAAAACAACCTTGAGAATCAGATACCATTATCACCCTCAGTTTATAGATAAGGAAACCGAAGTTCAGAAATCTTATGTGACTAAGTCAACAAAACCTATAAACAGCCCACAGAAAAAGAAATGGAAATGACTTTAAGCTCATGAAAAGTACTCAACCTCACTAAAAATTGAATAAGTGTAAATAATAAAAATAAGATACTACTTTTCATCTAAGAAAAATGTTAATGATCAAAACGTTGGTGAGGATGTGAGGAAATGGCTTCTCATAAACTGTCATTATTGTTAGGTGCTGTCAAGTCATTTCCGACTCATAGCAACCCTACGTACAACAAAAAGAAACACTGCCCAGTCCTGAGCCATCCTCACAATCACTGTTATGCTTGAGCCCATTGTTCCAGCTACTGTGTCAATCCATCCTGTTGAGGGTCTTCCTCTTTTTCACTGACCCTCTACTTTACCAAGCATGATGTTCTTCTCCAGGGACTAATCCCTCCTGATAGCATGTCCAAAGTATGTAAGACGAAGGCTCGCCATCCTTATTTCTAAGGAGCATTCTGGCTCTATTTCTTCCAAGACAGGTTTGTTCATTCTTTTGGCAGTCCCTGGTATATTCAATATTCTTCGCCAACACCATAATTTAAATGCATCAATTGTTCTTTGGTCTTCCTTAATCATTGTCCAGCTTTCGCATGCACATGAGGTGGCTGAAAACACCCATGGGTCGGGTCAGGCGCACCTTAGACTTCAAGGTGAATCTTTGTTTTTTAACACTTTAAAGAGGCCTTTTGCTGCAGGTTTGCCCAATGCAATGTGTTTTTTGATTTCTTGACTGCTGCTTCCATGGACCTTGATAGTGGATCCAAGTGAAATGAAATCCTTGACAACTTCAGTCTTTTCTCTGTGTATCATGATGTTGCTTATTGCTCTAGTTGTTAGGATTTTTGTTTCCTTTTTTTTTTTTTAATTCTGGTTTATTTTTATTGTGCTTTAAGTGAAAGTTTACAAATCAAGTCAATCTCTCATAAAAAAAAAAAACTTATATATACCTTGCTGTATACTCCTAGTTGCTCTCCCCTCAACGAGACAGCATACTCCTCTCTCCATCCTGTATTCCCGTGTCCATTCAGCCAGCTTCTGTCCCCCTCTGCATTCTTATCTCCCCTCCAGACAGGAGCTGCCCACATAGTCTCATATTTCTACTTGAGTCAAGAAGCTCACTCCTCATCACCAGTATCATTTTCCTGTCTTATAGTCCGGTCTAATCCCTGTCTGAAGAATTGGCTTTGGGAATGGTTCCAGTCTTGGACTAAAAGAAGGTCTGGGGACCATGACCTCCAGGATCCTTCTAGTCTCAGTCAGACAATAAAGTCTGGTCTTTTTACAAGAATTTGAGGTCTGCATCCCACCGTTCTCCTCTTCCATCAGGGATTCAGATTTTTGTTTTCTTTATGTTGAGGTGCAATCCATAGTGAAAGCTGTGGTCTTTGCCCTTCATCACTAAGTGCTTCAAGTCCTCTTCACTTTCAGCAAGCAAGGTGGTGTCATCTGCATAACGCAGATTGTTAATGAGTCTTCCTCCAATCCTGATGCCATGTTCTTCTTCATAAAGTCTAGCTTCTCGGATTATTTGCTCAGCATACAGACTAATAAGTATGATGAAAGGATACAACCCTGAGGCACATCTTTCCTGACTTTAAACCATGCAGTATTCCCTTGTTCTATTTGAACGACTGCCACTTGTTCTATGTACAAGTTCCTCATGAGCACAATTAAGTGTTAAAGAATTCCCATTCTTCACAATGTTGTCCATGATTTGTTAAGATCCATAGAGTTGAATACCTTTGCATAATCATTTTATTATGTTTTATCACAGGTAAACATCTTTCTGGTATTCTCTGCTCTCAGCCAGGATCCATCTGACATCAACAATAATATCCTTGGTTTCATGTCCTCTTCTGAATCCAGCTTGAATTTCTACCATAATTTTAAATTTGCATACCGTCCAACCTAACAATTCCACTTCTAAGAATTTGCAATAGAAGTATATTTACATATGAAAGCATAAATAACTGTAAAAGCATAGTCATTGTAGCACTATTTATATTTTCAAAAGATTAGAAAAAATATATATATAAATGTTCACTTGAGGGCCTAGAAAGATAAACTATGCCACCTGGGTTTCCAAACTACATTTATCATACAAAAAAAAAAAAACACTACATGATTGTAGGGGAAAAAAATGAGGTATATTTATAGGTGCCACTTGGTATTCTCTCCAAGATGTTAAGTAAAGAAGAAGGGAGTTTCAGTGTGTATAATACACTTCCGTTTGTGTTTTAGAAGAGAGATACATATTTCATTTTTTTTAATTTCAGTGGACATGAACTATCTATTAAAAAACACTTACTTTAGCCAAAGGTACATTCGAGGGTTCTTTAGGATATAGTCATAAACATAAATAACCAATTAACCCTGATACATGAAAATCAGTGCCAGGATATCATGTTGAACACATGCAAACACAAATCCATTCATTCTTCTCAGGATTTCAAAATACTTTATCTACTTCTTCATTAATTATTATCTAGCCTATTTGCTCATTTTGTTCCTATTTCAGCATTACAGAAAATGATGTGGCCAAAGTCACTATCAAGCCAGGAGTATTGCTAGAGGAGGAATATAGATCTTGAAATTATTCACCCAGGGTCACTCATTTCCCTTTTCTCATTTTATTAAGTCATTTTTTTCCAGAGGATAGTATGCCATGTCATTTATCCCAAACTGTCCATTCTCAAGAGTCACTTCTCATATATTCTCACCTTCCACCAGCTAAGCAGTTCTAGCAAAATAAGAACACCGTTTTCCCAATGGCCAAACTCTGACTTGACTGGTCTGGTATCACAACACCATAGTAGGCCTCCAAATATTTCAATAGAGTTGTACAAAAGTGGACATTCATTATTTTTGCCTGATTAATATATTTTATTCTGGTATCACCATCACTAATTTTATTTAGAAGATCACTTCCTCCTTCAGTCTCAAGCCCTGTGGTTTGTGCAGCTATCTCCAACCCCACCCTAAACTCAAGACCTGACTCATCCATGTTCTTCCATCCTCACTGCCACTCTAAGTTCAGAAATGGGCTCACAACCCAAATCAAACCAAATAAAATCAATGTTTTGCTGGGACTATTGAGAAAATGGTACCCTACTTCTACTGGAATTGTTAAAGTGGTCAGATAAAACTTTGAAGCTGCTGATACCAATCAGGGAATGAAGGTGGGAGTGGAGGAGCTGGACAAAAATGAGGACCAAAATAAATGAAAGCAGAACCAAGAGATTAAAAAGGAGAGTCCTGGTGTTGCTGTTAGAGCGCTTGGCTACAGCTGTACCGAAAGATTTACCTCTGGGCTTATCAATTATACGTGCCAATAAATCTCCTTGTTTGCTTAAAAAATGAAGAATTTCTGGGCTAGCAGGCAATTACAAAAGAGAAATGAGTCTATGTAACACCTGTCTCAAATGAGAGATTGAAATGAAGCTGGACAACAAATCAGTAGCCTATAATGTCCCTTCCAATTTTGACATTCTAACTTAAAAAAAGCCTTTTGACCAAGCAATTCCACTTCTAGCAACTTAACCAAAGCAAATAACACTGCATAAATATGCAATGATACATAGATAAATAATATGGTGAGAAAAAGAGGGAAAGGAAGACAGAAAGACACAAGGATATTCATCTCAGCCTTTCTTTTCTAATAGAAACAAAAAATTGAAAATAATTTAAATGTTCATCAGTAGAGGACTGGAAGAGCAGAGCATAGCAGTTAACACAGTCTTTGGAACCAAACTTTCCCATTTGAATCTCTGATCTATCATTTACTAGCTGTGTGACTTTGAGAAGTTACTTGGCCTCTCTGTGCCTCAGTTTCTTCTAAAAAGTGATGACAATAATAGTACCTATGTCATAAGGTTGTTATTTGGATTAAATGAGTTAATATTTGTAAAGTGCCTGGCACAAAATATAAGTGTTTATTAAATAAATAAATCATGGAATATCCATAGACAGTAATACAGTGTTGTTATTAAAAAGTAACATTAAAAAAAAAATGACGTTGATCTATATTTACTGACTTGGCACGGCAAGAATATTACATATAAGTTCTACCAAACACCTTGTAGAATATGATACCATTTGTATTAAGTGGTGCTTGAGTGTAAGTGTGTGTGTGTGTGTGTGTGTGTGTGTGTGTGTGTGTAATTTTCCTATGCAAATTGTGTTTTCAACGACAAGCATATGCTGTTCTTAGAGTCTTTGGGTGGTGCAAATGGCTAATGCACTCAGCTGCTAATCAAAAGGTTGGAGGTTCGAGTTCACCCAGATGCACACTGGAAGAAAGGGCTGGCAATATACTTCCGAAAAATCAGCTTTTAAAAGCCCTATTGAGCAAAGTTCTACTCTGACACATATGGGGTCACCATGGGTCAGAATCAACTCAAGTGACTGAGATATTGTTCTTATAGTCACCAAAACAATAAAGCTATCTGGGTTTGGGTAAAATTTCAGTGACAGAGATAAGACTATCTTCTTTACACTCATGATACTATCCCCAAGGTCTCTATAAGGCTTTCCCTTGTCTCCCAGGGTCCTAAATTCTTTTCACTTACCTTTTCCCTCTTTTCTCTTCCTTAGAACCTGGTAGTAGACAGGCCAAAATCACACAGATTTCATAATGGGATTTTATATCTACTGCCTATCCTTACTCTTTCCCCTTAAATTTTCTCTACCCTCTCCACTTCAATTCAGTACTTATGCCTCCCTGACATCACTGCTTCTTCCAGCCTTGAGGACCCACAGTAGACAAGTTTAATACACTGGAATGGAAGCTAAAGGCATTAATAGGGGCAAGCAGTGCATGTATTTGCACTAATACTTCTAGAAGGAAGAAAATGGCAGGGCCGAACACAATTACACATTTTCCCAAATTAAACTGCAAGTGCAGTTTAACATTTCAAAACTCTGGCACTCAAACTTGTTTCCACTGTTGATGAAACTGTAATTATACTATTGGGCAATTTAATTAATTTTGTGTTTTATTACAGAAGTCGATGATTCTGCCTAAATTGAGTTAAATTAATGGAATATAAATTGGTTTGTCACATCTCCAAGAATTTTTGTGAGGGGTGTTTGGCTTTAATTTGTAAAATCCAGTAAAGTCTCCACATGATAAAATTAATCATCCTTTTCTCATATCACCTCATCTGGAATTCAGGTAAAAAAAAAAAATGAGTAATTTTATGTCTTCATTAACCACTTTGCCTACAAAACACTAAAATTCTCAGATAAGCACTAAAGTATTAGACCACAGAGACAACCCAAGAGGTTCACTAAGTTAACTCCTTCTGCTTGAAAAAAAAATCAAAGAAAAATCACAAATAGATCAGAATCAAAAAGCTACTATATGGTAAAGGGGCAGTTGTATGTAACTGTAAGTTTATGGTTAAAAATATCCCCAAGACAATAATCACCTTTTGTATTCGTTTTAAGAAAAGGAGAGTGTCATTTGCTCCTTCTTAACCTTGTCCCAAAATTCCATTTCCATACTAGAATGCATCTTTTCAAATAGTTATGTAAACTGGTCCTTTCTATCAAGATTATTGGTGATGCAGTTAACATGCTCAGTTGCTAACCAAAAGTTTGGAGGTTCAAGTCTACTCACAGACACCTTGGAAAAAAGGTCTGGTGAGCTACTTCTGAAAAATCAACCACTGAAGAAAACCCTGCGGAGCACTGCTCTACTTTGACACACTAGGATTGCCCTGAGTCAGAATCTACTCTACTGCAACTGGTTATATTTGCAATCTTTCACATTTAACACCTACACCACTAAGGTATCACAATCTCTCTCTCTCTCTCTCTCATTTGTTGCAAGTTACTCTTTTCAACAACCCTATTAAATAGTTGAGGAGCCCAGGTAGAGCAATGGTTAAGCACTCAGCTAATAACCAAAAGGTTGGTGGTTTGAACCCACCAGCCACTCCACTGAAGAAAAGATCTGGCAATCTGCTCCCTTAAAGATTACAGCCTAGGAAACCCTATGGGGCAGTTCCACTCTGTCCTGTAGGGTTGAATGAGTCAGAATCGACTGGACGGCACACAACAACAACATTAAATAGTTAAGCAAATACCACAATCAACATTTTATAATCATCACTCTATAGATAAGAAAACTGAGATTTGGAAAAGTTGAATGAATTTGAGAACAGTTTAGCGTAGGGGAAATACTGCAGGCTTGAAATCAGGAATCCAGGATTCTATTCCCAGTTCTTCCTGTAACTACCTAAATTAGACACTTCTTCATTCTTTGGCTTATTTTCCTTAGCAATAAGATGAGGAGCTAGTGTAAATTAGCTCTAACGTGCTTTTCAGCTCTAAATTTGAAGCCTTGTCCAAGACTGAGAGAATCAGTATTAGGATTGTTGTTACTCTCCTTCAAAAAACCAAAGCAAACCCATTGCCGTCAAGTCAATTCCAACTCATAGAGAGGCTAAAGGACAGAGTAGGACTTGCTCCATGGGCTTCCAAGGAGCGGCTGGTGGATCTGAGCTGCCGACCTTTTGGTTACAGCTGTAGCTCTTAAACCACTCTTGTTTAGCTACTATCAAGTCAGCTCAACTCATGGCAAACCCATGCACAATAGAACAAAACACTGCTGGTCCTGTGCCATTCCCATGATGGAACATTAGGATACAGGTCTTCTATCCCTCATCTGTTCATCTCTCCATTACTCAAACCAATAAACCCTTAAGTAAAAGCTCCTCCATGTCTCCTTGCAGCACCTTTGTTCATCATTTCACACCAGCACAATTCTATAGATGTCTAAGACACAGAACAAAAGCAGAATACATGCAACCACATTAGACCTGAACTGCATTAACACCACTACACCACTATCCTATTTTTGTGGGTCAGCACTTATTTTCATAAATTTTCTTAAATACACAAATTCCAATTAAAACAGGTCTTGATTAAAAAAAAACAATGAGGATTATATAATTACATACTGCTCTGGGAACCTGGCTCTGGCATTTGACAAGCTGTCGGTCCTTACGTAAGTCAGTGAATCACTATAGGCCTTGTTCTTTCATTACACCATCAGAGAATTCGTCTGAATAATTTCCAAATTTCTTACAGCTTTAGAAAACATTTTTTAATTATATTAATCAGTAGCAACTAAAATGACAGAAATGCCTACCTTGAAAGAAACACATACACACACACACACAGGAAGAGAAAATAGCTTGTATCTAGTCTTTGCCAGAAGGCTAAGAAGCAAGGGATGAATATGCAAGTACTTTATGTGGACTCTTACTGAGCCCTCCATCCAAGGAGAATGCCAAGGAAATATGAGTATGAACAATGGCAAGAGTGCCAGGAGCTATGAGACCTAATGGACCAATGAAATTGGCTTACCTGTTTTTTCAGGCTCCTTTCAACTGTTTTCAAAAAACTAGGCAAGAATTAGGGCAATGGAAAGCATCCTATCAAGGAAAAAAATGGTGTGTGACTAGACCCTCAGTTTTTCAACTAACTGTGTTAAGGATGTGGGCTTCCAGGCTGAGCTGTCACTGCCACCATGACTCTTTGCTGTGGAGCTTTACAAACTTTTTCTCCATCCGTGTACCAATTTTAACTCAGCATAGACCAGCCATAGATTGCATTTCTGGATTGTTCCTCTCCCTCCCTCTCCCCCCACCCCTCTTCCAAGTTTAGAAAGAAGCTCTGGAACTGCTTGAGGAAATTAAACTACTTGGACCAGAGAAGTGGAGACTTGTTTCCAATTGCATTTGCATCAGTTGCCTGCTCTTGTAAAATGGCGGCTCAGCAAAGAACATTTCTCTAATGCCACCAGTAATTAAGTGGAAAGCAAAGACGTAATGCCTCTTCCACAGCTAAAGTGTCTTAAAAACCCATTTTAAAATGTGAAGAACCTATTGTTCCCACACCGTGTTTTAAAAACCCATCTGTTGAGCATAAATATTCCATTGAGCTTTGTGGAAATAAGAGATTCTCAGTTTTAGATGTGCGATTCAGTGTCTAGAAGTATACCTAACAGCAGTGTGCTATTGTTTTGACATTTTGAAAACATAATATGTTAGCTTCTAAGAATTGAAGTTTTTAATTGGGCAGTGGTGGGGATGCAGAGTTAGAAACCCTGGCAAAGAAATAAGTTGAAATTACAATTCAAGAGCAAAACTTCCCTTTCATCAAGCTGGACCTTACAAGTGAGTAGATACAAAAGAGCAACATGGCTTAAATTATAAATCTCATAAAATCAAAAATTTGTTTCCTTTTGCAACTAATTTAATATATCTTTATAGAGTTGGATGCAGAAAGTTACGAGCAATAAAAAAAGTTGACTACGTTTGTTTTAGTTTGATTTTTCTGCCCAAAATCAAATAGACCATAAAAAAGTTGCATTTTTCAAGCCTGTCGAATACCTCTTCCACCATGAGGCACTGACCCCTGGTATGTCATGTCTGGCCTGGAAGAGAAGCAGATGTCATTCCAATAAGACCTCTGTTTCCTTGACCGTGCAAGTCCATTCATCATTTCTGTCACATGCTGAGCACACACAGCCACTTGGACCAGACTCAAGGTCCCAGAGCCTCTGTGAATTCTAAAGAGATGGGCAGATTATTTTATGAAATTGCTCAAACTACAGCAACCTTGGAATCAAGCAATATTGATGAGCAATTACAACATTCATTCATTACTTATTGTTCCCAATCCAGGGACCAATGAGTTAGTCAACCAGCCATTACTGGGAGGAGTCAAAATTCTTTATTTCCCTTACAAATGTGTTTTTAGGTAAAATCTCCCTTAGTCAATATATTATCCTTTCACCCTTATGTAGATTGGTGACCCAGAGGGAGAGGAGGTAGTAAAACAGTGTGAATGAAATCCTGTGGATTTTAACTTCTGCACCTGGCAATATGGAAGTCAATAAACTTGAGTTCTACTCCAATTATTACCAGGAGTTGACCCAGGTAAGACATTTAACTATCCTGTGCCTCAGCTTTACCACTTATAAAATGACTTTCACACCTAGCTTCACCAGCCCCCTTCTCATTTCAGAGCACAGGTTACATCCAGAATAAAAAAAAATAGTTCCTAGTAATGTTATGAGAAAGGTATGTACCTTTCCAAAGAATTTCTTTCTTTCTTTCTTTCTGTAAGGGCCAGCAAATAAATGACTGGCAAAGAACTAGCCCTTAGGACTCATGGAAAGAAAGTCCTGCCATCTCACATATGGTTTGAACAAATGACAAGCACACCAATGTGCACTGTCACAAGCAACTTAATATTTTATAGGTTAGTGCCTTCCGGCAGCATCTGACATTGAATATTGGCCCAAACCCTTTTGGAAGATGCAACAAAGAGTGGATGATGATAAGCAGCAGGCAATTTCCTACCAACTTGTGCTCACAAATGACTTGTGAATGTTAAAATTCCAGGCCTGGAACATTGCACAAATTCTGATCCTTTCCGGGAAGCACCATTCTCTCTGGACAGTCATGGCAACCCAAGCCACAAGGCTGTGCAGATGGTGTACAGAAAGAGGGAAGTCTGTTCTCATTGTGAGCTGAAATGCCCTGGCTTGGAGATAAAGCTTTACCTTTCACCCTTCTGCTAAAGCTGTAACAGCCCTGATTTCCAGTAAAAGATCCCTCATTTCCTTTTTCAAAGGCACCACAAAGGAAAAAAAGGGCCAGAGATTACTCACCAAGACACAATACAGAGTACATCAATTTTCTTCATGCATAGAGCATTATGCCAGTTGGTTAAAGTCTCGGGATTACTCTTTTAAAGTGGCCACAAGTTGATCTTTAATTTAAGGAACCTAGAGCCAATTCATTTTCTTTTCAGCCCTATACCACAGTTCTGCAAACACAGTTTTAGTCTTCTTTTACTAAAGTTACATGTAGGAAAACTACCTATACAGTTTGTGGAATAATTGGTTGATTTATGTGAGATCCTGTGAAAAGTAATGGCATTCGATAGTTGCAAGGTTACCTCTGATAATTTAAGACACAAATATCTGGCCCTTCTGGTCACATTTTACTCCACAGTACTTGACCACTAAAAGGATAAACTCAGTAACTTAAGTTAGACTTTTAGACTCTAGTAAAAAAAAAAAAAAAAAAAAGCCCTTGTTTTTTGCATTTACTACAGAAGACAGACTTCTATACAAATTTTTATATCTCTGCTTCTTGTCTCCAAATCACAACTCACCATGAGCACATAAATACAGTGGGTCCTTGGAAAGAGCCACCCCAGGAATAGAGAAATTCATAATTTACACAAAGCTATGTATTTTTTTTTTTTATGTATTGTCCGATGGGAATGTGAACTTGGGTTTCAATATTGGGACTTCAGTGTAGACTGATTGCTAGAAAAATGACTCAGTCTTTCTACCTTTACCATGAACCAGCAGTGTTCCTTTCTCCAGAGCCAAGTTTTCCTTTTCCACTTGTTCATAATTTTGAATATATCATAAATAGTGAGAGGAGGGGATCAGCAAGAGGGGCTAGTGACCCCAACACATATCATCAGAGGATCTCCAATATCCTTTTCTATGAGTGGCCCTAATTCTACCACTTCCCTATTCATTACAAGCCAAATAAGGGAAAGAACCAGGAATTGTGTTTAAGGGGAAGCATGGTACACAATGCAGAAGAGAAATGTTTTGTACCAGCCCTTGTGGTAGTTAAAATTGCTTGTCCCCTTTAAACTCTAAACATCTAAGACATAGAAAATCAAATACTGTTATTTCAGCCATGTTACAGAGAGCACTGGCAATCTTCCAGGTCCCAAAGACAGTTCTCTACCTTATACTTTCAAAATTCAGCAAACGTTTTAAAAATCATTATGCGTAAAGCTATGTTAGAAGAATCATTCACTTTTGGAATTCAATAGTGTGAATATCATTACAGTCCAGAGCAATTAAAACCAAAAAAACTAAAAAAAATATTTTTTTTTAATTTTTGTTTTTTGTTTTTACAACCTACAAAATTCAGATATTTATCAGCTAAGGCAATTTAATAAATAAAACTTTGACTTTTCTTAAAGCAATGATTCTTTGCAACTCTTGATTAAGATCATATTTTTCCATTTACTCATTTAAAAAAAAAAAAAAACCCCACTGCAAAATATCATGGTTGGGATAAACAGCCATCTTCGAAGGCAAAAGTGAAGCCTAAGTAGATACACATGCTATGGCATTTTTGTTTGTTTGCTTGTTTGTTTTCTGGTATCTTTTCTGCTGATTAATATCTTTAGAATCATTTTCAGATGTTGAGTGACTAAGATGGCATGTCAACTGTTCAGCTCATTGGAGAGGGTAATATTCTTGTAATCATGGTTCTAAATACAGAATAGGTGCAGATACTGAATAAGGGTTTTGTTTCACTCTTGCTTTCTTCTCCTTCCTCCCCTCCTCTCTCCTTCCACCTTACTTTATTTCAGCTGCTCCCTGTTACCTCTTAATTCTACAGAAAGAAAAAAACATCTTTGAAAAGAAACCTGATGCTTCCTATCTTTTAATCCATTTTCCAGGTTGCAGTGAAGTTTCTGAAGAGTTACCATATTAACTCTGTCCTTGCCAGGGGCCTGCACAAATTAGATCCCTGCGGCACAATTCTTGCTGAGATTTTCCCAGAAAATCAAACTAGCATACATACTCATCCCCTGAACTGTAAGAAGAAACGTTGATAATTCCTGCCATGGAGGACCCAGCTAATTTTTACCTGTGCATTTGTGGAGTGGCTCTACCATCAATCCCTCCTTCTCCCAGCTCCTTCCCACCCATCCCCCACTAATCTCTTTAATGTTACCAGGTACCAATATCTATAATCCCAAGAATTTGGAAAAACTAAGACTTGTCTATGGGGTACCTACTAGAAAAAAGGCCAAGCATTTGAACAGGGTCATGGACAATGCTTTCTTCTCTTCTGGCTCACCACTCACTTAAATGGCTTGAATTCCACACCATGAGTAACCCCTGAAATGCGGTGTGGATGCTCAACCTATTAAAGCAATAGCATCATTTACATTTATAGGAGCCCTAAAAAAGTGAGACATAAAACAGGGTGGAGAATCAAGAGGTATCAACAAGGCTACAGCCTATCAAGAATCAAGATAGTAAGGGAGAAAAAATGTTTTTAAGGCATCTAATTAAACCAATGAAAAATGGGAACAGGGAGAATATTTGCTAGGCCCACAGAAGCAGCTGCCTGAAGTTTCATCAGAGTGAGTCAGCAACACATTTAGAGAAACAGTGTATCAACAAGAAGGGATGGGTTTGTCAGCATAGAAAACTGGGATGGAGAAAACAAGCCAAGATGATGGAGGCTCAGGATTCTCAGGGAGAGAAAGATACTTCCAGGAAAATGGAATTTTCAGCTCTACTTTGGGTTCCTCATGGCCTCTTTTGAAATAACCTCAGGTTTCCCTCCTCTTTTTCCATATATATACATATATATACACCAACCAACTTTTGGTTACTAACTGGACTTTCCACAGCCACCATATTAAAAAAGGAAGGAGTTCTGTATAGTGTTTCAAATATTATTCTAACAGAAAAAGGGTATTACCAAAACATCAAAATGGTGTTTGGTTAGAGTGAGTATATCTCTGAATGTCTGTTAACTCTAGAAGCACTGACAAATTCAGTTTCCGGGCCCTGGACCAATGCAATTTCACCAGGCTGATGCTGCCCTGCAGGGCCTCTGGGTGACTACTCAGTCTTCTCCTAGCAGTCTTGCCTATGACTGTGTGTTGCCCAATTTTCATTCAAAAATCTTACTGGATTTTTATAGAAAAGGGTATGGGGTACACCCCATGAGGCAGATCATAGTGAGCAGACCACAGTCCATGGGGACTGTGAAAGCCTAGTAGGAAAGAGAGCACGAAAGAGAGAAAGGAATATTCTTCTTGCCTATTCAACAATCTTTCCCATAATCTACTTTCTCAGTCAGCCATCTGAACATTGGGTCATAAGTAAGATGACCGTAGAATTTATCACCCAAATCAGAATACTTTCGAAAATAAGAAAGGCACTTTTGATAACTGCACCAGGACAAAAAGTATAAAACAGGACCGTCCCAGGTAAACAGGGATGTATTGTCAACTTAGTCAGATGGCCTTGGTCACTAAATTGTCATCACACAACTATTCAGAAAGAGGACTAACACTCTTTACTATCAAAAATAAAAATAAAAAATGACAAGCTTTGAAACAGTGATCTTGAATCATTATTCATTAAAAAAAAAATACTCTTCCAAAGACAGAAACACTTAGGATGACATTGGTTCATTCATCTTCTCAAAATAATATGCTCAGTTCAAGGCTGGTAAGAAAAAGAAACTCCTACTGCTGCTGATAAAGCCATCTGTGCTTCCAAAATGGCCAACAAGTACCTCTAGAGGAAACAATCAAAAGTCAGCAACCATCAAAATCATGACAATTAAACAAAAGAATCTATTAGGGTCCAACAGAATTCGAAGATTATAGAACAATATCGTTAATACCACATGCGAGTAAAATTCTGTTGAAGATATTTTAAGAACAGTTGCAGCAATACACTGACAGGGAACTGCCAGAAATTCAAACTGGATTCAGGAGAGGACATGGAACGAGGAATATCATTGTTGATGTCAGATGGATCTTGGCTGGAACCGGAGAATGTCAGAAAGATGTTTATCTCTGTTTTATTGACAAAAGCATTCAAGTGTGTGGGTCATAAAAAATTATGGATAACATAGCAAAGAACGAGAATTCCAGAACACTTAACTGTGTTCATGTGGAACCTGTACATAGACCAAGAGGCAGTAATGGAACAGAACAAGGGGATACTGTGTGATTTAAGGTCAAGAAAGGTGTGCGTCAGGGTTGTATCCTTTCACCATACTTAATCTCTATACTGAGAAAATAATCCGAGAAGCTGGACTACATGAAGAAGAATGTGGCATCAGTTTTAAAGGAAGACTCATTAGCAACCTGGAATATGCAGATGACACAATCTTGCTTGCTGAAAGTGAAGAGGACTTTGAAGCGCTTACTGAGGAAGATCAAAGACATCAGCCTTCAGTATGGATTACACCTCAACATAAGGAAAACCAAAATCTTCACAACTGGGCCAATAAGTAACATCATGATAAATGAAGAAAAGATTAAAATTGTCAAGAATTTCATTTCACTTGGATCCACAATCAATGCCCATGGAAGCAGCAATCAAGAAATCAAACAACATACTGCATTGGGCAAATCTGCTGCAAAAGACCTCTTCAAAGTGTTAAAAAGCAAAGATGTCACTTTAAGGACTAAAGTGTGCCTGACCCAAGCCATGGTATTTTCAATCTGCTCATATGCATGTGAAAGCTGAACAATGAATAAGGAAGACCAAAGAAGAATGGACACCTTTGAATTAAGGTGTTGGTGAAGAATACAGAATGTACCAGAAGAATGGACAAATCTGTCTTAGGTGTAGTACAGCCAGAATGCTCCTTAGAAGCAAGGTTAGTGAAACTTCATCTCACACAGTTCAGAGATGTTATCAGGAAGGATCAGTCCCTGGAGAAGGACATCATGCTTGGTAAAGTAGACAGTCGGCGTCGGCAAGAGAGGAAGACCCTCGGAGAGGTGGATTGACACAGTGGCTACAATGGGCTCAAGCATAACAACAATTGTGAGGATGGCGCAAGACTGGGCAGTGTTTCATTCTGTTTTACAATAAATGGAGCTGTCAAAGACAGGAGCAGTTTTTACTCTTTAACTCCGTTGGCTGCACTCTGCTACAAGGGTTCCCAAACTTCATTTTCTGACTAATCCTCAAGGAAAATAATAAGCAAAAGGCACATGGATGATAACTGGAAAAAGCTACAGCCCTCGAAATATTTCAAAAGCTCATTCTTCTCTCATTGCAGATTTTCAGCTGGACTGCTTTTATAACTAAGAAAATGCATTCTGGGAAGATTTGGCATTTTTAAAAGTTCAGAGTTGATAGCACACATTCTATAAATAAATCTACAATGAAGTGCTAAAACGTTTATTTCTGATTTCTTATTTCACAAACTAGGAACTAGGTATAAAAATATTGGATCATAAAATGCTTAAAAAGTAGATTACCAGAAACTAATAGAACACATTATTATCTATTGAGCCAATGATGGGTCAAATGGCATTTTGAATTCTTGCAGAGAATATGAATATGACCTTCATGTATACCACTTACAGAAAGCAATTTTATTTACATTTTTAAATCCACATAAAGATGAAAGATGATACTGCTGCAAAATGGAACATTTAATTTTTTGCCCCAAGGCATAACTAAGGTTTCTCAAGGTCAAGTGTAGGACATGACTGAAATGAAGCTAGACTCTTCCCTGCCACATCCCCCCCATCTCTCGCCAGAAACTTCTACTTTGGACAGCAGGTTCTGGGATCTACGTTTACTCCTCAGACACAGAAAAAGTCCTAATCCAACATAGGCTAATGTTATAAAATATACAATGGGCATTCTTCTACTTTATTTTTAAATCACACATCCAGAATGTAATGGAAACTCTTCTGGTAAACTGGCTGAATGTTTGAGTCTATTTTGACTATCAAGTATTAAGATTTTTTTTCAGGTTTCTTAGTTTGCACCACTCTGTAAAAGAATGTGGATTTGCATCTCCCTTTTATATCTGATAAGCTGTCAGCAAGACAGAACTCATGAGATAAATGCCACGGGAAAAACTAGAGTTTATACCTCATACATGTGGTTACCTCTTACAAATAAACTCCTCTCTCCTCTTCGCACCTCCTCCTGCCCAGACATGGCAAGTAACTCACAAACATGTGTGTCATTTGTTAGGAAGGATACAGATGCGAGGAATCATTATAAACCCCATCAAAGATGACTGTGAGGGCATTGCTTTATGCCCTGTTCTCACTTATTACCTTACCCTGAGGCCCAGGGATCATTTTTCATATCGGTCAGGTCAATAGATGCAGACTTCCTAAAGAGATTGTGTCCCAAAAGCCATCAGCAGAAGCTGGAGTCACAATCTTCAGTATCAAACCTGCATTTGTCAACCTCGTATTCCCATTTGATGGGGAGCCCCTCAAAAGCAAGAACTGCATCTAATAAAACTACAGTAGTGCCAACAGTAATTTTATGCATATTCTAATTGCCCAAACAAGGTCCACTCAGAGGAGGAAAAAAAAAGAATTATTTTTTTAAAGTGGAACACAACATAGTTATTTCTTTCAAAAACTCAAAAAATGAGATGAATTCTTCTTCCCCTCCATTATGTGCACACATCCCAATGCAAGCACGTGCACATGTACACACACACACTCACATTCACATAGTATGGTGTAGTGATTAAAAGCACTAGTTCAAAAATAAAACTGCCTGGGCTAGAATCATGTCACCTTGCACCAGATACTTAATGCCTCAACTTCTTTATCTATAAAATGGGATATTATTAATGGCATCACTAGGATGGACATACAAATACACTGATATTAATGATATTAATAGTACCATACTGATAGTAATAGCACTTGTTTATCTCCCAGGTTGGTTGAAAGAACTAAATGAGAAACTCCATGGCCAAGTCCTGCTTGGCTCAGGGTGTAAACGGGAAGGTAGAATATTTTATCTTTTGTAATCATCCCCACACCTTCCCCACTCTCATGTCAAATCCAAAACAGAAAATAGTGTTTCTTTATAGGAGCTTTCCTTGGGTACCCAGGCCAATGCCTTGGAAGGGCCCACTACAACCAGGAATATGGAGGCCTACAGGAGATGTTTTGAGCAGTAAATGAGAGGGGTGCTGTGCCTCTCATCCCACCAAACTATTTCATCTAGTACTTCTGCCACATCTAGGCACTCATCTAGAATGAACTTCAACAGGGAAACCAGCCTGTGTACCCTGGCCAAAGGTCCCTGGACTTGAAAACCCAGAAGGCTAAAAATTTTGATTATACTATGCGTAAATTTTATGATAATTTCAAGCATTAAAAGAAAAGCAATTAAAATCAAATACTGCTCACAAATTAATCAATATTTAAAACTGGGTATTAATAAATGTCCATAGTATCTGCCATCTGAAGCTAAAACAACAGAGATTCTCCTCTCAGTTAGGCAATCTGTTCATTGGGTCTGTGAATGAATCGTTTCTTCATTTCCATAAACAATTAGCTCATTGCTGTAGAAACAGCCATGTTTTTCTGGCTTTAATAGAAATGGTTACTACCCACATTAAATGTATGTGGCTTTCTGGGCAGCATTGGGCATCGGTACATCTACCAACCAGCTGCAAGAAGGAAACAAAAGATAGGATGGCCTTAGGGTAGAATTAACCCTTGTGTACCATCCATTAAGGGCCATGCTTGGAGCACATGGGAACCTGGTCCAGACACCTTTCTCTCTAAAGGATAACAAAACTTTGTTTCTCTTTATTAGCTCACAGTTGCCTTGTGCCAGACACTTTCTGAGCTCTTTATAACACATTAACTCAGCTAATTCACAATAGTAACTCTACAGGGTAAGAGGCATCATTAGTTCCACTTTACAGATAAGGAAATTGAGGGTCTGAGAGGTTAAAAGTTTCCCAAGGCCTCACAATTAAGAATATACCGTTCTTGTCCCCTCTTTTCTCCTAACCAGACTTTTTTCAATGCTGCTTGTCCCTTAGGGAATAAAGTGAGGAATCTGAGAGAGAATTCCTGGAAAGACTGAAAAAGGGCCTGTTTTCTCCTGTGACCAGGTCCTTACTTGAGCCAAGAGGTCTCCCACTTTCTCTTCATCATTCCGTTTTTACTATGAATTCAATGTTGACTCGTGCACAGGTGCAATGATGTTATCCTCCTGGCTGGGAGTTGGGTGGTATAGTCTTTGGCAGGGTGTCAGTCATCCTTTAAGCATGTGGATTTGCCTTTCAAGCCTCTCACTCTTCCCACCATTTATTCAAGGAATACCAGAAAGAAAAAAAAATCAGTCAATGTAGGAAATGTGCAAATGCATCTGGCCACACATAAATTAGAGTCATTGTAATTGTGAAGGATTTCAGTCAAGAATGCAAGGCAGGATTAAACATCTCAGGCCAAATCATTCACTTTGCATGCTTCCGCACTTCAGAACATCTATTGAGAGCCACAGATCCAAAAGTGGTAGCTCAGCTCATCGGAATTAACGCCAGATCTACACTAGTTTGATAATGGCTAGAGGCTGTGTCTGCTTCTTTTCTGCAGCTGTTCATAATTCTGACTTGTTAGACCAAAAGAAATAATATTGAAAATCTAACATGAGGTACTCATCATTCAAATATATATTTCTTGTGAAAGAAGCAAAAACTCTGCCATGTTCTGCGAAATCTCCACATCAATTGCAATTAACTTGCACATCAAGACCAGAGAAATATTACACATGAATAACTTTCTTTCATATGCAATAGTTTGCATCTTTCTCTGCATTTAATTCTGAAAAACAATAAATGGAGGTGAACTGGTACAAGGAACTTTATTACAAATGACTAGAAAAGATCTGTGAGTGATGGTATTTGATATTTTCAATTTCAGAGACTATGCAAACAGCCCTGTTACCAACACCACAGCTGCACCAACAACAAATCACAACTTACAATTCTGCAAATAGATTTTAGAATTAAACATGGGATCAGTTATAGCATTTCCATTGAGAACTGCGCGTACAAAAAGTGTAACGAGTATCATACAATCCAATCCACACTTCTAAGACTTTTTTCATCAAATATTGGACAGAATCAGAAATATAAGTAGCCAGCTGGTAAGTCAGGGCATTACTTCTTATTTAAAGGAAATACTAACACACTTGTGCAGTGGCCATTTTTGCAAGGAAAAAAAAATAGTATGACTTCTCTAGATAATCTGGGAGTGAAGTGAGTAAAAAAATAACAGGTTTTGAAAATGTCAACATAGTTTTTAACATTGCATATTTCTCAATCCAATAAGGCAAAAGAAAAATGCTACATTCCCCAATAAATATGCACAGTAAGGAAAAAAGAAATTCATGTTTGGGTTTATGGCATTTCTTAGAGATCTGTAAATCAAGTAGCAGAATAAATGAGAAAATGAGTTTTTAATGTACGTTTGGAGGAAGAAGAAGAAAGGACCCCCTATTTTTCCAAATTTTGCTTAACATTTATGGAAAACAGGGAGAGGTTTGTTTTTAATAATTTAACTACATTCATAAAGTCTCATTTTTATGAAGTTCAGTGCTAAGATTAAAACTGGATCCATTTTATCCACTTATTTACTCAGGAATATATATAAAATACGGACAGCATATAGCACCAAGGAATATATTGTTGATTATTTTAAACAAAACAATGAAGCAATGTTGAAGTTTTTCTTCCCTTCCTACCTTCCTTTCCTCCTTCCTTCTTTCCTTTCTTTCTCACTTATGACTTCTTAGTGACCCATAGATCTCTTTGTAATCTAGTAAGTCAATAAATGCATCTTTCCTAAAATTTTGATTATGTTCTTAAATATTACCTAGGAATATTGCAGTCAGTTTCAAAGCTGGTCAAGTGCATAAAAGAAGAGACAACCTTATGATTAGCAAATCGGCACACAAAGATGGACTATAAATTTCCATTACATTGTCAAACTCACTTAAAACAATCAAATATTTCACCAAACCATTTACAACCATTGATTGCACACCAAACCTGGCTTTATATTCTTCCTATTTTAAATAGCGGCAATATTTTACAAGGACTTCAAACAGTAAGAGATTGTGAATGTAAAGCAGTCCATTAATTTTATATAAGCTGTTTTATATACCTGTGGGCCTCTAATAACATTCAGCTACAAGGTTACAAGGAGAGGAATCATTTTCTAACGTTCAGTTGCAGAGACTGAAGTATATACACATGATTAAAATCCCAGTTATCAAGCCACTAGTTTCTCTTTACCAAAATTTTTCATTTAATAGTTGAAAATACTAACATAAACAGCACAGCAGTGCCAGGTGAGGTACCAGAGCCCCATCAAGGAAATGGTATTGCCAAGCCCAGGTTAGAATTTATTTGAAAGTCAACAATTTTTTAAGACAAAATAATTCCCCACAAGCATTTCCCATGGAATCTTGCAAAGACGTAGATGTATAGTTGTATATTCAGTTTTGTTTTGCTGTGAGTGTGTGTGTGTTTATTTAGTCTGCGAATGAGAAAAACTCTTCTAAATCAGGAAATTTTCTCCTAGCCTTTCTAGCATAATTTTTCTAGTAATAACCCTATCTTAGAAAAGAAAAGCTGTGCATCTTTCCTTTTAGTCTGTGATTTTTAATTTTATTAAAATTCCTGCCAGTTTGCAGCATGGTGTCTTTGTGTTGGCACTAGAATGCCTCATTTCTCTGTGTGTAATTGTGGAAGCTAGGGGCAGGGGGAAGTAGAAAAATGTAAGGCCCTGCTGCTATTTCCAGCTAGCTCTTTCTGCTCAGCTTCCTGCATCATACTGCAACTTTATTGTGCTAAGCCTACACTTCCTCTGAGTGGTTAGCCTGGCCTTTTATTCCTCTAAGTTAGTACTATCTAATAAATGTCTTTTTCACTTTATTGGGATCTCTCCTAAAACGCATGTCTGTGGGGCCTGGTCTCACAGAGATAGTCCTTTAGTCTAGAGAAAAAGTAAATTAAAAGGACATTTCTGTTAATATCAAAGTAAGCTTATTACTTCAATATAAGCACTTCCTTAATTTTCCTTTCTCAGCATGCTACACACATATAAATAAAACGGCTCTCCATTGGGTGTATGTTACCTATATCTCACAGAGTTTAGTTACAAAGCCCTAAAAATGAAGATGGTGGGAAAAAACGGTGCCGGTAGATCACACTGTCTTGGTATCGTGCTCGTTGGCTGACGCCTTTGACCAAGGCGAGGAAACAAAGGCGCTCAGGTAACTGCAATACACCATGAAAAGTTAGGCTCCAAAGAAAAAAAAATCTCAGCAGTGGGGGGAAAGGGTCTATCATACTACTTCAATGCCCTGGAAGCCCACAATTTCAATTTTGTTCTCATTAATGTTATAATTATGATAATTTTTCTGCAATGAAGGAGAAGGTGTTAGTTTTTTGTTTTTTTTTTTTTTAAGTTCCACATCTTTTCTGCTGCGATTCACAGGCTATGGTAAGGGAGGGACAGTTCCAGATGAACGCCAGGCACCCACAAATACAAATAAACACACACACCCCTCTCAATTGATTATAAGGGCTATGACACTGCAGGGAATAGTGAAGCCATCTGCAGAGGATTACACGTTTCACCCTAGCAGCTGCCCACCAGGGGCGTCAGGTAACTTCGGAGAGTAAGAAAGACTGCACCATGGTGTATGGACTGCGGAAGGGAGGGAATATGGGAAAACGCTGTGCAATCCACTCATCAGGACCCTGGATAGTTCAGTGACTTCTGGTGGCTGGAGGTGAGGCCCTTCACCAGTCCCGGAAAACCTTAGCAGACTAGCCCGCAGGCAAAAGTCCGGAATCTCGCCGAGAGTAGGAAGAAGGATGATCTCGTGAGGGCCTTCGAGAACACCCGGAAGGCGTTGCGCCAAAACCGCCAAAACCTTCCCCTCTCATCCAATCCCGGATCCCTCTTCGCCTCCAAATTGGTTCTCTTCTGGCAGGCTTGCCTTTCTCAGAGCTGGCTTCTCCTACTGTTGACGGAGCACTACCCGCTAGTTCTCGGCTCCTCGAGTACCAGGGGGATTTGCAGAATCCCGGGGTTCTGAAAGGATTGAGTCCTACGCTAAAGCAAGAGAGATGGACAGAACTTCCCAGCCACCTTTCGCCTTTGACACCGAGAACCTCTAGCGCCAACACTCGGTACTCTTCTGCGTATTTCTGGCCCAAATCACGAGTGTGAGCGCCACCGCGGAGGAACTGCGCACAATTTAAGTGACCGCAGTGTCCTCTTTAGGCGCGCAAGAGGCCCCCGAGGGAGTGTGCCACGGAATCCCAAGCAAGGGGCTGGCGGGAGAGGGGGCGGAGGACAGGGCAATGCTTGTGTGAATGTGTCTGTTTTGTTTGGGGTTTTCTTTGTTTTGTTTTGTTGGGGGGGGTTGGTAGGTAAATAGAAGAAGCATCACCCCGCCACCCCAATCCTGGACCTAATGATGATAAATTCCACGCTGCATCGGACCTCATGCCTGGAGAGCCTAACCAGGGAAAATAATGAGGCTGCCTCCCCATTCGTCTGCATTAAAGGCGAGTCAGGCACTTTCGATAGCAAATATATTGATTCCCTTGCACGGCCCGAGGTTTGTCTTGCTCCCCGTGAATAATTACTGCTCTTTTAGAAATTCATAATAATTAGGACTCCCCTGCCCGCCCCCCCCCCCACACACACACCGCGGGTGCGGCGTTTTAAAGGTGTTTTATGGCACTGGGATTTTTTTTTTTTTTTTTAAGGCACTGGGTTTAGGTGACTCCAGCCCTTGTTCTCGGCAAGTGGGAGATAAAGATAGGAATCTCTTTTCCTGCTTGCTTTTTTTCTTGAAAGTTCGTTCCCCCTCTCTGTGCCTCAGTTTCTCATCTGTCAAATGAAGTTTTTACATTGTTAAAGACACTTCCAGCTCTACATTACATGATTGACGTTTCTATATTTTTTAGGCGGGGGGGGGGTAGATTTAACCAGCTGCATGAATGAGTGGACGCACGGGAGGAGAAGGTGAAGGAAGGTAGGATTCGCCTCGTCCTTGGATAAACGCTGTGGTAATCACGTGACGCCACAACTACAGAGGGGACTGGGGCGGGGGTTAGGATGCAAATAAGAGGCTCCGACAGCAGGACATACTGGAGACCAGGCGAACGGAGCTTGGTGCTCCCGAATGATTAGGAGAGACCAGTCGTTACTGGCTCCCCTTGGCTGTGAGGAGGCGTTTGCGGAAACCGAGAGCTCTAACACAACTTCAAAAGGGACCAAGCCCACGCAGCGGCGGGGGAGGCAGAGCCTGCAGCCGGCGCCAGGCGGGGCGGAGCCTGTGGCGCTGTCCGTAGTTCTGAAGAACCGCTCTGCAGGCCCAGGCTTTTCCCCCGCCCGCCGCCGCCGCCTTCAGCCTCGGTGTCTGTGGCCTCCCTACGGAGAGCTGCTGCTGTCCAGCCTGCTGCCCAGGAGCGGCAGAGCTGCGAGGTTCCGCAGCATCGAGGAAAAGTTCCTCAGAAGCAACGCTTTGGTGTGAGTGCTTGCGGTACTCGTCCGTACGCGAGAGGGCTGCGCCTGTTTTCATAGATCGATGAGGACTGCGCAAGGTCACCTGAGGCTAAACGTAGACAATGCCAATAAAGCGGGGCGTCGTGAGCGGCGTCCCACAGGCCGCAGCCCCTACTGGGCAACTTCCTCAGGCCCTGAACACTCCGCGGTTTCCGCCAGAGGAGTGGGTTTCCGCGTCGAGAGCGTGAATCCTACGTCCCAGGAAGTTTCTTGCTCCTAATTGCAGACGACGTGAAAACCGTCTGTGTAAGAAGGACGACCCCTCCCCTCTGAGGGGCGCCTGGGCGCCCCGAGCGCCCCTCGCCGCCGCTGCCTCAGGTCCTCCCCGTCAGAATCCATTAGGGCCCTGGGGTGATGGGTGAGGCACGGCGGAAGGCAGGTTCGGCAAAGAGACGCAAAGCCCCCGCAAGCCAGTTTCTAAGGAAACACTCGATTTTTCTAAGCAGCAATTTGTCTTATTGTGTGAGAAAGAAACAGCACAGAAAGGCCTCCCGGTTTTCCATTCTCATGCAGATGAGGCGCTGCGCTCAGCCTGCGGTCTGCGTTGTCACCCCTCCCCACCGTATTTCCGGCTTGAACGAGTAAAATCCTCTCATTAATTTAAAGGAAGAAGGGGCGGGGGAAGCTCTGCCAGAGCAGCGGCCGGCGAGGCACGTGCTGCGCTCCATGTGCTCGGTTGATCCCGCCGCGCGAACCACCCCAACGCCCCCGCTCTGGTCGCCATCTCATTCTCCCTGACCCTGAGCCCCTGACTAGACGCTGAGGGAACTTTCTATCCTAAAGGGCACCTGAGTAAGAGAATACTCTCAACCCCACCCCCTTCCAGCCCCCAGCGACCTAGTAAATAAAATATACCAGGGAAAGCTGTTTACAGAAGCGGTAATTAGGTTCTCAGCCCGCAGCAGAGAAGCGGCGCGCTCAGTCAAAGTTTAAACAACAGCCAGCAACCCGCGGGGGCAGACGGCAAACTTACAGCAAACGCGCTTTTGGGCGTGCGGAGGGACATGAAGAAGCCGCCAATATACATCATCTCAATAAAAAGCCGTTGTTGGAAAGCTTACATAGTAATTGAGACAGGCGCTCTTTTCTGATCTAGGTTGGCATTTCCTCATCTCGAGCTGACAGAGCCAACTCAGGAAATTGCTGGTAATATTCATCTGGGGAGCACTTTCATTAAACGTAATTCATTCGACTTTCACAATAAATTGAGTGACATCCTTACAGCGGAACCTTTTTATCCTTGATTAAGTGCTTGCCAAGCTTTGGTTTCCCACTTTATTGTCATATTTCTTCAAGCGGAGTCGTCAACATGCCAATCGACAGTAGAAAAATGCGAGCGCCGCGTTTACTAAGTTGGGGGTGGGGGTGGGGGCGGGGGTGTTAGTGCTGACATGGAGAAAAAGAGCTGGTCCCGGGCTTGACTAGCGGATAAATCACTACCGCAACTTCCTGCAAACACGCGTCGGGACAAGACAAATGTTACCGACAAAAATGCAGGCGGCGGGAGGAGAAGCGGAGCTGTGGGCGGGGGGGGGCAAAGAGCTGGGTCTCCTTGCGACCCCACGACGCCACGAAGCCGCTGACCCGACCGCCTTCCGCCGGCCCACGCGCCCGCCCCCTTTTATTAATTAAAATGGCGAGGACTGCTAAGGTCTTAAAACGAGATTTGAAGCTCCTAGAGGACGTGGTTGCCCTAAGGGAACTTTCCTGAATAGAATCAAAGCTATGCACTTTGTTTCTTAAAAAATCAGAAAGATTAAACACTTCCTAACTCCCCACTGGAGAGCAAGCGAACTTCGAGAACTTCTTTCCGCTTTCCTTATGCCGGGAGGAGCGCAAGAAAAGAGTGCTTCCCCATGGCTGGGATTCCCTTTTGACCCTTAATACCCACGCTGCGCCAGCTGAATTCATTGCTCTTCAGACCCCGGGATTCCAAGCGAATCTGGACAAGCATCTCGGCATTTCAGGACTGGGAGAAATGGGGAAAGCATCACTTTGCCAATGCGCGGCCCCTTCTCTCCAACCGGCCTCACTCCACTTCCCACCCCTTATAAAATTAAAGAAGCCCAAGACAGAAAATTGCTTTTTGAAAAAGCAATACCCAAATGCTTTCATCACACAAATGCCCTTTTGAAAATATTGTCGACGGTGGTTATTACCCGGACAATGCGGTCAATTTCTATAGTCTGCAGAAAATCTTCCCTCAGATAAAAAACTAGGACACTGGGCACCTATCTCAAAAAAAAAAAATCAACCAATCTCCCCGCCACCCGGGATATTTTTCACCCAGACAACACCTTCATTAAGGGGGAAATAGCTGTCAACAATTCAAAGCCAAATAGAAATCAACTTTGAATGTATTTTCCGGGAAAATACAGCTCATAAAGAGTTGGGGCAATTCAGGTTCTCGCCTTCTAATACTGATGACAGTTTCCCTCAAGCTATCACTAGAAGGCCCCAGGCCACAATTTTCCTCCTTGAAATAGGGCAGAAGGGCGACCTACCCAAATGCTTCCAACCACCCCAAGAGAGGGGTGAGTGCTTTCCTGGTCAATGGTGAGTTGAATGTTTCAGGAAAATGGCCAGAAATGTAGCAACTTCTCCTTCCCACAGAGCTCTGGAAGACATCTTGGGACTGAAGAGTTCTGTGCTGTGCCCCTGGGGCGTCCTCCAAAAATCTACGTATAATCCTCTATCAGAATGGCTGGTCTGGGATAGAAAAGTCAGGAAATTCTGTTGATTCAGTGAGATGGGGGAACCTTTAGTGCTGCCTCCAAAAACTGGCCTTAATAAAGAACACTTATTAGCCACTGTGAGGTAGTTAATGTGTTTTTCTTTTCAGGTATAAACTCAAACTGATTAAAATTTTCAGTGGTCAGCTGGTTTAATTTTCAAAGGATGAAAAGTACCCATACCTGAGTCCAAAGCATAGGCACTGATGGACTCTCGCTCTGCTATTCCCACCACTTCCTTATACCTTAACAGCTACAGTTTGTGGAATTCACTCAAACGGTCAGCTTCTGACAGTGCAAAGGTAGTGTTTCTGTGGATGTATGAATCACTCTTTAATCTCTCATTAAAACGATTGGTTTGGAATTCACATTTTAAGGACACCCTAAATTTGAGAGAATAGATGGTACAAAATGTCATTTAGGACAAGATTTAGAAAGAATTCTCATTTCTCATCCACTTTGGTTAAAAAGGAGCCCTGGTGGCACAATGGCTAAGAACTCCGCTGCTAACCAAAAGGTCAGCAGTTCAAATTCACAAGTTGCTCTTTGGAAACCCTATGGGGCAGTTTTACTCTGTCCTATAGAGTCACTATGAGTCAGAATCAACTCGATGACAATAGGTTTTTTTGGTTTTGGTTTAAAAAGCTACTAGACTACTATTTTAATTCCTATCAGAAGAACTGGCCAGACCTAAATTGGGAGGGTTAGAGGCCTTCTCTCATCAGAATAGTGCTGTGGACGAGTAACTGACCACAATGACACCATTCAAACTCTTGTCAAGATTCTCTGGACTCAATTTCTGAGTAGCCTGTCCATTGAAAAGCCCAGGAAGTGCTCTTTAGACTCCTCTGCTCTGAGAATCGCTACCGGTGAGCTCACAAAGAAGACTCCCTGGCCTTCCAGAAGATACTTTCCCTGTGCTGAAGCCTGTCCTTCAGCTCGATGTGCTTGAGAATAACTCAAGTTAGGACCCCATTCTCCAGATCCAGAAAATACATTTCCATAGTTTATTCAGGGTGTGCTTCAATTCAAAATGCTATCATCCTATTTCCCCATTATATCATACTGCAAATATCCTAGAATCAGGCCAGAACTGTCAGAAGAATAAAGATTGCAGGGTGTTTTTATTTTTAACAAGCATTGTTAAGCCATCAGTTCCTCTCCTACTGAATTCAGATTTTAAATTTACAATACACAACACTGATTAATTAGGAGATTTCCTTGCCTTTATTTTTTAAAAAATGGCTTCCCACCCTCTCAACATTTATGGCTGGAATTAACTCTGTGGTGATTTTTGAGTATTCTAGCTAATATGCCCCAGAAGACAACTTTGAGGACACATTTCTAACTAACTTCCCACTGCAGAATGAAAATAAGCTCCTAGTTTTTGAACTATGACAGACCCGTCTCTCAATAAACACTGAGACTCAAAATTCTCAGGCTAGAACATGCATTCAAAGAACCCTTTGCCAAGAAACATACTTTAAGAACATTTACCCAAACAGAAGCAGGAAATTATAGCTGAAATAGAGAGGGAGCATTAATCTTTTGGATAAAGAGTTGTTTTCATAAAAAATCCTTCCCAAATTTGGCAGTGTTTTAAGGTATTTATTTCTCTAGAAGCAAAAGCATAAATATTTCTGTATAAGTATACCTAAACAAACCTTATGCCCTGGGCATAATGTGGCAATTACTCCTTGGGAAACATAACTGGGATTCCGGGGGCTTAAAGGAAAAGGCGCTCTGAGGTATCAGCTAGGAGGCCAGGCATAAATACAGAGAGTGCTCTAGTTATTTAATCCGTGGTGTGAGTTCGTAAAGACAAAAAAAAAAAAAAAATCACTCATTAAACTCCTTCCCTGGTCTATGGCAATTTGAGGGGGTAAATATAAAACAATTGTTTGCCACCTCTGCCTTCTTGGAGTATAACTTGAAGCAGTTCCTGACAACCTGTATGCATCTATTGCAGGTTCTTGTAAAGGGCTGGAATGTTCCCAGGGGAAGCTACAAATTAATGATCAATTCAGTTCATGTACCTGATGGTTAGTGAAATAGATGCAGAAAGAAACCTTGACCATTTCTTCGTCTGTCTTAGAGCTTTAATCAAGACTTTGCTTCTTTACAAGACTAAAACCACCCTTACACCACTGCCCAGTTAATTCATCCTTTTAAATTCATTTCCATAGTAAAAGTCAGCATGCTGCTCCTCCAGGAAAACAGCTCAGGATTCTGATGGCAAATAGTTTGGGATTACAATCCCTGGAAATACTGCTTTGGGTCGTGGCCACCCGCCTTTTGTCTTTGTGGTGGCTGTGGTTTCTAATCCCCGATACACTAAACTTTAGATCGAAGGGAAAAAATTGGACTTCTAAATCACCTTCTCTATTTTATTGTTCACATTTCCTATTGTTTTGAGTGAAATTGGGAAAACTGTCTCCTTTCTTTGTATTGCCAAAAGGCATTCAGGTAATGAAGTCTGTAACTAAACGGTAATTGAATCAGCATAATTTGCACACTGAATGGTTTTCAAATGCTCCCAGTTTACAATTAAAGGAGAATTAATGGGCTTGTTGTTGGGAACGCAGCGCATTAGAATAAATCCAGCACTGTTGTTGTAATGAGTGGAAAACGGTTTAACTGCCAACAAACACATTTAAAATTTAACACAACGTATTGATTTCACTTCTGCTTTTGATAGATTATTTTCCAGACTATCGAAATAATTGCTCCAAGCAATAAACTGCATCACAGCCGCGAGTCTTTGCCGTGTGTGTGAGCACGGCCCAAAGGACGTAAGATCAGTCCTGAGGTTCAGGTCCTGCGTAAAGGTATGCAGAGAAGAGGGACAGGATGGTCAAGGGAATCGTTAACAAACATTCCCTTTCTGCCGTTTTCAGTTTCCGCTCCCCCGCCCCAGCAATTCTCAATAAACAATTTCAGTTATTTCCTCGGCCAAACTTTCTGCCCTGTGTCTCTGGCTCTTAATGTCAGCGGATCTACTGGACACAGGTGGCGGCGACTGAAAATGGGGAATGGGAAGGACACTTTTTGCATTCCGTCTGCGTTCCAGCCGGGGAAGCCATAGACTTCGGTGACACAGTCAGAAAGGCAGTATTTTGTTTCGGCTGCCTCGACTTTCACCTGTTTACCCCAAGGTGTCCTGTGGGCGAGGAGACTGACGCGCAGCGCCCTCTGGCGTCTCCGGTTACCACGGTCAGGCGATAAAGATGCAAAGACAGGCAACATTGAAGCCGAACCCCGTTAAATACACACATACACCCACACACATTCACACATACATACACACACCACCCACTCACACACACAGAGTCCACACAGCTCGCAGCCCTGCATTTATATGCACCAGGGCAACAGCTGGAAAACGCTTTCAGTTCCAAGGACCGCGATACGTTTGCTTTCAGGCTTGTGGGTTCTGAAGCCCTTGGGATTGAGGGACCTTACAGCTTCCATCCCCTTGCGTTTATCCGCCCAAAAAGAGAGTCCATGCCGCCCCAGCGCTCCTCGCCCGGAGACAAAACAGTCGCAGGTCTCGGTGCGCTCCCACGGCCCAGGGGTGAGCTGTGAGGGTTGGGGCACTAGGAGCAACCTCACCAGCAGGGCCCAAGTGTCCCTGGACTTCCTCACAGCCAGACCCTAGAATTCGCACTCTCCTCCTTGACTCGGCGCGGTGCCCACAGCTCCTGAGCCACCGCCACCACAACAAAGTGCTTCGCCCCGGAGCTCAAGTCCAAGAGTGTGCAAAGTCTATACCCCCGAAAATTCCGCTCCCCGAGGAGATGGACGTAGGTTTTGCTTAGGCTTCTCTCCCTGGAGACACGGCCTGTTCAGTCCCTAACAAGGGGTTCGGCACTGGAACCGGGGTTCGGTTCTTTGGTGGAAAGGAGAGGTTCAGAGAAGAGGGAGGAGGAGCCACTACTTGTTTCTCGAAGTGTTGAGGACCCAACTCTGACAGCTTGCTGTGCTTTCATCTGGTCGTTAAACTTATCCTGTCTGAACCCTACAACTCGAGTAAAGTTACCTGCCCTTATTCATGTGTCACATCTCCAAATTGGGGGAGTGAGTGGGCGGATTCCCTTTCAAAGTCACAGACCGGGGCAGACCCGCGAGCCAACGCCCCCATTTCCCGTCTTTTAAACTCCGTGAACTACTGAGAGTTCCTTGTCTCCCACCCTTTCTCTCTGCTCTCTCCCCACTAAGCGTCCCCTACTCTTTCCTCGGTTCCTGGGTGTCTGGGATGCCCTTGAATCACGCTCAGGAGACTGGAGACTGGAGCAGGAAATGGGGTGGGAACCCTCGAAAATCCCACAGGAATCCTGAAACCAGCTTGGCAAAGTTGTTCCAACACTGTAGCTAAGAACGCCGCTCTCGCCGAACTGGCGGCCTCACCCTCCTCCCGCGCGCCCCCAGTTGCCTCGCCTCCCGGCCCGGATGGGATTGCTGGGGCGCCCGACCGGCCGCGACTTACCAAGTAGACGGTGGGCTGCAAGAGGAGAAGCACGTACCAGCACGCAGCCTGCATCCTCCCGCGTCTCAAACTTCCTCGGCGGTGCCTTCGCTGAGTCTTTGTTCCTTCAAAACCATAGATCCACCTGACATCCACTTTACAGAGCAAGGTGCGCTCTCAGCAGCCTAGATACAAATGAAATTAGACATCCCATGACCACGCGGGCAAGGTTAGGCTTCGCGACCAAGCAGGGACTGGGGGTCGTGGCGGGGAGGGGTGGACCAAAACACCCGGGAGGGGGATAGGAGAAAATCGAAAAGCGAGTAAATCCAGCGCCTGGAACAAGCGAGCGCTCGGTTCGCGGGCGGGAAGGTGAGTGCCTCCTTGCACCCTGTGCTCCTTGAGTGAGAGAGTTCCCGGGCGACGGAGGCAGGCGGCGGCAGGACGCACAGAGCAGCGTGCAGGCTGATTCCGAGCCCGAGCGCCTCTGGCAGCAAGACCTGCCCTGGTGTCTGATGGCCCGGCGGCTCGGACTAAAGGCGGCGGCGGGTTCTTCGCCAGCCTTGGCAGTGCTCACACACGTACACACCAGCAGAGAAAGACGGAGAAAGAGAGGAAGGGATTGAGCGAGGGGGGCGCGGGGAGAAAGGGTTAGGTAGAGCTGACCAGGATTAGGCGCTGGGTTTCTCCACACGTTCAGTGCGGTGGGGGTGGGGAAAGGCAATGCAATTTGCATACGGGAAAGCAGGGCTCGGTTTACCCATTCGAGCCTCCTGAACACACGCATACACACAGACATCTCTGACACTACTTTTTTTCGAGACAAGGGGCATATCCAGACGCTAACTTCGAGAGTGGAAGCCTGCCCTGCTGTATGAGGGTCACCTGCCAGGCGCGCTCTGCCCCCCCCAACCAGTGCCCCTCCCCGCCGCCCCTTCCTCGCGCCCAACCACCCCGCTCCAAGGTGTCCCCTTCAGGACACTGGGCGAAGGCCACATACCGCACAGGATTCGGGGCGAATCCGCTCTGGGCAGGCTCCATGGAGGACCTACTCGGGCCTGGCGTCTCCGGCGCCCCGGACGTGCCCTCTCTGGCGCTTGGTCTCCATGCTCCTGCGCGGACGGGTCCGGCTGCCTTGTCCAGCTTCGTCCGAATCGTCGTTCCCCGGCCCGGGTCTTGCTTAGGATTTGGTTCCGCGGGAGCCTAGGCTTGGCACAGTTGGATTCACAGTGCAGGAAACTTACGAGGCAAAAGAAGAAGAGGGAAGTAGAGAAGGAAAGAGAAGAAGAGAGAAAGGGATGGAGAGAGGGAGGGAAAGAGCGAACGCGCCCGGCTGCTGCGCCGGACAGACTGGGACTGCCAGAGCTGGCACTGGGACAAGCAGTCCAGGGCTCCCTGCTTCCCGCGGCTGCCAGAGGATGGTGGCGATGACTTAGACTTAGGGGGAGGAGACTGGGCAAGTCTTCGGGACTTAAACTTCAGAGATAGGATACTGGTTTTCCCGCAAGAAAAAAGCCACCCGGCAGTGGCGGGCAGTCCGAGGTTCCTCTGGAGGGTTAGGGTCGCGAGAGCCGGGAGGCTGCGGGAGCACAGAGCAGCCCAGCAGCCTTTCCAGAGCCGAGTCGCGAGCGCTGTCCGTGATCTTGCCTCGCCTCCGGGCGACGCTCTGGAGTTAGCTGGGATTCGGGGCGCAGCTGTGGTGGTGGGTTCTCCTTAGGGTCGTGGCTTGGCACGCCAACCTTTCCGACAGGGGCAATTACATTGGCACGCGGAAGAACTATTCCTGAAAGACTAATGCCCGGTGTACATAGATTCCGCTCTCAGGCTCTCCTCGGGTCGTGCCCACAAGAAGTGGCTCCTCCGGTGTTTCTGGTGGCCAAAAAGCCCCCTTCCGGGGGAATGTGGAGAGGACCGCGGAGGCCAGGGGAGTGGAGGGAAGGCGCATTGGGCGTGGACGAGAGCCGCAGAGTGCTGGGCGCCCCCGCCCGCCTCGGGCGCGAACGCCGGGCGCAGCTGACCTGTGGCTGCCCGGCCGTAGGCTGGGGCGCAGCGGGCGGCCAGCCATTCGGCGCGCGGTAGCCAACAGGACTGGGCGACCTTGCGCGCTCAGCTTCTGGGTTGCCTGCAGGGCCTAGCGCGAGGGGGGCGGGGGAGGGGCGGTGGTACCTGAAGCCCTGGTCACCTCTCTGGCTCCCCACACTTCCTACTCAACCTGCGTCTCCTAGGCTTGGCCTCTCTGCTCTGCCTCGTGCTGTGTGTCTGTCTCTGTTTCTTTCATTCTCAATCTCCCTTTTGCTGTTTCTGCCTCAGTTTCTCTCTTCTGTCTCCCCTCTCTCTTCTTTTCTCTCTTCTCTTCTCCCTCTTTGCCTCCTTCCTTTCTCTGTCTTGTGGTACAAACCTGTGTAGCTCAGGATCTTTCTGCCCCACTCTGCCTCTCTCTAACTTGTATGTCTCTGTCAGGATTTTTGGCTATCTCTGTTTCTGTATCTCTGCCCCGCCCCCGTCATCCCCCCTCAAACCCTGTCCTTTCCTTCTCTTCAGCCTCTCCTGCACACAACCCTCAGGCCCGCTTGGCCCGGATCCAGTGAGATCCAGAGCCAGGCCCTACTGGGTCGGCGGGGCCGAGAGCGCCTCCTGGGCGTGCCCGGGCTTGGGCCACAAGTCAAAGAGCGGCGGAGGGCATTTCTCCCCCGCACCTCTCTCCTCCCATTACCTCTCCAAGCCTGCTCTTCGTCAGAGCCTGGGCTGGAGTGATTCACACTGCGGGATGACATTTCGAGATTAATCTGTAAGAATTGGGTTGAAATGTATCTCAGGAGTCTAAATTAGTGGCATCCAAATAGAATCATAATTTTTAATGAGTCTTGGGTATTTCTTTCCTCAAGTCTGTCTTTTGGACACCTCACGCAGGGCTCTAAGTATTCTGCTCTAGCAGGCAGGCCCAGACCCAATGTGAATTCAAGAAAAGAGGCCCCGGGGCAGCCTGTCTGAGTGGCCCTGGGGGTGGCTGGTCACTTCCCCAACCACTGCGGTGCCAATCATCAGAACCGTCTTCTCCTAGAGCAGATGCTAGAGGAGCCCCGCGGAGACCTGCACCTGGAATCAGATCCCCAAAAGCCTCCAGTTTAGATCCCCACTGTAGGACATACCAGCGGGCACTTTGAGGCCTAAAGGCTTCCTTCCAGTTAAAAATAGCTCTTTAAAGAGCAACCTTCTAGAATCTCACAAGTTGTTCTCCCCTGCTGTGACCTCTTGGCATTCATTGGGGGCATATTCAGAGCAAGGCAGTGAAGCACACCTTCTAATTGGAACTCTGTTAAGTCACTTTGGGGGAAAAAATAATCATTATATATATGTGTATATCTGGCATACTGACAGTGTTATCTAGGCTTCATTTTTACTTATCAGGTTTTTCATGCTCAAAAACTTTAAAGAAGAAAAATAAAAGTCTTAGAAGCACCCATATCTGAGGCTGAAGGGTCAAAGTTAAGGCAAGGGAAGCTCTGTTTGATTCCACCCTCTAGGATTCAGGAAACGATGGGGAAATCGACCCCCATATTTACAGGAGTTTCCAGGCCCTTCCAGGCTGGAGTATGGAGCTGGAGTGAGAATTGCCTGCCTCTACCCGGAATTAAAAAAACAAAACAAAACAAAAACACTGAGTCCAGTGGATTCCCACTCATAGTGACCCCACAGGGTTTCCAAGGCTGCCAATCTTCACGGAAGCAGACTGCCAGCCACATCCTTCTCCTGCAGAGTGGCTGGTGGGTTCAAACCATCGACCTTTTGGTTAGCAGCCAAGTGCTTTATCCACTGCTCCACCAGGGCTTCTTGCTACCCAGAATACCCATGCACAGTGCTGTCAGCGCTGAACTTCTGCTTGACCTCTGGAGAAAGGAGCAAGAATCAAGACAGCTTTGGGATATACCAAGTTCTTTTCTAAATCTTACTTCAAAAGTATTCTGGCTCTGGTGCCATTTAGCCTTAAAAAAATTACTGCTTGTGAAATAGAAAGCCGATCAAGGACCTTAAAATCTCTTTCTGAATGGGACTGATTATTTAAGAAAAGCACCACAGGTACCCAGTGATGGGAACTGGCCCGACACTTTGTTCTATGACACAGGGCACCAAAGAGCTTTTTATGTTAATGACCTGAGACCCTCTGCCCAGACATTCAACTCTTACTGGATGGTACTTGCCCAGGGATATAAAACAGCAGTGGATTGTCATTTTTTTGTGTCTTAGCAGGAGTCTTCATTTCCTGTACTACTCAATCAGAAAAGAATGCTAAGCCACCAAGTAACACTGAAAAACTTAGTGTTTTTGTCAAACCGCTCTAATTTTAATGACTGAATTTGGGGGAAGGGGAGGCGGGTAGGTAAGTTCTTTCCTATCATTTGTTTAATAATAATAATAATAAGCCTATAAATAATAGGAACATGATTCACATACATTCTTCTGCTTAAAGTATTACCCTATTGTCAAATGTACTCTTAGAATACATCAATGATGGGTTTCACCAGGGCTGGAACAAAAGGGTAACTATCCTTAAGGAGACTAGTATCCATTCATACCAGTATTTTTAGATTTTACTCATTCTGAGAATCATTTTAGAAATCACCCTATAAGTTCTGTGTGACACAATTTAATACACACACAAAGTGAGCATGAATAGAACCACTGTAAAGCATAACCCTCTGCCCCTGGCTTTTCCCCTAGTCTGCCTGGTCCAGTCTGAGATGAACAGTATAAAGCCATAATATATACTTGCCTCCAAGAAACATATCATTTAAAGGAATTTCCTGACATTAAAAGGAAACAGCAATATGAAACAATTTTCCTTATAATTAGAACCAGAAGAAATTAAAATAAGAATTCATCTGAAATATACTGATAATTCTGTTAACTATAATTAGATGTTTTGGTTGGCTTGGTTTGGTTTATTCTTTCTCTTTTAGGATGGGGAGGGAGGGCAAGGGGTGAAAGTTTGAACTATCTTGGGCTGGGGCGGGAAACCATGTTGGTGTAGTGGTTAAGAGCTACAGCTGCTCCAAAAGGTTGGCAGTTCAAATCCACCAGGTGCTCCTTGGAAATTCTATGGGGGAGTTCTACTCTGTCATATAGGGTCACTATGAGTTGGAATCAACTCAATGGCAACAGGTCTGGGTTTTTTGTTTGTTTGTTTTGTTTTTTTGGTTTGAGGAGGGGAGAGGGAGAAATTGAAATTAGCTTTGGAGTCTACAAAACTCTGTCCTAAGATGAACGTGTCTTAAAATGCATGAATATCACCATATTTTTGCCCAAAATTCAAGTAAAAACAGAAAGCTGTTGTTATGAAGCACCCAGCTGTGTTCTTGCTTAAGCTTCAGGCCAGATCACATCACTTGGTACATAGGGCTACATTGTACCTCTTTTTTCTTATCAGTGCCAAAAACCCTCTAAAGCACATTGATTCTCCTGTCCTGACCCCAGTCCGAGCTGGTATTCAAATGTTGTGTGGCCTTGGACAAGTGCCTGAAGACTCCCCTGGCGTCAGTACCTCTTCTATGTAACGAGAAAGTAGAGCTAGGTGATGCCTGAGTGACTTTTAATTCTAAAAGCCTTTTATTCTACTTTTATATGATTAAATGTAAAGTCATTTCTGCTTTAAAACACTTACCTACATCATGAGTAGCAACTGTATAGTTCATCACAATTTTCTGTGCACTTCAAAGATTTTAAATCAAGTGTGAGTGTGTGCTTGAGCCAAAGCTTTTTTTGTGCATTTATTCCTTGTCCCACTCTTATAACCTTTCTTTTAGGTCAAGGGTTGACTCTATTTTATTAATCATATCACTTTTTCATATAAATTGTTCTGCACGTGTGTTTAATGTCATTGATTTATGAGAGTCTGTACTCAGAGCGGCATCCTTATGATACTTACAAATACTTGTTATAGGAGACCAAAAGCCATTTCCACTACTTTTGCAGAATTCTTAAATGTCACTCAGGACAACTAAGAAACCCTCTGGTTCCTCCACATCCCCAAGATATTTTTCCATTTTATGGAAAGAAGGAAGTATCACTTGTAAAGTGATTTTTACCAGCCTAGAGTATTTGGTATTTAATGTAGTAGAGCTTGGTTAATAACGATAAGGCATGTATGCTAAATTACCTTTATAAGAATGCTTTAATAACAAAATCACTGGACTAGAGAGAAAAAAAAATAGCTGTCAAGCTCTGGAATAAAAAAATAAATAAAGGGGATCAAAAAGCTTTATGTAGAAGGCATTTTCTTTTTTAGAGGTAATTTATATGCTCAGTCTTTGTATCCATATTTCATTTGTTCAGCTAGATGAGGACAGAGGGTTCTCAAAGGTAGGGTAGTTTTAATTATACTCACAAACTTTAAAAAGAAAATGAGCACAATAAAAGAAACTGAAGAAAGCCAGCATTAAAAAAGCAGTTGGACGTAAAAGATGGGAAGATTGGGGTCATTGCTCAAGCATCATAATTAAAAAAAAATTTTTAAATATTGTGACTAAGCACTTTTGCATTGTAATCTAATTACAGAAATTCTTCCTGGTGGTCCCTTCAGGGACTATTAATTGACAGTCCCCTAAAGCAGAATCATTAAAGACAAAGAATGTGATAACCAATGCTCTGTTAACAAAGCAAAATACAGGATCTGCTTTCAGGCAGAAAGAACACTGGGACTCTTAGCTACAAAGGGATGGAAGAAATTATGAGGACAAAGGCTGCAAGCTCTGTAGTTACCTGAAAACTGAAAATGAGTCCACAAATGCGGATTTCATCTCTGTAACCCAAGATACCTAAATATTTTTAACTAGATGGGTTTTTCCAGCTTGTATCCTGATTTGGTTTTTCTGGGATCCTGATTCAGCCATGTGAAGAAAGAATTTGAAAACAGAAGAATTCATACAGACGGGGGTAAATAGCTGCTCTGACCCAAATGGCATAATGATAAGAATGCTTTGCATCAGACACCTTTTAAATACAAGATACCACAGGGAAACACAGCCCTTTCAATTCCCCTTTTTACCATCAAATTAAATGAAAACAACTATACTGGAGTTTCACCGTAATTATCCCCAGGGACCGTGCCTTGTTATACATAAAACACATAATATTACTTTTTTCTGCTTCCTCCAGATCAATAGCAAATTGCTTTTGATAAAGTCCAAAGCAAAATGATTTAGCATCAAATTTTGTGCTAAACAGGTGGTAATTTCTCAAAGCTCCGCAGTTTTCAGTAGAGTAATAACAGACACCATTTGCTGACTGCCAGCCACATGGCAGGAACCATGCCCTGAGTTTTACTTACATTATTCCAGCGGTATGCCTAATGATTCTATGAGCATCAATTGGCCCTTTAGATTTGAAAGGAAAGTTCTCAGGGTAGATAAGATCTCCTTTTGCACAGTCGTTCTCCATCGAGGCAGGCCTAAAACAAATCTGAGATTCATTTGACCGTTAACACTCACTTCCTCCTTCCTGTAATCTCTCCCCTATTTTAGTTTTGCTGCTACAACTCTCTCTCCAAGTTTTTCTCTTAAATCACTGACCATTCATTCTCAGATGGTCCATGTTCTTTCTCATTTTCACACATTAAACCCTGGTCCCCTTCTGGGCTCCATTAGTAACTTTTTCTCTTTGTACTCTATCTAGGCAATCCTGTCCATTTTCATGGTTTTATTATTTATACCCAATGACCACTTGACCTAAATATTCAATTGCCTGCATGTTGCTATAATAGATTGGAGTTCCCTATTTATAATTAGGATTGAACCCATGCCCTTTGCCAAACGGCTTTGCAATGTGTCACAGTGACATTGGTGGAATATACATCTGCATACATGCGAAAGGCTCATTCCTTCCTTTCTTTCTTCCTTCTTTCCTTTCTTTCCTAATCAGAGCCTTAAAAATACGTTTCCGCTCACTCCTCTCTTCACTTGGAGAACAGCACACATTGAATGGAAACTACTTTCTCCAGTGTGCATACTGAAATGAAAAAACACATGAAGTAGACTGGAACCTGACTCATGATCTGGGGAGTGCCCACCAAAGCTGACCAGCAGTCCTACTGTCATGGATTGAACTGTGTCCTCCCAAAAATGTGTGTATTCACTTGGTTAGGCCATGATCCCCAGTATTGTGTGGTTGTCCTCCATTTTGTGGTTGTAATTTTATGTTGAGAGGATTAGGGTGGGATTGTAACACCACCTTTACTCAGGTCACATCCCCAATCCAATGTGAAGGGAGTTTCCCTGGGCTGTGGCCTGCACCACCTTTTATCTCTCAAGAGATAAAAGGAAAGGGATGCAAGCAGAGAGTTGGGGACCTCATACCACCAAGAAAGCAGCACTGGGAGCAGAGCGTGTCCTTTGAACCCGGAGTCCCTGCGGCTGAGAAGCTCCTCAACCATGGGAAGATTGAGAACAAGGACCTTCCTCCAAAACTGACAGAGAAAGAAAACTGTCCCCTGGAGCTGACACCCTGAATTTGGACTTGTAACCTACTAGACTGTGAGAGAATAAATTTCTCTTTGTTAAAGCCATCTACTTGTAGTGTTTCTGTTATAGCAGCACTAGATAACAAAGACAGCTACAGATAAATGTTTAGTTTTAACTGGCAAGCTTTGGGGCTTATTTGTTTTGCAGCATTGTCACAGCCCAAGCTGACTAAGAGTGACATCACTATCATACTGGCAAACCAAAGCATCAGATTTTTTTATTTCTTCTTTTATATCCTCCATACCAAAAATAATATTACCAACACTTCTTAATTCCTCACCAAAAAAAAAAAATCTCTCATCTCTCTCTTCTCTGTTCCTGTTACTACTACTGACTCAGCTCAGATTCATAGCATTAGATATCCGGTCTATGGCAATAGCCTTCTATATGGCCCTCCTTTTTCAGCTTCTTCCTCCATAAATATACTCTCCTCACTGCCATCTGAATGACGGAGCTAAAACAAAAATGTGCCCATGTTGCACACCTCCTTAAATCTCTTCAGAAACTTTCCATTGGTTAGAAAATCAAGTTCCTTAGCTCAGCACAGAAGGCCCCTTGTGAACTGGATTCTGTCCACACCTCCACCTCCATCTCCGGCCACCTGACCCCTGCTAGACCACATACATCTGAGCTTCCAACACACAAGTCTATGTCTCAACTTGGGGTCTCTGCACCTTTTTTCTTCTGCTTTGAATCCTCTCAAATCAATCTTTATATGAAGTCCTAATCTTTCTACAAAACCCTGTTCAGAGAACACCTCCCATTCTCCCCACTTTTCCCGGGGATTATCGAATTAATTACATCATGCTATTTATACATTTACCTTCTCCACTAGCCTGTATCTTTCAGTTTTGCATATCCAGCCTTACCTTGAACTGGATTAAGTTGAACATTCAGCCATGCTCAGAATACACAATGTCCAAATATCAGCCTAATCTACTGATTGCAAGAGAGGACACCAGAAACTCTGGAATAGCAAGTCCTTATCTGAGAAGTGCTCAAACATTACATGATTGGAGAAAGTTCTCAAGCAGACCTCAGCTCAGAGAAAGGAGCAGGATGAGAGTGTGAGGCTTAGTCCAGAAGGTACAAGCTTACCCCCAGACCTCTCAAACACTCTTCTCAGAATCAATGAATGAATGGGTAATTTGACCTTAATTGGCTACTCAGTGACTGACCCATTAAGCCCCCTCACCTCGCAGGTCCAAGTGTTCCTGGTACCAAAAAGTCCCTGGAGATACCTAAATTCTAGCTTCATCGTGCCCAGAGGCCCCACAAATCTTATTTCTTTGCAGTGGCTTCACCACTTACTAGCGTCTTACCCAAAGGTTTATTACGAACCTTGCTTTATCCTCTTCTCCTTCGGCACCAGGTGAAAGACTCACAGGGACTAGTGTGAGGGGATTTAGAGAAAACCATTATCACAATTACTACTAACTATGGTCCTGGTCACTGTGGGTCGGAATTGACTTGGCTGCACTGGGTGGTGTGTGGTGTGGATGGACCTGGTAAATGGGGTTAAGCATACCCGTGAAACAACAAGACACTGTACCTTATAGGTCCAAGCTTTTGAATGGACATTTTAGGCGGAAAGGAGAACCATAAGGCCTTTGGTCAAGAAAAAAATCACTAACACCTTTTCCTATCACAGTTAAACTCCTGATATGGTAAACATCTGTGGCTCCTGCTTCCTGATCTCCTCGGTCTTGTTAAGTAGCCTTTAAATCATATTTCCATTACTCCATTTACATGACTCTAAGGTCACCTGTAGCCTGCATTTAACTAAAGTCAATGTTCTTTCTCTAGAGTACATGGCGCCAATAACTAACTCCACAAAACCATCAATCCCAGATTTCTTTACTACCTCTCTGACAGTTGATTCTTGCCTTCTGTGCTGACTTTTCCCACAAACTGACCTCAAACAGACAATTTTCTGTCTTTCCAACCCTTCCCTTTCCTTTCTATTCTCCAGTCTAATTTAATCTCCAGCTACCAGATGGCATCTTCATTTGAATGTCCTGCTGTTGTCTGATACACAATATTCAAGGGCGAACTCAACCATTCCCTCAGTACCACACACACACACACTCCAGTTCCTGTTCAGATCTCCCCTAATTCCATTAGTGGCATCACAATTTACTATTTCCACAGCCTTTAAACCTCAGAATCAGCTCATTGTTTTTGTGTTATGCTTAATCTTATATACCAGTCAGACAGATTTTCTTGTCAAGTCTTCCTTCAGAATATCTCTTGTATACATCTCCTTGCCACCACTCTAGACCAGATCTTCATCACCTCACATCTGGAAAGTCATCTTCCAACTGGTTTTCCTGGCTACAGTCTTTCCGACTCCCATTATTCTCACTACTATGAGCACCATAATGATAGGGGCTATGTCTTACTCATTATTTTACCTCCAGCGCCTAGTATGATGCCTAAGACTTAGTAGGTACTCAATAAATGTTTGCCTGATGTGTGGAGCAATTCCTTATACTACTTCCCAATTAATATTTCTTAAAAAACATATTTGTCCTGTTACTCCCTGGTGCAACAAAACTTCCTTTCTATACCCATTTCTACAGCAGTGTTGCTTTTATGAATTTATTTATTTTTTCCAGGAAACCATTTCTTCAACAAAACTCTCACTCAAACACATGGTAGGCAAAACACAGGAATTCAAAGATGTTCTGGTTGAATCTGGGGTAGAGTACTTGCACCACTATAACTTTTTCCACCCCACCTTCTTGCCTCTTTCCCATCCCTAAGCAATGCTAGAACTAATAACTGTCTAAGATACTCTACAACAATAGTTCTCAAACCCTAATTTGCATAATTATCACTTGGAGGGTTTATGAAAATGCTCATTTCCATCCCCCACTTTAGATTAGGATTTACTGTTCTGGAAATCTACATTTTAGCAATCATACCAGATGATTCTGATGAAGGTGATCAGAAGAGTATACTTTGAGAAACCCCACCCTAGAAGATTGTGGATTAGAGTTTAAAAATCCTATGTCACAAGATGAAGTCTGAAACTCTTGTGACAGCAATTAAGGTCTATCTCAGTCTCGTATTCACCTCACCCATAAAAATTTAATCTCATAGTGCTCCCAGGAACTTTTGCTTCAGCCAGAGATACCTCCTTACTGCCCTCTAATTATACTAGGTTTGATTCAAATCTTCTTTTCTTTCTTACACTGCTCCTCCTAACTAGAGTGCTCTTCCCATTCCTCTTCCTCTGCGCCTCTCCAAATCCAACCATCATTCAGCATCCAGATCCAGGCCTTCCTCCACGAAGGTGCCCCAAATCAATGTATTCATTCAATAAAAAATTTATTGAATGAGCAGTGGTTCTGGGTACTGTGGATATAATAATGAGTAAATACACAAAAATCCTTGTCCTCAAGACATTCATAGTGCGGAGAGACTGATAATACATAAAATATAAGTTAAAATATATAGTAAATTAGATGGTGATAAGTTCTATGGTGAAACTAAAGAAAGGAAGCGAGACAGAAAAATAATCCAGAAATAATTTTAAATGGAGTGGTCAGGGAAGGCCTCAGTGAGGAGGTAACAGTTAAGATGGAAGGATGCGAGGGAGTAAGCCATGTGGATATTTTGAGAAAGAGCTTTCCAGGCAAAGGAAATAAAAAGTGAAAAATCCCTGAGGCGGGAGTATGCCTGGTGTAATAGAGTAACCACAAGAACACCTCCGTGTCTGGGACAGATGAGCCAGGAAGGGATGGCAAAGAGAGAAAATCAGATGTGCCAGGTTGTGTAGCCTGTCTAAAGGTGATGGTAAGGGCTTAGTTTTATAAGTCTCTACAGGATGCCCTTATATTGAGCAGAAGAGTGACAAATCCTGACTAACATTTTCACAGAATCATTCTAGATGCTGCGTCATGAACATCTTGAAGGGGTCAAGGGCAGAAGCAGGAAGAACAGGTAGGAGGCTACTACAATATTTTAAGCAAGAGGTGATGAGGACTTGGTGGTAAGGACGGTGGTGGAGGTGATGAGAAGTGAATGAATTCTGGATATTTTGAAGGTAGAGATGATAGAATTTGCTGATGAATTGGATCCGAAGTGTGAGAAACAATATTGTCACCAAGATTTTTGCCCTGAATAACTGAAAGGCTGGAGCCACCATTAATGTGGGTAAGACTGTGGGAGAAAAAGGCAGGCAAAGGGAGAAGAGAAATCAACAGTGCAGTTTGAGACATGTTAAGTGTGAGCTGTCTATTAGACATCTACGTGGTGACGTTGCATATTAAAAACAGGAATTCAAGGAAAAAGTCTGGGCTGCAAATACAAATTTGGAAATGATCAGCCTATAGATGGTATTTAAGGACATGAGGTTATCGAGGGAACGAGTGTAAAGAAGAAAAGAGCCCTGGGACCCATCAATGTTAAGGGGTCTGGAGAGGGGTGGACCCAGCAAAGGAGGCTGAGGATAAGTGCTCACTGATGTAGGAAGAAGCTAAGGAAGAAGCATGAGCAACTGGGTCAAATGCTTTGATAAGTCATGAAGATGGAAAATGACCTCTGAATTTTGAAATGTGGAAGTCATTGGTGACCTTGACAAAAGTAGTTTCAGTGGGGAGATGACATGAAAGCTGAATGGAGTGGATTCAAGAGAAAAACATGAGGAGAGAAAGTGTAGCATTGACCACTCTATCAAGACATTACTTTTATCCCTCTTGATTTTCTTCTCCATGAGCCTCTGTAGCATGTAGTACCAACCTGATCATTTAGATGTTAAATCATATTCCACCCTCAATGGTACTTAACTCCTCATTATGCTTATATCTTCTTCCAACCTTTTTGGAAGCTCTTAGTGGAGAGAATCAATATCTCTCCTTTCACATCTTCAAACCTCCTTTCAGTGTTTTGCAGTTTCGTGCCCATAGTGAATATTCAAAAATACTCTATAAATTAAATAAATATTTCTCTACCCACTTTATCTGCCTGTTTTCTAGTTCTGCTGTCTGACTATAATTTCAAGAAGCCTGTAAAGGTCCAATCATTCTCTCCCCAAGAAAATAAATCTAATCACAGAATTTTACTAACATCTCTTTATTAAACTAGAACTAAACATATTCAAATGTAACAGCTATCATTTATAGGGAATCTCTGTGTGGTGCAAATAGTTAATTCACTCACTGTTAGCCAAAAGGTGCCTTGGAAGAAAATCCTGGATACCTACTTCCAAAAAAAAAAAAAAAAAAAACAGCCATTGAAAACCCTATGGAGCACAGTTCTACTCTGATACAGATGGGGTCACTGTGAGTCAGAATCTATTCAACATCAACTAGTTTGATTTTTTTTTTTTATCATTTACAGAGTAACTATAGTGAAAATGCTTAAATGTTTGATCTCATTTAGTCTTTATAACAAGCTGACAAGTTAAGTACTGCCATCCTCTTCATTCTAGAGATGAAGACAGTTGAATAACCTGCTCAGGCCAGACAGCTAGTAAGTGATGAAGCTGGAAATATACAACAAATGTGTGCCTCCAGAGTCAATGCATTTAATGATAAAGCTGGAACTATAAAAAGGATATTTCTGACTCCAGAGCTATGCATTAATCATTCTTAAAAATCTATAGAAGGTTCAAAACAAAACATTAGCAAAAAGTGAGTGTAGGTGTCTACACTGTGCTCTTCCAAACACACTCCTTTCCAGATTCTCCATCATTATCAATGTTTAAAGCATCTTCTAAGGCTCCAGGCTCCACATTTTGCATCGTTTATTCCTGCCTTTCATTTTCCCTCCCATTCTGAGTCACCAAATCCTGCCATTTTTTAATATAAGGTCTCATTCACATCCTTGCCTCCCCATTTCATATCTCCAGTTCAATCTCTTTCCTTCCCATCTATATGACTGAAACGTGCTCCTACACAACCTCTCAGCTGCATCCTCCATTCTTATCCATTTGGTTCATGGCATGTTTCCCCAGTTCAGGAAGGTTTAGTGGACTCCTCTTTTTCCATTAAGTCAAATTTCAGCTCCTCACTTTGACCTTTAAGAATCTTCATAAAATGGTCCTACCCCAAATTCATCTTTTAGTGTTTTCTTATAGCTCTCTACTTTAGTAAGGGTGGTTTACTGATCATTTTTTAAAAGTGGGATGCTTATTTTTGTCTATCATTTTAATTACGATAATATCCATGTTTGGATATTCCTCCCCAACCTAGTGGCTTTCCTCCTCTCAGAAATTAATCAGGAAGGCACCCTAATCTCATCCTTTAATTTTGGTTCTTTAATTTATAGTTACCCCAGCTTTTAGACTACCCTTCAACATCATGGAAACCCTGGTGGCATAGCGGTTAAGTGCTACGTCTGCTACCCAAAAGACTGGCAGTTCAAATCCATCAGGTGCTCTTTGGAAACTCTCTGGGGCAGTTCTACTCTGTCCTATAGGGTCGCTATGAGTCGGAACCAACTCAAACGCAATGGGTTTTTTTTTTTTCAACATCATGACTATTATTGTCTTATGTATTGGATTTAGTAATTCCACCTTCATATACTTCCTATTAAAAAAAAAAAAAAACTCTTATTCCAAGCTTAGCATTTTTTGGTTTTCTGTTTATCCTATCGGTTAACTAGCACTTTGAGGATCAGTGAAGAAATAACTAAGAAACAAAATATTATCACCTATAAAAACATTTAAAAGAAGAATTAATATCTGATAGAATGAATAAACAAAGGCATGAATGGATGGGTGGAAAGGGCTTTACATTGCACTGTTACTGCATATATCATAAATTATCCCATTCAATTCTCATTAAGAGACATACCGTGGGGATAGCACACATTTTACAGATGATGGAATACACTTAAAGAGGTTGACCTGTCTGAGGTTATTCCACAACACTGGAACCCAGACCCCTGACTCTGGAAGCTTGTTATTTTCTCTTTCCGCATTGGTTACCTCTTTGGTGAAAACATAAAACCACTTAAAATCTAATTCAAAGTTGTTTTCCAAGCCTTGTCATTTCTCACACTTAACAAAAATCATTTAACTTAACAAAAAAATCAACAAAACAAAGTGCACTTTGCAACAACTATCTTTCCTTTTGATTCTTTATATCTGGAAAGCTCTGCCAAACTACCACCAACTTAAGCAGTAATAATATGTAAATTTGAATTTCTGAAAATCAAAATAGAAATGTTCTGTGGGAATACATTCCCTCTTTGGAGTGGACTCCTTTCTGCTACAAGAGCTTCCTTCCAGACTTCAGATCTTAAGAATACAAAACAAAGGATGATTCATTAAACAAGTGCTTTCTTGAATCACATGAAGTTATAACTCCATGTGTTTTGTAAATGAACCTTTTTGAACCCCACATCTCAGACATTTTTTAAAAGATATTCTATTTACATCCTCAGTATGGGAGTTCTTGTGAATTCTGAAAGATTCCTTAACCCTCTTAGGTCACTGGGGTGCCATTAAAGATCTAAATGAATAACCTGCTAATCATCTCAAGAGAAAAGTTACATACCTACACTTATCACAACATGAAGGGACATCGAGGTTAACAGAAGTCTAGCAATCTTACTTGCTTGAATTATTGGCCATGGATTCTAAGGAAAAAAAACTGAAAAAGAATATTAGTACATGCTTGTAAATTATAAGAGAAAAGAGAGAAAAAAAGTTACATGATAATATGATGCTGTAAAGGAAATATGTCCTCTAATGAAAGGGAGCAATTAGTTAAAACAGCCAGAGTATTTACCCATCATCCCAAGTGCCTGCCCAGCGAGCCCTCAGTCTGTAGTTTACACCACAAAACCATCTGTCTCAAACTTGAAGTTATGTTGACATCTTCAGAGGAGTTATGAATAAAACCAAAGTGCTATATTTTAAATTATCTTTGATTAAGAAATGCAAAATTGAGATAATATAACTGAAGCTTAACTGTGTTAGGAATGCTTTTCTCATTTTATATGACATTAAACACAATTCTACTCTGTACATGGGCCCACTATTAGTGGGCATACAGCGACAACAACAAATGCTTTTTGGTTATCCTTATTGTGAATTGTGACTCTTCAAGTTAGATATTATGGATTTTAGCTTTGATAACTTAAAGTAAAAATAAACTATATTAGACTCACGTTAACATTCTATGAATGACCTTATTCCTATTGACTAACATATTCTTGTATTGTTAGATTATGTATTTTTGTATTTTAAATTTCATGTCACAGTTAAGACTGAGAAAACCTTTCCAGGTATTTCGGAGGAATTTGATAGATCAGCTGATTGAAACACTAGGTACATGTTTTCTTTTATTATTTTTAAAGACAGAATAGAAATGTGATGATAATTAATCCTGCACACTATTTTCTCTTTTACGAAATTTTAATTGAGTTCCAGGAAACGGATACCTTTCAAATGATAATGGATGAAAATAACCCTCAATGAAATGGCTATCAAATGGATTTTCCTCTTGAGAAGTGAAGATGAAACATGAAAAAGATCAGTTCATGCAGCAGACATTTTTCATTCTTTTTTACAACGTGAGCTAATGGAGGATGAAGGAACAGCCTTCACCTTTCATCATATGGTCTATTATGCTCCAAGATTTACAGTGACCCTTTAAATTTAAAAAAAAAAAAAAATGCACAAAATAAGGAAATGGTCAGTCAATGGAGAAGGGACTATCAAGTTTATTTTCCTGTGGATGGTTTACAACTTGATGACTGTTCACCAAACTACGACCACGGCTTTTAGGATCAACGAAATTTGAAAATGGGAGCATCAACACAAAGGGATATTTTTTCCCCAGTGTGATTTGTTTTGAAAAGTTATGGCCTAGTGAGCATTGCATAAACTCTATTGCACTCATGACAAACTGGCACTCGGATTTTTTTAGTGAGTGAAGCCATGGCCAGAGGAAAAGGAGATCTGATCATGTGCATCATTTTTAATGTAAAATTTCACAGTCCTCTTGATTCTGACAATGATGTGATTTGTAAGGGGCACTCACTAATTGTGGTCAATTATTACAGTCCTTCAGCGCCACCTAGTGTTTGACAGGGCTGTAGCCCAGCTCACGTATGAAACCAACAAATTTTTTACAAAGGTATTCATACATCCTAAATAAAAAGAAACAGACTTCACATCTTTATTTTGCTACCTTAAAGTCAAGATATTTTCCATTCTTTCCTTTAACACTTTTAAATTACTGAAGGGCCCTTGTCACTTTTGTTGAACTGAAAGTCTTTTGTATCTTTTTGATTCATTCCCGTTGCTAAATGCTTGATTGCTATTGCCTCCTGGCAAACCAGTACAATTATAAGGTTAGCCTGTTTTTGAGAAAAGGTAAGTCATTTCATAATTCACATTTGGGCATTTCAGAGCAGAAGATCTACACATATTAAGTGCTGAATTTACAGAAACAACCAAACCAAACATGGAAACGAGGATGACTACTGAATGCGTAATGTTTGTGAAATAACTTAAACCAAATAAGTTCAGTGTAACTCTCAGGTTCTTGTTATTAGATAACAGGGCCACAAAAATAATAATAATAATTAAGGTGGGTAACAGCTTCTTCCCCACAACTTCATACCAGGTTATCATGAAAGCATGTCTCAGACCAAATAATATCACAAGTACAGACATTCATTGAAAAAATATTCAATAGCAAGCAAGTACAAAACTTGATATAGTCTATTCTGTAAGCTTGAAAGTCCCAGTGCTCTTCCTTTTAGTGCTCAAAAACCTTATCTTGTGTGAGAGATTCGCTAGAGGCAGATGTGGTAACTTCCTCGAGGCAGACTTTTGTCATATTATGGTCAACCTCAGGCAACCAGCAATCATCCTAAACCAACAGGCTGGCAAAGGACCACTTAGGACAAAGTTTTAAGCACTATCCTTATGGCTAAAAGCTATAGCTTTCATAACAGCTCTCGTTTCATTTCATGACAACTACTGAACAAAATTTTCTCATATAGAGGAGTGGAGAGTGTTAAAAAAATGATCTGCTCCAAATGTCAGACATCTTAGGTATGCCACTGCATAACATTAACCATGGAAAGGGTATACTGTTGTTCTACTTGACAGCTTGTAAGAACGAGATGATCTACGTACTTGCCTCGAGGAAGTAAAAAAAAAAAAGTAGTCTATTATTCTAGCTCTGGTTTTCTCTTGCTCAAATCTCTTTTTCAAAGGAGTTCAATAACCAGAAGGACATCTTTGCTTCTGGATAAGAAGTGCAAGGGTTGCATCAGATAAAGAGCATTGTCTACAAAAACAGAATTGAGGTCTGGACCTTTCAAATTCAGGTAAATGCATGGATAACAAACTAGCTGGAGTCCCTGGGTGGCACAAATGGTTAGGCGCTCAACTGTTAGCTGAAAGATTGGTGGTTCGAACCCACCCAGATGAGCCTTGGAAGGCAGTCCTGTGGATCTGCTTCCAAAAAGTCACAGCCTTGGAAAGCCTATGGAGCACATGCGGTCACCATGAGTCGGAAATCAAAGGAAGAGCAATCAACAAGAATAAACCAGCTTAGTCTATGCAAGGAAAAGCCAACATGGCTGTGCAATGCTGGTCAGATTAACAAAGGAGGAAGGAGAAAGCTCACCATTTAGACCTGAGTGGTCTTCCCCCCCGCCACCCCGCCCCCCATTTCAAGCCGAGTCAATGAACGAAGAAGAATCTAAGTTTTCTGCAAAACTGCTTCAATTTTACATTTACAAATTGTGAGTGGATGTGGAAATTCAACAAAGGCATTTGATGCTCAAGGGAAGTTGTGATATCACCTGTACTCAGTGTTTATATAAATATTTCAGAAGGCATGTTTATTTTGATTTTTGTAAAGAAATTTTGCTTTGTAAAGAAAATTTACAGTACGTTAATAAATTTATTTTTAGTGCATTGATAAATATACCATTTATTTCAACACAACAGAAGATAGAATCCAGGCTGAAGCAGTTCTTTCCCTTACTGTTAAAAAAAAAAAAATCAGTGAATTCATCAGAGGCTCCTGCATAGTATATGACCCAACAAACTAAGGCACCAAAATGGTACTCAGAATACTGAAAAGGTAAAAATTGTAAGCTCCACAGTGATCAAAACTCATCCTTTATCACTAAGACATTTTAGCAAAGTAGATGACCTGCTTGGTGTGACCTGAAAGACGCTCTAAGGTTCGCATGTGCCTAAGTAGCTTATCATTCACTCACTGAAATGCCATTTTCTTTCTTGCTAAACCTCAAGTTCCAAGCTTAGAAGTCAGTGCTCCGATTTAGATAACCACAGAAGAATTGGCTCTTCATGTTAAGTCCTTGGGACAGAGGCTATAAAAAAAATTGTTGCCATTGATTCGATTCCAACTCAGAGCAACCCTACAGGACAGAGTAGAATTGCCCTGCAGGGTTTCCAAGGAGTGGCTGATAGATTAGAACTGCTGATCTTTTGGTTAACAGCCGAGCTCTTAACCACTATACCACCAGGCCTCCAAAACTGTGTGTAAAAATTTGTGAATTTGCATACATCCTTTTTTTTCCGTAAAGTGGGTTGCATAGCTTGAATGAGATACTCAAGTTTCCCCCGCTCTGATCCAAAAAAGCTAATAAGCACTGCCCAGAGTACTCAGCTAGCCCCTCCAGTTATCTTAACCCGTTGCTGTCAAGTCTGACTCATAACGACCCTATACAACAGAGTAGAACTGCCCCATAGAATTTCCAAGGAGCGCCTAATAGATTTGAACTGCCAACTTTTGGTTAGCAGCCATTGCACTTAACCACTACTCCACCAGGGTTTCCCAGTTACCTTGTTAGCTTGGATTTATCTATCAGAGTAGCCCAAATTCTCCTGACAGGCCAGAGAATCCCTGAACAGGTTAGATCCTGTTCAGGTAAATGTTGCATTTGCATTGCCCAGACCTGGGTATATGTTCTGGGATTAGCATCCATGTTTGACAGAACATTTAACTCATTTGCTGCTAACAAAAGGTCGGTAATTGGAGTCCATCCAGAGACCCCTCGGAAGAAAGGCCTGGTGATCTACTTCCAAAAATCATCCATTGAAAACCCAACTGTTACTGGGTGAAAACCCCGCGTTCTTGTTTGGCATGAGTTGTATTGGCCAATAAACGAGAGACCAAGTTGGAAAGCAAAAAGGCACCTTTATTTCAGTGCACAAGGAAAGGAGTCAGCTGGAGCTGCTGCCACCAAGACTGCTCCCCGAGGGCAAGGGGAAAAGTTACGTTTAAGGGATTTACAAGTAGGGAGTTCACACAAGTTGTGTCAGCAACATTCTTAATCGTACTAAGCAGGCACCATGGGGTTTACGTGTAACTTCAAAGTTGTAAGGGAGGAATCCTAGCAAAGGAAACAGGACTCTGATGTAAAGCTCCCTGAGACTCTGCCTTACAGTGGATCACAGTTCTACTCTGACACACGTGGGGTCGCCATGAGCCTGAGTCAACTTGACAGCATTTTTTTTTTTTTTTTAGTTTCGGCAGAGCATGGACTCTGCAATAAGGCTGATCTAGGGCTGCAGTTCTGCTTTGTCCCTCACTTCACCTGTGACTATGGTCTGAGCCACCTCAATCCCCTGCCTGGTTCCTGCAGGAGCCCACCTTGCTTATGCCCTTGCCATTCTTCTGTCTGTTCTCAATGCAGCAGCCAGGGCACTCCCTTAAATTGTGAGTCAGATCTTCTTACTCCTCTGCCCCAAATCCTCCAGGGACTCCCCATGTCAGAGTGAAAGCCAAAGACTTAAAATGGCCTCCAAGGTGTCCGGGAGCTGCCCCGCCTCCTGCCTTCCTCCTCTCCTCTCTGGCTTCACCTCCCGCCACTCATCCATTCCCCAGGTTCTCTCCTCCAGCCACTCTGGCCCCTTGCTATTTCTCGAACTTAGGGAAGCCCACTTGGGAGCCTCGAGGTCCTTGCAGGGCCCACTGGCTGCAATGTGCCTCTCCTAAATACTCTCACAGTTCACTCTCTCAGTTCCTGCAGGTCTCTACTACCGGGTCACCATAGTGGAGAGGCCCGCCCTTGATTATTGTATAACATACTCCCCAGCTGCACCTTTTCAAAAACAAACAAACCCATTGCCATCCAATCAATTCTGACTCATGGTGATCCCATGTGTCAGAGTAGAACAGAGTTTCACGGGGTTTTCTTTACAAACCCTGTAATCTTCAGGAAAGGAGATTGCCAGACATTTCTCAGCATTACTGGGTTAGTTGAACTGCTGACCTTTAGGTCACTGGTTAAGTGCAAACCGTTTGTGACACCTAAAAAATAACCAAACCCATTGCCTTCCAATCGATTCCGACTCATAGTGACCATATAGGACAGAGTAGAACTGCCCCATAGGGTTGAGACAGGGAAGAGATCGGGCTGGCTGAATTAAATAAGGGCTACATTTCAAGACCCTGTGCGCTTAACCAGCTATAATTAGTCTGAATCTAAGACTAAGTGCAGACCGCCATATAGCATTTACTGCTGGCACCTAAGTACTACTTGTGATTAACAAACTAGGTGCTTAGACAAGAGGCTACATTTCAAGGCCCTGTGTGCTTGACCAGCTATAAATTACTGATAATCCTTCTGAATTGTTTTTCAAGGCCTCACCAGGTGCAGAGCGTGCACAGTAAAGATCAACGTGGCCTATGAATGACCTTCCACATGAGACAAACAGGAACGGAAACCCCTCGCCAGCTCGAACCAAGATCCAGAGGCATTGCGCATGCACAACATCCCAGAGTAAGTCCTGTTTGACATCCCGGCAGCCTCTGTGACAGACTCCATCTTGGTTTCAGCAACCTCTGCAAGGAAGTCCATCTTGAACTCTAACTGTGCGTGCATGTGATTTCCATAATCCCTCCCCTTCTCTTAGAAATCTCCACCCATCTAATGAATAAAGATAATGCCGTCCCCCCCCCCAAAAAAAAACTTTTATAAGCCCTAGGAAATCTTTTGTCCAGTGAGAGACTGGAGGCTAACATAGATGGAAACCCCCTCTCACGCTCGCTCTCCCTCGCAAGCCTTTTACTCAGTGCCTAATAGTAATAAACCTTTGTTTTGTGTGGAAACTCTGAGCCTCTTCTGTTCATTCTTGGTCAGAAGATAACCTAAGCAGGGCTTAGTCTCCAGCTGGGAAGCCGTGCCCTGTAACAGGGTTTCTGAGAGTTAACTGAGACAGGGTTAACTGTGCCAATGGCAGAACAAAAGAGCTTTTAAAAAGATTATCATCTAGAAGTTGGGTGAACGGGGACCCACCTTGTCAACATGAGATAGGATTGGGACAGCCCGTGAATTACTATCTCCTTCTTACTGTCTTTCTAGTCCCCTTCTCCTTTGCAGGCTTCATATGCGCAGAGGAGCAAAGTGTGACTGCTGTTTGATGTTCCTTAGCTCTCCGAAGATGGTGATATAGTGCTGAAGATCAAGTGCGCATGCGCTATATCCCTTAATAAGTGATGCCAAGGGCTGCCGAGAGGACTCCATCTTGAACATCAGGGGGTTCCGTCTTAGATTCTAAATGTGTGCACGTGCAACCTAATTAACATGCACTACCATTCTGAGAAGTACCTGCCCCTTGAAAGAAGCCCACTAAATATTCATTACTCTGTTGTCTCCACCAAACCCATATAAGCCCTAGCCTTGCTTCCGTTTTCGAGTTAGTGTTTTGGAGAGGCTTAGATTCCCTGACGCCTTTTGCTTGACTCAAGCAAAATAAAGCTTGCTGAAGATAAAGTTTGTCTTTCGTGTGTATTCTTACTGGGGGAAAAGACAAGGGCCCTTTGTGTCAGATTGGCAGTTGGTAACAAACTGGTGGATGGATTTGAACTGCCATCCTTTTGGTCAGGAGACAAGCTCTTAACCATTGCACCAGCTCCTTATTTCCCTTATCCTGCTTTATTGTTCCTCACTGCATTCATCACTACCTGACATACATAAAAACTCATTTTTTTTTTTCCTATTCTCTCCATGCCTAACAGCTCCTCTTCTTAACCCTCTAAAACATAGGTCAGAATTTGTTTTTCTGTAAAAGAGCAGAGAGTAAATATTTTCAGTCTCTGTTGCCACTGCTTAACTCTGCAGAGGGGAAAAGCAGCCATTGAAATGTAAATGATAGGTGTGGCTGTGTGACCGTTAAACTTTATTTACAAAATCAGGAGGCAGCAGGAGTTGCTGTAGAATAATAAACTCCCTGAAGGCAGGGAGTTAATCTCCTTTGTTGTTGTTAGCTGCACCTGTGGATTCCTACTTAAGTAGACCCCCCTGTGTGCCGAATGGAACTTCACTGCATAGAGTTTTCAAGGATGTCACCTTTCAGAAGCAGATCACCAGGACTATCTCCCAAGGCACCTGATGGATAGATTCAAACCCTCAACCTTTGGGCTAGTAATCTAGCTCTTACACATTTACACACACACAAAAAAAAACAAATCCACTCCTGTGGGGTTGATTCTGACTTACAGCAACTCTATAGTACAGAGAACCACCCCATAGGGTTTCCAAGGCTGCAGACTTCCACATCTTTCTCCTGAGGAGCAGCTGGTGGGGTCCTTTCAGTTAGCAGCCAAGTACTTTAACCCCTGCGCCTCTAGGACTCCTCTCCTAATCTGCTTTATTCACTGTTTTATCCCTATCACTTGGAGGAGTACCCAGTACAAAGCAGGTCCTCAATAACTTCTGTAGAATGAATTAATGACCTTGGCCGTGGTATTTGTTTTCTCGTTTTTTAATTTTAGATGCTTTTTTTTTTTAATAATTTTTATTGTGCTTTAAGTGAAAGTTTACAAATCAAGTCAGTTTCTCACATAAAAACTTATATACATCTTACTGCACACTCCCAATTACTCCCCCCCCCCCCCCACCATGAGACAGCCCACTCCCTCCTTCCAGGCGCTCTTTTTGTAATCATTTTATCAGCTTCTAGCCCCCTCTACCCTCTCATCTCCCCTCCAGGCAGGAGATGCCAACATAGTCTCAAGTGTCCACCTGATGCAAGTAGCTCACTCCTCATCAGCATCCCTATCCAACCCATTGTCCAGTCCAATCCATGTCTGATGAGTTGGCTTTGGGAATGGTTCCTGTCCTGGGCCAACAGAAGGTTTGGAGATGATGACAGCCGGGGTCCTTCTAGTCTCAGTCAGACCATTAAGTCTGGTCTTTTTATGAGTGTTTTCTCATTTTTAATGAGTTTATAATACCAACTTTTATGTTTATAAAAAATAAACAGTTCATAAAAGTATATCACACAACCAGTGAAATAAATAAATGACAGTTATTGTGATTATTCTGAGTGCCATATCTCAAGAAGAATATGGAAAGCTGGAAGATAAACAGAATTTAGAAGGAACTCAGGCTGTATATTTGAGGAAAGATCGAGTGGAAAGAGTCAATTTGGAGGAAACCTAGAGAAAGTATGATCATTGCCTTCCTAAATATGAAGATTATTCTAAGCTAGAGGGACATACTATATTATTGGTGGTACCAAAAGGGGGTAGAACTTTGAGCACTGGGTAAATATTACATAGAAAAAGATGTCAGCTCAACATAATAATAATGAGCCCTGGTGGTGCAGTGGTTAAGAGCTTGGCTGCTAACCAAAAGCTCGGCAGTTCAAACTCACCAGCCACTCCTTGGAAACCCTATGGGGCAGTTCTACTCTGTCCTATATGGTCACTATGAGTTGGAATTGGTTGATGGCAACTGAAACCAAAACCAAACCTATTGCCGTCAAGTGTGTTTCAGGGTAGAACTGTGCTCCATAGGGCTTTCAAGGCTGTGACCTTTAGGAAGCAGATCTCCAACCCTTTCTTCAGAAGCCCTTCTGGATAAACTCAAACCTCCAATCTTTCAGTTAGCAGCTAAGAACGTTAACTATACCACCCAGGGACTTCATTGGTACATTGCTATTAACCAAAGCTCCCATACTTTGTTGGATTTCACTAGCAGCTCTACTAATACTGTTTTTCTGTTCCAGAGTTGCTTTCTGCTTCTCACAGTTGAAGTCTCTCCCAGTCAAGATTCTGAGATTCAGTAAACATTCCTCAAGCTAAGCAAAAACCTGGGAGACAAAAGACTCACAAAGCCATGAAGCCAGAGGCAATCAGCCCTCGGAGAGTAAGCGGTCAGGAGAGGTGCAGAGGCCACAGTAAAGGCAGATTTACTTACTTCCAAATTGCAAATTGGAGCCAAATTCCTTCCAGTCTCAGCTAATTCTGGCTCCAATTTCCCATCATACACATACTGAAATTAGAGTATTTAAATTACTTGCACATGCTACCGAGTCCTGGAACTGGAATTTGAGCCTAAGTACACCTGTCTATAAAGCCAAAGGCCTTGGAATCTTAATATAAAAAAAAGGAAGAGACTACTTTGTAATATGTAGTTTGAGAATCAGCAAGTGTATTGGATTTCCATTATAAGAGATACTCATTTTAATTATAGTGATTTATTTATAGTCATTTATTGTACTTACAATTTTGTGTACTGTTTTATCTCAAATAATATATGTGCATTTCTATGAACTACTGAAAGCTTTGTAGACATAATTTTTAATGACTGCTTAATATTCCAGTTGATAGACTATTTTTCAGCTTAAGTATGCCTCAGTTGTTGGCAATGAAGTTTCATATTCTTTACAAACACAAAAAATGCTTAAATTTACCTTGTATCTCTAAGAAATAGAGTTACCGATCCAAAGTATGTCAACATGTCTAAGGTTTTCAATGCATTTTGACAAATTACTGTCATGGGAGGTTCAACTAATTCATTTATCATCAGAGTGGTTGTTTCAATGTCGCATTTTAATATTACTGTTTAAAAGCAATCTTTACTGTTGTAGAGAAAAGCTTGAACACTGTTTCAAGTTAAAACCGATTTATTAAGGGTTTAAAACAATTGCAATTGGGGAACTACACAGCCCATTGAAAATGGAACCAGGTAGTCCCAGGGCAGTTCCATTGTACAAGTATTCTTATGGGCTAAAGAGAGGAACCAAACCAAAGGGAGGGCAATTACAGGAAAATCAATGAACATTGTAATAATTATACTCTAACTAGTTACTAATTATTAATAGTTGTAGTTAGTAATTACAGATCATTTACAGGATGCTTAGTTTTTTTTTTTTTAGATCATCGTCACAAGATGTTTACATGTATTTTGTCTATCTTGCAAAAAACACCTTGCTGGCAACAGCACCCAGACAGCACCCTTCCTGGGTATGTGTATTTTGAAGGGTGCAGATGATCACTTTGTTAAGACCCCTTGAGGCATATGGTTTCACATCCTGGTTTTGACTACTGAGGAAAAACATCTTTTTTCTCAAAAATATAGCTGTCCGTCTAGAAATTCAGGTTAAAATTAGGTAGCATGGTCAGCATGTTATGCCCCTGTCTCATTGACTGCACTGAAAGTTGTCTTTTCCTGAGACAATACAAATGGTCGTTGTAATTGTTACCATGAGCGAGTACAATTTAATTTACTCAACTCAAACACCTACTTCCAAGTATTAAGTGATTCCAGAAGAGTTAAGACTCCTCTACAAAGTCTCCTCTACAAAGTCCTAATAAAACAACTTTTAAAAAGTACATGTCACTTTGTATTGTATTGTTCTTATTAATAAATCTTTGAGGGGTTATGCTCCTGTTCCTATACCTTAACATTGGCTTGCTTACCACCCTTAATTAAGTATGAACTCCAGATAAGATCAGTTAAATAAATCAGCTGTTGTTTTTATCTGTAGTTGTTTGGCTACCACGATCTGACCTGGCCTCAAGCTTATTAGAAGGAATTCCAGAATCTTATGTTAACCAAGCATTATTTGTAGATTAAATACACAAATTTTTTGTACTGCATAAAGGTATACCACTATTTTTCCAAAGCATATATACAGTCATCTGTCACATAATGTCCATTCAGGCAACGTCCAAAGGCATATATGTCCGTGGTCCTATAAAGTTATAATAAAAAAACAAAAAAGCCATTCTGACTCTTAGAGACTCTAAAGGACAGAGTAGAGCTGCCCCATAGAGTTTCCAAGAAGTGCCTGGTGGATTCGAACTGCCAACATTTTGGTTAGCAACCATAGCACTTAACCACTACACCACCAGGGTTTCTATAGAGTTCAGAAATCCTGATTGGAGAACAAGCCGTAGGGGACGTAAGCAAAATGTAAGGAAAGCAATGGCTTCCCACATACAACACGTGTATCTCAAGTCTCTTGTATCCAAAGCAATTGCGCTGCCAGGCATATAACCTGTAATACACATGTCTTGATAGTCATAATAAATCCCTATGTTGCTGGCTTATGTATGTACTGTACTGTATTTTCTATCGTTATTTTAATGTGAACCGTCCCTACTTCAAAATAAAAAGTTTACTGTATAACGGTGTGTGCTTCAACTCATAGGCATCGGCATGTAATACCACGTATCAAGCATCTCTTGTGTGTTGTAGCATTATTTCTGTGTCTAATTTTCTTTCAAAAATATTGCTGTGAAGTGCATCATGGCTCCCAAACACAGCAAAGCCAGTGCTGGGGATAGCAGCAGCAAGAGGCAAAGGAGAAATATAGATTTGGAACTGAAACAAGAGGTTATTAACACAAAGGGGGAAAATCAGTGAATGCTGTGGCTTGAGATTAGTAATGTTGGACAACATCCAAGTCACATAATGTCCAACTTCACAGAACGTATCATGGAGGTTAAGCGATACATGACTGTATGTTGTTGTGAAAATTACAAGTTGATTTCAGTGTTGCTGAATTCGTAATGACTTTGGTCATCAAGTGTTTTCTCAGCAGATTTTAAAGATACAATTGTTGTTATGGGGGTTTTAGGGATTGGGAAATCTTAAAAAGTTTTCCTCATATTCAGAAAGATTGGAAACTACTTAAATAGGCATCCAAGCACACATGTAAATTTGGCAGCAATTAGGCAAATGTTAAACCAAATGTAATTCAAAAAGTCCTTCTTTGGCGTAATGTTATTACTAACCAAAATGTTGGCAGTTCAAACCCACCTAGTAGCTCTGTGTGAGAAAGACCTGGCCAAACTGCTCCCATAAAGATTACAGCCTAGAAAACCCTCTGGGGCAGTTCTACTCTGTCACACTGGGTCACTGTGAGTTGAAATCAGCTCAAAAGCATAGAACAGCAACAACATTTCTACGTTACGGAAAAATAGATCAATTATTTTAACTCATTCTGAGAAATTCAAGCAATATGCTCTTTTAATGATGGATACAGTAAGAATCTAAAAATAGAGAAAAAATGACAACAGCACTCACTTTCAGAAACAAAATTTTTCTTACGCCCACAGTATTTGGGGTGAATGCAAGCACAAGCCAAATCCTCCCTCACTTATGACCTGGGTGTACCCAGGCTCTGACGCTGATCTCAGTAGTCAGTGCAGGGACAAGAGGAATTACAGAGAAGCTGAGCCATCATCAGCTGGTGGGGTGGTTTCCCTGAGTTCCTTTGATACCATCTAAATATCCTCAAAGTCTGAGCAACAGTGTTGAGGCAGAAATCAGGCAAGAAAAAGAAGGCCGCTTTTTTATAAATCAAAATGGAAGTGCAGTTACTCAGCTGTACTGTAAGACGATGACCTGTAAGACGATGAAAACTTACAACTTGTTTTATAAGGAGGAGCAGTGAAGCAGGAAATTGCTAATACAATGTATAGGGAAGGACAGAGGCCATGTGAGGATATCAGCCAAAGGTACAAAGAAGATTTTAAGACCTATCCAGACCCAAGCCACTACAACATAGGATAAAGGGTTCAGAGTAAGCATTCAGAAAGTGAAATGCCACTTAATTAATTACAGGTTTAAACTTGATTAACTTTAAGGAAGCCTATGAGCAAAGCATAAGGTTAACCTATAGCATTTAGTTAACAAGCATCATTTTTCCTCACCAACTTTGATTTGCCATTGCACCTACTTCTAATAAAACTTGGTAGCTGTGATATACGGACTGGTTGTAAAAGTGTATTCACCTTTATAGCATTTTATAGAATTTACTTCTCAGGTGTTTAGACTGTATCATATACATTATGTCTTTAAGCCTTACAAACCCCTAATGTTCAACACACAAGATTTTTTTTTCATTGTCCTTTAGATGAAGGTTTACAGAAAAAATTAATTTCTCATTAAACAATTAATACATGTTTTATGACACTGGTTGCCGATCCCATGACATGTGAACACTCCCCTTCTCAACCTTGGGTTCCCCATTACCAGCTTTCCTATCCCCTCCTGCCTTCTCGTCCTTGACCCTGGGCTGGTGTGCCCATTTAGTCTCATTTTATAGTGTCTAATGTTTGGCTGAAAGGTGAACATCAGGAATGATTTCAGTACTGAGTTAAAAGGGTGTCCAGGAGCCATACTTTCGGGGTTTCTCCAGTCTCTGTCAGACTAGTAAGTCTGGTCTTTTTTTGTCAACACATAAAGAATTTGCAAAAGCTATGTCAACATAGATAGCCTTGTTGTTGTTGTTGTGTGCCATCTAGTCAGTTCCAACACATAACTACCCCATGTGACAGAGTAAAATTGCTCTGTAGGGTTTCCTAGGCTATAATTTTTATGGGAGCAGATCACCAGGTCTTCTCTCCTGCGGAGCCACTGGTGGGTTCAAACCAGTGACCTTTCAGTTAGCAGCCCAGTGCTTAACCACTGTACCAGTAGGGCTCTTTATATAGCCTTAAAGGCATCTATTTTCAGATACTCAGCTTGCACACATACACTTTCTTAAAACTGATTTCCTTACCTGGCACACATATCTTGGTTTCTAAATAACATTCTCCCATAAAGGAACCAGGGATCCTTGAATAAATGACTGATTCTAGGACTGGGGCAGGAAAAACAGATGAGCCTGGAAGATCTTGTAATGCCAGAAAATATGGATGTGGAGAAAGGAAGGAGGGAAGTGGGAGGGAGGATAGTAGAATGTCAAAAAGGCACTGGAGTCAATCTGAAAGAGTTTCCAATGGCCAAAGCTGGAAGAAATTGAACAACGAAGTAAATAACAATAGTATTGGATTCTACCTCAAAGAATAAAATAAATATCCATGAATCTATACCGATATAAACAAATGATTTATTTGATAAATAAATAGAGGAGAAAGGACAAATGTTTTTCATGGAAGGATTTCAAATAATAAATGTGGAACGAATGAGGGAAACAGAAAATAACCATTAGAACATCACAGTAATAACTGTTGCAGACAAAATTCACTGATGGGTGCTAAAATTAGTGCGATACAAGAGAGCTGAATAGCCTCAAAGACTCTTCCCCAAATATTTTTTAATTACTGTGGTGGTTTTAACAAGTGTCCACATTTTCTCACACTTCTCCTTCCAGGAAGTGGAGCTTAATTCTTCTCCCTTTGAGTATGGGCCAGACTTAGTGACTCTCTTCTAACAAATAGAATTGGAAAAGGAAAAATTAAAACTTTATAGTGGAGAACCTGGTAGACACAACTTAAACTAAGTGATGAAGGTTAACATCACCAGTAATAAGTCCTGTCGACATCATGTACTCCTAATATGATATGACATGATGAGAGTAAATCACCTCTGTGGCATTCTTCCCCAAAAGCACATACCCCAAAATCTAACCTTGAGAAGTTATCTGACCAACCCAAATGGACAGCTATTCTATGAAATAACTTACCAATACAATACTCTTTGAAAGTGTCAAGGTCATTAAAGACAAGGGAAGACCAAGAAGCTGTCACACATTGGAAGAGACTAAGAAGACATAAGGACTAAATACAACAGTTCATCCTGGAACAGAAAAAGGACATTAATGGGAAAACTGATGAAATTCAAATAAAGTCTGAACTGGTGTAAATTTTTTCCGTTTTAATACATGTACTATGGTTATGTGAAATATTAACATAAGGGGAAGCTGGCTGAAGGGTATACAGAAACTCTCTGTACTCTTTGCTCTGTACTCTTCTATAAATCTAAAATTATTCCAAAATGAAAGTTTTTTAAGAACTGACCTGCTTGAGAATTCATCTACTTCTGAAAGTTTTCTTTTTCTTTCTTCTTCTTTCACAATGGCCCTTTTCTCACTTGACAAAAGACATATACTTCTCACCCACACTAATCTTGTTATGGTGAATTTCCCCAGTGTGTAAAATCTCCTGGGAACCAAACCAGGGCACAACTTTCAAATGCTTCTGAGGGCAAGTGCAGTGGGAGGAAAGCAAAAAGAGCAGCAGGAAGGGCTAATGAAGGGAGCTAAGCCTTTTTTTTTAACCCAATGCATCTCTCTCTCTCTCTCTCTTTCTCCATCCCCCCCTGCACAAACACACTGACTTCCTTACCTTATAAACTTACCAGCCTAAGAATTTTTATTCAGAACTAAGAAGATTATCGTGGGTTTGTTAACACATCGGTTTGCACTTTTATAAAGGAAGTCCAGCATTGTTTCTGGCAGGAAGTAACTTTGATTTGTCTGATAGGTTCAATCATCAGGGCTGACTTTCCTAATTTAGTTATATCATAGACATTTGAATCAACTGAATGGGTTAACTTTGAGACTCCAAAGTTTTAACAAAAATGTGCTTAAAAGTACAAACAGTATGAGAGAATATACATCTTTTTCAATAACTTAAACTTAAAATTTTTTATATTTTTTACATGTGAAAAAATAAAGCAGTTTTTCAAAATTTCTTTTTGGGAGAATGCAAGCAAAAGCTTTTGAAGACTAAGGCAATAGAAAGGAAGGAATCACTGTGCCAGTTTTACAAATGTGAAGTAGTGGCTCCCAGATCTGAAAGGATCCCTGGCCAGTGTGTGTGCATCAGTGGAAGTCCAAGAGACACAGGGAACGCTGGGATATAGACAGCCAAACAGGTGACTGGACTATAGAGTCAGAGGAAGGGGGACAGATTCCCTATCTACAGCTCTGGTTTTTAACTTGTCTTGGGGCTTAGTGTTTTTTTGTTTTGTTTTTTTGAAAATTTGATTAGTTTTGGACTTCTTTCCAAGAATAATGCACATAAGTGTGTACCCTTTAATTTTTGTTTAGTTTTAGGAGGTTCAGGAAATACTCAGACGATCCAGTTAGGAAGCTTTGGCAGGGAGGAAATGAATAAAAATGTCATTCAGTGTATGTGAGCATTTAAAAGCACTTTTGTATTCATAAAAGAACTCAGTCCAAATGGCATAATAGAAACCATCTGAGAATCAGGCCATGCTCAGGACTGGGTATATACTACTAAACTGCCCACCCTTCCCTGCTCTTCTGACACTCTCTCTCAACCACTGTCCCTCTCAGCCCCACTCCGCCTTTCCTTTTGCCCACCCCGCAACTCCCCACCGCCTCACCCCCACCCAAGGTCTGAATACTATTTTGGGTCTTTAGTATGAGCTGAATCTCCCCCGAATCACTTACTCCGATGACTCATTTTTGGAATCAGGGCTAATGTTCCTCTATAAATGTGCCCATGTAAATTTTAAATAGGCTCCCCCTCAGGGTGAAAGGCTTAGAAAAGCACCGCCCCCAACCCCTCCACACACACACACACACACACACACACACACAGACTCAAGCCCTCATGCAGGGCTTGGCAAGCAGGTGGCACTCTTGTACAAAGAAAAGTTTGCCCCTTCCCCTGGTCAGGTGGAGCCTGCATAGGGAGCAAGGTTCGTTGTGGGCTGGATTTTGATCACCCCGTCATTCCTCAGAAAACCTGGTGGCGGGGCAGTGGTTAAGTGCTACGGCTGCTAACCAAAAGGTCAGCGTTCAAATCCACCAGGCCCTCCTTGGAAACTGCATAGGGCTATTCTATGGGGTCGCCATGAGTTGGAATTGACTCGACAGCAATGGGTTTGGTTTTCTTTTTTTTAAATCATTCCTCAGCAGCACCTTCGGGCAGTGTCCAAACTGTGCAACCCCAAGTAACCACCTTGTTCACTTTATTACAAATATCAGGTCATTGCACAACTGTTTGGCCTGGTAGAAGTGCCAACTGTGTATCTATGTCTAGCATGTAGAATCTGGGTCATAAGCAAGGGTCTGGTGCCACTCAGAGGCTAGTCTCTGTTAATATAACCATTACAGCTTGGGGAGGATCAAGGCCTGAGGGTTGGTTCTTGGGTCTTCCTGAGAGTCCATTTCTACTCCAACGGAGCTCAGTTTAGCCTGTGAATTCCACAAGGGATCTGGGCTACTCCTGTAAGGAACCCCCAAGACTCAAGCAGATCACCTAGGCCTTGGACTGGTTTTTCCCTCTTTCCCTGCTTCATGCTCTCTAACATAGTTTGAGAGTACCCAAACAGACCCTCAAAACAACCTTGGGAAATGCTTGTCAGAATTATCCACCCAGGGAACAAAAGTGAGGCAGATGCATTTTTATCCACTGACTTTTGTCTCCAGAGGTCAAGGGTGACTCCACAGGTATAGTTGCAGGTTGCACAAGCACTGAGGTCAAGCACTGGCACTAGAAAAGCCCTGGGACAAGATGCAAGATGTATGAGCAGCTGAAGGTGAGGTGCTGACAGATTATACCTGAGAGAAGCTACCTGAAACGTGTGGAACTGGCCACAGGAGGAGTTGCAAAGGAGATGCAAAGTGGTGCCCAGAGGGCGTCTCACACTCTCAGGACCTCCTTCTTTTGAATATTTTGAATTTTTCCTTAGCTAAAATCCTCCCAAATAGTTAATGTTTTAATATCTTGCATTTGTCTTTCCATGAAACCTTTAAAGGAAGAGAAGAAGGAGAAAATTTTCACCTTAAATATGCAAAGAACTAGTTTTCAGTGACCCAGAGATCAATGAGTTTGATAGATAGGCGTTTGACAAACAAAGTCTTTAATATCTTTTTGGAGGGCTGATCACGTCACAACCTGCCCTCATCCAAATGAGGCAGTGACTAGATTGGGAGAACTGTGTGATGTTAGGTGGAGCTGTGGCAGGAGAGAGCTGTGACGTACTCCTGACCTTCGCAAGGGGTGGAGAGAAATCATTGTGCGTGTTTGGGGCCAGTCATACTTTCTCATTCCATATCATTCAAATGCCAGAGTCAAGCCATTTTTAGTCACATGATGGAGCCCACACCTGGTGTGGGAATGCAAATATCCCAAAGGAACACATCCATTTAATTGTTCATGGTCCAAAAATAACAAGGGAAAAGACAGAAATCAAGGAAGAAAGAACATAAGGTTGATACTTGGAGAAATCAAGCTTGTCAAGGCTAATGGGGATAAGAGGTTTGATCCACTTAGAATAGTTTAGTGAAAAGAGGGGAGAGTATGAAAGGTAGGGAAGGAGGGGAGGAAAAAGAGGGATTAAACTAATAGAATTAAAAATAACAGAGAAGAAATGGCAAAAGTAAATCAAGTATATACATATGGTATACATGTATATAAACCAAAATCCCAACCTATTGCCATCAAGTCGATTCTAACTCACGGGAACCCAACGTGTGTCAGAGTAGAACTGCTCCATAGGGTTTTCTTGGCTGTAATCTTTACAGAAGCAGATTGCCAGGCTTTTCTTCAGTGGCCTGGCTGTTTGAATCAGAATGTCCAAACTTTAGGTTGGTAGTCGAGCATAAATCGTGTCACCTAGGGACCTTCATGCATATATGTGTAATACGTATATACACCCACACCCAGGAATGCATGTGCACACACAGAGCAGAAACTTGGCACACTTGCTGCCATCAATCTTTGCCTGCACGGGTGTTACTGCTTACAGGAAGGCCCGCCCATTCCCCCAGAGTGAGTTAGATGCCTCTCCTCCGTGCCCACCTCTAAGACAGCCTTCATCTCAAGACATGTCATTGGTCATTTTCTTGTCTATCTCCCTCTTCAGACTGTAAATTTCTTGAAAGCAGAGACCTTGGCTCTTCTTTGTATCAGTGTCAAATTCAAAGCGGATTCACAGTGAAGGAGTGTTTGTTAAATAAACAACTATTCTTTCCACAAAATGGAGATGTAAAAATGAATTTAAAAATAAGTCCAGAAAAGTCAAACGCAGTGAAGTAGTTATGACTAAAGGCAACAAAAAAAACCAAGAAATTCTTATTAAAAATACAGTTGCTTTTTTTTCATACCAAGAGATTCTGATTCAAACTTTCTGGTTGGCTCTCCAAGCCTAATTACAGGTTTAGAAAGAAACAGCTCTCCCAGGAAATTCTTGTCATCAAACATTTCCTTAAAATACTCAGGGACCATTATTTTCAATTTTAAATTCTATATTCAGTAAAATGTTCAACTGGGAATAAGAGAAGAATGAAGGCAGTTCAGACATGCAAATACTTCTCCGTGAATTCATGAATTCAGCAATTCTGAGTCAGTGGGACCCTGATAGTGCAGTGGTTAGTGTCTGCTAACCAAAAGGTCGGCAGTTCAAATCCACCAGCCGCTTCTTGGAAGCCCAAGGGAACAGTTCTACTCTGTCCTGTAGGGTCGCTATGAGTCGGAATACACTCGATGGCAACTGGTTTGGTTTCATTTAGTTTAGTAGGTTTGACAGGAGGCAAATGAACACACGCTTTTACCAGCCCTTTCAGACTTCTGAAGTAGGTGATTTGTGGACTACATTTTCCGAAAAAGCTACAGGGCGTCTACTGAACTGCAGACTGCATTCCCTGTTCTAGCCAACTGTCTTATAGTGTTAATTATGTTCTGGGGCATACAAATGTCATCAGGAGTGTTCATCATTGGGCGCGACCTCCAGAGGCAGGAGGGGCCAGTAAGCACCGTGACTACATGCAGTGCTGTCTGTGTTCACACCAGGAGGCAGAGGAGGAAAGCAGACAGGGCGCTGAGACACTGCTAAAAAAAAAATGGACCTGGTAAGTGGGAAACACAATGCGAGAGAGTCCTCCACAATGGAGAGTGTGCCTGTTCAGAGAAAAGGTTAATACTCAAGAAAAAAAGTGACCAAATATGCTTCATAAAGGACTTCTGTTCATTTTTCTGGAAACACTGAGGAACTGCCTCAGGGAGTGTGGAGGCAGCCGTTGGAGATGAGGTAGAAAAGAGAAGAAGGAAGGCAGCCCTATAAACAAGCAGAAGAGGAACAGAGGGGAAAAAGTGCTCTTGGGTTGGAGAGTTTCACTGATGAATTTTATAAAGGCCCCTGACAAATTAAGTAAGCTTTGGGCAAAGGTTTGATTTAAGGGAAATGATCAAGTCCAGAATACAAGGATGAGCAAAGATTTTTAATAAAACAGGGTTATAGAAAACATCTGGAAATGAAAAGCCCTGATGAGAATCCAGACAGTCTCTTCGTCTGTCTCTGCATCCCCCATGGCGTTCTTGTAGGCAGCGCTTAGTAGACACCAGCAATATTGTTAAGAGTTGTTTCACCAGAAACCCAAATTACACAATCCAAAAGAAAGCACATTTCAAAACTTTTAATCATCATAAGAAAAATAAAAACAGTAAGTAAGGCAGAGAGAGATTGGAGATGAGGAAGGCATCTTGGACTTAATCTGGAAAAATCTAGGAATATCTGAAGTAGTTAATGCCATAAGTATGTCTTTTCTTTGGACGTTTTATTGTGCTTTAGAGATAGTTTACACAGCAAATTTGTTTTCTATTCAATAATTCACACAAATTGTTCTGTGACGTTGACATTGGTTGTTATTCCCACAATGTGTCAACACTCCCCCCATTTCCACCCTGGTTTCCCTGTTTCCAATCATCCGGTTTCCCTGCCCCTCTCTGCCTTCTCTCCTTTGCTTTTGGGCAAATGTTTCCCTTTTGGTCTGTGGAGTTGATTGTTCTATGGAGCACATTCCTCACAGGTTTTATTCTTTATTTTTTAGTCCAGTCTATTATTTGGCTGAAATGTGGCCTCTGGGACTGGCTTCAGTTCCAAGTCTAAAAAACGTCTTAGGGCAACAGTCTGGGGGGTTCCTCCAGTCTCTATCAGGCCAGTAAGTCAGGTCCTTTTTCAGAATTTGAATTTTGTTCTACATTTTTCACCCATTCGAACCAGGACCTTCTGTTGTGTTTCTGGTCAGAGCAGTTGGTAGTGGTAGCTGGGCACCATCAGGTTCTTCTGGTCTCAGGCTACAGAAGGATGTGTTTCATGTGGACCATTAGTCCTTTGGACTAATTGCTTCCTTGAGTCTTTTGGTTTTCTTCACTCTCCTTTGCTCCAGACAAAAGGGACAAATAGTTGTATCCTGGATGGCTGCTTGCAAGGTTTTAAGACCCCAGATGCTACTCACCAACCTAGGATGTAGATTATCTTTATGAACTGTGTTATACCGGTTGACCTCATGGCTCAGTCCCATCAGGTATTTGGTTATGTCTAAAAAGTTTCCATAACTGTGCCCCCATGTTCTCTGTTAAAAAAATATAAAATACATGCAGCACATACAAATATGTATGTAGAATTACCCACAACCATACCCATATATGCAAGCGGGTGTACTCTTGTATGACCTCCCATACCTATTTAGCATACATACCTACATCTGTATCCACTCACAAATTATTGTTTGTTATTACCGTTTTTGCCAAATTGTATATGTTATAGTATTTACCATAGTTGCCCTTTGTTCTCGTGTACCTCTCAGTGTCTTCCTTCTTTTTTTAGTCACATTGTTCTGACTTCCCTCATATTGTATATTGCCTTTCCCTTTACCAGAGTTAACACGTGCCTACTGTCTATTTAGTGATTCTCCCTTCCTCCCCTCCTATCCCTGGTAACCATCAAAGAATGTTTCTTTCTGTGTGCAAACCTATTCTTGACTTTCTATAATAGTGATCTCATACAGTATTAGCCCTTTTGTGATTGACCGATTTCACTCAGTAAAGTCCTCCAGATTCATCCATGTTGTGAAATGTTTTGCAGATTCATCATTATTCTTTATTGTTGCATAGTACCCCACCATATGTATATACCACAATTTGTTTATCCATTCATTTATTGATGAGCATTTAGATTGTTTCTACCTTTTTGCTGTTGTGAATAATGCTGCAATGAATATGGGTGTGCTTATGTCTATTCATGCGACATCTCTTATTTCTCCAGGTTGTGTTCTTAGGAGTAAGGTCACTGGATAATATGGTAGTTTTATTTCCAGCTTTTTAAGGAAAGACCATATCATTTTCCACAGAGGCTGTACCATTTTACAATCCCACCAGCAGTTATAAGAACTCCAATCTTCCTACAACCTCAGCAGCATTTGTTCTTTTCTGGTTTTTTGATCAGTGCCATTATTGCCAGGGTGAGATATATCTCATTGTAGTTTTGATTTGTATCTCTCTAATTTTTTAATGGCTAATGATCATGAGCATTTCTTCATATGTTTGTTAGTCACCTGAATGTTTTCTTTGGTGAAGTGTTTGTTTCTGTCCTTTGCCCATTTTTTTTTTACTGGATTATTTGTCTTTTTGTTGTTGAGGGGTTGATGTTCTCTATATATTTTAGAGATTAGACCCTTGTCAGATGTGTCAATACCAAAAATTTTTTCCCAGTCTGTAGGTTGTCTTTTCACACTTTTGGTGAAGTCTTTTGTTGAATATAAGGATTTAATTTTTAGGAGGTTCCAGTTCTTAGTTTATCTTCTACTGTGCCATGAGTATTTCTGCCAAGAGTAAATTTTCGGGGGGGGGGGGTTGTTGGGCTTGAGGAAGGTTTTTTTTTTACCCCACCATGGTTACCAGGAGGAGAAATCCCTGGTGTCTATTTTGAATGTTGCTCCCTAATCTAGCCTTATGGATGCTTGTTTGAGCCCCAAGTAGAAAGGAGAGGCGTTAAAAGGTGAGAAGTTATTTTTCAAGGAATTCTGTGAAGTTCATGGACACAAAGAGTGCTATTTGGTGTCCAGGTGAAAAGATGGGGAGAGATGGATTACAGAATAGTGGAAAGGTGCTCTCTCCCTACCTCCATATATACCTTAGTGTGACTCTGATCCCATGACATACCAGGAAGCAGCAAAAGAGCGTAGCAGTTTGGGCATCAGCTCTATCACTGATGGCATGGGCAGCAGTGGCAGTGGGGAGTGGTTGCATCAAGCTCCTTTGTGGACAGTAGACATTAACAAGGGACCTGAGACAAAGGCTAGGAGGTGACTGTTAGTAGTCACACGTGCACCACCTCTGAGGGACATTCTGCAACACTTGGAGAACAGTTCGAGTTCTGAAAGAGTTGTCGATTCTGAAGAGTATGTGAGGTTAATTTGTGTTGTCACTATTAATATGGTCCTATTTATATTCCTAAGTTGGTGGGGCCTAGGAAAGCTCGCATCGCACACATATAGAAAATTCAGCTTCTCCAGAAAATCTTCTCTCACTAACCCAACACCCTCAAATCCCCGGTGTATTTTTAATACCTTAAAAATTTAGCCATTCACATAAACAGTATACAAAACGTTATAAAGAATGTAGAAGAAAAGCTAGATAACTGGAAGCTCCTAAAAATCAAACACCTATGTTCATCCAAAGACTTTATCAAAAGAGTAAAAAGACTACCTACAGACTGGGAAAAAGTTTTAGCTATGACATTTCTGATCAGCGCCTGATCTCTAAAATCTACATGATACTGCAAAAACTCAACTGCAAAAAGACAAATAACCCAATTAAAAAATGGGCAAAAGATATGAATAGACACTTCTCTAAAGAAGACATTCAGGTAGCTAATAGATACATGAGGAAATGTTCACGATCATTAGCAGTTAGAGAAATGCAGATCAAAACTACAATGAGATTTCATCTCACTCCAACAAGGCTGGCATTAATCCAAAAAACACAAAATAATAAATGTTAGAGAGTCTGTGGAGAAATTGGAACACTTATACACTGCTGGTGGGAATGTAAAATGGTACAACTACTTTGGAAATCAATTTGGCACTTCCTCAAAAAGCTAGAAATAGAACTACCATACGATCCAGCAATCTCACTCCTTGGAATATATCCTAGAGAGATAAGAGCCTTACACGAACAGATATGTGCACACCCATGTTTATTGCAGCACTGTTTACTATAGCAAAAACATGGAAGCAATCAAGGTGCCCATCGACGGATGAATGGATAAATAAATTATGGTATATTCACACAGTGGAATACTATGCATCCATAAAGAACAAAGATAAATCCATGAAACATCTCATAACATGGAGGAATCTGGAGGGCATTATGCTGAGTGAAATCAGTCAGTTGCAAAAGGAGAAATATTGTATAAGGCCACTATTACAAGAACTTGAGAAACAGTTTAAACTGAGAAGAAAACATTCTTTCATGGTTATGAGAGGGGGGAGGGAGGGAGGGTAGGAGAGGGGCATTCACTAATTAGATAGTGGCTAAGAACTACTTTAGGTAAAGGGAAAGATATCGCATAATACAGGGGAGGTCAGCACAATTGGACTAAACCAAAAGCAAAGAAGTTTCCTGAATAAACTAAATGCTTCAAAGGCCAGGGTAGCAGGGGCAGGGGTCTGGGGACCATGGTTTCAGGGGACATCTAAGTCAATTGGCATAATAAAATCTATTAAGAAAACATTCTGCATCCCACTTCGAAGAGTGGCATCTGGGGTCTTAAAAGCTAGCAAGCAGCCATCTAAGATGCATCGATTGGTCTCAACCCACATGGATTCAAAGGAGAATGAAGAACACCAAGGACACAAGGTGATTACGAGCCCAAGAGACAGAAAGGGTCACATGAACCAGAGACTACATCATCCTGAGACCAGAAGAACTACATGGTGCCCGGCTACAACCGATGACTGCCCTGACAGGGAACACAACTGAGAACCCCTGAGGGAGCAGGAGAGCAGTGGGATGCAGATCCCAAATTCTCATAAGACCAGACTTAATGGTCTGACTGAGACTAGAAGGACCCCGGTGGTCATGGCCCCCAGAACTTCTGTTGCCCCAGGACAGGAATCATTCCCAAAGCCAACTCTTCAGGCATGGATTGGACTGGACAGTGGGTTGGAGAGGGATGCTAGTGAGGAGTGAGCTTCTTGGATCAGGTGGACACTTGAGACTATGTTGGCATCTCCTGCCTGGAGGGGAGATGACAGGGTAGAGGGGGTTAGAAGCTGGCAAAATGGACACGAAAAGAGAGAGTGGAGGGAGAGAGCAGCTATCTCATTAAAAAAAAAAAAATTTTAGGGGGAGAGTAATTGGGTGTGTGTAGCAAGGTGTATATGGGTTTTTGTGTGAGAGACTGACTTGATTTGTAAACTTTCACTTAAAGCACAATAAAAATTATTTAAAAAAAAATTTTAGCCATTCAGTTTTTATACTGTATTTAACACATGGGTGATTTTTACTCATTATGTAGTTTTTTCTTGTGTTTATATTTTATTTCCTCACTTGGACTATAAGTTCTTTGAAGGTAGAAATCATGTATTTCAATTCTTTTGTGCTCTTCAAATAACTGGAACAATGGCAAGCACAGTCGGGTGAAACGCCTCAGAATATGTGGTTAAGAAACACAAGGAGGGAGGCTGCTGGAGTTTTCTATAGAAAGCATTAAACAAAATGCAGCATGTATTTTTATAATGTAAAGTGGTACAAGTACAGGAATTTAAATCAGATCTCAAAAATAAATTAAGAATTACATAAAGTGAGGTTTCCCATCATGCAGAGATGGTAAATGCATTTGAACTGGTGTAGCAATTCCAACCAAGCCATAAAAATGGCAGAAAATAGGCTTTACCAGAAAGAGAGTCAAAGTCAGTTAGCTCTGTCTGCCCTGGGTGATGTGTGGGGGGATTGTCACATGAATACAATCTCTTTACTATCCTTCATAGGACAAGGATAGATTGGAAGGTTGCAGAAGAATAAGGTCAGGGCCTCCGCACTAACTTTTACCGTTTATGTTTGAATATTTATAAATAAAACACAGGATAAAAGCACCACAAACCATATTTTTCAATTTTTTTAAATTTCATAATACATTTAGACTTACAGAAAAATCACAATAATAGTATAGATAAATGCCATATGCCTTTCACCCAGCTCCCCTTAATGTTTACATTTTATGTAACCATAGTACAATTATCAAAAGCACGAAATGAGCACTGACATACTATTAACTAATCTAGAGACCTTATTCAAATGTGACCATTAAATATCCTTTTTTTTTCTGCTCCAGGATCCCACTGTACCTTTAGTTGTCCTGTCTCCTTAGTCTCCTGTAATCTGGAACAGTTCCTTAGCCTTCTTTCGTCTTTTTATAACCTTGACCCTTCTGAAGAGTACCAACAACAACAAAAAAATTCTTCACTGCAAAGTCAATTCTGACTCATAGCAACCCTACAGGACAGAATAGAACTTCCCCATAGGGTTTCCAAGGAAAGGCTGATGAATTCCAACTGCCAACCTTCTGGTTAGCAGTAGAGTTCTTTACCACTGCACCACCAGGGCTCCTTTTGAAGGGCACTGACCAATTACTTTGTAGAATATCCAGGTTGAATTTGATGTTCTCTCATATCAAATGGAGATATGTATTTTGGGCAGGAATACCACAGGAGTGTTATTGTGCCCTTCCTACCGTGCTTGAAGGACTTGAAAAAAAAGCAAAGAAATCAAGAAAGGAATTGGGGGAAATGCTAATTTCATTAAAAGATAAAAAGTGGATGTTTTCCAGAAAGAATAATAGGCTGTTGACAGAAAAGGAAATGTCTCATGTCAGGTCAGCAGGAACAAGGGCACAATGAAATAGATCATCGAAACATTGCTGGTGTGAGAATACATTGGAACAAAAAATTTGAAAAGCTGTTTGACAGTATGTATCATGCATCCTAATTTTTTTTATAAAACAGTTGACTTGAAAACTTTACTTCTGAGAATATCTCCTAGGAAACAACTGAAAATATTGCTACCTATCAGAGTGTCATTTAAACTAGCAGGAAAATTACAGAAAAAAAAAATCTCAATGCTTTTATAGTAAACAATGTTTTTTGAGTTTTGTTTTGTTTTTTAGCAACCTGGTACCTGAACATCTGTTTGATTTAGGGGAAATTCATGAAATGAAGAATGTACTTTGGAAGACTGTGGAGCACATTCTTTCTCCATTTCCCCGCCAATCAACAGAGGCTAAACCAATCAGATACTTACATGTGACATTTTGAATATTGGCAGAATGACACAAAGGCAGGAAGTAGTCTGAAATTAACATTAACTGCAGGACAGTCCAGCAGCAGCAAGGAAAAAGATGTTTAGCAAGCATGCCAGAAGCAGTGTCCTAAGTGGACTGTGGCTGGAGCTATGGAGTGGGCTTACCTGTGCCTCCTCATTTCCTGAGCCTGGTCCCTCAGCCCTCTTGTCAACTTTGCTGGCTATCTGTTATCCTTCTAATAAATATCTTTTTTGCTTAAGTCAACTGGGGACTTCTGGTGTTCCTGACTGGTACAGAAACTACTTACTCAAAGTAATTTATAGGCTCAGGTTTTCAGAACATGGGCGTAATCTGGGATTATTCATCTTACCTAACTATGGCTAAATGCAGTAAAGATCCTATTAGTTTTAATGATTAGAATTTGGGTAGTCCACATGTGGAGCAAGAAAAAGCCTAGGACAGAATCAAGTTTTGTAAAGCCTGGAGCTCATAAAACTAAGATGAGAGGAAAATCTTTAAGAAAAGTCACATAAAATTATAAATACAAAAATTTCTAAGTGTCTTCCTGGGCTTTGGAAAGGGCCTTTGCAGATGAGGGGCCTTGAAACTTACACTTCATTAGCTTTGGAAACAACTAACTACATAAATGGTCACTGTCATGGATTGAATTGTGTTCCCAAAAAACGTATGTTAAATTGGCTAGGCCATGATTCCCAGTATTGTGTGATTGCCTACCATTCTATCATCTGATGTGATTTTCCCATGTGTTGTAAATCCTACCTCTATGATGCTAATCATTTTTTTATGATGCTAATAAGGTGGGATTAGCGGCAGTTATGTTATGAGACAGGACTCAATCTACAAGATTAGGTTGTGTCTTAAACCAATCTCTTTTGAGATATAAAATAGAGAAGCAAACAGAGAGAAGTAGGGACCTCATACCATCAAGAAACAGGAGCCAGGAGAATAGCCAGGGACCCTGGGCACCTGACCTGAGAACCTCCTAGACCAAGGGAGGATTGATAACAAAGATTTTCCCCCAGAACTAATAAAGAGAGAAAGCCTTCTCCTGGAGCTGGCACCCTGAATTCAAACTTCTAGCCTTCTAGACTGTGACAGAATAAATTTCTCTTTGTTAAATCCATCCACTTTTGGTGTTTCTGTTATAGCAGCACTAGATAACTAAGACAGTCATTCAATATAAAGTGCCCATTTAAGTCACTGCTTCAGAGACAAAATTGTTGTTATTAAAAACTAATTAAGGACATGAGAAGTTCAAGGATTTTGAGATGAGGTGGGTGCTTCTACCAGCACTGGGAAGCTTACAGAAAAAGAATGAAAAGTTCAGAATCCATTCATGGCACAATGCACAGATGGGAACCCAAGGACTTTCTTGGATCATGCTAAAATACCCTGCTATTTCTCATCACAAGGCCGTGATAGCCATGAACTTAGAAGACGTTGATCCTATAAATTACTAAATTAAAACATTAGTTGAATTCATAGGTTTACCCAGTGTCTTATGTGAAAATTAGGACATTAATCAGGAAGAAATTGAACTCTGGGAATTAGATTAGAGATATATGGGAAGACTTGTAGGACCTTGAAACTTCAAGCCCCTGTCCGCTCTTGTCTGATAAAGCTGTCTCTATGTATTTGAAGACCCTCCAGTAACCTTATACAAAGAAGTTGCTTTGCAAGGAGAAATCATTTTCTAATAGTTGCTATTTTATTTAGGAGTACCCAAGCACATTTCAATATCACCTAGACTCTCTGTTTTTCATACCATGGTGACTTGTGTGTTGTTATGCTGCTGGAAGCTACACCACTGGTATTTCAAATACCAGCAGGGTCACCCATAGTGGACGGGCTTCAGTGGAGCTGCCAGATTAAAATGGACTAGAAAGAAAGGTTGGTGATCTACTTCAGAAAATCAGCTAATGGAAACCCTATGTATCACAAAATTCTGATCCACGACTGATTATGGGCGTGGTGCAAGTAGTATTTCATTCTGTCGTGCATGGGGTCTCCACAAGTCAGGGGCAACTGAACAGCAACTAGCAACAACAACGTCATGTAGTAGACATGGTGCTCTACCCAGATGCCCTCAGATCTCCTTTGCTATTTCTGTGTGCCTGTCTTCTGGCTCCAATATGTCTTAACCTCTGTCTTAGTTACCTAGTGCTGCTATAACAGAAATAAGAAAAGTGGATGGTTTTAACAAAGAGAAATTTTTTCTCTCACAGTCTAGGAGGACAGAAGTCTGATCTCAGGGTCCCAGCTCCAGAGGGGGGCTTTCTTTCTGTATTGGTTCTGGGGGAAGGTCCTTGCCATCAGTCTTTGCCTGGTCTAGGAGCACAGGGACCCTGGGTCCAAAAGACGCTCTCCCATCCTGGCTCTTCATTCTTGGTGGCATGAGGTCCCCCTGTCTCTCTGCTTGCTTCTCTCTTTTTTATCTTAAAAGAGATTGACTCAAGACATCAAGACACAACCTAATCTGATAGATTGAGTCCTGCCTCATTAACATAACTGCCTGCCGCTAAATCCTGTGTCATTAACATCATAGAGGTAGAATTTACTACACACAGGAAAATCACAACAGATGACAAAATGGTACACAATCACACAATACTGGGAATCATGGTCTAGCCAAGTTGACACACATTTTTGGAGGACACAGTTCAATCCGTAACAACCTCCAATAAATAGCACTTGTGACTCTTGTGGAAGATAGCCTGCAAGCTACTGGAGTCACTTTGCTTCACATTCCCACCATCCTTAGCCAATGACTGATGGAGTATGTAATCAAGAAAGCCCAGCTCCCTTGCCTGTGACCTATGAGGCTTAAGTTACACTCCAGTGCTTCCCTGTGGAGTCAGACCTAAGCTAATCTGCAGTATATAGACTGAAATCTACCCCTTGTTTCCTATTCTCCTTTGTTTCTCCAAGGGAACATTTCTTTAACAAGTCACTCACACATGAATCCTCATCTCAGGCCTGCCTCTGGAGCACCCAACCTAAGACACTTATGGGGACGATCATGTTGGGTCTTTGCCTCTGATTTATCCTTGCTTTAACCTCACACCGTGGGTGCATTAGCAAAGCTATTTTTCCAAGAATCAGTGTGTATTTTTACCTAAAATTTCTGATCACTTTTGAAGATTTGATATATTTGTTGTTGTTGTTACGTGTCTTTGAGTTCATTCCAACTAACAAACACCTCTTGTACAACAGAACAAAACACTACCTGGCCCTGCACCATCCTCACAATCGTTGTTATGCTTGAGCCCATTGTTACAGTCATTGTGTCATTCCTTCTCCTTGAAGGTCTTCTTCTTCACTGACCCTCTATTCTACCAAGCATGATATCCTTCTTCAGGGACTGGTCCCTCCTGATAACATGTCCAGTGTACATGGGAGGAAGTCTCACCATTGTCGCTTCTGGTTGTCCTTCTTCCAAGATAGATTTATTCATCCTTCTGGCAGTCCATCATATAGTCAATATTCTTAATCAACACCGTAATTCAAGGGCTCAATTCTTCTTTGGTCGTCCTTATTCAATGTCTTTGGAGCCCTGGTAGCATAGTGGTTAAGAGCTTGGCTGCTAACCAAAGGGTCAGCAGTTCGAATCTACCAGGTGCTCCTTGGAAGCCCTATGGGGCAGTTCTACTCTGTCCTGTAGGGTCTCTATGAGTCAGAATGGACTTGATGGCAATGGGTTTGGTTTTGGTTTGGTATTCATTGTCCAGCTTTCACATGCCTATGAGGTGATTGAAAATATCATGGCTTGGGTCAGGCATACCTTAGTCCTTAAAACTTCTTCGCTTTTTAACACTTTAAAGAGGTCTTTTGCCCCAGATTTGCCCAATGCAATTTATCGTTTGATTTCTTGCCTGCTGCTTCCATGGGTGTTAAGTCTGGATCCAAGTAAAATGAAATCCTTTACAAATTCAATATTTTCCCCATTTATCATAATGTTGCTTATCGGTCCAGTTGTGAGGACTTTTGTTTTCTTTATGTTGAGGTGTAACCCATACTGAAATCTGTAGTCTTTGATCTCCATCAGTAAGTGCTTCAAGTCCTCTTCACTTTCAGCAAGCAAAGCTGAGTCATCTACATATTGAAGGTCATTAATGAGTCTTCTTCTGATCCTGATCCCCCATGTGTCTGTCAGTTTGTTGTACTGTGGGGGCTTGCGTGTTGCTCTGATGCTGGAAGCTATGCCAGCGGTATTCAGATACCAGCAGGGTCACCCATGGAGGACTGGTTTCAACTGAGCTTCCAGACTAAGACAGACTAGGAAGAAGGACCCGACAGTCTACTTCTGAAAGGCACTAGCCAGTGAAAACCTTATGAATAGCAGCAGAACATTGTCTGATATAGTGCTGGAAGATGAGCCCTCCAGGTTGGAAGGCACTCAAAAGATGACTGGGAAAGAGCTGCCTCCTCAAAGTAGAATCAACCTTTATGACGTGGATGGAGTAAAGCTTTCAGGACCTTCATTTGCTGATGTGGCATGACTCAAAATGTGAAGAAACAGCTGCACACATCCATTAATAATCAGAACCTGTAATGTACGAAGTATGAATCTAGGAAAATTAGAAATCATCAAAAATGAAGTAGAACGCATAAACATCAATATCCTAGGCATTAGTGAGCTGAAATGGACTGGTATTGGCCATTTTGAATCAGACAATCATATAGTCTACTATGCTGGGAATGACAACTTGGAGAGGAATGGCATTGTATTCATTGTCAAAAAGAACATTTCAAGATCTATCCTGAAGTACTACGCCATCAGTGAGAGATACACCCACAAGGAAGACCAGTTAATACAACTATTATTCAAATTTACGTGCCAACCACCAGGGCCAAAGATGAAGAAATAGAAGATTTTTATCAGCTGCTGCAGTCTGAAATTGATCAAACAGGCAATCAAGATGCATTGATAATTACTGGTGATTTTAATGCAAAAGTTGGAAACAAAGAAGAAGGATCAGTAGTTGGAAAATACGGCCTTGGTGATAGAAACAACACTGGAGATCGAATGAGAATTTTGCAAGACCAACGACTTCTTCATTGCAAATACCTTCTTTCACCAACATAAACGGTGACTAATACACATGGACCTCACCAGATGGAACACACAGGAATCAAATCGACTACATCTCAGCAAAGAGACGATGGAAAAGCTCAATATCATCAGTCAGAACAAGGCCAGGGGCCAACTGTGGAACAGACCATCAATTGCTCATATGCAAGTTCAAGCTGAAACTGAAGAAAATCAGAGCAAGTCCAAGAGAGCCAAAATATAACCTTGAGTATATCCCACCTGAATTTAGAGACCATCTCAAGAATAGATTTGACGCATTGAACACTAGTGACTGAAGACCAGACAAGTTGTGGAATGACGTCAAGGACTCATACATGAAGAAAGCAAGAAGTCATTGAAAAGAAAGGAAAGAAAGAAAAGGCCAAGATGCATGTTGGAGGAGGCTCTGACACTTGCTCTTGAACGTCAAACAGCTAAAGCAAAAGGAAAAATTCTTGAAGTAAAAGAACCGAACAGAAAATTTCAAAGGGCGGCTCAAGAAGAAAAAGTAAAGTATTATAATGACATGTGCAAAGAGCTGGAGATGGAAAACCAAATGGGAAGAACACACTCGACATTTCTCAGGCTGAAAGAACTGAAGAAAATATTCAAGCCTGGAGTAGCAGTAGTGAAGGATTCTATTGGGAAAATATTAAGCTACACAGGAAGCATCAGAAGAAGATGGACAGAATACACAGTCATTATACCAAAAAGAATTAGTCGATGTTCAACCATTTCGAGAGGTATCATATGATCAGGAACCGATGGTACTGAAGGAAGAAGTCCAAGCTGCTCTGAAGCCATTGGTGAAAAACAAGACTCCAGGAATTGATGGAATATCAACTGAGATGTTTCTACAAACAAATGCAGCGCTGGAGGTGCTCACTCATCTATGCCAAGAAATATGGAAGACAGCTTCCTGGCCAACTGACTGGAAGAGATCCATATTTATGCCTATTCCCAAGAAAGATGATCCAACTGAATGTGGAAATTATAGAACAATATCATTAATATCACACACAAGCAAAATTTTGCTGAAGATCATTCAAAAACAGCTGCAAGAGTGTATCAACAGGGATCTGCCAGAAACTCAGGCCGGTTTCAGAAGACATGGAACCAGGGATATCATTGCTGATGTCAGATGGATCCTGGGTGAAAGCAGAGAATACCAGAAGGATGTTTACCTGTGTTTTATTGACTACACAAAAACATTCGACTGTGTGGATCGTAACAAATTATGGATAACATTGCAAAGAATGGGAATTCCAGAACACTTAATTGTGTTCATGAGGAACCTTTACATAGATCAAGAGGCAATTGTTGGGACAGAACAAGGGGATCCTGATTGGTTTAAAGTCAGGAAATGTGTAAGTCAGGGTTGTATTCTTTCACCATACCTATTCAATCTGTATGCTGAGTAAATAATCCAAGAAGCTGGACTATATGAAGAACAGGGCATCAGGATTGGAGGAAGACTCATTAACAACCTGCATTATGCAGATGACACAAACTTGCTTGCTGAAAGTGAAGAGGACTTGAAGCACTTATTAATGAAGATCAAAGACCACAGCCTTCAGTATGGATTGCACCTCAATGTAAAGAAAACAAAAATCCTCACAACCAGAACAATGAGCAATATCGTGATAAACTGAGATAAGATTGAAGTTGTCAAGGATTTCATTTTACTTGGATCCACAATCAACAACCATGGAAGCAGCAGTCAAGAAATCAAAAGACACATTGCATTGGGTAAATCTGCCACAAAGGACCTCTTTAAAGTGTTGAAGAACAAAGATGTCACCTTGAAGACTAGAGTGCGCCTGACCCAAGCCATGGTATTTTCAATCACATCATATGCATAAGAAAGCTGGACAATGAATAAAGAAGACCAAAGAATAATTGATGCCTTTGAATTGTGGTGTTGGTGAAGAATATTGAATATACCATGGACTCCCAGAAGAACGAATAAATCTGTCTTGGAAGGAGTACAACCATAATGCTCCTTAGAAGCAAGGATGGTGAGGCTGCATCTTACATACTTTGGACATGTTGTCAGGAGGGATCAGTCTCTGGAGAAGGAAGTCATGCTTGGCAAAGTACAGGGTCAGCAGAAAAGAGGAACACCCTCAACGAGGTGGATTGACACAGTGACTGCAACAATGGGCTCAAGCATAACAACGATTGTGAGGATGGCGCAGGACCAGGCAGTGTTTCATCCTGTTGTGCATGGGGTCGCTATGAGTCAGAGCCGACTCGACAGCACCTAACAACGACAACTGATCCCGATACCCCATTCTTCTTCATATAGTCCAGATTCTCAGATTGTTTGCTCAACATACAGACTGAATAAGTATAGTAAAAGGATATAACCCTGATGCACACCTTTTCCGATTTTAAAACACCCAGTATTTCCTTGTTCTATTCAAATGACTGCCTCTTGGTCTAAGTACAGGTTCCGCAAGAGCACAATAAAGTGTTCTCGAGTTCCCATTCTTTGAAATGTGAGCCATAATTTGTGATGATCCACACAGTCAAATGTCTTTGCATAGTCAATAAAACACAGGTAAATCTCTTTCTGGTATTCCCTGCTTTCAGCCAGGATCCATCTGATATTAGCAATGATATCCCTTGTTCTATGTCCTCTCCTGAATTCAGCATGAATTTCTGGCAGTGCCCTGTCTATGTACTGCTGCAATTGCTTTTGAATGATCTTCAGCCAAATTTTGCTTGTATGTGATATTAGTTATGTTGTTCGATAAATTCTGCATTCTCTTGGATAACCTTTCTTGGGAATGGGTACAAATGTGGATCTCTTCCAGTCATCTGGCCAGGTATCTGTCTTTCAAATTTCTTGGCATAGAAAAGTGAGCACTTCCAGCACTGCACATCCATTTATTCCAATATCTCAATTAGAATTCTGTCAACTCCTGGAACCTTGTTTTCTGCCAACGTTTTTGGTGCAGCTTGGACCTCTTCGTTCAGTACCATTGGTTCTTGATCATATGCTAACTTCTGAAATGGTTGAATGTGGGCCAGTGTTTTTGGTACTGTGACTCTGTGTACTCTTTCCATCTTCTTTTAGTATTTTCCTGATAGAATCCTTCAATATTGCAACTAGGGGCTTGAATTTTTTTCTTCAGTTCTTTTAGCTTGAGAATTGCCAAGCGTGTTCTTTCTTTTTGGTTTTTTTTATCTCCAGATGTTTGCACAAGTCATTATAATACTTTACTTTGTCTTCTCAAGCTGCTTTTTGAAATCTTTGGTTCAGCTCTTTTACTTCATCATTTCTTCCTTTCACTTCTGCTACTTTAAGTTTAAGAAAGAGTTTCAGAGTCTCTTCTGACATCCATTTTTGTCTTTTCTTTCTTTCCTGTCCTTTTTTATTTTAATTTTTACTGTGCTTTAAGTGAAAGTTTACAAATCAAGTCAGTATCTCATACAAAAATTTATATACACCTTGCTATATACTCTTTTTTTTTTTAGTTGCTCTCCCCCTAATGAGACTGCACACTTCTTCTCTCCATTCTCTATTTTCATGTCCATTTGGCCAGCCTCTGAGCCCCTCTGCCCTCTCGTCTTCCCTCCATACAGGAGCTGCCCACATAGTCTCATGTGTCTACTTGATTCAAAAAGCTCACCCCTCACCAGTATCATTTTCTATCCCATAAAAAAAAAAAAAAAACTCCGGTCCAATACCTGTCTGAAGAGTTGGCTTTGGGAATGGTTCCTGCCTTGGGCTAACAAAAGGTCTGGGGACCATGACCTTCTGGGTCCTTCTAGTCTCAGTCTAACCATTAAAGTCTGGTCTTTTTACAAGAATTTGAGGTCTGCATCCCACTGCTCTCCTTCTCCCTCAGGGGCTCTCTGTTGTGTTCCCTGTCAGGGCAGTCATCGATTGTAGCCAGGTACCATCTAGTTCTTTTGGTCTCAGGCTGATGTAGTCTCTGGTTTATGCTGCCTTTTCTGTCTCTTGGGCTCCTAATCACCTCATGTCTGTGGTGTTCTTCATTCTTCTTTGCTCCAGGTGGGTTGAGGCCAATTGATGCATCTTAGATGGCCTCTTGCTAGCATTTAAGACCCCAGACACCACTCTGCAAAGTGGGATGCAGAATGTTTTCTTCATAGATTTTATTATGCCAATTGACTCAGATGTCCCCTGAAACCACGGTCTCCAAACCCGCACCCCTGCTATGCTGGCCTTCAAAAGGTTTAATTTATTCAGGAAACTTCTTTGCTTTTGGTTAATCCAGTTGTGCTGACCTCTCCTGTATTGTGTGTTGTCTTTCCTTTCTCCTAAAATAGTTCTTGTCTGCTATCTAATTAGTGAATACCCCTCTCCCTCTCTCCCTCCCTCCCTCCCTCCCTTCCCAGTCTTGTAACCATCAGAAAATATTTTCTTCTCTTTTTAAACTATTTCTTGAGTTCTCTTAATGGTCTCATACAATGTTTGTCCTTTTGCAACTGACTAATTTCACTGAGCATAATGCCTTCCAGATTCCTCCATGTTATGAAACGTTTTACTGATTCATCACTGTTCTTTATCAATACATAGTATTCCATTGTATGAATATACCATAATTTATTTATCTATTCATCTAACGATGGGCACCTTGGTTGCTTCCATCTTTTTGCTATTGCAAACAGTGGTGCAATGAACATGTATGTGCATATATCTGTTTGTGTAAAGGCTCTTATTTCTCTAGGATCTATTCCAAGGAGTGAGATTGCTGGATTGTATGGTAGTTCTATTTCTAGCTTTTTAAGGAAGAGTGAAATCAATTTCCAAAGTGGTGGTACCATTTTACATTCCCACCAGTGGTGTATAAGTGTTCCAGTCTCTCCACAGCCTCCAACATTTATTATTTTGTGTGAAAAATGTGTTTTCAGTGAAGAAGTTGTTGGTCTTGCAAAATTCTATCTTGCAATCTCCGGCATCATTTATATCACCAAGGCCATATTTTCCAGCTACCAATCCTTCTTCTTTTTCCTGACTTTTGCATTCCAATCTCCAATAATTATCAATGCATCTTGACTGCATGTTTGATTAATTTCAGACTGCAGAATTTGATAAAAATCTTCCATTTCTTCATCTTTGCCCTTAGAGGTTGGTGCAAAAATTTGAATAATGGTCATATCAACGGGTTTTTTTTGTGGGCATATAGATATTATCCAATCACTGACAGCATTGTACTTACATGTATATCTTGAAATGCTCTTTTTGATGATTAAAACGATGCCATTTCTCTTCAAATTGTCATTCCCGGCGTAGTAGTCCATATGATTGTCTGATTCAAAACGGCCAATACCAGTCCATCTCAGCTCACTAATGCCTAGGATATTGATCTTTATGTGTTCCTTTTCATTTTCAATGATTTTCAATTTTCCTAGATTCGTACTTTGTACTTTCCAGTTTCCTATTATTAATGGATGGTTGCAGCTGTTTCTTCTCACGTTAAGTCATGCCACATCAGCAACCGAAAATCTCAGAAGCTTATTCCATCTACGTCGTTAAGGTCAACTCTACTTTGAGGAGGCAGATCTTTCCCAAATAGTATTTTGAGTGCCTTCCAACCTGAGGGCTCATCTTCCAGCACTATATCAGACAGTGTTCCGCTGCTATTCATAAGATTTTCACTGGCTAATTTTTTCTCAGAACTAGCCCACCAGGTCCTTCTTCCTAGTCTGTCTTAGTCTGGAAGCTCAGCTGAAACCTGTCCACCACGGGTACCCTGCTGGTATTTGAATAGCAATGGCATAGCTTCCAGGCTCACAGCAACATGCAAGCCCCCACAGTACAATGAACTGACAGACATGGGTGGGGGGGGGGGAATGACAGTGTATTTAAACATAGAATATTTAATAGATCTGGGGTTGTTAACTCATAGCAACCCCACGTAGCAGAGTAGAACTGCCATATAGGGTTTTCTTGGCTGTTATATTTACCAAAGCAGATTGCCAAGTCTTTGTAACATGGCGCCACTGCGTGGGTTTCAGCTAGTAGCTGAGTACTTAACCATTTGGGCCACCAAGGCTCCTTTTGATATGGAGAGTATCAAATTCTGGAAAATAGTGTCAGGGCATGTTAAACTGTTAAATTGAAAGAATTGAAATATTAGGCTTTCTTACACCTATTTTCTAAAGCATCCAGTTTCAGGCTAACCCCAACATAGTTGAGAGCTATTTGATCTACCACCTACTTTCTGATGACACCCAATCACGTGAGTTGGATTTCATAAGTTGCACAGAGAAAGTTATGCCATAGTGTGGGGGATTCTGTTAATAACATAAGCTAACTAGCCCTTTCCTAGTTGGGAATAAAATCTCTCTGCTCTCAGTAGAAAGGTTTTAATTTCTCTTCAGAAACACATCTTGTAACTAAGTGGAAAGCTCTGTTGGTTTGTGAAGAGATGGTGCCAAATGCACAATTTGTAACAAGAAGTCTGGACAATTTACCCATAACAAAGCAAAGGAAAGACATGGCTTTTGATTCCTGAAGACTTTCTTGGGCTTCACACAAAAATAAGTAAGTAAAATAAACAAAGAAGCCAGAGAAATGCCTGTGTTTCTAGACTAAAAAAAAATAATAAAAATCCTGCTACCAGGAAATTGTAAAAAGAATTTGTCTACAACCAGAGGTAAGATTCCTCTCTGTGTATAAAGCACAGATCTGTCAGCTTATATCCCTGGCTGAGACAATATGGATGAAATTGTGTTTTTATTCTCTGTGTGAATCATGAAATAAAGCAGAAAGTCCTTTTTGACTGGAAAATGGAAAGATACAAAAAGTCCCCTTTAGACTCTCATTTTTCCTTGTCCTCTGAAAGTGAAAGGTTAAATTTTGATACAGTTTCTAGAGAACATTTTTATAAACATAGTCAGAAAATGAAGCAGATGCTGGCAGTCAAGGATAAAAATATGAACAGACTGGAACTATTATAAAATTTTATGTAATCTCTGTTCACACATGGATTATGACTTCATTATTGAAAAAAGGTGCTGTCTAAACATAAATTCTCAGGCTGTGTATTCTCAGGCACTTTTCAAGTAGCTGTCTAAAAGCAGAGTATGAGGGGTTAAAATCTTGAGAAGTACTTTTTTTAATTTTATTGATGTTATCACTGTACCTCATTATAAAAATTCTGGTTGAAGGAAAAGAAAGACTTCAAAAGAAATATGAAAAAGGAAAGATTTTTAAATACCACAGATTGTAAATAGATTAGTAGGTTAAGGGAAAAAAAAGTTAGAAAGTATTTAATGTTATGCTAACTCTCTGTGCAACAGTGATGAGGAAAAGGATTGCAGAAGGTTGCTAATATTGTAAAAATTAATTAGAGGCTTAATTTACATAAGACCTTACATACCTAGCAAAGACATGACAAAGAGGTTAATATGGCATAGTGTGTATGTGTGTTCAAACTCAATGTTTACAGAAAGACAAGATTGAGTTGTATGGTTTCTCTACTGTCAAGGAAACACAGTTTGGTTGCATTCAGCGTACTTAAAGTAAGAAGTACTTTCTACACCTGGTGAGAAAAAAGCAAGAGATGAAGCATTCAAAGAATAGGAAGAGTAGTCATATGACAAGACCATTCTACTTCAGAAACAATAAACCAATATCTGAAGGAGAATAGATTATTTCTTCTCTTGTGCAAAACCTTAAAGAAGCCTTATGAATGTTTCCTCCATGCACATTGTTTCTTTAACACCTTCCCAACAGAGGTGTATTGGTGACAATTAAATTGCAATTGTTTTTCTTCCCATTCATTCCATTGGTACTGGCCCTGACCTTCAACTTTCAAGTCATAAAGCTGTTCAAGCTAAAATCCTGTCTCATATTCGCCACAGTTCTCACTTGTGAACATGTGGATATGCCTTAAGTAGGTTGGGAGCAGGGTAGGAAAGAACGAGAAGCCAAATAACACAGCCTAATTTAAAATTGCCTCATTGAGACATAATCTTTGACAGGTGACTGAATAGCTTCCCTAACCTTGTCTTCGTTTGTGCTACACAGTGGCACTCTGAGCATGGCACCGAGTCTTCGTCCAATGCCAGACAGAGAGGAGATGTGTGTGGAAAACAATGACCTAGATTGCTGGTTTTGAACCAAGGGTGACAAGTTGCTGACAGACAGCAGTCTGACGCAAGACTTGTAAAGGACAAAGCGAGGAATAACCAATAATGAGACACTGTTTGCACCCAGCAAATGGGCACCTAGTAAAGAGACATGAAGGAAAGGTCACTGGGCAGGAATGCGTGACTGACAGCTCCAGAAGGTGAACGTTGCTCACTCTGAGAGGATCTGCTCATGGCCAGCAACAGCGGTGAGCCTGAGAAAGTGGAGATTCCTTGCACAGCTTGGCTCCTGAAGAGCTGCTGCAGATAGACAGGCACAGTGTTCCCCATGCCAGCAGGGGCAGCTGCTGCCCATCGGATACACTCTGATACTCGCAGGCTTGGGAGTCCTGTTTAGGGACTCAGCACCCTTCCTGGATGTTATTTAATATTTACTGAGGCCCCCCACAATGGGCGATGAGGGAGGATTACTGTTCCAATAATCCTCAGTGTCTTAACCAGGGTTTTCTAGAGAACACACACACACACGTATAGAGAGAGAGAGAGATTTTTAAGGAATTGGCTCATGCAATTGTGGAGGCTGGCAAGTCCAAAATCTGTAGGTCAGGCAACAGGCTGGATATTCTAGCAGTTTTATGTCCCAAACTTGGTAGGTCAGGTGGTGGGTAAGCAAGATGCATTCTGGCAAGATAGCTATTTATAGTCTGGAGGGAGAATACACCCTTGGGAAATCTCCCTTTTTGTTCCTAAAGCCTTCAACTGATTAGATGAAGCCCACTCACATTATGGAAGGTAATCTGCTTAACTAAGGCCAACTGATATAATCACATGTAAGTATGTTATAACAACATCCAGACTAGTGTTTGACCAAACCACTGAACACCAAAGCCTGGCCAAGATGACACACAAAATTAACTCTCATACTTGGTATTAAAGATTAAGCTGTAGCTGATGCTTCCTGACAGGACTGTGAGGAATGGGGCAAGGGGAGGAGAGGGAAGCAAGTGCGTACTCCGGACTCCCAAGAAAGTTCAGCAAGCAGCACATTTTCAAGGCACTGAATAAAAGCTAGAAGAAACTCACTGATGACGAAAACGGAAAATTACTTTCAGATCTGTTTGAGATTGTTTTAACTGAGATAATGAAAGAAATAGCTCCTGAGCTCTGAGGCCCTCCTTGAAGGCAAATATCTGAGAAATATATCTGAACAGAAGTGTAGACAGTTCTGTAGCACTCAAACTTCAATCGGGACAACTGTGTGCCCTTTACATGCTCTTCCACTTGGTTAAGTCAGTCGCTTTGCATCTATGGGGGAGTACCATGTCAAAAGAGGTCTCCCAACCTTATCTTTGTGTGTCTATTCTTGATAGACATCAAAGCCAAGATGACTACAAACAGCCTGACAGTTCTATTAAAACAAAGGAAATAATTCTTAACAGATTTAAAGAATTGAAAACAACTGTTTGTAAAATATATTTTCCAACTAACATTCCAGAAAAAAAACAAAACGCATACACACATGAGATTATTATATATTTGTATATATGGAATTTAGGCTATGTTTTTAAAGTCCTTTGCAAGTTCTTTTTCATCTAATGCACTCTGAGACTGTTCCATAAATTTGCTCTGTTACGTTTGAGACAGAGCACTCAAAGTTTTAAGGCTCTTGACGTTACTGAATGGACTGACAAAGGAGTAGACCAAAACTCCATTTTATTTATTTTCCTTTTTTTATTTCTTTGCTTAAAATTAACATCTACTGGTTTCACAAGTAACAGAAGAAGGGTAGCAAAAATATGATTATGCTTAAGCCAGGAGAAAATGTTCCAGGAAATATATAATAATATATGTTTTGCTTAAGAATGTTTTTGTTCTCAGAAAGTACATGATAAAACCATGTTTTGCTTAAAATTGTTTTGTTCTCAGAAAGTACATGTGTAAGACCATGTTTTGCTTAAGATTGTTTGTGCTAAGACCACTCTCAGAAACATGTGTTTATACATGGATGATGTTCCTGTGAGTAATCATGTGTAAAGATCTTATGACTGGGACTTGTCATCATTCTGCAACTATTTTACAATATTAACCATACCCTGTAATTGTTTTCAAAATGTCAGCCAATCCTGTATAAAAACCAAAAACCAAACACATTGCCTTCAAATCAATTCCAACTCATAGTGACCATAGAAACCCTGCCCTTGGGGAGCAGTTAAAATTAAAAAAACCCAGTGCTGTCGAGTAGATTCCAACTCATAGCGACCCTATAGGACAGAGTAGAACTGCCCCATAGAGCTTCCAAGGAGCGCCTGGAGGAGGGAGTATTTAGTACCTTGCTTAATGTTTCCCTTATCTATGGCTGCTCTATGACCATGGCTGCTCTTTATCCTCAACAAAAACTCTCTTGCTTTCAATTTGAAGTGAACTTTGTGATTTTTAGCTCTTCGACATATTTGGTATCATAAGCCATGATTCTGATCTCTACTACATAAATGGTGTCAAAATGGTGGAATCTGAAGGACAGCTCTCCTCGATGGGCTCCATCCAGGAACCAGTTGAGTAGCTTAGACTCTCCTTTTTCATGGACCTTTTGAGAGCCACCTAGGGTGAATGCCTCTCAGACTTTGAGCTCCACCTTATTGTGTTAGAACCTTCTGAGCTTTTATTGATGATCTATTTCTACTTTTACCTTTTTTCCACCTGCAAGTTCAAGTCAAAGTTTTGTTTTGTTTTTCTGCCTATAAGTTCTATTTTCACATTTTTTCTTTGCAAGTTCAGGTTAAGGCCTGTTGCAAAGTGTTGTTGGCTCTTCTTGTGCAAGTTTAAGGTTTGATAGCATACACACACCATCTACTGGTAAGGGGAGATGTTACTTTTTGTGAACATTTATGATGGCCCTGATTCAATTTTATCTATAACATATACTTGCCAGGAGTAATTAAAGAAAAAAAGTCAATGGCTATTGTGGGGCTCTTTTTACCTAGGCTGACATTGTGGTGGCTGTTGTAAGGTATCTCGGAATCTCTATCAGCTGCAAAGTCAAAATACTCTCCATCCCAAGGCAGTTCCCAATTCAGGATTTACTTTGAGAAACCAAAAATAACACTTCTCACAGCCATTTTTTCTTTTCTATGTACACATTTTGTTCTTTAACTTACAAGAGAGAATATGTGGTCACTTTCGAGTTCTTTTAATTTGTCTAAATTAGTTTTTCTGTGCAGCATCCTTCCACCTGAAACTCTAACAAGTTAATAAAATTGTATCTAAAACCTGTTCTTCTGTTAAATTAGACTGATCTTACTAAAGAAGTGTTACACATATTTTTAAAAACTAGGTTGTTTGTGTTGTGTAGTATTGTATTAGTTTGGTTTTTGAGCTGGCCTCACAGATTGGCAATTTATGTGGTTTTTCTGTCTTGAAATGATCAGTTTCTGTCTGATAATTATTATTTTAACTGGTATAACAAGGCTTTAAAGAGAATAAATTACTTCCAAATTGCTTATCTGGAAAAAAAAAAAAACCTACAAACATGCCAAAGACAAGATTATGAAAACATAATAATTTCCTACCTTTGGATGGTATTATTAAATTAAGATTACAATAGTTCTTCATACACTTTACTCTGATTGGTTTAATGATAAACAAGCACTTAAGCTGAATAGTCGTAATATTCTTAGGAACTAATGAAAACGAATTAATTCTGACAAAAGTTTTATGTTTATGTTAACCTTAAAAGCAAAATCTTTCTAAGTAACTTAAGCTAAAATACTATATCAACTGTGTCTTATTTAAAGAAAAGAAGTAATTTTTATTAATTCCAGAATGACAAGAAATAGAAGGCACACAGGCCTGGGAAAATTTAGGCTCCCATATAACAGTTTCTTAAGTCCCCAGCACTGAGAACACCCTGTAATACTCAGGGCAAAACAAGAATTAAAACAGCAGAGGAAAAAAAAAAAAAAGAAGTAGAAAGCCCTTCAAGGCAGGCTTGTACCTGGTAGCCTTGAAAAGAAGAGAGAAGCCCTCTAGAATGTACTGAAAACCGTTAGAAAGATATTTTAAACATCAATAATAAGCTCATATACAAAAAATTAAAATATAACAAAGACAACAAATTTAAAAAGAAAAACTAATATAGTCACAGTTCTTATGTCCTACAACTAAAAGTTTAATAAGTTAATTTATGAGAGTTTTAGAAATATCAAATACTATCTTCTTTTCTTCTTTTTATAAAATAGCAAAGAATTAAGGTTCTCACTCTTAAGGTAATAAAATTTTCTTTAATTACTAGCTTAAATCTGCTGTGAAAGCAAGAGTTCAGCAAAATAAATCCCTGAGTCAGAAAAAGCTATGAAATATATTAAAATCCTAACAAAGTTTGCTCAATCTTAGTAGTCTTATTTCCTTAGTTTACTGTTTATTCTATGTAATCTGTTTAGAAAGCAAAAGTTCTGTGTCTCTAAGTTTATGTAAACTTTTGTGCCCTTGACTAAGAAACCAAACTGCTTGACTTTTGAAAAAGCTAAAATTTTTACCTTTAAAGTTTTTAATTGAATAACTCAAGTATTATTTCTAGGTGACCTATAATAAATTCCTGAAAACTTTAAAGCATCATAAAAAAAATAAAAGATTTATTTCTGTTTTATGAGGACAAAAATGCTGAAAAGGTTTATTTAATATACTATGAATTACATAAAACTTCAAATCAAGAGAATTATGTCATAATATGTTCAGAGATTTTTTTATTTAAAGCATCTTTTTAATTGACATTATTTGGCTTTGCATTAATTTTATAATTCCCATCAAGTAATTATTATAAGTTGATCATGGACATTTTTAAGTTGTCCTTTGCAGACCATGGACATTTTTAAGTTCCACTTTGCTGATTCACTAAAAATGCTTAACCACCTTATGAACTAAATTGAAAGTTATAGCCTGTTCTCATCTCGAAAGTAAGAAAGAAGGAAAAATGACTGATAATTAAGTTGTACAAGGCTTGAGGTAGACTGAGGGAAGAAAAAGAAAGAGAGAGGCTTAAGGAAGAGAGACTAAGGAAGACAGACTCCATGAGAAAAAGATTTAGAAACACAAAGTAGTTTTGTTGTAAATTGAATGTCTGGTTATGCCAGAATATGAAAGATAAATTTAAAGTTTGTGATGGTTAAGATTGAGTGTCAACTTGTCTGGTCCATGATTCTCAGTGTTTTGGCAGCTACATAATGCTATGATGACGTCCCAGTCGAAATTTGATATGTGATCACCCCCATGACAGAATCTGCTGAATGGTACCAGCAGGGGTGGGGCCTGTGGTGGCTCACCACCCCCTCAGCCTTCATCTCTCCACCTTCTGCCATCTACTTCCTTTCTGCTCACCTTGCCAAGGTTTTTGGCTTGTTCTGGATCCTGCAGCTACTTCTTGTTCATCTGACCTCTGGTTCTTGGGATTTGAGTTAGCAGCTTACCTGTTGATCTTGGGATTTGTCGATCTTCACAGCCCGTGAGCAAAAGTCCTGCTCTCCAAACTACCGGTCTTGAGTTTGCCAGCCCCTGCAACTATGTGAACCAAGAGAAGCCTTGAGGTCTTGCCTGCTGATCTTAGGATTCGTCAACCTTCGCAGCCTTTGAGCAAGAGCCCTGCTCTCCGACCTGCCTATCATGGGTTTGCCAGCCCCTGTGGCTATGTGAATCAGGAGAAACCTCTATCCTGATCCACAGACTTGGGACATTTCAGCCTCTACAATCGCATGAGCTGTTTTCTTGATATAAATCTCTTTCTCTATATATACTTTTGAGCTTTACTGGTTTTGCTTCTCTAGAGACCCCAGCCTAAGACAAAGTTGTAGAAGGTCTATGTAAGTTGTAGGAGGTCTCTGTAAGTTGTAGAAGGTCTGTATAAGCAGCTGAAGGTCTGTTTAAGTAATTAAAAAATGAAATATAGCTAAAACAAAAGTTTTAAAAAAGAGTTAAAATAAGTAAAGAATTAAGGGTCACGAAAATAGTAAGATCATAGTCAGAAACCAGTAGAGTAGACTACAAATCTAAGGATAGTTTAAAATCAAAAGGTTTAATGATATGTAAAAATCAAGACTCAAATTCTGTCCCAGGAAATTGAAGAAATGTCTAAGATATGAAATTAAAGGCTAATAAGTTAACTTTGCCACAGCAGCTTCAGATTGTTTATAACAAACTCAAAATGACCATGAGCAATGTGATTACTAGAGACAAAACCACAGTCATGAAAGTAAGAGATGATATATTTAAAATATATTTAATGCACTGTCCCATTGTATTATGCCAAAATATAGACATAGTTTAAGCTTTCTTGTTGATATTTGCACATCTTAAAAGAAACATTCTTTATGCATTACAGACTCTGGATGACAAATCATTCTGTTAAGCTACTCTTTTGTATAAATTTTTATACCTTAGCATCTTAGTCAGACTGTAGGAACAAGAAAACAATTTTACCTAACTTTTTGCCTGTTCATATGATGCTAGCCTTACATTTGAATGAGATAAAATGGTTGAAATATTAGTAAAGAAATTTTTTTTCCAAAGGTTGACATACATATTGCCTCCTATTATCCTGTTGTCCCCATTATAACCCTAGAAAACACCTTTGACAGGTTTAAAAAAAAAAAAAAAAGCATTTGATGGCCAAGAGCCTGACACCAAAAACTTACACAGTATTGTCCCCAGCAAATATGTGTATTGGAAAAGACATCAGTTAAAAGACTCATTAAAACCCCACTGGAAGGGATTCTATTTAGTCCTTCTTACCAAAACTTGTGCAGCAAAATTAGAAGAAGCCAAACTCTGAATCCATCTGTCCCAACTTAAGAAGACCAAAGCACCTTTCAGGACTGTTCAGACTACCAAAGGACTTAAGCTACAATTCAAACGCCCTTATGACCAGAAGCAGAATACTGCAGAAGTAAACAACTAGTCGCAAGATCACCAATCAAAACCTCATTCAAGTTGCTAAAAATCATGAACTTTGCTTGGTGATTGTAGCTATTCTTATGTTAATGGTCTTATTGTATAACTGTAACCTTATTTTCTACTAGTTTTGTTTAATATACAAAGCCATTTTAGCCCTTTTTCTTCTGTGTTTAACCACTTCTTCTGGTGTTTAAAAAGAAAACACATTTGTCAAATGATTTAAACATCCTTACTTGTCACAAAAGAAATATTGCAAGAATTATTTTTGTACTGATCAAATTTTATATGATTGTGTTTCTAACATTTTGTAATCAAAGGATTATTTACTCTAAAAAAAGAAGAAAAAACCCAATCGTCAAAAGATATCAGCCTTATTCCTTGAATAAGCCCCTTTTGAATGCCCAGCTGTTTCTCTTAATGTGACCTTGGTCATTACATACCCCATGCAGGAAGATCACAGAAGCAGAGCGTTTTAGCTATGGCACAGTGAAGATTAGATAACTAGATGGTGCCTAGCTACCACTTTTTAGTGAGGGATGTCTGGGATCTTAAAAGCTTGCAAGCGGCCATCTAAAACCAACACAACAAAAAGCCCATGCTGAAGAAAAAACTCTTAAAATAGTGGGCAAGGGATCTCTACAGATAGATTCAAGATCAGAAGGAGGAAATGAGATAGACCACTTAAAGTTTTAAGGTGCTTGGCATTACTGAAGGGGTTCACAAAGAAGTAGACCAAAACTCGTTTTAGTTCTGTTCCTCTTTGTATTGCTTTGTTTAAAATTAATGTCTATATTGGTTTCATAAGTAACAGAAGGGATGTAGCAAGAATATGATTATGCTTAAGCCAGGAGAAAATGTTGCAGGAAATATATGATAATATACATTTTGCTTAAGATTATTTTTGTTCTTAGAAGAAAGTACATGATGAAACCATGTTTTGCCTAAAATTGTTTTGTTTTCAGAAAGTACATATGTAAGATCATGCCTTGCTTAAGATTTTTTATGCTAAGACCACTCCCAGGAAGGTGTGTTCATATATGGAACGTGTTCCTGTAAGCAATCATATGTAAAGGTCTTGTGACCAGGACTCATTATTAGTTTGTAACTATTTTGTAACATCAATCATATCCTGTAATTGTTTTCAGAATGTCAACCAATCCTGTATAAAAGTCACTGTAAAAATCCTACCCCTGGAGGGCACTTAGGAGGGAGAATTTAGCACCTTGCTTAGTGTTTCCCTTAGCTATGGCTGCTCTACGGCCACGGATGCTCTTTATCCTCAATAAGAACTCCCTTGCTCTTAATTTTAAACAGACTTTGTGATTTTTAGCTCTTTAACATATTGGGGGTCAGAAGTCATGATTTTGAGCTCTACTACACACTTAATTCTTTTAAATACCACTATCTCAATAAAAGCTTCCATTTAGGACCTGAATCGTTGTTAAAAACTATCATCATAAATTGTAAAACAAAATTCTAACTCACAACAAAAGACCAGACTTACTGGCTTGACAGAGACTGGAGAAAGCCCAAAAGTATGGCCCTTGGATACCCCTTTAGCTCAGTAATGAAGTCACTCCTAAGGTTCACCCTTCAGCCAAAGATTAGGCAGGCCCATGAGACAAAATGAGACTAAAGGGTTACAACAGACTAGTGGAAAGGACTAGAAGGCCGGAGGGGACAGGAAAGTTGGCAACAGGGAACCCAAAGTCAAGAAGGGAGAGTGTTGACATGTTGTGGGGTTGTTAATCAATGCCATAAAACAATATGCATATTAACTGTTTAATGAGAAACTAGTTTGTTCTGTAAACCTTCATCTAAAGTATAAAAAAAATATATCATGGCCTTTGATATTTTCTAAAGTAAAAGCAGTCAGAATGTGGTCTTTGATATTTTCTAAAGTAAAAGAGCAACCAGAATGTAACTCTTGTTTGGATTTGGCTGAATTCCAATCCAATTAGCTTTGTAAATTAATAGTTCTTTTTATTTCAACACTATGTGATGTCGTTTAATTAGTCAGTTTATTGGTTCTAGTCTTAGTTCAGAATTTTACGTTCTGATCAGTCACATAATTGTAATTGAGTGGATGAACATTCATCTAGAAAAGTGTTCATGATCAAACTTCTGCCAGAAGTACTGTGGTAACATTAAGATTCCCAGGTATAAAAAAATTACAACTATCTCCAGAATTTTGTAGTGTTTATGGTAGAAGTCACAAACAGGCTGCCTATGTACTCCAAGCCTGCTGACAGCTTTTCTTTTTTCATCTCTTCTTTTTTTCCTTCTTTGCCAGGACAATCACTTTTTTTAATTAGTTAATGTCGAATCAAGCAAATTCATGTAGATCACACATTTCTGAAGAGCACAAGCAGTGGAGTTGAGCAGCAGCTGCTCCCTTTGAAAGGCCTAGATGTTCTCCTGTTCTTCTCAGTCCTTGTTAGGCCTCTGCCATTTACTTACTTTAACTGCCTGGTTAACTGCCTGGTCCCTGCGCAGGTATCTACATTCACCATCACCTGTCTACACACAGAGCCACGCAATATTTGTCTGACCTTAGGGCCATATTTTTCTTAGAGTTTTCCACATCTTTGCAGTAGAGGCTCCGAAACTGAGTTCTGCAACAAATTTCTCTCCTTTTCCCACCAAGCACCCTGGGGATAAAGTAAGTTGAACAAATTTTAGGATATAAAAAAAATTGAGGCCAAGATCAGAAAATGTTTTCCTGCCAGTAGACCACAAAATGGCTAAACCTTGCCCAAAATTTGACCTAAAGATTTAAGGATAAAAAGACATTATTGAAAGGAAGAGGGAGGAAAAAAGCAACATCCAGGAGAGAAGGAAAGAAAAAGAATGAGTAAAAAGAAGAAAAAGAGGAGAAGCAAAAATCAAGAAGGGAAAGGCAGTTGGGTAGAGAGTCCTTCTGTGCCACCCACAACTCCCTCAGGGGCAGCTTAGGGCCGCGGTGATATCTACCCTAGAATTAAAACAACGTATCAGAATAAAAATGGGTAAAGAGTAGAAGGAGGGAAAAGTCAAGATTTCACCTACTAGGTAACAACGTTATGCAATCATTGGAAAATGAGTAGAGATATCCCATTTCTTCACACGAATCAATTAAGGAAAAGAAGTTCTCTTGAAATGTGTTCATTTCTCTCAAGGTTTTGCTGGCTTGAGTGCTCAAGCCCACCTGAAAGTCAGTAATAGACATTAATCTCATCATCTAAACCAACTATTCCAGTGATAGAAAAAAAGCTAGTTTCATTATTCCAGCTTTTCCCCAATATTTAATAATAAGAGACATTTTCAGGGCACACACAGGGTTACTTGTCAGGAAGTCCTTTTACATAAGGCTAAGGAGTGACACTTGAAATTGATCATCCTTTTAGCCATTCTGTCAGGCTTCTGAAAATTAATGAGTGGGCCGCAGAAGTGGCTTACCAGAACTTCGCACAAATTTGCTGATCTTGACTTGCTGAAATTCTGCTTACCTTAATGCAAAGCTAAACACTTCACTTCTCCACATGTTTACATTCTACCCAAATCTTCTGCTGGGTCTCCTCCATTCCATGTTGCCCCCTCCTCAGGCAAGTAACAGCAAAATACAAAGGAAAGCAGCAAAAGTAACTGTCCTTGGCTGAATGGCACAACAAATACTTTTCAAGCTTAAACTACAAAATTATTGTGCTTATATAAAAATCAATATTCAGAATGCAAGGATGACACTTATCCAACAATATTAATTAGTGAATATGATGTTCAGATCACTACCTGAGATTCAGTCAGAGATTTACCTGGGCGAAGAAATAACTGCATGAACAAGGTGGTTCTCCCTTGCCAAGGTGTAGCTGTCGCACTTTCTGTGAATGATTTCTGAAATTTTTCCAAATACGGGAAGCTCAACTTTCTACTGCAAGAGCTGTGGAAAGATACAGTATCCTCTGTCCTCTTAATTTACTGAGGTGAAAGAAAGAAAAATAAATAAATGTATATATGTATATATACATAAAGAAAACTTAAAATTTAAGGATAACTTATCAACAGGTGATAAACATTAACTTACTCCAAGTTATTACACTTGCTTCATAAACAACCCATACATATTTTGTACTTCACTCCTCTGTTGCTGTTTTTGCTGTTGTTGTTGCTGTTAGTTGCTGCTGAGTTGGCTCCAACTCCTGGCAACCCCATGTACAACAGAATGAAACATTTCCCAGTCCTGTGTCATCTTCACAATCATTGGTATGCCTGAAAGGCCACTGTTGTGAATGTTGTCCATTGTTATATATTTTGAGTGCCGTACAGCCTGGGAGGCTCATCTTCTAGCACTGTATCAAGTAATATTCAGCTGTGACCCATAGGGTTTTCACTGGTTGCTTTTCAGAAGTACATCACCAGATCTTTCTTTCTAGTTTGTCTTAGTCTGGAAGCTACGCTGAAACCTGCCCACCATGGGTGACCCTGCTGGTATTTGAAATACTGGTAGCATAGCTTCTAGCATAATAGCAACGTGCAAGCCACCACAGTATGACAAACTGACAGACTGGTGGTGGCCCTGGCAAAGTAGTTTTAGCCACAAAGCTATCTCAAGACAACACTGCCTCATAGTGGTCCTTTGGAAACTATCGGATCTCACATTTGTCATAAGTCTTTTGTTCTTCCTCCTTGGATCAATTATGGAGGAGCTTAAGGGTATGTTGCAATTCTATATTTTTCTCTTTCAATGCTCATTGTTCGGCTTTTAGGACATCTTTTTCTCATTAATTCTCTTTAATTTCCTTCCTCCTTTCCTCTGTCTTGAATTCTTACCACACTCATACAGAAAAAAATGTATCTTGCTTTTCCCCTCCCTTCTTTATACCCTTTTCTCTCTTTCTTTTGTAAACCAAAAAACTTGATAAGAAGGAAGCAACCGTCTAGCTTTCAATAGAAGAATTTTCTGTGTCAAATTCTAAAGCCCTTATCAATATCCCAAATTTCTCTTCTGAATACATTTACTAAGGTTGTCTTCTAACCTTCTTTTTGCTATCCTTTAACTACCAAAAATCCAAGAAATATTAAATACCATTAACATGTGATTAAAAGCATGGGATTTTGAGTTAAACCACTTGGGCTCAAATTCCAGTTCTATTATTTATTAGCTGTGCAAACTCGAAGGAGCCCTGGTGGTACAGTGATTAAGTGCTCAGCTGCTAACCGAAAGGTCAGCAGTTTGAATCCACCAGCCACTCCATGGGAGCTTCCATAAACATTACAGCTTTGGAAAACCTATGGGACATTTCTACTTTGTCCCTATAGGGTTGCTATGAGTCAGAATCAACTCAATGGCAATGAGTATGCAAACTTGAGAAGTTACTTTAACTTCTTGTCCCTCAATTTCCTGCTCTGTAAAATAAGGGTAATAATAGAACTACCTTACAGAAATATTGTGAGAAACAAATGAGTTAATACTTGCAAAAAATTTAAAGCAGCACTCAGCATATATAAGGAACGCTGGCGACACAGTGGTTAAGACTCTGACTGCTAACCAAAAAGTCTGTAGTTCAAATCCACCAGCTGCTCCTTGGAAACTCTATGGGGCAGTTCTACTCTGTCCTATAGGGTCGCTATAAGTTGGAATCAACTCCACAGCAATGGGTTTGGTTGGTTTCACATATATAAAATTGTTAATAGTTTATTAATGCTAATATTGCAATATTATTTTCTCATGTTGCTTTTTTATTTTAAATATTTAAACTTAGCTCATACTTCAGATTATGTAGACTTTCGTGGCTTGGACTGGAGCCGTAACTGCCACATAGAGCACTGTTTCAATGAGGATATTTCTAGAAAGTCTCTTAAATAATTTTTTAGAAAGCATCTTAGTTGTAAATTAATAAACTAGATGCTCACATTAACTTGATGGAGAGTAAGAAACCGTTGAGTAGGGAAGTGAACAGAATCTGGCTGCAGAAATTCGACAGGAACGATTTCCTGACGGCTTTCGTTTTGGTTGTTAGAATCAGAAATCTTGAAAAGCGGGACATATTAAAAAAAAAGGGACTACATTCCAAGTGATGAAAATACCATGTACAAAATCTTGGAGGAGCAAGCAGTTGGAAGCCTACGATTAAGATAAAGCTCTGCAAAAAAAAAAAAAAAAACAGACACCTTGGCACTTCAGTTTATTTTAATAGCTTTTGATATCAACTCTGTGTCTTATATTCTGTAACATAATACTGCTGTCTTCAGACCTGAACTGTGATAGAGGTCCAAGAAGGAAAGTGGAATGTATTGTCAATATTCTTTTCCCATTATTGCATTTAAAGTGGATGGAAATTGAACTTATTAAAAAGAGACTTGCCCTCCGTTGTCATAATGCTCCAAACTGAGCATGAGCTAATGCTGGAGATAGGAGCCATAGGGGGGAAGCAATAGACATGTGCACCCATGACAGCAATCAGAATCAAATGCTTAATTTATGGACTCATAGCACATAAAAGAGAAAATTCAGGCACTTACTGTAGCTGCTGCTGATTACTGACTATTCATTTAAAAGGTTCCAGTGTAACCCCAATGTTCTCTGTGAAGAAAAAGTCCATCATGCCGTTTTCCCATAAATTATGCAGCTCCTGTTTCTTCTTCAAAAACGCATGCCCTGCTTCATAACACAGAATTGTTTAAAGGTTCTTACAGCCTAGGGATTGTAGCTAAAATACTGAAATCGCACGATTAAAGGGAAGAAAAACTAAATTAATCCTCCAAAGGGGATACTGCCCAAGTTAATTCTTCCCTTGTGCCCGAGTGAAACACACTCTGAGAAGCAAGGCTAAAATGTGTTCCGGTAATTGCTTTTTTCCTCGGCAATGCTGAGTAATTGCTTTGCAACTTTGCCCTCCCGGCACACACACATAGAGTTATCATGATGTGATCCCCAAATGATACCTGGACCCAAAGAGCAATGTTCTACAAATCCTGCACTCAAGAAAATAGGAAAGATTACAAAGAGAAGTAATTCAGTTTTCAGTCCAGCGGCTTCCTAGGCTCTCATCCAGAAAGGAGAGAAAGGCACCCAGAATGCCATCAGGGCTGCACATTGGCCTAATCTTTCCTGTCTAGACAGTGGTCCACACAGGGAACACAGTCCATCCAGAGGCTTTGGCTTCTCGGTTTCTACTCCCATCCCATCTGTCCTGCTGGGTGAGACAGACAGGTCGTCCCTGAGAGGATGTGTTCAGCCTCCTGATATCAATCTCAAAGAAGAAAAGGTTGACTCTGAGACACCCCTAGCTTTTCTTTCTTTGGTAAAGCCACTATGCATATAATACCTTTTTTTCCCCTAAATCCTTTCTGACTGTATTTGCATTTTTGGCTAGCACCCAACTCTTGAAGTTCCAAAAGGGGTAAGCACACAAAAGATGTTTGGAAAAAATACATATCAACTGGAGTTGGCTGGATTGGAAATAGGCAGGGTCTACCCCCAATGTGTGAAGGTTCCACCTGATTGGCTCGCATTGATTGAGTACCTCAGGGTGCCAACCTGAATTTCGGGGCATGTAAGGGGAGACAGACACATCACATCTGAGTCTCTTGTTGTTGTTATTTTGTTTTTATATAAATTATATTTATATTAATTCCAGAAGAAATGAGACAGGATTTCACTGATTCTACTGACTTAGAGATGCATTGCATTGGGCAAATCTGCAGCAAAAGACCTCTGTGAAGTGTTGAAAAACAAAGATGTCACCTTGAAGACTAAGGTGTGGCTCACTCAAGCCATGGTATTTTCATTCTCATCATATGCATGCAAAAGCTGGACAATGAATAAGGAAGACCAAAGAAGAATTGACGCCTTTGAATTGTGGTGTTGGCAAAGAATATTGAATATACAATGGACTGTCAAAAGAACGAACAAATCTCCCTTGGACGAAGTACAACCAGAATGCTCCCTTAGAAGCAAGAATGGTGAGGCTACATCTTACATACTTTGGCCATGTTGTCAGAAGGGGATCAGTCCCTGGAGAATATCATCATGCTTGGTAAAGTATGGAGTCAGTGAAAAAAAGGAAAACCCTCAACAAGATGTATTGATACAGTGGCCTCAACAGTTATGCTCAGACATAACAACGATTGTGAGCATGGCACAGGACCAGGCAGTGTTTCATTCTGCGGTACACAGGGTCACTATGAGTCAGGACTGACTTGAGACACCTAACAGCAACAATAGCAGAGAGCAGTTGGGGCTACCCATGTAACTCTTTCATTGATAAAACTGACTGAATTTTTTTATCATATGCATAAAGTCATTTGGAAAGTAAGGGGACAGATCTTGCTTAAGTCTGTTAGAACCTCAATTTCCTATGAAAAGCAAGTTGATCATAAACCTTTCTCTATTTCTTTTATCTTCTGTAGCCATCTAGTCCTCCACATGCCTTTTGCTGTTTGCTGTTGAGTTCATTCCCACTCATAGAAACCCTATAGCACAGAGTAGAACTGCCCCATTGTGTTTTCTAAGCTGTAATCTTTATTTGAGCAGATCACCAGGTCTTTACTCCCAAGGAGCCACTGGTGGGTTCCAACTGCCAGTCTTTTGGTTAGCAGCTGTTACGGGTTGAATTGTGTCCCCCCAAAATATGTGTTGTAAATCCTAACCTCTACGCCTGTGGTTATGATCTCATTTGGGAATGGGTCATCTTTGTTATGTTAATGAGGCAGGATTTGTGTAGGATATGTTGGAAACTCTGGTGGCACAGTGATTAAGTGCTACAGCTACTAACTAAAGGGTCAGCAGTTCGAATCCACCAGGCACTCCTTGGAAACTCTGTGGGGCAGTTCTACTCTGTTCTATAGAGTTGCCATAGAGTTGCTATGAGTCAGAATAGACTGACGGCACTGGGTTTGGTTTGGTTTTTGGTATGTTTTGAGTCAGTCTCTTTTGAGATATAAAAGATATTAAACAAGCAATTGAGGGAGCAGACATGGGAGAGGATAGATACCCAGCCACGTGAAGATCACTCAGGAGTGGAAACTCAAAGAGACAAGGATCTTCCACCAGAGCTGAACGAGAGAAAAAACCTTCCCCTAGAGCTGGCACTCTGAATTCAGATGTCTAGCCTCCTAAACTGTGAGAAAATAAATTTGTTCAAGTTACTCACTTGTGGTATTTCTGTTACAGCAGCACTAGATACATCAGACAGAATTTGGTACTGGGAATGGGTGTTGCTCTACCAGATACCTAAAGCGTAGAACCAGTTTTGGAATTGAGTAATGGGTAGAGGCTGGGATAGTTTTAAGGTGCCTAATAGTAAAAAAACTAGATTGCCTTTAAGAGACTGTTGGTAGAATTTTGGATGTCAAAGGTGATTCTGATGAGGGATTTGAAGGAAGTGAGGAGAGCTATAGAGAAAGTCTGTATTGGCTTAGAGAATACATATGGCACCAGTAACAGAATGTTGTTAGAAATGCATAAGTTAAATGTGCTTCTGGTGAGCCTTTAAAAGGAAATGATGAACATGCGATTGGACAATGGAAGGAGGGCGATGCTTTTTTAAAAACCTGTCTGAATTATGTTTAAATGTTTGGTGGAAGGTAGAATTTGTAAATGATGAACTTGGATATCTGACTGATGATATTTCTAAGCAAGATCTTAAAGGGGCTGTGTGGTTTCTCCTTGCTCCTTATAGTAAAATGAGAGAGGAAAGACAGAGACTTAAAAATGAACTGTGCAAGATGAAAACAGAACTTCGAGATTTGGAAAATTCTTTTGTACAAACTAAAGACACCTGTCCTAGAATTTTCACCAAGGATGTGGCTACACAATCTTTTGTTAAAGAGATTAAGCCTGTGACCAGTGGATCTAACCAACTACCACAGCAGAAGGTCCAACAGCTTAGACTGAAGGGGGCAGAGACAGGATGAAAGGGAAGAAAACTGTCTGCTTCTTGGAATTCTACAGGAGGAAACAGGCCAAAAGAGCTACCTGTCTTGTCCTCCAAGAAAAGAAAAGGACCATCAGGGGCCCTGGTGGTGCAGTGGTTAAGAGCTTGACTGCTAACCAAAAGGTCTGTGGTTCAAATCTACCAGCTGCTCCTTGGAAACCATATGGGGCGGTTCTACTCTGCCCAATAGGTTCTGCTGTGAGTTGGGATTGACTCAACGGCAATGGGTTTTTTTGGGTTTTGGAGCAGCTCAGACATCAGCAGAGCTGTTGGAAGGAGCATGGGAAACAGGGCCTCCTCAGTTACAAAGGATGGGACCATGATCTCCTGGATCTCAAAGGGTGGGGCCACAGCCTCCTAGGTTTTAAAGAGTCAGATCTTTGCCAACTCAGTTCCAGAGTGTGGGGCTGCCGTTAAGGTGTACCAGGGGGATGGGGCTGCCACCCAAAGCTGAAGGGATAGGGATGCCATGCCCAAAAGGCAGAAGAACGGGGCCTGCCAGGGCTGAGGGGGTGGGGTTACCACTCAGATGAACTGGAGAATGGAGCTGCCCAAAGCCAAGGGAATAGAGTTGCCATCGCAGTAGGCATGGAAGGTGGAGCTGAAGCCAAGGGCCGAAGAGCCTCCACCAAGAATGCAGAGGGTGTGGCCAACATCCAGAGTTTGGAGGGCAGGGCCATTGCCAAGAAGGTCCCAAAGAACAGAGGGTTATTTTCAAGCCTTGAGAGCTAATGTAAATTGTTCTGCTGAATTGTGGACTTCCTGGGTGTCCATTAACTCTTCTTTCCCTTAGTATCTCCCATTTGTAATGGAAATGTCTACCTTTTGTCTGCTCCACCAATGTATTTTGGAAACAGATAACTTGTAGTCTACACTTCATAGTTTCACAGGTGAAGAGGAATTTTGGCCCAGGATCAAATGTGCCTAAAGTCTCAGAATGAGATTTTGGACTTGGAGTTAATCTAAGACTTTTGGGATGATATGATGGGGTAAATGTACTTTACATATGGTGAGAACATGAATTTTGGGGGACCAAAGGGTGGAATGTTACGGATTGAATTGTGTTCCCCCAAATATGTGTTGTAAATCATAACCTCTGCCTGTGGTTATAATCCCATTTAAGAATGTGTTGTCTTTGTTAGGTTAATGAGGCAGGATGAGTGTAGGGTGTATCTTGAGTCAATCTCTTTCGAGATATAAAAGAGATTAAACAAGCAAGTGAGGTAGCAGACATGGAGTAGGAGATATGCCAAGCCACATGAAGATCATTCAGGAGCAGAAATTAAAAGAAACAAGGACCTTCCACCAGAGCCGACAGCGAGAAATGTCTTTCTCTAGAGCCAGCACCCTGAATTCGGAATTCTAGCCCCCTAAACTGTGAGAAAATAAGCTTTTGTTTATGAAAGCCACCCACTTGTGGTATTTCTGTTATAGCAGCACTAGATAACTAAGACAGCAGCTGAGTACTTAACCATTGCACCACCAGGGCTCCTTCTATATGCCTAGCTGCACTTTATTGAAAAACCTTGTTGGGAGTTTCTCTTGCTTTCTGTGACTAATCAAGTGATAGTTAAACTCTACAAAAGGGATTTGGGGTAGGTCATTTGTAGCTGTGAAACTCTGGGCGATTGCTCAAGAGACAAATTCTAGGACTATCATGGCAAAATCACCACGATTCTCAGACTAAATTATTTCTAATCCCAAACCAAGCCATCTGTCGCCAACTGGATGTTGAACTGCATGTGTATGAGCCAATGAATTGAAAATGAAATTGAAACGTCAGTGTGTATGGGATTTGGTCACTGGTTAGATTAATTTTTTTTTTTCCTCAGGTTTAAAGAAAAGAAACTTACATTATAGTAGTTTTCACCTTATGAGTGTGTCTACTCTAGAGGCCCACTACCTTCTAGTTAGCTAAAAGAAAAATTCATACTGTAACAAGCATTGATGACATTGATTTTTTTTTTTTTTAACTTCCTGAAATATCCCATCCCATTTATTGGTTGAACAATAAAATACCTGCTCCTCCAGCTCAGAAATATGGACAACATTTGCCACTAATGTTCATTTTTCCTCGGCTGCTGTCACAGCTTATCACTCCTCTTTGATGGTGGGTAGACCCACTGCTTTCACTTATTCTGTTACTTATGTGACAAAGGCTAACCCACCAAGGTCAGTGGTTGTGTGTCATCCATCATGTTGCCAATATGTCTGCCATGATTGATGGGGATGATGCGCTGGAGGGTCCCTGATTTCTGTTATTGTCACATTTTTGCCTCTCAACCACACCAAATCTAGAGCTCCCAGGTATTGTTCTGTCTCATCTCCTAATGACTCTCTGATTAAAATGGCCCCAGAACAAGCCTGCTTTCACAGAGCAGTGGGAGACTGAGAGGTGCAAGACTGGTAAATCTTGCTGACTCAAAAAGTGTGCTGAAACGTGTATGGCCTAGGGCGAGGACCCAAAACTGAGTCTAATCCTTTGGCTTGAGTGCAAATACAAATGTTTTCTACCCAAATCCATAGCCTTGATAAATAAACGCATCTCAAACATTAAACTCGGGATGACGTGAACAAGTCTGTTAAAGTAACCTTGAATTTTTAGCCAAGTTAGCAATAGATCAGTGAATTTTATAGCCAAAAAATGAAAAAGGAGTAATCTTCTTGTTTTTGTAAATAACATGCAATCTCAGAGGCACCACTAAAATCCTAATCCTAGGTCAATAAACACAATACTCTTGATTTTCAAGCTTTTCCTCCTGGCAAGCCTGACAACTCCAACACAGGCAGAAGCACAGAAGTCAATTATGGGGAAAATGCAACTGTTCTGTGTGGATACTTCCTCTCTGTCATCTTCTCCTCTGAATCAATAGCGCACTGAGTCTCCAGCTTCTATTGAATTAGGTTTACAAAGCTTTTTTGTTCTCACCTGTCGCTAAGAAAAATCATTCATGGCATCCTGGATCTGAACTAGCAGAGACTGCATGAATCAAAAAGGTAAAAACGTTCCCTCCCCAGGGAGGACGCCAGCTGTCTCATTGATTCAGCGCTGCTCTTGGCTGATTCAGAGGCTACCCTGGCACCAGTTCCAGAGAGGGCTGTATAATAAGGTACCACAATGCAAACGGTTACCAGGGAGAAACAGAACATCTGGCCTGGAACAAAGGCGAAGGCCATCACTAAGAAGCAGCCTGGCCATCGGCGTTCAAGCGTGAATGTGCTGGGGGCTGGGGTCTGTCACCTGAAAGAGGAGGTCCCTGTAGTCAAATAAAGAAAGATCAAATAGAAACACAAGGGAAAAGAAATCCTGAGAAAGAAATAACATATTGACAATTTTCTCATCATTGTTGTCTAAATTTAGAAGGGCGGTATCCACTCATCTTTCTGGGAGCTCTATTTATTTTTATTGCAACCAAAAACAATTACAAAAACTGGAATTTTCAATAAGTAGAAAACGGTTGGCTTGTGTCTTTTCATTGAGTTTTTGTTTTTAATGACTGAAAGTTTTCCTTGTTATCCTGCTGTTGTATGCAGAGCTAACGATTGGCCTCTGTTCTGCACAAATATCTTAACTCCCAAGGGTCCGCTGAGGTGGGCAGCCAATCTGAGAACAGTGAGGAGACACAGTGCCCACAAGACCTGCATGCGCCTGCTACCAAGCTGTGCGCTACACCAGCCGTTTCAGAGTATATAGCTATTCTGGTTGTTTCAGAAGCTTATGGTTGTTTTTGTTGCCTTAAGCACTAAACAACGCCTTAGCAAAAAGAAAAGAATGGGGAAAAAATGTATTAGACTTCCAACCACTTTAAAATCCAGATTCTCCTTTTTTTGGGGATTGATTTTTTAAAAAAGAGGGGGCTTACCCTGTTGACAAAGCCCCTGTCAGAGTGAGAATCGTTATACTCTCCATAAGATTCATTTACTTCATCCCTTTCCAAAGCCATCTGTCTGAATTTAATTCACTGATCTTTTTATCAGCTTCCCCATGCTTGCCTCAAACCTCTCCATTGCATTTTTTACTCTTCACAGATGTTAACTCTTTGAGTGACAGTTTCAATGCACTTAGAATGTTGATGAAGATATACATTCACTCGGTGGTTTGAGCTCAGACACAACGCTTTCCCGTCGCCCTGCTGCTCCGGCAGTGCTTCTCTAGGCAAAGCCAAGCCAGTTACAAAATTTTGACCAAAGTATTGCTACAGAAGCCACTTGTGCACTCAATACCTATCCTTTAAGGTGTCTTTAGGGAAACTGGAAATCGGAACTCATTTTATGGGGATAATTCCAACCTTTCTTCCCATTGAATTAGCACATATAGTACCTTTAAGAAAAAGCATTTTTCTGTCAAAAGAAAATATAGAGCTGTTTAAAAATTAATGTTTTGAAGAAATTGTTTCTTTAAAAAAGTGGATCAGTGATAAAAAAGAATGAAATTCCAATAGATGCTACAACACAGATGGACCTTGAAAATATTATGCTAAGTGAAATAAGCCAGACACAAAAAGATAAATATTATATAATTCCACTTATATGAAATATATACCAAAACCAAACCCAATTCCGTTGAGTCGATTCCAACTCATAGCAACCCAATAGGACAGAGTAGAACTGCCCCATAGAGTTTCCAAGGAGTGCCTGGCAGATTCAAACTGCCGACCCTTTGCTTAGCAGCCGTAGCACTTAACCACTAAGCCATATATAAAAACCAAAAAACCAAACCCAGTGCGGTCAAGTCTATACCGACTCATAGCGACCTTATGTATATAGAATAAATTCATAGGGACAGAAACTAGACTAGAGGTTATCAGGGACTGGAGAGAGGGGAGAAGGAGGAGTTATTGCTTAATGGATACAAAGTTTCTGCTGGGTGATGAAAAAGTTTTGAAAATACAGTGATGGTTGCCCAACATTGTGAATGCAATAAATGATACTGAATTGTGCAGTTAAAACGGTAGTTTTGATATATATTTTGTAAAACAAATAAAAAAATTTTTTTTTAATAGAGGCCATTTAAGTGCACTTTTAGGTTGTATATAAGATGGTTTATCTCAGGCATATTGTCAAATCTGTTATTAGTTTACAGCTTAATTCAGGAGAAAGGTCTTTGTACAGTTGAGGTCATCTCAAGCTTCTAATTTACACAATAAGCAAATCTAAGTTTCTGCACTGAAAGAGGTGAGGTGCTGGGCACTATGGGAGATGGATAGGAAGGTCCTCATGACACCTGCCCTCCAGGAGCTTTTGGTCTAGTAGGGAAGATGAAACATGAAGCAGATGTGATTAATACAAAGTGCTACACAAACACGAAGAAGAGAGGGCTTTATTTAGCCAGAAATATGGTAGTAAGCTTTATGGAAGAGGTAATTTTATATTTGGGCCCTGGAAACTGGGAGGGTTTTAAGTAGAGATGAAAATGAGAAGATATCCAGGTAAAGGGAACTCCATGAGTTAGTGTTTGGATGTGGGAGGCCATGGACTAAGTTTTGGGAATACAAGGGGGGCCAGTCTGGCTGGAGCTCAGGGTACATGAGGGAAGAATTTGTAGGCAAAGTTAGAAATGTAGGGTAAGGCCATGATTTGGAGACAGAAAGGTGCCATTGGAAATTTCTGAGCAAGAATAAAGCCTGACGTGAACTGTACTTTCACAAACTAATGGCAGCCTTCTGTGGGATGAATTAAGAAGTGTATGAAAGACAGAGAAGAATTTGGAAGCGTCACCATAAGGAGGGAAAAGAGATCCTGGATTAAGGCAGGTGCATTGGGAATGAAATTCAAGGAGTTTGTTCAAACATTGCAGCTAAACAGATGGGAGAACTGTACTCCAATCAAAAGAGGCTCAGGTGGGCTGAGCAAAGGAGTCCGACTAAAGCGTTTTGCGGCTTCGCCTCTTCCGAAGCTAACTTTTGGTCTCCCAGGTGTTACCACCATTTCCCAAAGGAACCTAAGCCAACCCTTTTTGGAAATGTCTTTCTCATACTTGTGTTTATTTTTTTTTTTTTACTATTAATTTAGCACTGATACTGTTTCTAGGGCAGTTAGAAAGTTTCTGATACTCATTTCGTTTTTATACCTTCAGAGATTTCACTGGAAGATACCATTCTGAGAACCTGACACAAGAGCAAGATAAAGCCCAGTAAACAAGGTGTGGATGTGACAGTGGCCTGGTTCTAATGGGTGTGATGGGAGGGCACAGTGAAAAAAACAGTGCAGAGCTTTAAATTAATGTAGATGTCACCCATAGATTAGAACATTAAAAATTATGAAGAATAATTTATTGCTTAAAAATTGGGGATGATGATGATAATGAGGAGAATTATTGTTGGCCATATGAGGTACAATGTGATACATGATCAGAATCCTCTCAGGGTATGGTTTGTGTTAATTCGCTCTAGTCTAGAGGACTATTTACGGCATTAAATCAGGTCCCTAGCCTGAGAAACAGCATTTAGAGAAACATCTAAACACTTCCGAAAGAGTGCTTAGGATACAATTCAGTTTAACGTGGTGCAGTAGGGACTAAGGAGCCCTGGTGGTACAGTGGTTAAGCAACCGGCTGCTAACTAAAAGTTTGGAAGTTTGAACCCACCAGTGGCCCTGTGGGAGAAAAGACCTGGCAATCTGCTCACATAAAGATTACAGCCTCAGAAACCCTATGGGGCAGTTCTACTCTGTCCTGTGGGGTCGCTATGAGTCAGAATTGACACGACAACAACAGGGACTAGTTAGTTGTTCATTAAATCCCATTTCCTCTCCTTCTGGGTACAAAGCCAGACTATGTTTTCTCAGCTCCCTTGTGGTTAAGTAAAAAACAAATAAACAAACTAAACCCATTGCCATGGAGTCAATTCTGACTCATAGTGACCCTATAGAACAGAGTAGGACTGCCGCATAGGGTTTCCAAGGAGCTCCAGGCAGATTCAAACTGCCAACCTTTTGGTTAGCAGCCATAGCTCTTAACCACTACACCACGAGGGTTTCTGATTGAATGTGAGCAGAAGTGATGTTTACCCATCATTGGAATTTTAGGTTGAACTTCCACACTTTCTTCTTTCTTCTGCTGATAAAGTGGATCAAGCAGAGAACTCCAAGGTCCCAGAGAACCGTTGGTGGGGCCAATAGAAGGAAGACTTCTGTGGATCAGATGTTTCCACCAACTCACACCGGAGTGCGACGTAAACGAGAAGAGCACTTTCGTAAGCTGCTAGCATGTTCAGCCACTGAAATTTGGGAGTTGTCTGTTATAGCAATTAGCTTACTCTGATTCACATTTGAGGCTGTGGAATTAGAGAGACTTGGGTCTGTGTTTCAGCTCTGTCCCTTACCTAGCTCTGAGAAATTGGACAAGTAACTGAACCTCTTGGAGCTTTAGTTTCCTTATAAGTAAAATAGGGCTGTCGTGAACATTAAATCAAGTCAAATGTGTGTAAAAAATATTGGCACAGTTCCTGGCAATAGAAAGCATTCAATAGAAGATTTTCTTCTTCGTAGAGAAAAGACAGCATTTCTGGGGAGCTATTAGCGAGCATAGAAATGGCCCTTGAGAATGGGATGAGAAGGTAGATCGGGCAGAATTATTCCTCTATAGCATTTCCTAGAGAAGAAAGCTGCAATTTTATCTTCATCTATTGTCAAAGAATTACTTCTGTTTAAAAGAACATCTTGTTACTCTCAAAGAATGATGGAAAAACCTAGAATTTAGAGTTAGAATTCAAATTTCAGTTCTGAGATATCCACCTCTGGCTGTACGGAATAACTGGTATATGAATTACACTCTATTATGAAGTATAAAACTGGACAAAATACATGAGGCAATTGTTTTCAGGCACTGGACAATAGGTGGCACAGAGCTGTGATACTTAAGAGAAGAGAAATATGCAAGGTGAGATTCATGTTGACCCCCATTTCTGTTTAGGGCAATTTCTGAACTAAAGCACAGAAAGTGGCAGTCTCACTGGGCAGAGGAGACAAAGCTTGCAATTCAAGGTGGCTGGGAAGGCTGAAATTTATGGGGCAGGGTACTTGAAAGGGGAGAGATGCAAAAATCCAGATCCCAAGAGCTCTGCAAGGGGGTTCTTCCCCAGAACTTGACCAAGCATTGGACTGCACATATGCAGGGCGAGACTCTGTGGGGCCACTGGAAAGTAACTCGTGAACAGAGATTCCAGAGGTTGTATAGTGCTGGGGGCTTTGGAGTTCCAGCCCATCAGAGTGAAATGAAGAGACCTTGCTTAGCACCTCAGGCATTTGGGTAAGATATCAGAAAGACCACACCTTAAGAACATGGACACACCCTAGAGTAAAAGACACGCCATAGGACCAGAAAAAAAACTGAAATAGATAACAAAACTTAAAAACTTCTACAGTAGGATTTCTCATCCCTGGCACTGTTGACATATCGGACTATGTGGGAGGTTGTCTTTTGGTAACATGTTTACCAGCATCCCTGGCCTCTACCCACTAGATGCCACTCTCCTTCCAGTTGCAACAACCAAAAAACATCTTCAGACATTGCTGAATATCCACTGGGGTAGAGGTAGGTGACAAAATTACCCCTGTCTGAGAACCATTGCTCTACAGATCTAGGTAATCCACCAAAAACTAACCAATAACAGGAACAAAACTCAGCAAACACTCTTTAAAAGAAACATCATATTCCATCAATCATGTGGTGTCCACATTGTCCGGCAAATATTCGTGCAAATAGGCAAGAAAATGTGCCCTCTAGTCAAGAGAAAAAACTAGTCAACAGAAACAGGCCCCCAGGGTGATACAGCCAAAAATCAAACCCATTGCTGTTGAGTCGATTCCAACTCATAGTGACCTCATAAAACGGAGTAGAACTGTCCCATAGAGTTTCCAAACGGTACCTGGTGGATTCAAACTGCCGACCTTTTAGTCAGCAGCCATAGCTCTTAACCACTACACCACCAATTATCAGATAAAGACTTTAAACCAGCTATTACTAGCATAATAATAAAAATGATGAAAGAAATGACCATCAGATCTGCACTACAAGAAATGTGTAAGCCCTTCACACTTTACATTTGTGTGAGTTTATTTCTGGGCTTTCTATTTTGTTCCATTGATCTATTTGTCTCTTCTTTTGTCAATATCACACTGTCTTGATTACTGTAGTTTTCTAGTAAGTCTTTCCTTTTTTTTAAGTTTTATTGAGATGTATCAAAATCTGCCTCATAAATGCAACCTAAAATAACTTTACTCTCCAATGATTTAAAACTGTCACAGTGAAATATATCTCAATAAATAATAGTAATAACAAATGATCACAGGTTGAGTCCTGGTGACCTTGTACAATTTTTCTTGCCAAGTTAGACAGTGTCCGGGGATGCTGGTCAGCAACAAGGAGAGAGAGAAAAAAGCCAAGGGTCTCCATATATCAGTCACAGATGCCTATCTGATTAACAGGCATTGAAGCTGTGGAGCTGTTTGGCCAAGAACTTCTGTCATTTAAATGTGAAGTGGGGCCAAGGAGAAAAAGCAAGAACAACTCATTGCTGTATCTCTGAGAAAATGTACCAAAAAAAGTCTGCAGACTGAAAAATATTTACTAGCCTGAAAGGATTTTCACTCACTCCTCTCATAATTAATGTTGCCATTCACCATCATTCATTGGTACAAACTTTCTGTCAGGCCCTGAAGTAAGCACGTTACATATATTATCTCATTTTTGTATTCAAAAACCCCTTGACACAAATATTATATAAATGTTACCACTATATTAATATGAGAAAAATAAAGCTTAATGACCTTCCCAAACTCTTATAGCCAAGTGGCATAAACAAATTTGGACTCAGTTAGGTCTGATTACTAAGTTCAGGCTCTTAATAAATACTTGACTCTATTGCCTCCCTTAAATTTATGATGGAAATGAGGGAATCCACTACCAGTGAACAGCATTCACCTAAAAAATATACGATATTAAGTTCTAACATATTTTGAATTGGTCACAACTCAATTAATTTCCATCTGAAATTTTGTGAGGCCTCTTTTAATTCGCATGGTAAATAGAACACTCCCTGTTTCACACACACACACACAGAGGAACGAGCACACTGCAGAGTCACTGTAGTGGAGGGAAAGAACACAGGCTTCAAAGTCAGCTAAATTTGGTTCAAATATTGGCTCCACCACTTACATGCTGCATGGTCTTGACAAAATATTTAGCTGTTTGTTGTTTAATCTGTGAAATGGGGATAAAAGTGTCTACCTTGCAAAACTTCTTCAAGTTTAGCTTCGATAGCATTTGTGACAGGCCCCAGCACAAAAGCCAGTACATGTTTGTTTCCCACCTTCTCTCCTCTCCTGAAACTCACATATATTTAAAATAGAAGACCCCTGCCTAAAAAAAAGAAAGAAAAGAAGACCAGCTAATTAGGCACCGTCATCTGATGTGTAGACAGTATCTGACTGGACAGGCTCTACTGTGACCTCCAAATTTGTAAGGGCTTTGTATCCTGGCCTACTCTTGTAGGTTCAGTAACCTACCACCAGATGGCAGAAGATGTGTGAGGAATTAGATGCACCTTGACTGGGAAGAAGATAGGCATTTCAGAGAAGAGAGCAAATAAAATGGTTATGGACACTTTTCATAGATGGATACAAGATATTATATCAATTATTCCCACTGTACGTGTGAAAGTAACACTTAAGATCTCTTCCATGCTTAAAAGCCTATGATGATATGTTCCAGGAGGGCTCTGCTCTGTGTTGGATTCATAATCACAAAAATCCCAGATCCCCATTAGCAGGACTAAGTGTGGATTTAAATTAAATTGATTCTGATTCTGAATTAAATTGAGTATTATAATGAAGAATGGCTAAACAGACTTTTAACACACTGAATTTTTAAAAATTCATAATTCCATACAGATACAAAATGTATATGTATGTGATGCTTATAAATATGTATTGTTGTTGTTGTTAGTTGCCATCACATCCATTCCAACTCATGGTGACCCCAAGTGTGCAGAGTAGAGTTGCTCCTTAGGGTTTTCAAGGCTGTGACTTTTCGGAAGCAGATCACCAGGACTGTCTTGCAAGGCACCACTGGATGAGTTCAAATCGTCAACTTTTCAGCTAGTAGCCACTAAATAAATATTTTTAAGTGGAGTGGAGACGGAAAAGCTATTCATTGTGGAAGAATTATGAATAATAAATGTAGAAGGGATGACAGAATTAGAAAACCCCATTTTCAACTACCATAGTGGTAATGGATTCAGGTAAGAATCAACAATAAATGCCAAAACCATGGGTGAAAGGTTGTTGAAGAACAGATATCCCCACAATCTGAAAGTATCACCCAACTTATTCTTAACTGCAAAGGGGAAAAGTTCTTTGATAATAGGAAAATCTCTTGTACCCTGCCTTAATAAAATGATTAAATGTAACATCACCAAAAATGGTAGAAATGGACCTAATGGGCTTCCTAATTAGATAGGCAACATCACCTCTGTAGCATTCCTGCAAAATGTTTAACCTGAATGAATCATAAAAAAACAATCAAACAAATCTAAGCTGGAGGACAATCTATAAAACATCCAACCCAGACTCTTCAAAATGCCAAAACAGTTTGGGAACTGTCCTGGGTTTAAGGACCCTAGAGAAGCATAACAAGTAGATGCAATACATGATCCTTAAATCCTTGATTTTTTTTTTTAATTTTTAAAAAGAATTTATAAAGGACATTATTGGGACAAGTGCAGAAATTGGAATATGGACAATACACTTTGATAACAGTCTGATGTTAATGGTAATTATGCTGAGTATGAAAACAATGTTTGGTTATGGAGAATTTCCAAGTTCCTAGGAGATACATACTGAAGGGGGAAGTTTCATAAAGCCTGCCACTAACTCTCAAATAGTTTGCAGAGAAATATTATATAGATATTAAAAAAAAAAAAAAAAACAGTTCCTGTTGAGTCAATTCTGACTCACAGCAACCCCTTGTGTGTCAGAGTAGAGCTGGCTCCACAGGGTTTTCAATGGCTGATTTTCAGATGTAAATCACCAGGCCTTTCTTCTGAAGTGCCTCTGGGTGGACTCGAGTCACCAGTCTTTCAGGAAGCAGTGAGTGTTTAATCATTTGCACCGCTCAGGGACTCCAGCTATAGAAAATAGATATAGAGCATATAAATATTCGGAGAGAGACAGAGCACAAGAACAAAAGTGACAAAATATTAGTAAGTGAGCCTAGGCAATGGGTTTATCAGTGTTTATTGTACTGTTCTTGTTTTGTTTCTGTGAAGTTTAACTCTATTTGAGACTATTTTCTCTAACTTGATTGTAGGTCGGTGGGTGAGGTCAGAGAATGAGAGAAAAATATTTGTTAAAGCTTGAATGAATAAATGAGAAAACAACCCCATCTGTATGTGTGGTCAGAGGGGTGGCGATCTGAAACAGCCTGTTTTGAGAGGTGTGGGGCAAGAGTTTATGTTCTTTTGATTATACCAGACATTTTCTCTTAAAGCTCTGAGGTTATAGAAATAGCTCAGTCCAGAAGGAGGAGCCGTTTCATTCTAACATCAGCAAAGTTCACCGTCTAGACCTTCATTCTTCTGAATTACTTTTCCCAGTTAGAGCCAGAGAGGTGGCTGTGAGTGCATCTATAAGCCTGCTTGCTCTGAGCTCTGGCAGCATGTCCATTTGTAAAGCCACATGTGGTCTCCACAGGACAGCAACGTGTACCATTACCTAAATTTATTCTTCGCCTGGAATGGAAGTGGGTCACCACATCCACATGTGAGAAAGGTCAGACTTCAGAGTCTCTCTCAGCACCCAAGCTGTTCTTTATATGATTGCACTTTACAGGGGCTCCCCCGAGTCTATTTTGAGATTTTTAAAAATGGGAAAGTTGGTAGGGTATCTGTGATCCATTGAAGTATATTTTCTAAAGGACAGACTCCAGCCTGTTGCCCTCTCACTCCTTATGTCCGCTATGCTTGACCCTTAAACAAGATACCTCTAGAACATATACAGGAATTTGTTGGATGTTGAAAGAATCTAACAACACCACAGGAATTCATTCTGGCATAACTGCCCCGTCAGAGTTCCCCTGCTGGGTCTGGCTGTCTTTGGATTGTTCTTGTCCCTGCCCAGTTACTCAGCACTATGCTATTTGTAAAACTGTATCTGTCTATATCTCTTTGTTGTTGTTGTTAGTTGTCATTGAGTTGACGCCAACTTATAGTTACCTTATGTATAACAGAATGAAATTCCTGGTCCTATACCATCTTCATGATCGGTGCTATGTTGGAGTCCATTGTTGTGGCTAGTGTGTCTATATATCTTACTCTTATGTTAACCTGACTCCAAAAAAATATATATATACAGGGAATTCCAGTGTTTTAGGGGCTCTTGGGCAATTTGCTTGATCTCTCTGCCTTTCTGTTGTCTCGCCTCTAAAATAGAGATAATATGTATCTCATTTTGTTGCTGTGGAGATTAAATGAAAATATGAACTTCCTGCTTGACGATGAACTTTTTGTTAGGAGGGACGTCTCCATTCATCTTTGTGTCACAGCACCAGAGATTTTAAATACTTGTCTAATTGAATGTCATGTATGAAAGAACTGAATATAATAACAAGCACAGTCCCCTGCTCCAGTATGTTCTAGGGAAGAACATTTTGACTAGTAGATTCTATAAATATATGCTATCATGGCTGATGTGGGTAGCTCCATTTCATAGTATGTTTCTGTTCGGTACTAGATGGCAACAGTTCTTAGATCCAAGAAAATATTGACTTCAGAACATTGTGCTTTTCTGCCCTCTAATTACATGGTTAAGATAAACAAAAAAGTAAAAATATTCTTCAAATATTTTTATATGTTAGCAAGAGGAGTCAGCAAACTTTTCTGTATAAGACCAGATAGTAAATACCTATGCTTTTTAGGCCATATGGCCTCTATTGCAACTACTCAACTCTGTCATTGTAATGCAAAAGAGGCCATAAGCAAGCTGTAGACAAATGAAGAGCATAAATGAATTTATTTATGGACACTGAGATTTGAATTTCATATAATTTTCATGTGTCTCAAAATATTTTTTCTTTGATTTTGTTTCTAACTTTTAAAAATGTAAAAAAATGCTTAGCTAGCAGACCCTAGAAAAACAGATGGTTTTCTATTAAGATACTTTGTGCTAGGATATTACTTAAATTTATCAGGCATTGTGACATCAACTTAAAAGTCAGCTTCTGAAAGCATATGAGTCAAGTAGGTATTGAATTGCAATTCATATTTTAAAAAGAAAGGATTAAGACAATTATATGTGTTTCTTTAAAAGTCAGTTACTTATCAGAAATTTTCTGATTTATTTTTCATTATTTTGCAATAATATAAATTTGTTAAAATATCAGTGAACTATGAAAAGCATTTTCACTATGTGTCCCATTCCCATTGCCCTCAAGTCAAATTCCGACTTAAAGCAACTCTGTAAAAACGGACTGAGTAAAACTGCTCCATAGGGTCTCCAAGGCTATGATTTTTAGTAAAGTAGACTGCCACATCTTTCTTCCACAGAGCGGATGGTGGGTTCCAACAGACCTTTTGTTTAGCATCCAAGCACTTAAGCACTTTACAACCAGGGCTCCTCTCAGGGTGTGTAAGTCTTTTAAAGTAATTAAATTAGGCATGCATCAATAGGTCTCAGTGGCTTACATGGACCACTTAAAAAAACAAACAAAAAAAAGTTGCCATGGAGTCGATTTCGACTCATAGCAAACCTATAGGACAAAGTAGAACTGTCCCATAGGGTTTCCAAGAAGTGGCTGGTGGATTCAAACTGTCCACCTTTTGGCTAGCAGCTGAGCTCTTAACCACTGCACCACCAGAGCTCCACTTAACAGTGTGTTTACTCATTCATATTAGACTTGTTATTGTGTGCCATCAAGTTGATTCTGAGTCATAGCAACCCTATAGAACAGAATAGAACTGCCCCATAGGATTTCCTAGGAAACCCTGATGGCGTAGTGGTTAAGTACTACCACTCCTAACCAAAGGAACGGCAGTGCAAATCCGCCAGGAGCTCTTTGGAAACTCTATGGGGCAGTTCTACCGTGTCCTATAGGGTCACTATGAGTCGGAATCGACTCGACGGCACTGGGTGAATCAGAATCGACTCAATGACGATGGGTTGGGTTTGGTTTTGGTAATCTTTGCAAGAGTAGATTGCCATGTCTTTTCTCCCATGGAACTGCTGGTGGGTTCAAACTACCTACCTTTTGGTTAGCAGCCAAGGACTTTAATCACTGCGTCATCAGGGTTCCTTTCATTTTCATTTTAGACTATGCCCCCATCCAAAATTCTAACATCTTTACAGCTGCCAGGAAACCCTGGTGGCATAGTAGTTAAGTGCTACAGTTGCTAACCAAAAGGGTCAGCAGTTCAAATTCACCAGGCACTCCTTGGAAACTCTATAGGGCAGTTGTACTCTGTCCTATAGGGTCAGAATCAACTCAGCAAAGGTTTAGTTTTTGTTTTGTTTTTTCGTTTTACAACTGTCATACATATTTCTGAGGAAGAAAAATGTAATATTTTCTTGACATATAATCAGCCCAACGGGATAGGTGTTCAATATGTATCAACAGCAGAGAGAACTCTACAAACTCAGTAAAGGAAACTAAAATGTGTAAAAGACTCTTACAAAGAAAAAAAGAGCATGATAGATCATTGTTTATACCCCTCTCACTGACTTTCTCAAGCCTCCAAAGGCTCTAGGCTTGAAAATCTGGGTCAGTCATTTTCTACACAGTGTTGCATGGGGCAGGAGGAGTTTTTTCTTTAACAAATATTTATTGAGTTTCTCTTATAGGTTGAGATCTGCTCAAGGCATTGGCAAAGCAAGGGTGAATCAGGCAAACAAGTTCCCTATTCTCACAGAGCTTATATTTTAGTGAGGAAAGATAGGTAAATAAAGAAGGAAAATGTCAGATAATGATGAGTACATTACAAAGAATTTTAATAAGCTAATATGACAGAGAGTAAATACCAGGAAGACTAGTTGAATCAGGTGATCAGAACAATACCTCTTGGTGGAAATGGCACTAAAGTTGAGGTTTAATTAACAAGACTAAACTGGATGCATCAAGAGCAGGAGGAAGTGCGTCTAAGCAGAGGGAACAACTAGTGCAAAGTCTTAAGGTGAGATGAGTTGGTCCATTTGAGAAACAAGAGCTGTATGGCTAGAGCACAGTGAATAAAAGTCAGGTGAGTTGAATTCAGATACGTAAGCATAGGCCAGATCAGGGAGGCTTTTATAAGACGGGGTAAGAAGTTTGGATTTTATTTTAAGCATGATAGGGCAAGAACAGATCTGTTTTGGAAGAAGTGCAACTGAATGCTCCTTAGAAGCAAGGATGGCAAGACTATGTCTCACCTACTTCGGACATGTTATCAGGAAGGAGCAGTCCCTGGAGAAGGACATCATGCCTGGTAAAGTGGAGGGTCATTGAAAAAGAAGAAGACCCTCAATGAGATGGATTGACACAGTGGCTGCAACATGGGCTCAAGCATAGCAATGACTGTGAGGATGGCTCGGGACCAGGAAGTGTTTCATCCTGCTATACACAGGGTCGCTATGAGTTGGAACGGACTCCACCGCACCTAACAACAACAGAGCAAGAACATAATGAGGGAGACCAGCCAGGAAGGTATTACAGTAGTGCAGGCCAAATATGATGCTGACTGTGACCAGGTAATGACAATGGAGGTGGAGAGAAATGGAGGGGCAAAGGTGGATCTGTTTTGAAGCACCACATCTGCTAAAGGGTTAGATAGCGAATGCCAGGAAAAGAAGAATCAAGGATAACTCTTAAAGTTTTGGTTTAGCAACTGGATGGGTAGGGTTGCCATTTGCTGAGACAGCAAGACTGGGAAGAAGAAGAATTTAGGTGAGGGCAGATCTTCTGTCATATTAAGCTTGAGAAAAGAGCCCTGGTGGCGCAGTGGTTAAATGCTCAGCTGCTAACCAAAAAGGTCAGTGGTTCAAACCCACCCGCTGCTCAGCAGGAGAAAGATGTGGCAGCCTGCTGCCGTAAAGGTTTACCACCTTGGAAACCCTATGGGCAGTTCTACTGTGAGTCAGAATCAACCCACTGGCAACGGGTTTTTGGTTTAAGTTTGAGATATCTATTAGGCATCTAAGTGGAGACGGCAGAAGATACTTGTATATGTAAATGTGGAGGTCAAGGGGGCAGTCAGAGATAGAAGTACGTGACTCATCAGCACATGATGGTACCAGAGAAATGAGACTGAATAAGATTACCTGGGGAGACATGGGCACAGGAAGACACTCCAACACTATGAATTAAGTTTCATTCTAAGGAAAAGGGCTTATCTCTCTATATAACAACCATGTAACATAAATTGCCTACATAATCTTTCTACTCTTCCCAGTTCTGCTTCAATTTTAGTGAATTATCATTTTTAATATAATGATAACAATGTTATTTATTCAGTAAAAACTGTCCCAAACGTTCTCAGTACTTTACGTAAATTATTTCGTTTAAGCTTAACTGTTAAGTTTACTATTATTTCCATTTTACAGTTTAGGAAATTGAGGGATAGAAAGAGAGACAAATTGCCGAAGGCTACAAAGCTAGGGAGTGGCAGCTTGCACTATTAATCCTTACTTCAATATCCTATTTATAAGTAAACACAGAAAAAATTATTTCTTACAATAAGGGACCCTCTTCCACTACTGATGGGATTAATTAAGGTGATTGGGAGATACCTAAGTTATTAAAAAAAAAAAAAGTTATTAGCTTGTCTTAAAACCATGCCTAGAATCTGTGTCTTCCAGGAATAAAGGCAACTTTTAGGGTATGTAGTTTATATGCAAAGAATTAATCAAGTCATCTAATGTTGACTGTTCTGTATATGATTTCTTAGTTTTGATGCTCAGTTGGCATTTATACTTATATCAAAATTGAGCATCATAAATATGGATATATTTGGCTATAAAATTTTACCAGAGGCTTAAATGTTCAAGGGTCCTTTCCGTGAAATTTCCCATTAGTAGTTAAAGAAGCATCAGCATTTACTGATATCTTCTCCAAGTGTGGCCTCAAACTGTTCCTTGCAGTGTGGAAATGCTGCTTAAAATGCAAAGTCCTAAGCAATACCCTAAACTGGCTGATTAGATTCTTTGGAGGTGGAACTCCAGAAGGTACATTTTACATAATCTTACTATTAAATCTCTGTATTAAACTCACTAAGTTTGGGACTACTGCGCTGGTCCATAGTGACAGAAAAAAAAAAAAAAGTTTGAGGGGTGGATAGAACATAGGTTCAAAATTGCCAACCCATTTACTTATTCAACTACACTGACTCTAGGCCTTCTGTCCTTCCAAGGCCCTGAGGAGAACACATTTAGGGACCAGGCTGAGGCAAAATGTGAATAAAACCAAGTTTGTACCAGGCATTTTCTGTTCCTCCTCCAAGGCACCTCCTTTCATGCTTCTACCTGGCATCATCCACCTGTGTCAAGTATTCCTGTGCTACCCTTTGAATGACGGGAAATTCCCCGGACTTAACTTAGTGCCTGACACCTAAGAGACACTCAAAAATATTTGTTGATTGAACTATACTTTTCATTTTCCCATCCAGGCCAGTATTAAATAACTGCAACATCTCTCTCCTTCCTACTTGTGCAAACATATTGCCCTAACCATACACAAACACACATGCATGTGTGTGCACGTGCGCACACACACATACACACACACAGAGGACAAAATCCTAAAATCTAATTTCATGCCCAGGCATTATTGTATGATGAGGGTTTGTGTGCTAACCCTCCTTTGTTAGTGTCTTAGCGCTGCTAAAAAAAAAAAGGATCACAAACTTAGTGGCTTAACACAACACAAATTTACTACCTTGCAGTTCTGGAGATCAGAAGTCCTAAAATCACAGCACTGCAGGAGCTGCATTCCTTCTGGAGGTCCTAGGGGAAAATCTATGTGCTGCTGTTTCTAGCTTCTGGAGGCTGTCCTCTTTCCTTGGCCCGTGGCCCCAAGTCATATCGCCTTTTCTCCCTTTGCTTTCTGGTCACATCATACATTGTAGTTAGGGCCCACTCAGATGTTTCAGGATAATCTCCCTATCTCAAGATCATTAACTAAATACCTCTGACAAATTCCTTTTGCCATGTAAGGTAACATATTCACATTCTCCTGGGATGAGGATGTGGACTTCTTTGGGGGTTGTTATTCAGCCTACCCCACCTCCCAAGACATATGTGCCCATTAGCAGGAAACTTGCCTGATTCAAAGGCACTGGCAATTTTCCAGTGATAACAATTTAAGCATCTGTCACTTGTGAAGATTGTAAGGGGCAGAAGGCCTCACATGACACAATGAGGGTTAAGGCCTTGGGCATTTAACTTGAAATCTAGTGGAGGATAAAAGAGAAATCATTCCAACACAAGCATTACCTAACACCAACCTCCTCCACATTAAAAAAAAAAAAATCCACCATTTCTCATTAAAAAATAGACATATCCTAAGTCAGAAAGTAAGAGAGAGGCTGAGAGAGTTAAGCGCTGCAACCTTGGAGGCTGAATAAGAGCATTACACGGTTTGCAACAGACAGGACTGAAGGTTACTTTCAGGACAAGAAGACACCACATTTCAATATTCCAGCCCTGTCTAAGGTCTAATTTGAAGTAGCAGTGGCTTTGGCAATCGGCATTTGGAGACTCTGAAGTGATGAGTCAATTTGCCTTCTGTGTGCCCTAATCAAGGTTTCAACTGAGCACCGTGGGCAGTCTCATAAAATTTTGTAAGGGCAAAGCATGAAAAAAGGGAGAAGTGAGGTTTGAATTGATACAATCTGAAGTGAGTCTGAATTGGTGTAATCCTTAAACCCTGAGTTTACTCAGAGTGTATTACTGTTAGTTGCCATCAAGTCCATTCCAACCTATGGCAACCCTATGCATGCCGAGTAGAACTGCTCCATAGGGTTTTCAAGGCTATGACCTTTCAGAAGCAGCCTGTCTTCTGAGGTGCCTCTGAGTGGGTTCGAATTGCCAACCCTTCGGCTAGTAGTAGAGTGCTTAACTATTTGCACCACCCAGGGACTCAGACATTACCCACAGCAATAAACAGAGCACAAGCCATGCATTCTATAGTAGGTCTTCCTAGACAGTTAGAGAACCAAATAAACAGCAATTCTCACAGCAAATCAAGGGTGTGAGTCGGTGAACCGAAACATCTGGGATGCTGTGGCCCCCAATATCTCAAGGCTGAAGAGCACATGAGGGGTTATTAGGACTTTGTACCTATTATCCTCAGTTTAGTTCTTCCATATACTCATCGCTAGTCTGGCCTGGAGAAAATGTTGTTCATTTCCATGGTTTGGGCATCTCAACTAATGAGACAACAAACTTACTCTTTGGAGAGAAGATCGCCATGAACCCACAAGTGACTTCATATCGTCTGCTCAGTTTAAAGAAGAGCCTAGGACGCTGTAAATATTGGTGTCGTGTGGGAATGGCATGGAGTTCATGTCGGTTAGTTTGTGGTGAGCCTTTATTATGTTCTGGCACTGTGCTTCATAGGAAGCATCTCATTAAAGCTTCACAACCTACCTACGGGTTATGTACTGTTGTTTTTTATTAGCTGTAGTTGAGTTGATCCCAATTCACGGGAACCCCATGTGTCAGAGTAGAACTGCTCTCCACAGGGTTTTCAATGCTGATTTTTCTGAAGTAGATCACTAGGCCTTTCTTCTGAAGGTCCTCTGAGTGGGCTTGAACTGCCAACCTTTTAGTTACCAGCAGGTGAGCTTGTTAAATGTTTGTACCACCCAAGGACTTCTATGTACTATTATTATCCCTATTTTATAGATGAAGGAATAGAGTTAAAGAGGTAAGTTAACTGACTTGCTTAAGGTCATATACCCCAAGTTGTGGAGCCAGGATTGAACCCTAATAGTTTGACACCTAGCTGCTTCAGTGACCTCCAAGAGAAACCCCCTGTTCAATTCAACAAAATATTTGTGTATTTCACTTTGCACATAAGGTAGGGCTAAGGGATGGTACAAAACAGACACATTTAATCAAGACCTTCTGGGCTTAAATTCTCCAAGAGTTGGAAGAGTCAAATTGTTCTAAAGGAAGCTCAGAGATTGTTCTCTGAACCATGGAAATATCCTGAGTCTCACTGTAATTCTGGATTAGGCAGCAATTCAGAGCAGTTCAATTAAATTGTAGAGCCTAAACCAAGAAAGGTCTTATGAATTCATTTGCTATGGTCTACCCTGATGACATCAAGCAGAAGACCTATACATAATTCTGGGGGCTAGGGGTAGGTGGACCTGACATAGGTCATACTTTCCAGTGTATCGCTGCTCTTCATGATAATGAGTATTTCTAATAATAAACCCCAATGCTTCTTATACAATATGAGCTCAGTGGAAACCTTCCCTGGACATAGACTGTGTCTTTTTAGCTTAATAATTTATAACACTTGGAACTGCACCATGTATAGTGACAGGTGATAAATTCCCACTGATTCATTCCCATCCTGCATTTCTTGAAACCTGAAAAGGATTCTTTGATTAAGAGAGAGAACAGTGTAATGATTAAGAGCAGAAAATTTTGTAGCCGTCTAGCCTGGGTTTAATCCGTGATGCTTCCACTTACTAGCTGTGAGACTTTGGACAAATTACTTGACCTCTCCATGCCTCAGTTTCCTCACCTGTAAACTGAGGCTAATTACCAAACTTACCTCAAACATCATTATGAGGATTAAGAGAGACAATAAAGGTAAAGTATACTTAGAGCTTAGAATATTGCCTGACTATAAAAATGTGAGCTATTATTTACTAAGTTCAGATATTTCTACCTATATTCAATATATAGGAGCCCTGGTGGTGCAGTGGTTAAGTGCTTGGCTGCTAACCAAAAGGTTGAGAGTTCGAACCCACCAGCTGCTCCGTGGGAGAAGAATGTGACAGCCTGCTTCCATAAAGATTTACAGCCTAGCAAGCCCTATGGGGCAGTTCTACTCTTTCCTATAGAGTCCCTATGAGTTGAAATCAATTCAATGGCAATGGGGTTTTTTGTTATATTCAATATGTACTATTAATCTCAGACTCACACTGTATTTTCCTCCCTAAAAAAGATAATCCACCATCTTTTCTCTAAATGTAAGAGAGTCCATAGGAAAATCTTGCAAAGGCTGGACTGTACATATTTTTCATCTGTCTTTACAAGACCTGTGCTAAGTTTCTCACATTGCATTATTTTGTACCAAATGGAACATGGTTCTTAATTTAAGGTCTAAAAAATGTTCAGTGACTGGAAATTACTAGCAGTCAATGTTCCTAATTAAATCTTTCTGCTACAACATAACCAATTCCCATTTTTTTAATTTATTTTTACAGGAAATATTTTTTTTAGTGCCAGGCACTATTCTAGGTGCTAAGGCTACAAAAGTGAACCAGAAAAAAGTCTTCGTTGAGTTTGTGTTCTAGTGGGGAATTCAGGTAATAAACATATTTTAAGTATATTTATTTATAAAATACATTTAATATATATTATATATTTAATAATATAAGTATATATTTTGTATGTATCTTGTTGCTGCTGTTGTTGTTAGTTGCCATTGAGTTAAATGAGTCAATGCCAACTCATGATAACCCCATGTGTACAGAGTAGAACTGTGCTCTATAGGGTTTTCAAGGCTGTGACTTTTCAAAGCAAATCACCAGATCTGTCTTCTGAGAGGCCACTGGGTGGGTTCAAACTACCAACCTTTTGGCTAGTAGTCCAGAACTTAACTGTTTGCACCACTCTTTTATATGTATATCTAATAAAAAATAAAGCTGGGTAAGGGGATGGAAAGTAATGAAGTGTCCTATATTAAATTGGATGGTCAGAGAAGATATCTCTGAGGAAGTGACATTTAAGGAGAATCTGGAAGGAAGTGGCTCATATGTCTTCCAACATGTTTTTGCCCTATTTGTGCACCAGTGGTTCTTCCCCTCCGGTGTTCATGAACATAGTCTTTCTTCCTCACCTTGTCTCTAGATTGAACCAGTTCAACCTGTTTAGAGCTGCTCGTTTCTTCCACATGTTAAGGTCAGTTTGAAACTCAGTGATGTTCTTCTCCACCTAGTCATTTTGAGTCAGTGTCAACTTTAATAAAAGTGTAACGCTGATATTGATGTTTCAAGGATTTTAGTCAGGGAGGGTTCTTAAGGTAGTGATGCTGTGGAAAGGCAAGGCAGCTTAGCAAGCTTTCCCTTGAGAAACCAACAGAGTTTTTTTTCTTTTTTATATTCTGTAACTGCAAATTTCAGTTAATATTAAATTACCTATCAGAGACAGTTTGGAATATGGTTTTCTTTATATTCCATTTGACTTAGCATCGCTTCTCTGTGGTGAAATCTCTTGGCTGCAAAAGCTCTTTTTATAGATAATTGAGCCTGAGAATGAAATCTAGTCATTTGAAGGAAATATAGCTGATTCTCCTTCTAGGAGAATATAATCCTGGCCTTCTTCCTGTAACCAATGAAGTATGAGGCAAATGACAGTCCTTGATTCCATCAAAGATCCAAGACTCTCCCCAGACATTAGGGGGGCAGATAGCCAAGCTAAAGCCTGCCTCATCTCCTCTACTGTCTATTTAGGGTACACAGCACTCCAGTGCTCGAATAATAAATTACGGGCCACTGAAGCCACTAAAGAGGAGAAAATGTGCTGATAACTTACCCTTTCTTCACACACACAAAAAGAATGTGAACCCAGAAAAAATAAAGACAGATATTCATCAAATCTAAATTGTGAAAGAAAGACACACCAATGCAAGAAAGGGAGGGGAGAATGGAAGGGAAGCAGAGAGGGATGGAGAAAGGGAGGAATAAGGAAGAAATGAAGGAAGGGGGAGGAAGGAAGGAAGGAAGAAAAGGAGGGAGGGAGAAAAGAAGAAGGAAAGACAGTTATCAGCAAAAAGAGTATCTTCATTTACTCTCAGAAAAAAAGACAGCACTAGAAAGAGTTAAACTCCTTAGTTCAAATCACTGAAGGGGTTATGTTCAGCTTTATTACTGGATAGCAGGGTTGTACATTACAGACCATTACAAACAGAATTGTATGAACAAAGCAGCAGATATATACAATCAAACAGTCTATTGAGGCATGGAACCACAGTGCAGAAGCAATCACCACGGAAAGCAGCGCAGTAACAATACAATTTTAAATCCATTTGATAGGCAAACTATATCAGTTGAAACTTCTCAGGGTGAATGAGTTTAAAATTCGTTATCTGTGTAGCATCCAATCCTACGATGCCCACTTTATTTATTCAGATGGAGATTGGAGAATATGGGTAAACATTACAGCTCCAGTCTCAACATGCTTTGTAGATAAATCCACTACAGAATTTGTTCTCTATGACTGCCTAAGGTTCTTTCCCACTGTGGAAGAAAAGGGTGGAAAGTGAGGGGAAAAGAGTAAGAGGATGTCTTTAAAAGGCACCATGCCCAGAACTGTGAAATAGCAATATGTGTTTACCATGCAGATCATAACAATACTGGAACGTCTTCTGTCATTTACTGTGACCACTTTAGGATTTTAAATAGCTGGGAAGTGCTCTAACCTCTTCCAGCAGTCTATCAGATAGTAAGATTCATTACGTCTAAGGGCACCATTTAGCCAGAGATACAGCAAGGTAACTTCACGAAGTGCAGGTCACAGAATATGTATTTGTTTTATGGTTTAATTTTCACATTTTCTGTTTTCTCCTATTGGGAAACCTAGTTAGCTTCAGCGAGATGAAGTGAAATGTTTAAAATGGAACTGAGGGTCAAAATGTCTCTGTGAAAAGACAATAAAAATAATTTTTAAATGAATTATGGTTAGAGACGGTGGAAAACACCTTGTATTGTGAGGATGAGAACTGAAATACGAAATGTAAGTATTCAATGTAAAAACTTCACCACAACTCTTACGAGTAGTCTAGGGCTATTTTTTCACTTACTGAAAGATGCAGAAGGAGTGTCACTAGACAAAGGCCTTTGACTTGATGAATGTCTTAACTCTTCTGCAGAAGGTTGAGCTCTCTATTTTATTCAACTATTTCTTTGCTTACTCATAAAAATTTTGCTATTTACACAGGAAGGAGAACACAGTGATCATAAAGATCTCTTTTTCTCCCACAAGGAAAACATGTTTGGTGAGGTCACTGACTTTAGATGAAATAATATATTTGGAATTTCTTGCAGTGAACAGTGTGTTTTTTGAATTTGCCACATGCAGTTAGTGTTTGGAAATCAAAGCCAGGTATGGAATTTGCAGCAAGATACTTATTCTTCATCAGGTTTAAGTTTTTTTGTTTTTTTTATCTGTAAATTTATTAATTTAGATTAGATAATCTGAGTCTATTCCAATCTTCCATGATTTGAGTCTTCACTAAGGACCTTAGGATGATACTTCCTTTTTTTTTTTTTTTTTTTTAGGGTAAAGAATCTCAGCTAACATGAACCACTCTTTATTAAGCACATGTATTGTCTCTTAATCCTCATAACAACATTATAAGGTGGTTACTAGCATTTAAATTTTTAAGTTATTTTTTAGATAATGAAATGAGCCTAGAAATATTAGACACAGTTCCCGAGATTTCACAGGTATGACTTGAAAGAGGCAGAACTCCAATCCAGATCTGACTACAAAGTCAGGTTCTTAACCAATGGGCCATGTTAGTACCACCCTCAGAGAATGTGGTCCCATAGCTTTATTGGAATTAGTAACTAAACCAGGTCAGGTGCCTTGCCTAAATTCATATAGCCAGAAGTGTTAGAGTCAGAATTCGAGTCCAGGTTTGTTTTTCTCTAAAAACCAAAAACCAAACCAGTTGCTGCTGAGTTGGTTCCAACTCATAGCAACCCTACAGGACAGAGTAGAACCATATATTACCTTACATCAAATTGCCTGTTTCCTGAAGCTACAAGACACTTCATGAGGCAAGTTGGAAGTCAGTAGCCTCTATGAATCAAATTCTCAGATTTACTAGACCTAAATTCAAATAAATAGGGAGATCCCAACTGGTAAATTTCATTTGCACCGACTTCACTGCAAAGCATGTGCCATAGAGCCACGATGTAACTGGACCACTTCAGTTTCTACAGAAATCTCTTGTCATTCACAGCCAAAACGAACATCTTTTGTAATGGTGAATAGCCCGATGCTTAAAACTTCAGTCAATTTTGAGCTATCATAAAAATAAGCAGCAGTTTCTTTGTGCACAGGGAATATGTACATATATTTTGTCCCACCAAAGATGACTTGAAAAGTCCTCCAATTTGCTTTGAGAAAAAATAGACTTTTAGCTGAGATTAAGCAGGGAAAAACTTCCAATAAAAGAGAATATTTTTCAAAAACTTGCAAGTGACTGCAAAGCCAGCTAACACAGAGAACCTTGTCACCTTAAGTATGCCATTTGTTATCACACATGCCGGAATACATCTATTCATCTTCTTTTAATTGCTTAGCTGCACTAGAAATACAAAGCAGCTCACTGATGCAGACACCGTGAAAGAATATTTTGTCATGGAAACTTTGAAAACATTTCAAAGCAGGAACTCGTCCTTCTCCGGTGAAATGAAACCTTCTAGCTATTTGCTGGGCATTGTATTCAGCTGATAAGAGTCTAGAATAAGAGGCCTTCTCTCTGAGTGGCTTTTGCATACATCATCTTGCGCTTGCAGATGGCTGAGAAAATTCCTACAATGCCAGGTTGCCAAGCAGAGTTTAGGAGAGTAGTGGGTTGTCGTTTCTTCCTCCTTTCTTGCAAAAGAGAAACTGAGTGAGATAAGCTTTGAGTCAGCAGATGAATAACCTGGATACCGCTCTGAGTGGATCTGAGACCGATTTTTGAACAATTTTGAATCCATCCTTCTCTGAAGAATTTTGCCCGAAGTAAATGCTGCGTATGTATACATTCTTTTTTTTTTTAAACTGTTTTTTGAGCTCCTACTATGTGTTTATGATCCAGATGCTTTATATATGTTATTTCATTTAATCTCTACAGTAACTCTGTGACATCTATTTATAGATTATCCTCAGTTCACTGATTACAAAACTGGCAGTTCGTTAATAAAAGATCAAGAATCAAAGCCAGTCCCCAAAGCCCAGCTGAGCTTGCTGTTTGTTAGACGCAGCCCCTGCACCTAGAAAATGTTGGAGAGCTTGAAAGTGGTTTTCTTTTTCAAACCCTTTCCACTCATCACTGTTCTACCATGGCATACGGGAGAGCTATGACCTAGGTCTTCTTACTGTGGTTTGCTGACCCCTGGAGGTACAAGAAAATTTTTCCAAAGGAAGATATGGACACAGAATATTTAAGAGACTCAATTTCCAGATCCTCCATATAAAGTATATTCAGACTTTATAGAGTATATTGCACATAAAATGTGTTCCTAGAAGTGATCTGCCTGAGCATGCACCCACAGCTAAATCTACTGCAGGGTTTCCTTTCCCAGCCTCACCCTCCATTTCACAGTTATCCTTTGCCCATTTTTTAAAAGAAGGTCATACCTTATCTCCCTATGGTGGGTTCTGTCAGGAGTAATGTGATGTATTGCTGTCTAAGAAGCATTCTCTCATCACAGAACAATAAGGTCTGGCTCACCGTCAGAAATACACAGAGACACAATTCATCTCATTAGGAAATAGGTTTTAAATTATTTTTTCTTTTATACTTGAGATGTATTCAAAAAATATTTGCTTTGTATTTTATAAATCATTCACTAATAAAGATTTTGTAACTTAATAGAAAAAACATGTTAGCACTCAGCCTTACGAAATTAGGGGAAAAAACTTTCAATTATGAACACACTCTGGTAGCAGAGGCATACTATAGGAGATCAATAAAAGATGGTCAAGCCAAAAATACACGTATTTCATTGGGAAAAAATTCTGTGGGGTAAGTGAGAAAAAGGAACAATGCAAAATGACTGTTCAGGAACAGCTTGTTCTTGTATTTTTAAACTGATAGTGGTGGCTATCAAATTGTTGTGGCATTTAGATTCCATTGGATGCATTTTAAAAGGAGTTATATGATGCTTTTATTTTTAAAATGGTTTGCAGGCCAGTTTGGGACCTCAAAAATGCCAGAGTGATTTGGTATTCTTACCAGAGAATTACAGCAGGAAATAGAATATATAAAGATGAACATGAAAGGCCAATATTCAGGCTATAATGAATACAAGTAGGTTGGTATAATTTCCTTTCTCTAACCCCATTATATTCATTTCTCGAAAATGCTTTCATATTATACTATTTCCTCTTCTTGTTAATATCTTTGTCATGTGGGAGGATATCAGCATTTTAATGATTTAGTTATTTAAACTTTTTTGATAATCTCTGTGCCTTGATCGACCCTTCCACTTCACCTCTTCCCCTCCAGTTATAAGAACTGAGGGTTCAAACTGTCAGCAGATCAAGTTACAGAGTGTTAGAAAGGTTATTGTGCCAGGAACTGCTATTATCTTTCTGACAAAATTATAAAAAGCCCAGGAAAATGTGCTGCTGGAATTCATTAATAATCTACCACTCAGAAACAGAGGAGACTGCGGTGGAGATTTTAGCAACAGAAGTGGTTGGTACTCAAAGAAATGTCATAATTCATGTTCGGAATTGATTCCTCCTAGCCTTTTTGCTGAGACTGTCAATAAATGAAATGGTTACTTAATTTGACAAGAGTCAGGGTAATTCAATGCATGTGTCAACTAAGAAATTGAAAGAAGCTTCATCTTGCACCACCATCACAAATACTTGCCCAAGCTCTCAACAAAAGGCAACTCATTATAACTGAGACTTCAGTTCAATAAAGGTGCATCTCAGCCCTGGATAGTGTCCGGGAAGCGTTTTTGTTATAGCACATTCTCATCTGTATACTCCTCCCAAAGTGTGGGCAGAAACACACATGCGCACAAATATGCGCACACATATGCACACCCTGCTACATTGCAGTGAGACATCATAGTCTTTGATGATGTCTTAATCATCTAGTGCTCCCATAACAGAGATACCACAAGTGGATGGCTTTAACAAAGAGAAATTTATTTTCTCACAGTCTGTAGTTACAGCTCCAATTTCAGGGTGTCAGCTCCAGGGGAAGGCTTTCAGTCTCTGTCGGCTCTGGAGGAATGTCCTTGTCCTCAATCTTCCCCTGGTCATGGAGCTTCTCAGGTGCAGGGACCCCATGTCCAAAGGACACGCTCTGCTCCTGATGCTGCTTTCTTGGTGGTATGAGGTCCCCAGCTCTCTGCTTGCTTCCTTTTCCTTTTATCTCTTAAGAGATGAAAGGCAGTGTAGGCCACACCCCAGGGCAAATCCCTTTACTTTGGATCAGAGATATGGCCTGAGCAAGAGTGTTACATCCCACCCTAATCCTTCTAACCACATACACAGATTATGATTTATAACACACAGGAAAATCACAAAATGGAGGATAACCACACATGGCCTAACCAAGTTGACACATATTTTTGGGGGACATGATTCAGTCCATTACACTCCACACTTTGGCCCCCAAAATTCATGTTTTGTACATGTAAGACACATTCACCCCATCATATCATAACAAAGTCTTAAATCAATTCCAAGTCCAAAATCCAAAAATTCCTCTTCATCTGTGAAATCTAGAATACAAGTTATCTGCTTCCAAGGGTACAATGGCAGAACACGCACAAGCTAGACACTTCCATTACAAATGAGAAAAACTGGGAGGAAAAGCAGGCATAACAGGCACCAAACAAGTCAGCAGAACACATTACATTAGCCCTCAAAGCTTTGAAAATAATTCCCTGTTCTCTGAGACAATTTACACAATAACACTGCTCTCCAGCCTGTAGGTATTGGCCACACTCTCCGGATTTTGAGTGGAGGCCCCTCAGCCCTGGGCTTCAACTCCACCTTCCAGGCCCACTGGGACAGCAACTTTGCTCCCTCAGCTTTAGGTGCACCATTTTTCTAGTCCATCTGAGTGGCAACTCCACCCTTAGAAACCCCAGAGGCCATGGCTCCATCCTTAGAAATCCCTGAGGTCATGGCCATACCTTTTGAGACTGAAGCAACTCAGCTTCTTGTGTTCCTTTGTCTCTTCAGCTTATTTCCCTGTTTCTTGGCCTCTTGGCTCCTCGGTCCTAACACCCGCATCTGCCCTGCTAGGACATGTGTTCCAAAGCTCTATAGCCCACCGATAAGTGCCTGGAGGCACCCCACTCCGCCAGGAAGCCTCCTGCGCACAGGCGCTCAGCTCTCTCTCTCTCTAGGTCAAGTGCAGCCCTGTCTGGTGTTGATCTCCTGGTTCTGTTGCTGCTGGTTCTCTGCTGTTGGTGCTTCTCTGCCGCTGCAGATTCTGTGCTGTGCTGGTCCTCTGCCACTGTGGCAACTCTATCTATTCACAGTTTGAAAACAGCTTCCACATTTTAGGTATCTGTTAGGGCAGCACCCCACACTCAGTACCAAATTCTCTCTTAGTCACCTAGTACTGCTATAATAGAAATACCACAAGTGGATGGCTTTAACAAAGAGAAATTTATTCTCTCACAGCCTAGTAGATTATAGCTCCAAATTCAGGGTGTTGGCTCCAGGGAAAGGCTTTCTCTCTCTCTTGGCTCTGGAGAAAGGTTCTTGTCCTTAGTCTTCCCCTGGTCAAGGAGCTTCTCAGGCACAGGGACCCCAGGTCCAAAGGATACTCTCTGCTCCTGGTGCTGCTTTCTTGGTGGTATGAAGTCCCCAACTCTCTGCTTGCTTCCCTTTCTTTTTATTTCTTGAGAGATAAAAGGTGGTACAAGGCTACACCCCCAGGGAAACTCCCTTTACCTTGGATCAGGGAGGTGACCTGAGTAAGGGTGGTGTTACAATCCCACCCTAATCCTCTCAACATAAAATTACAATCACAAAATGGAAGACAACCATACAATGCTGGGAATCATGGTTTAACCAAGTTGATGCACACATTTTTGGGGGGACATAATTCAATTCATAACAAATGATAATACCTTTCACTTTCTAATACGGTGTCTTTAAATTTAGATTTGTAGAAAAAAAAATTCTTTAAAAAATCGGGAAAAATTGATTGAAATATACAAATAGGCATTTATTATAAAATAAGGATTTATATTCTCTGAATACAAATATAACTTTAGCCAGCATTGATTGAGTGCTATGTACCATGAGGTGTGCGTGCTTTATATGTATCATTTAAGCATCACATCACAACCCTTTGAAGCAGGTATTTCTATTAACTCCATTTTAAACACAAGGAATTCAGGACTTAAAGGGTTAATTTGCCCAAGATCATTTGGCAAATGAGGTGCAGAGACCTAGGACCTAAATTCCTTCATCTAAACCTGCTCTGTCCAATAGGGTGGCAACTAGCCACTTGTGTCTATTCAGCATTTGAAATGTGGTCAGTCCAAACTGAGATGTACTATAAACCTATTGCCATTGAGTCGATTCCGACTCATAGCAACCCTATATGACAGAATAGAGCTGCCCCATACGGTTTCCAAGGAGCAGCTGGTGGATTCAAACTGCTGCCTTTTTGGTTAGCAGCTGAGCTCTTAACTATTATGCCACCAGGGCATGCAGCATGCTAAAATTTCAAAAACTTAGAACAAAATAATAATAATAAGATATCTTACAGATAACTTTTAAACTGATCGTGTTAAAATAACAATACTCTAGATATATTGCATTATATAAAATATATTATGAAAAATATTTTCACTTCTTTCTTTTTTTACTTTTTAATGAGTCTGCTAGAACTTCAAGCTAGGTTCAGAAGAGGATGTGGAATGAGGGATATGTTGCTGATGTCAGATGGGTTTTGGCTGAAAGCGAAGAATACCAGAAAGATGTTTACTTGTGTTTTATTAACTATGCAAAGACATTCAGCTGTGTGGATGATGACAGATTATACATAACATTGCAAAGAAGGGGAATCCCAAAACACTTAATTGTGCTAATGTGCAACCTGTATAGAGATCAAGAGGCAGTCATTTAAACAGAATGAGAGGACACTACATGGTTTAAAATTGGGAAAGGTGTTGTGCATCAGGGTAGTATCCTTTTATCATACTTATTCAACCTGTATGCTGAGCAAATAATCCAAGAAACCAGACTATATGAAGAATGGGGCATCAGGATTGGAGGAAAACTCATTAACAACCTGCGTTATGCAGATAACACAACCTTGCTTGCTGAAAGTGAAGAGGACTTGAAGTACTTACTGATGAAGATCAAAGACCACAGCCTTCAGTATGAATTACACCTCAACATAAAGAAAGCAACTGGACCAAGAAGCAACATCATGACAAACGAAGAAAAGGTTGAAGTTGTCAAGGATTTCATTTACTTGGATCCACAATCAATGCTCATGGAAGCAGCAGTCAAGAAATTAAAAGATGTAAATTGAATTGGGCAAATCTGCTGCAAAAGATCTCCTTAAAGTGTTGAAAGGAGAAGATGTCACTTTGAGTAGTAAGGCACGCCTGGTCCAAGCCATGATATTTTCAATCACCTCACATGCATACAAAAGTTGAACAATGAATAAGAACGACCGAAGAGGAATTGATGCCTTTGAATTACGGTGTGGGCAAAGAATATTGAATACACCATGGACTGCCAGAAGAATTAACAAATATGTCTTGGAAGAAGTACAGCCAGAATGCTCCTTAGAAACAAGGATGGCGAGACTTTGTCTCACAAACTTTGAACATGTTATCAGGAGAGACCAGTCCCTGCAGAAAGACATCATGCTTGGTAAAGCAAAGTGTCAGAAAAAGAGAAAGACCCTCAACAAGATGGACTGACACAGTGGCTGCAATGATGGGTTCAAGCATAACAACGATTATGATGATGGCGTAGGACCAAGGAGTGTTTCATTCTGTTGTGCATGGAGGTGCTATGAGTCAGAATGGACTCCATGGCACCTAACAACAATGTACCTACTAGGAAACTTAAAATTATGTAAGTGACTCACATCATATTTCTACTGGACAATTCTAATCTAAACCGTTGGATATAGTGCCATATCTATCTGTATGTATGAATATACATAAGTATATACATATATTTTTTTTATTTTAGAAGGGTATGTACCAAAGTATTAACAGTCTCTATCTCTGGAAACCCTGGTGGCGTAGTGGTTAAGTGCTATGGCTGTTAACCAAAGGGTCAGCAGTTTGAATCCACCAGGCGCTCCTTGGAAACTCTATGGGGCAGTTCTACTCTGTCCTATAGGGTCTCTTTGAGTCAGAATTGACTCGACGGCACTGGGTTTTTTGGGTATCTCTGGGTGAAGAAATTGTAGGCTGTTTTCATTTTCTTTATATTTTCCTTTTTCTAATGCAATGTATTCATTTTTCAGAGAATACACACACACACACACATTTCCATTCTACAAAAGAAAAGCTTACAATATTTTTGTGACCAGAAGCACTAGAATCATTTTTCAGGGTTCTTCATCATTTTTTAGTTTCATGATAAAGATAAAAAAAAAAAAAATTGTCAGTAATAGCATTCACCTCTTCTACAGTATTCTGCTTCAGTGAACAGGTTCATAATTCGTAACTTCTGAGCAGCAAGTTGTCCCTGATGTTCAGGAACTCTGTAGGGACCAAACCACCTGAGGTAGTGTGGCTAGGTGCTCAGAGGTTCTTCCTCATCCCCCTGGGAAACCCTGGGCCTTCTGACGGTGTGTCTGGTGCTTCTGGGATCATGAAGAAACAGGAACGAGGCTAAAGGGGAGGAGCACATGGAGGGTCCCAAGCAGCAGGTTCAATGTCGGTACATGGAAGACTGACCTTGCTTATCCTTTATGTCTTTGAAACATTTATCTCCTTGCATATAAAATAAGAGCTATTAAAAATACTCAAAAAGACATACTCGTGTGCGTGTTTAACTATAATTTATTACTCTTTATACGAAACCTGATGAAATTTTCAGGCTTATTTAACCAGTTTTCAAATGACCAGAAAACTAGCCCGGAGCTACAGACCAAGATATTTTAGGATAATAGGATGCTAAATGAGAGAGACAGATTAGCTACAAGCTTTTGATACTCAACAGATTCCACACCTCTTTCTCTACCCTCATTCCAATAGCTATTTCTGCTAGCTGTTGAATAATGAAGTTTAAATTCTTTTGGACTATTACCATAGCTGTGGTAGCAATCTTTTAATATTGTGCTTGTTCATTTGACTTGTATTATAATTTCCAGTGAAATAAAATATCACAAAGCCATTCAAATTCATAGACTAAAGATGTATCTATAGTGATAAAGTGTAGGATAAAATTCATTATCCTGACAAATTGATGAACATGGACAGCCACTCCAAATAATTTGAGCCACGGGAACTTTTTCTTGCAATGGCTGGATATTTTTGGCCTGATTTATCCACATAATTGCCTCAGCTCTCCATTTCATTTTGCCTGTGTCAACACAATGAAGTCTCCGTACTCGATTTTGAAAGCTTCACTATTTCATGTCACGGTAGCAAGAGAGACACACATAGCAAAATCTGGATGAGGCTCTTGTGACAAATGACTTCTATGGTTTGCACATGTCTCTTCAATGACAGCTGCTGGGAAGAAACATCACCTCCCAGCTGCACAACTTGATCCTTCTCTCCCTTGTGAATTAGGAGGAATTGAATGTTTGTCTTTAAAGTGGCACTTCACACTCTTCTTGAATATCACAATTGTGCCCAGATGAGAGAAAACAAAAAACCCCATCATTGGCAACTGATGGGAGAAACAATAGTCTTCTCATTACATAGATAATAAGCAGGAAGCTCCCCTTGCAGCCTTTCTTCTTAATTCTCCTTATTGTATTTTATTAAATGATGCAGTTTGAAATTAAGGCTCTGGCAACCTTCGTGCACACTCTGCATAAATAAGCAAAACAGAACACAGTTCAAAGAGCAAGTGTAAGCCCCTCCCAAAAGCCACCTGCTTTCTTCTTGTTATGAAACTTCAATTCATCAGCAAAACTCTAAAGAAAATATTTATAGCAGAAGTAGAAGCCTGCATGCCAAAGCTGCTTACAGGCAGCCAGATTAGTGGAACATGGTCGAAAATTTGGTTAGGTTGGGTTCTTTTTTGTTTTGATGCCATTACCAACCAATCGAGAACTAGTCATTTAACCTCATTCATTCACTCATTCAATTTTGTGTCCTCTTGTTCATTCATTCAACAAAATTTATTTAAGAGCTTTAGTATTCCAGGAACTGTGGTGGGCACCTCTGTTTCCACATCATTAAAATGAAGATAGTAATTACACCAGCCCTATCTATTTCTCAAGGTTGCAGTGAGCATCAGATGAAATGCTCCTTCTGAAAGTACTGCTACAAACTACAAAATGCATAAAAACGTCTGTGTTTATTTCCACCCAGGAGCTGCCAGAAGAAAGCAGGATATCCCTTAAGTCACCTATACAAAAATAGTAAACATGATTGTAACTTAACGGAGATTTGGTTTTATGTATCCACTAGTACAAATTTTTGCTAATTTTGTTTCTGGTATGTTTGATAAAATACCTTCCTATCTCTCTATTCCGGAAACCCTGGTGGCATAGTGGCTAAGTGCTATGGCTGCTAACCAAAAGGTCAGCAGTTCGAATCCGCTGGGCGCTCCTTGGACACTCTATGGGGCAGTTCTACTCTGCCCTATGGGGTTTCTATGAGTCGGAATTGACGAGACTGCAGCGGGTTTGGTTTTTGGTTTATCTCTATTCTAGATCTCTGGGTGGGGTGCTCGACCACTAATCAAAAGGTTGGCTGTTTGAACCCACCCAGTGGCACTACAGAAGAAAGTTCTGAAGATCATCTTCTACAAAGATTACAGCCAAAAAAAAAAAAAAACCCTATGGAGCTCAGTTCTAGTCTGTAACGCAGGGAGTTGCCGTGAATCAGAGTCGACTCGATGGCAACACATTGTTCTTACCCATTACTCTTCTCACTGGAGGGAAACCAATGATTCATACACTATAGCTTTCTTCATGGCATTAGCCAATCACAGTGAATAAATATACAAATAAATACAGTTCAACAATAATATTGACATTCAGTCCAAGTTTGCTAAGCAAAATGTCACCTTGAACTTCCTGTTCCATTTCCCCCACAATTTATATCCCTCTGGTCTCACAATAGCTCATAAACATGGCCTAAAGTGAAATCAGATAGAATATTGGAGATTTTGCATGAGCAAGAAATAAAACTTCACTGTGTTCAGCCACTGGATTGGGATGGTGATATTCTAGTCTACCCTGACAAATTCAGGAACGGGACCAGTGAAAAGGGGCCATAACAAAGAAACCTAAAATGTGTGACAATGGCTTAGCAATTAGGCAAAGGAATCCAATATTGGAGGCTGGAAAAATGGCAATTCATTTTGTGCAGTGGGAAGGCAATTGGTAAAGTTATTTCTGGTGGTAGTTTAGGAGACAGACCATGTGTTTCTGAGCCCATTAGTTCATATGAAAAACGTTGAAAGTGGGTGTTGACTGTGTTTGACAAAAGATGACAAGAAAGAAATAAACTCAGGAAAATCCTAGCTGGTTTGCAAGCAGAAATAATAGGGAAGGTAAATAATTCAGAAATTTGGGGGCTTGTGAATTGGAAAGTGATTACTTCTAGACCTCAACAGTAAGACTTAAGCAAAAAAAAAAAAAAAAACCCTATGAATGAAAAGATTTAGGACAACGATGGGATTTAGAGTGTGAACTTCCCACCTATTATCCAGACAACTTCAATGTAGCCACCACTGAGTTGAGAGAGAAATGCAGGGAAGTTAAAATTTAGCAAAAAAAACAAAGCATATTTAGAACTATGTCTAGCAAAAAATTAGGTGTGGTTACTAGCACATGGAATTTATTGGAAGCAAGTAGATCAGCATCCTACTATGTTTTTGAGGAAATTGTATTGCCATGAGACAGGACTAAAAAAAAGTCTGACATTTTGAGACTTACAACTCTTGGACCCCCAACCTTCCATGCAAAAAATGTGCAACCCCAAGGAGGACATATTGCCCGACACCTACTTAAAGGTGACCAAAGAGAATAATGGAAAAGAAAGAACATCTCAGAGGGCACAGTTCAGAGCCATGGAGCACAATGGGTAAAAGAACTTCTTTCAGGAATCAGAAACATGCCATATCCATGTTCTACTAACCATGTTCCTAATCAAGGAATGTTCACCACCCTCAGGAGAGGAGGGCTTCACCGTATTTGTCCAGTGGGATTCATCATTGGTGTGCCCCCAATCTTTACCTTTCTAAATAAGAGCATACGTAATGATTATCTGCCTTTTTCTGCCGATGTATATCTAGTGGAAGGGATAGGTATAATCAGATTTACATATGGTCCCATTCCGGTGACCCCATTGTAAGTGGGTTTTGACCTAAGTAGAACACCTCATTTTTTTTTCATTACTATTGCCTTTTATTATCAATATCTTTATAAATCCGATCTTCTTTTGTCTTTAGGGTTTGGAAACATTACACATAAATTTACAGATATATTTTAACACTGTATGTATTAAGTATTACTAATGATAAGATATTAAAAAAAAAAAAAACCTGATGGTGTAAGTGCAGCTCATCATAACTTGAATAGGTTGTAAGTTGGGGACTACCTGTACATATAATTTTCTTTCTAGTTCACGGTCACCTGATCAAGCAGAGCCTCATGCAGACCTGACAGAGAGTTTGATGTAGTGGCTGGATTGGACATTGAACATTGGGCTGTCTTCCCTGAGGCTGGGTTCAGAGATCCTATGTGTGTGAAGAATACAGCAGGGAAAATCGAAATTTGGTGACTGGAAAAGAAGGCACTGGTAGACACTGTAAGTGCCTACCAAATATTCATGTGTTTTTACCACACGGCACTATCTTTTACCTAGGACACTTTTAGGACAGAACAAAATTTGATTGTGTTCCCTGTTTTTGTTGCTCACCGTATTTGCTAAGAAATGATTACCTAGAAACTCACAACCAGTAGCCAACCAAGACCATTGCCCTCTCTCCCATGGTGCCTTCACTGAGGCCCTGCCCTGCTCTGCTCTGCCCTGCCCTCTACCCTGAAGTACGCTGCATAAGCCCTGTCCCACGAGGAACTTCTATAATCCTAGGTATCTGCCTCTAGCAAGGCGGTCCCTCCCTACAAAATCTGCCTGGCAGAGGCAGTCCGTGGTATTTGCCTAAATGTGTCAACATTTGCCTCAGCATTTTATTCTTGTGAGGGAACTGCCCCCACAGTTGCTGATAATGTTGATTTTAATTTTTCCTTTCCTATGTTTTATTAATTATTAATAGCTAGGATTCTGCCTTCTTCAACCATGATTTTTTTTCCAAAACTTGTGTTATGAACCAGAAAACTGAAAATGTGCCCTTATTTTCTACCTCAAAAAATTACAAGCCGATTTTAACCAGCAAACACTTAGAAACACAGCTACTCCTCATGTTTTTAACCTGAGTGAGAAGGATAGAGGAAGAGAGATGGTGTAGCTTTCTGATGTCATAATCTTGATCTAAAACGCTGGAATCTGAGCATAAGGCTGTGGGTTGAGAACATCAGGTACCATCACTCTCAGAGGTAAGCATATGTTGAAGGGACTTGTTACGGAAGAAACCTGTTTTCTGTATACAGAGCTTGACAATGGGAAGAAAAACTTCAGATTTCAGCCATTTTATGATTCATCTCTATTTTTATGGATATCCCAGCATAGTTCACTTTGTTAGCCATTATACAAATTTTAAATCTTGAGTTAATCCTGTGTTCATTCATCAGAATGAATATTAGTATCTTCTTAATGCAATTTTTAATTAAATACAGCATCATCATTATTACATTCCGAAGATCTAAATAGAGTTGGAAAGAGAAGACAGACACTATCACAATAAAAATCAGCAAACCCTGTTCACATTCTTTTCGAAAGGCCGATCAACTACGAAGTAATGAAAATAAATTGAGAGATAATGTAGGACAGATCTAATTAAGATAATGAGCTATGATTACGGACATGGATTTCCAGGGTTAAAGATCTTAACAAAAGACAATATACGGATATATTTTAAATATCCCCTTTGGTCTGCTTACCTATATAAGCTATGCCTTTTAGAAAGGAAATATTCATCAGAAGCAATGACCCTGAGTCTGCTGCAATGCAGGGTTTTAACTATTTTGCTATTGCCGATGTATTTGATACTTTGATGGGCTCTCAAATAGATTCCGTATATATTTGACTGAAAAAAATTTTTTTTTTTTTTAAATCATGGTATTCAGGGGAAACAGACATTAGGATCAACCTTCTCTTTGCACCCTGAAAGCTGTATTATGGAGACATTTTAAAGTGGCTAGTATAGCTCTAGATGGATATTTCTGAAGGAAACTAATTAGCCTGCCTTCAACAGCAGTGGCAAGACAACCAGGGAAAAGGAGTAATTGAACATTGTAGGTACGCGTGGGTGCCATCACTGCTCCCTCTCCAGAGAGGCAACTCAGAGGGAGAAAAAAATCCAGAACAAGAGGTTAATCCTTGTTTAACAATGCTTAAGCGGCAGAAATAAACATTTCCTGAGAAGCGCAGAAGTGTTTCAGGAAAGTTTTGGCAGGTCTGATGGCTGTGTTATTTGGAAAAGATTCCACACTGCCCTTTGAAAAGTCAGGTGCCTCCACTGGTACCCACTGACATGACAGGTCCCTGATCCTTAATGTTTGTGCCACAGTTGATCTCAGGCCCAGCATCAGCCTTTTGTATATGCTGTTCATGGTTGCTGTCATTTGCATCAAGTAGCATCACACCATATGTTTTAGACAATAAGTGTACCTTATCACCAGGACGGAGACTGTAGCTCTGGCGCTAAGTGTGACCTATCTGCAGTGGGCTTCTGGGTTACATCAACTCCCTGGCCTCTTGGACTCTTCAGTGATAGCCTGTGTGGCTACAGTGAGTGTCTTTTCATTGAAATTTTTAAAGACCTTTGAAAAATGTTGGGCAAAACAAGGGGGTTGGATGTCTAAAAGACAAAAACGATGCATCAGACAACAAGGAAGTTGTTAGTATTCTATTCCTTGGACTTTTGTTGAATTTTCTTTGTGTTCCTTTGTTGTTTTCTCTGTCTCTCTCTTCTTACTTCTCTCCACCCCTCCCCCATCCTTCCATTGTCTATGTGGAAAGAATCGCTAAAAGACTTGTGTTCCTAGGTCTAGTACCGACTCTTACCAGCTGTGCACGTCTGAAGAAGTCACTTAACCCTTCTGACCTTCCATTTCCTCAATTCTGAAATTAGGAAAATGCTATCTTCTTACAGGATTGATGTGAAGGCTAAATGAGATCATGAAATTTAAGCACACTGAAAATTATAAACCTCTTTTTTTTTTAGTCTATATATAGGAGTCCTTGGGTGGTGCAATTGGTTAAGTGCTCCACTACTATCAGAGAGGTTGGCAATTCTAACCCACCAGAGGCGCTCAGAAAACAGGTCTGATGACCTGCTTCTGAAAGGTCACAGCTTTGAACACCCTATGGAGCAGTTTTACTCTGTAACACATGGGGTCACCATGAGTTGGCATCAACTCAGTGGCAACTGGTTGGTTGGTTAGTCTATATATTCTCAAAACATAGCACTGTAAATATCTTCCCACCATGTTAGATAAATTTGGAAAGCAAGACTACTATATACAAAGCTTATAACCGGTGATTACTTGATATCTTAAGGAAGTAAAATTATTTTTTTAAGATTTGGTTTATTTCATATGCAACTCTCAGGCCCCTGGTGAGAGATTTCAGGATCTGGAAAAAGGCTTGAACACAACCACTCCAGCGAGAAGTCATAAGGTCATTTTTTTGAGGACCTATAGCCATCCAACCACATTTAAACAATTTTATCCATTCTTTCCACTTTAACACCTGTTCTCATCCTCTTAATTTTCTTTCCTCTCTTCTCTCAGGATCCAAGATGATACAGTAGAAAGGGTATTCTTGGCTTTGTAAGCAGAGAAATCTGACTCTGCCACTTAGCAAGTTATTCAACTCTCTGAGTCTTGGACTTTTCATCTATGAAGTGGACTCACAAATATGGTCACACTTAACTTAAATTTAAAAAAGCACTTGGGACATAAATGTTATATTCCTTCTTATACTCTAATTGTTAGGAATAGTTAACAGTAGAGTGAGCAAAACCCTATAAACAAAATTCCAAGTTGTTATGCTTGGGGCTGTCCCATCTTTCTATCTTGATTTTTTTCCTCCTGACCTCTGGCATCCCTTCACCTAACCCCCTGATTCGGGTGGTATCATGTATCCTCAGTGGCTCAGTTGCCACCACTCAGTAATTGCCATTTCTCCATATCCCAGAACTAGTTCTTCCCACTTCCTCCAAATCTGGTATCAGCTTAGCTAATTATTAATAACTTAACACAAGGCTGAGAAAGACTGACAGTTGCATTAAACTTCAAAGAGGTATTTTTTATTTGAAATCCACATCCAGTGCAGTGCTGAGGAAAGCGGGTGGAGAGGAGAAATCTGCTCATGTGCCTATGCTTCCTATGTAGGAGATGAAGGTCTTCCAGTTTTCCAACCTGCCTGTGTGAATTTTCCTCTCTTCCTTTGATGTAAATGCCAAGCCATGCCACTGTCTACCCAACCTCTGCACTATCATCTATCAACCTGGCTATCACCTAGCTCCTCAAACATACCATGTCCAAAACCACACTAAATATCTTCCTTTCCAAACTTGTTCCTCCTTCTGAGTTTCCTGTCCTGGTGAATTAAACCTCCAGCACCCCAAATCTGAAATCTGATCATTATCTTGACTCCTTTCTCTACCACACCTCTATCCTGGTTCAAGTCTTGGTTTCTGACAATGGCCTCCAACTAATTTTTCTTCCACTAGACTTGCTTCTTCCTATCAACTCTCCACAGGGTAGAGAGAATGATCTTTCTAAAGAGTAAACAGAATCATTTTATACTCCTATTCAGAGCCCTTATATGCTTCCCCTGGCCTGTAGGGCAACATCCAAATTATGGGCCTGTCATCTTCACCTTTTAAGTCCTTTGCATTTTCTCCAGCTCCCTCACAAGTCTCAGTATTATGTCACGTGCTATATGTGCTGCTTTGATCTGTTAAACATCTCCAGGTCTTTGAACATACTCACCACTCAGAATTCCTTTTCTCTCCTCTCTGCTTGACAAACACCTAACCATCCTTAGAGATTTCCCTTAATAGAGACCTCTTCCTGCTCTCCTTATGCCTTCCCAAACCTCCCTGTACCCTACTCCCCTCCCCGTCCCTTGTGTCCTTGTTTTGTACAAACCTCTTTTGTATTGCTCAGCACAGCGTGCTTACCATTATTTGCTACATATTTGGCTTCCCAACTAGTCACAGAGCCTTGAAAGATAAGTGCTCGGTCACCTTTGTATCTCCAGTGACTGCAGTATCATCATAGGCCATAGTTATCCCTCCCACTTTTCTCCTTTCTTCTAATCATATATATTAAGGTTTCCTTCAGTAAAGTTTGTAGTGGATTTAGTGGTGAAACAAAGATTATTTGAGTGATCAATTTTACTTTGCCCAGCACTAGCCAAGAAACAGAAGACAGTGTGAAGTAGCAGAGCTACTAGTTAGTTGTTTGAGTCTCTCGGTTAAAGATTTATAATACTAAAATCACTGGTACTTTTGTGAGTCTTGGGATTGTTGTTTGGTTCTCTGTTTTCCTTACAGGACAGCTGTTAGTACCCTTTTATATCAGCTCCTGACTGCCCATCCCTTTTCTTCTTCCCTTTCCTCTACCTCCAAATGGAGCTGATTTAATCATGTGTTGGACCAGTATGTTTCTATACGTTATAGGAGCTATAAACCTTGAAAATCTGGTTTCGATTAAAATGAATGCTATCCCAATATATTGCCTCCAGGTAACTCAGCGTAGCATGACAGTAATATCTGTCATATGTTGACACTGCACACAGTGTTATCCCAGAGAAACTACAATTGGGGATTTCATACCACCACTTTGTACCTTATGCGCATTACTTTGGTGCTTGAATCTTAGGGTCCTATATCAAGCTTTTTTAATTTTTTCATTACCATTTCAGGCACTTTCAATCTAAAAGTCATGTCTCTGCCTCTTCTGATGATATCAGTTCAGTCTTCGTCACTGAAAATCTTAATTTGGGAATGTTCTGCGAGGAGTAATAGCAAGCAAAACGTATATTCAGGTGTATTCAATTTTTATTGAAGTATCAAACTAATAGCATAAAATGTAGATATGAAACATTTAGGTTATTTTTTAAATACACAAAATTTGTAAATTCTTTTAAACCAATTAGAAATATAAATGTAATTCTATTTTCCTCTGACACCCTCCCTATTGTTATTCACCTGTATTCACCACCACATAAAACAGATGGGATTTTCTGAAACAGTAGAGCACGGTGTGCAAGATCGGTTTCATTCAAGATTTTGCCACTTCATTAAAATTAAATTTCTGGGTGAGGAGAGGGGTATATACATTCACAAGTGTGAGTGATTTGTTTGTCTGAAGCTTTTGTTGTTGTTGTTATTGTTACTTATTCCCTCATGTATCTGAGAGTTGCGTTTTGTTAAAATTGCTCTTATAACCTGAATTTTTTTTTATTCATTCTGATATACTATTGTATCTTGTATAGAAAATTAATGTATATTGTTTATAGGGTCGCTATGACTCAGAATTGACTCAATGACAACAGGTTCGGTTTTTTGGTTTTACACTATTGTCTATTATATAATGTATTGATAACTATTATTAAAAGTTCATTTACAATATTTGAGTGAAAAGGGTATGTTTTAGTCAAATCAATTGGATAGTCTTTATCTTAGATCTAACTAGAAAAGTATTAGCTATGACAGTTCAAATAGATATTTTTGTTCTGTGGGATTAGTTATAACCTAAGCCAGACTGTTTCTAACTTTATAGCAGGTATTATTGAAAATACTCATTTTCCTGAAAATGTTGTCTCTAATAACACTGCGAAACACTGCTTAGTGGGAAATGCATAAGTAGTTAAAAACTATGCTGCCTTTACAGCTAACAGAGAATGTACAGACATGGAACCTTAAAGAGAAAAAGAGAAGAGCTGACTGGTTCATGCTCAAAAGTACCTGAATCAAGAGGAAGGGGGCCAAGATGCCTGAATAGGTAGACTCTACCTCAGATCCCTCTTGCAACAAAGACTCTGAAAAACAAGTGAATCGATCACATACATGACAATCTACGAACCCTGAACAACAAACACAGATTTAAAGAGTTGACCTGAGTGACAGAGACGGAGAACAACTACGGGGAAGCAGCGACTGTTTTCGGAGCCGGGAGCCAGCATCCTAGTCAGGTAACCTTGGCGCTGGGCTTAGGACTCGGCACAGGGGAGCTGAACGCAACATCCTGTGACGGCACAAACACGGGGCGCAGCCCTACCCCCCAGAACTGACCTCAGGAGGGGGCCCAGCCGGTCCGCGTGGGCAGTGCAGTGACGCGGCTGGTGGGAGGAGAAGTCCCCAGGAGGCAGTGACTGGTTTTGGAGCCGTGAATGCAGCATCCCAGCCAGGGAACCTTGGCGCTGGGCTTTGGACTGGGCACAGGGGAGCTGAGCACGGCATCCTATCACGGCGGAAACACGGGGCACAGCCCTACACCCCTGAACTGACCCCGGGAGGGGGCCCAGCCAGTCCACCCCGGCGGCGCGGCGATGCCGCTGGCGGGAGGAGAAGTCCCCGGGAGGCAGCGACTGGTTTTGGAGCCGGGAGTGCAGCGTCCCAGCCGGGGAACCTTGACACTGGGCTTTGGACTGGCAGCAAAGGAACTGACCGCGGCTTCTGTGGGCCAGACCCTCGGGGGCAATCTCTACCTAGCCAGCACACATAGGCGACACGCCCCTCGGGAATCTCAGATAAAATAGTCATCCCAAGCAAGATAAGCAACTTTGGCTATATTCCGGGGTGCTACTCCCTCCAGTTTTCCTGAACCCTCCCCTCCCCTTCCCAGGCGGCTTCATTAACATTGGAATTTCCTGAGCCAGAGGGAGAATGGCTCCAGCTCTGTGGCTTTTCTTTTCCCTTTTTTTTTTTTCTTTTTGATCTTTTCCTAACCCATTCTTCCGGCCTGAGAGAAGCAACCACAAAAAACCCAGGGACCAAAAATCCTTCCCTAATTGGACTAAAAACACAGAACCAGCTCCAGCCAAGCATATGTGATCCATATCTCGGGCTTTCATCACTACAGGGAACAAGGTGGCTATTACAATGCAAAGGCATTTCTGGTAGGGATCTGACTGCATTTTTTTTTAGTGGATTTACTGGAAAAACAAGTTTCCCAGGTCTGATACCTCTGCTTATTCAACAGAGCCCTAACTGACCCACAACAGGGAACTGAGGGCTGAAGCTCCCCCTAGAACACCTAGTCTCTTGCCTTAGGGGTCTAAGGAGGATGACACCTACCAATCTGTAGAGGTACTTGCATTGGGGGCCTAAGGTACAGCTGCAGAGCCCTCCCACCAAGGTGCTTTAGGAATAGAGACACTCCTACCTCACTGACACTTGGGGGAAGCCTGTCAGCATCCTGCCCCCCCTGGAGTGTGAACCCCAGCTGCTAATAGAATCTGGTGCACACAACTATCACCACTACTTCTCAAGGTGGATAGGTGTTAGGGTGCAGCACACACTTGATGACCCAAAATCAGATTCTACTCAAGCATAATGAATAGACTCAGGCATATATATCTGGCAACAGCCCAAACCAGCTGGTAATAGGTCATAAGTAAGTCAAGGGCTACAACAATCAAGACAGCACAATCTAGTAGCCCATCCACGTATATTGAAAGAAAACAAAACAAGATAAGACTCAGTGAGTAAATATAGAATAAATCACTACAATATCTTAGTGATGGCTCGGAGACAGCAGTCGATATCAAACCACATAAAGAAGCAGACCATGACAGCTTCAACAACCCCCCAAACAAAAGAATCAAAATCTTTCCCAAATGAAGATACAATCCTGGAATTATCAGATACAGAATATAAAAAACTAATTTACAGAATGCTTCAAGACATCAGGGATGACCTCAGAAATGAAATAAGGCAAACTGCAGAAAAAGCCAAGGAACACACTGATAAAACTGTTGAAGAACTCAAAAAGATTATTCAAGAACATAGTGGAAAAATTAATAAGTTGCAAGAATCCATAGAGAGACAGCATGCCGAAATCCAAAAGACTAACAATGAAATTACAGAATTAGACAATGCAATAGGAAGTCAGAGGAGCAGACTTGAGCAATTAGAATGCAGACTGGGAAATCTGGAGGACCACGGAATTAACACCAACATAGCTGAAAAAAAAAATCAGATAAAAGAATTTAAAAAAATGAAGAAACCCTAAGAATCATGTGGGACTCTATCAAGAAGGATAACTTGCGTGTGATTGGAGTCCCAAAACAGGGAGGGAGGACAGAAAACACAGAGAGAATAGTTGAAGATCTGCTGACAGAAAATTTCCCTGACATCATGAAAGACAAAAGGATATCTATCCAAGATGCTCATCGAACCCCATTTAAGATTGATCCAAAAAGAAAAACACCAAGACATATTATCATCAAACTTGATAAAACCAAAGATAAAGAGAAAATTTTAAAAGCAGCCAGGGAGAAAAGAAAGGTCTCCTTCAAGGGAGAATCAATAAGAATAAGTTCAGACTACTCAGCAGAAACCATGCAGGCAAGAAGGCAATGGGATGACATATACAGAACACTGAAGGAGAAAAACTGCCAACCAAGGATCACATATCCAGCAAAACTCTCTCCAAAATATGAAGGCGAAACTAAGATATTTACAGATAAACACAAGCTTAGAGAATTTGCAAAAACCAAACCAAAGCTACAAGAAATACTAAAGGAAATTGTTTGGTCAGAAAACCAATAATTTCAGATACCAGCACAACACAAGGTCGCAGAACAGAACATCCTGATATCAACTCAAATAGGGAAATCACAAAAACAAATTAAGATTAATTAAAAAAAAAAAAATGCTCAAAACAGGGAATCATTGAAGTCAATATGTAAAAGATCACAATAATCAAAAAGAGGGACTAAATACAGGTGGCACAGAACTGCCATGTGGAGAGGGATACAAGGTGATATAGGACAATACAAGTTAGGTTTTTACTTAGAAAAATAGGGGTAAATATTAAGGTAACCACAAAGAGGTATAACAACTCCATAACTCAAAATAAAAACCAAGAAAAATGTAACGACTCAGCATACATAAAGTCAAATACTATGAAAATGAGGATCTCACAATTTACAAAGAAAAACATCTCAGCACAAAAAAGTAAGTGGAAAAATGAAATTGTCAACAACACACACAAAAAGGCATCAAAATGACTACACTAAACACTCACTTATCTATAATTATGCTGAATGTAAATGGACTAAATGCACCAATAAAGAGACAGAGAGTCTCAGACTGGATAAAGAAACAAGATCCGTCTATATGCTGCCTACAAGAGACACACCTTAGACTTAGAGACACGAACAAACTAAAACTCAAAGGATGGAAAAAATATATATCAAGCAAACAAAAAGCAAAAAAGAAGAGGAGTAGCAATATTAATTTCTGACAAAATAGACTTTAAACTTAAATCCACCACAAAGGATAAAGAAGGACACTACATAATGATAAAAGGGACAATTGACCAGGAAGATATAACCATATTAAATATTTATGCACCCAATGACAGGGCTGCAAGATACATAAATCAAATTTTAACAGAACTGAAAAGTGAGATAGACACCTCCACAATTATAGTAGGAGACTTCAACACACCACTTTTGGAGAAGGACAGGACATCCAGTAAGAAGCTCAATAGAGACACGGAAGACCTAATTACAACAATCAACCAACTTGACCTCATTGACTTATACAGAACTCTCCACCCAACTGCTGCAAAGTATACTTTTTTTTCTAGCGCACATGGAACATTCTCTAGAATAGACCACATATTAGGTCATAAAACAAACCTTTGCAGGATCCAAAGCATCGAAATATTACAAAGCATCTTCAGACCACAAGGCCATAAAAGTGGAAATCAATAACAGAAAAATTAGGGAAAAGGAATCAAATACTTGGAAACTGAACAATACCCTCCTGCAAAAAGACTGGGTTATAGAAGACATTAAGGAGGGAATAAGGAAATTCATAGAATGCAATGAGAATGAAAATACTTCCTATCAAAACCTCTGGGACACAGCAAAAGCAGTGCTCAGAGGCCAATTTATATCGATAAATGCACACATACGAAAAGAAGAAAGAGCCAAAATCAGAGAACTGTCCCTACAAGTTGAACAAATAGAAAGCGAGCAACAAAAGAATCCATCAGGCACCAGAAGAAAACAAATAATAAAAATTAGAGCTGAACTAAATGAATTAGAGAACAGAAAAACAATTGAAAGAATTAACAAAGCCAAAAGCTGGTTCTTTGAAAAAATTAACAAAATTGATAAACCATTGGCTAGACTGACTAAAGAAATACAGGAAAGGAAACAAATAACCCAAATAAGAAACGAGAAGGGCCACATCATAACAGACCCAACTGAAATTAAAGGAATCATATCAGATTATTACGAAAAACTATACTCTAACAAATTTGCAAACTTAGAAGAAATGGATGAATTCCTGGAAAAACACTACCTACCTAAACTAACACAATCAGAAGTAGAACAACTAAATAGACCCATAACAAAAAAAGAGATTGAAAAGGTCATCAAAAAACTCCCAACAAAAAAAAGCCCTGGCCTGGATGGCTATACTGCAGAGTTCTACCAAACTTTCAGAGAAGAGTTAACACCACTACTTCTGAAGGTATTTCAAAGCATAGAAAATGACGGAATACTACCTAACTCATTCTATGAAGCCACCATCTCCCTGATACCAAAACCAGGTAAAGACATCACAAAATTACAGACCTATAGCCCTCATGAACATAGATGCACAAATCCTCAACAAAATTCTAGCCAACAGAATTCAACAACATATCAAAAAAATAATTCACCACGATCAAGTGGGATTTATACCAGGTATGCAAGGCTGGTTTAGTATTAGAAAAACCATTAATGTAATCCACCATATAAATAAAACAAAAGACAAAAACCACATGATCTTATCAATTGATGCAGAAAAGGCATTTGACAAAGTTCAACACCCATTTATGATAAAAACTCTCACCAAAATAGGAATTGAAGGAAAATTCCTCAACATAATAAAAGGTATCTATACAAGGCCAACAGCCAACATCACTCTAAATGGAGAGAGCCTGAAAGCATTGCCCTTGAGAATGGGAACCAGAAAAGGATGCCCTTTATCACCGCTCTTATTCAACATTGTGCTAGAAGTCCTAGCCAGAGCAATTAGGCTAGACAAAGAAATAAAGGGCATCCGGATTGGCAAGGAGGAAGTAAAATTATCTCTATTTGCAGATGACATGATCTTATACACAGAAAACCCTAAGGAATCCTCCAGAAAACTACTGAAACTAATAGAAGAGTTTGGCAGAGTCTCAGGTTATAAGATAAACATACAAAAATCACTTGGATTCCTCTACATCAACAAAAAGAACATCGAAGAGGAAATCACCAAATCAATACCATTCACAGTAGCCCCCAAGAAGATAAAATACTTAGGAATAAATCTTACCAAAGATGTAAAAGACCTATACAAGGAAAACTACAGAGCACTACTACAAGAAATTAAAAAGGACACACTTAAATGGAAAAACATACCTTGCTCATGGATAGGAAGACTTAACATAGTAAAAATGTCTATTCTACCAAAAGCCATCTATACATACAATGCACTTCTGATCCAAATTCCAATGTCATTTTTTAATGTGATAGAGAAACAAATCACCAACTTCATATGGAAGGGAAAGAAGCCTCGGATAAGCAAAGCATTACTGAAAAAGAAGAAGAAAGTGGGAGGCCTCACTCTACCTGATTTCAGAAGCTATTATACAGCCACAGTAGTCAAAACAGCCTGGTACTGGTACAACAGACACATAGACCAGTGGAACAGAATTGAGAACCCAGATATAAATCCATCCACATATAAGCAGCTGATATTTGACAAAGGCCCAGTGTCAGTTAATTGGGGAAAAGATAGTCTTTTTCACAAATGGTGCTGGCATAACTGGATATCCACTTGCAAAAAAATGAAACAGGACCCATACCTCACACCATGCACAAAAACTAACTCCAAGTGGATCAAAGACCTAAACATAAAGACTAAAACGATAAAGATCATGGAAGAAAAAATAGGGACAACCCTAGGAGCCCTAATACAGGGCATAAACAGAATACAAAACATTACCAAAAATGATGAAGAGAAACCAGATAACTGGGAGCTCCAAAAAATCAAACACCTATGCTCATCTAAAAAAAAAAAAAAAAAAAAATTTTTTTCTTTTTTTTTTAAATCAAAGACTTCACCAAAAGAGTAAAAAGACCACCTACAGACTGGGAAAGAATTTTCAGCTACGACATCTCCGACCAGCGCCTGATCTCTAAAATCTATATGATTCTGTCAAAACTCAACCACAAAAAGACAAACAACCCAATCAAGAAGTGGGCAAAGGATATGAACACACACTTCGCTAAAGAAGATATTCAGGCAGCTAACAGATACATTAGAAAATACTCTCGATCATTAGCCATTAGAGAAATGCAAATTAAAACTACGATGAGATTCCATCTCACTCCAACAAGGCTGGCATTAATCCAAAAAACACAAAATAATAAATGTTGGAGAGGCTGCAGAGAGATTGGAACTCTTATACACTGCTGGTGGGAATGTAAAATGGTACAACCACTTTGGAAATCTATCTGGCGTTATCTTAAACAGTTAGAAATAGAACTACCATACAACCCAGAAATCCCACTCCTCGGAATATACCCTAGAGAAATAAGAGCCTTCACACAAACAGATATATGCACACCCATGTTTATTGCAGCTCTGTTTACAATAGCAAAAAGCTGGAAGCAACCAAGGTGTCCATCAACGGATGAATGGGTAAATAAATTGTGGTATATTCACACAATGGAATACTACACATCGATAAAGAACAGTGACGAATCTGTGAAACATTTCATAATATGGAGCAACCTGGAAGGCATTATACTGAGCGAAATTAGTCAGAGGCAAAAGGACAAATATTGTATAAGACCGCTATTATAAGATCTTGAGAAATAGTATAAACTGAGAAGAACACATACTTTTGTGGTTACGACGCAGGGTGGGGGGAGAGGGTTTTTTACTGATTAATTAGTAGATAAGAACTGCTTTAGGTGAAGGGAAGGACAATACTCAATACATGGAAGGTCAGCTCAACTGGACTGGACCAAAAGCAAAGAAGTTTCCAGGATAAACTGAACGCTTCAAAGGTCAGTGGAGCAAGGGCGGGGGTTTGGGGACCATGGTTTAAGGGGACTTCTAAGTCAATTGACAAAGTAATTCTATTACGAAAACATTCTGCATCACACTTTGAAATGTGGTGTCTGGGGTCTTAAATGCTAACAAGCGGCCATCTAAGATGCATCAATTGGTCTCAACCCACCTGGATCAAAGGAGAATGAAGAACACCAATGTCACACAATAACTAAGAGCCCAAGAGACAGAAAGGGCCACCTGAACCAGAGACCTACATCATCCTGAGACCAGAAGAACTAGTTGGTGCCCGGCCACAATCGATGACTGCCCTGGCAGGGAGCACAACAGAGAATCCCTGAGGGAGCAGGAGATCAGTGGGATGCAGATCCCAAATTCTCACAAAAAGACCATACTTAATGGTCTGACTGAGACTAGAGGAATCCCGGCAGTCATGGTCCCCAAACCTTCTGTTGGCCCAGGACAGGAACCATTCCCGAAGACAACTCATCACACATGAAAGGGACTGGACAGTGGGTAGGAGAGAGATGCTGATGAAGAGTGAGCTAATTATATCAGGTGGACACTTGAGACTGTGTTGGCATCTCCTGTCTGTAGGGGGGATGGGAGGATAGAGAGAGTTGGAAGCTGGCAAAATTGTCACGAAAGGAGAGACTGGAAGGGCTGACTCATTAGGGGGAGAGCAAGTGGGAGTACGGAGTAAGGTGTATATAAACTTATATGTGACAGTCTGACTTGATTTGTAAACGTTCACTTGAAGCTCGATAAAAGTTAATAAAAAAAAAAAGTACCTGAATCAACTAACACTGGAAGAATGTTGGAACCAGAGACTCCCAAAGGCCTTCAAACGTTTTCATGTGAAAATGGAAATTGATTGCTGATACTTCAGCTCTGTGAGCTGCAAAGGATGGATTTTGCATTTTGTTTTTCGTAGGAAATATTTTTAAAGAGGTAATACTTCTTTACAGAATACTTTTCAAGCAGAGAAAGGCATAGTTTCAAACAGAGAAGGGGCAACATTTCAAGAAGGCTCAGTAGCAGTATATAATCAGGTTCAGTTCTCTGCTAAGGCAGGCTCCTTAGCACAAGGTTTTATATCATTTTTCAAATTGGAGCTGTACCAGAATATGTATTATACATGAAAAATTCAGCCCAGAATTACTGTAGCTAAAACGCCATGGCAATAAATATCATTTCAAGTAAGGTATCAATAGAACAGATTTATTTCTGTGTGCCAACTATTAGTAGATCCGACTTAACACATGCTCTCAAACAAAAAAACCCTACTCAACAAATACTGTCTGAAGTCCCTGAACATGTAAAAGACCTTCTCTACTTGTCTGAACTATTTAATTTAGAATTCAATTTTACTTCCTTGAACTGACTCTCGTGTACTACTGTAGTCCCAGAGACAAAAACAAAAAAAAAAAAGGGTATAGCTTTGGGTAAACACCAATCAACTGTGTTTAGCATAGATAAGAAAGAATTCTCCATATGTACCCAGGAGTATCCTTTACACCCTTCCCAAGTACACAGAGTTCTACAGTTTTAGTTCTGTCCGTGATCAGTGCAATTCCAGAGCACAGCAAACCCAGCAGGTATTTCTGACCTGGCTGTGTCAACCCCCTTCTCCCATGACTCATCTCTCTCCTCCCAAACAGACATACAAATTTAGTCTGGAGGCTCAGTGTCCTTTCTCTCCCAAGTGTGCTTTGGAAAAACATCTAATGAACTTCTGTTTTTGGTAATAGCAGAGTAGGTCATTACTACCCATCTTCCCATTGAAGACAAATAGAAAAAAGCTAGATGAAATATTTCTAAAACAGCTTCTTAAAAGCATCAAAGAGCTAACAAGAGAGTGAGGAACAAATAGGACAAGATCAGAAGGGGTAGAGAACCTAGATATGGTGGCCTACTTTGGCCTATGAGTGTTTGTCTATATGGAAGAGGCAGCTCAGAGGCTAAGCTACACACAATTGACATCATGAACAGATAGGCGGACAAAAGTAAGAGTCCACACCCTGCTTTAGGCTTGAACCTCAAAAGTCTCCACCCTTGGAATAAGGAGAAACCGGAAGAAAAAAAGCCATCATTGTTCACAGACAACATAATTGAGAATGTAGAAAATTTAAAAGAATCTACAAATAAGTTATTAGAATTAATAAGTGAATTTAGCAAGGTCGCTGGATACAAGGCCAAAGTTAGTTGTGTTTCCATACACCAGCATCAAACGACTAGAAAATGAAGTTTTAAAACACTGTCATCTACAAGAGCATCTACAGTAGCATCAACAAGTCAAACACATAGAAGCAAATCTAATAAAATATGTACAAGACTTTATACAGAAAATGATAAAATACATAGAAATAAATCTAACAAAACATGTACAAGACGTCTACACATGAAATTAAAGACCTGGATGAGTGAAAGTATATGCCATGTCAATTATCCCCAAATTAAATAGTAGATTCAATTTCAGCTGTGTGTACATGTGTGTATAAATTGACAACCTGACACTCAAGTTTTTATGAGGTGCACAGACTAAGAATAGCCAAGAAAAACATAAAGAAGACGCCATTTAAGGGTTTAGTTTATTAATTATCAGGGGTTTGGAATTGACTCAATGGCAGTGGGTTTGGTTTTTGGTATTATAAAGTTATAGGAATTAAGAAAGTGTGGTACTGATACAATGATAGACAAATGAATCCACAGAGGGGAAGAAAGAGAGCCCCAAACAGACCCATGCGTACATAGTCACTTGATTTATGACAAAAGTACACTGTAGAGTAGTGGGAAAAAGACCATATTTTCAAAAAATGGTGTTGAGCCAATTAGATAACCATATGGAAAACAATAATTTGACACTTACTTCACATCATACAAAAAAAGCAATTCCAGGTGGACTGTAGATCTAAATGTGAAAGGCGAAACCATCAAGTGTCCCAAAGACAACATGAGAAAACAACTTTGTGACCTTGGGGTAGACAAAGATTTTATTTAACAACACAAAAAACACCAACCATAAAGGAAGAATTGATACACTGGACTTCAATAACATTAAGAATTTCTGTTTATCAAAAGACACCATTAATAGAGTGAAAAGGAAAGCCCCATAGTAAGAGAGCAGACAAAGACAAAGGAGAAGTATCCAGAATGTATAAAGAAAGCCTACAAATCAGTAGCAATAAACCAGACAAGTGGGCAGTAGATTCAAATAGACACTTCACAAAAGAGAATATGCAAATGACCAATACCATAAAAAAAGATGCTCAATCTTTTTAAAAATCAGGGAAATGCAAGTTAAAACCACAATGGAATACCACTACACAGCCACCAGAATAGATGAAATTAAAGGTACTGACCACACCTAGTGTTTGTGAAGATTAGAGTAACTATAACTTTCATACACTGTGGGAAAGTAATTTGGTGAAAACGTTTTTGAACTCTGGCATCATCTATTAAAGTTGCACATATGCGTGTGACCCGGAAATACAGCTATTAAGTTATATCCAACAGAAATGTGCTCATATGTACATCGAAAGACTTGTAAAGTATATTTAGAACAGCAATATTCTTAATTGTCAGAAGTAGGTAAACAACCAAAATCTCCATCAACAATAGAATGGGTAGATAAAAAAAAAAAAATTTTTTTTTTTTTTGGTAGGTAGGTTGTGCTTTATTCATGCAGTGGAATATACTGATCCTTAGGAAACCCTGGTGGCGTAGTGCTTAAGTGCTACGGCTGCTAACCAAAAGAGTGGCATTTCAAATCCACCAGGCGCTCCTTGGAAATTCTGTGGGACAATTCTACTGTGTCCTATAAGGTCGCTATGAGTCAGAATCGATAAAGACAGCAACGGGTTCGGTTTTTTTTTTTTTTTTTGCTCAATGACTTTAATTCATTCCTGAAAACTCTGCCACTAAATCAAAAACATCAAAAGAAAAATACTTTTATTAATTGTAATGGGAAAAATTAATGCATTTTTCCAATCATAAATACTCAAGTACGATTCACAGATAGAAAATATATCAATCCGATAATGAAAACAGTTTGTATAAGGAATATTTTTAAAGTAATTTACATGTAAAATGTGCTTTAATAAAGTTTTATTATAGTCATTCATTTTTCTTCTTTCTGTACCATTTTCTATAACAACTTTCAACCTGTTAGGGGTTCACGGTTTCTTGCACTCCAACTGTGCTATAAAGGAATAGCACAGAAAAACAAATTAGAGGGCAAAATAAAGACTAAACATAAGATTCCTCTGAAACAAGTGAAAATACAACATTCACTCAACGGACTGAGGAGCCATAGAAGACACCACTTCTCCATCCCTCTCTCTTGGTGTGTAAATGCAACCCAACACATTTTAGGTTCATCTAGACACGGTGCATAATTCTAATTTGTTCCGTATAATAACCTTTGACTAGGAACAATTGTGTCAAGAATATTCATGAATGTGTCTGCATGAAATTATAGTGTTAAAATATCACTTCCTACAGCATATTGATTTAAGATGTTTTTGAGGGAAAAAACTCATTATACTATATAAAAAGGAATCACTCCTAAAGACCTATATAAATTTTGTAGAGTGATTATGGTGAAGAGTTGCTAACTGAATAGTCATTAAGTAAGGTAACCTGTACTATAACCAAAACCAGACTTGCTGTGGTTAAATCAATTCTGACCCATAGCAACCCTACAGGACAGAGTAGAATTGCCCCATAAGGGTTTTCAAGAAGCGGCTGGTGGATTAGAGCTGACCTTTTGGTTAGCTGCTGAGCTCTTTAACCACTACACCACCAGGGCTCCAATCTGTACTACAAACAATGAAAATGAACAACTTATTGCTACATACAAACACATGCATGAATCTCAAGAGTATATTGTTAAGGCAAAGCCAAATACAAAAGAATGTATACTGCATTCTTCTGTTTACATAAAATTAAAAAATATGTAAAACTAATCAGTGGTGATAGAAGTCAGAATAGTGATTACCTTTGGGGAGAAGTGATCCTGGCTGGAAAGGCCATGAGTATAGCTTCTAGGGTATGGGTAATATTTTATTTTTTTTACCTGACTAGTGGTAACAATTTACGGCTCATATCCATTATAGATTAAAAGAATTTATAAAGGAAAAAAGGGAGACAAACCAACTTTTTTTAAAAAAAATTTAAACAGGCACATCACAGAAGAGGAAACACAAATCAACAACAATAAATACAGAAAAAAAATCTGTATCTCGTCTTATAACCACGGAAATGCATATTTAAATTCACAATGAGATATGACTAAACTCCCATTGGAATGGCTAAATTAAAAAGTCTGACAATGCTAAGTGTTTACAAGTATAAAGGGGTAGTAGCTCCTGAAATCCTCTAACTTCAGGAGGAAGACAGAGAATCATCATCTGTCTATATCTTGCATCATTTATATTTTCCCCATAAAAAAAAAAAAATAGTGCAACTCGAGGTTTAAAGATAGGAAAGGTGTGCATCGGAGTTGTATCATTTCACCATACTCATTCAACAGGTATACTGAGCAAATAATCCAAGAAGCTACACTATACAATAACACGTCATCATATAGTCTAGAATGGGGCATCAAGATTGGAGGAAGACTCATTAACAATTGCAATATGCAAACGACACAACCTTGCTTGCTGAAAGTGAAGAGGACTGGAAGCACTTACTGATGAAGGTCAAAGACCACAGCCTTCAGCATGGATTACACCTCAACATAAAGAAAACAAAAATCCTCACAACTGGACCAATAAGCAATATCATGATAAACAGAGAAAAGATTGAAGTTGTCAAGGATTTCATTCTACTTGGATCCACAATCAACACCCATGGAACCAGCAGTCAAGAAATCAAACAACGCATTCCATTGGGCAAATCTGCTGTGAAAGATCTCTTTAAGGTGTTAAAAAGCAAAGATGCCACTTTAAGGACTAATGTGCACCTGACCCAAGCCATGGTGTTTTGAATTGCCTCATATGGATGTGAAAGCTGGACAATGAATAAGGAAGACTGAAGAATTGATGCCTTTGAATTATGGTGTTTGGCAAAGAGTATTGAATGTACCTCGGACTGCCAGAAGAATGAACAAATCTGTCTTGGAAGAAGTACAACCAGAATGCTCATTAGAAGTGAGGATGGTGAGACTTCATCTCACGTACTTTGGACTTGTTATCAGAAGTGACCAGTCTCTGGACACGGACATCATGCTTGTAAAGTAGAGGGTCAGTGAAAAAGAGAAGACCGTCAAAGAGATGGATTGTCACAGTGACTGCAGCAATGGGCTGAAGCATAACAACGATTGTGAGGATGGCGCAGGACCAGGCAGTGTTTCATTCTGTTGTACATAGGGTTGCTATGAGTAGAAACAGACTTCTCGGCACCTAACAACATGATGATTCAGGGTAATCAGCAGGGCACTCAGAGATTGTATGATTTTTCATCAGCTCTTACCATCCACACTGTGCTTCACTTAATCCCCCCTCAAAAAAAAAAAAAAAAAACTATGAGATAGCCATGATAAATCCATTTTCAAAGCCGAAGGAGCACAGCTGGTAAGTAGCAGAAACAGGAATATAAACACAAGAGTGTCTTACTTCAAAACCTGTGCCCTTAACAAATACATAAAATAGGTCCCCTCCTATTGAAGGGCTAATAAATTGTGTTGATTGCTACTGATCCTTACACTCAATAGTCCACACTGTTGTTCTTTTGGAGTTGTGATGATGAATTATATACCTCCTCTAATTGATTAAAAATGAATCTGCAGCCCCAATACAAATCTGACAGTTACTGCCCTATTGGTACACCTACCTGTAGCAACCAGCTTCCCCTGTTTAATTAGCTGCTTATAATCTGCTATAGGCCAGTAACGTGAGGTGCATTCATCTCTACATTTTAATGAAAGTCGCATAAATATACTAGTACCCAGCCCAAAAACCGGTACTTCAGTTAAACTCTATGTGCGTGTATGTGTGTGTGTATACAGTAAAACCTGCAAAAACCAGAATCTGTATAAGTTGAATACCTGTCAGAGAAGGTAAACTAAAATATTTTTCACTAAAACGAGCAATGCACCCTTTCAAAAGAAGAAAACTTTGAAGACCCAGAAAAACAAGGAGCCCTTGTGGCGTAGTGGTTAAGTGGCTGCTAACAAAAAGGTTGGCAGTTCATATCCACCAGCTGCTCCTTGGAAACCCCTATATATATATATGAGCTCCTCTTCCCTCTTATATTTACTCCTTTAATTGAAGCAGAGAGATGAGATATCCTACACTTTGGAGATTCATATTCTATCTTTTAACACTTCATGGTTAATATACAGAGAAGACTCAGAGATCAATGTAATACCATTTCAGTTCCTTCCCACTTCTCCCATTATAAGGATGCCTCTAAGAAATAACAGGTCTACAGCAAAGTGCAAAAGCTAATGGTGGTGGTTTTAACACATGCTGCAAATTCCTTAAGCCATGTTCCTTTGAGAAGTGGGGTTTATATTTCCTTCCCTTGAATCTGGCCAGTGGATGACTGTTCTAAACAATAAAGGATGATAGAACGTGACACCACATGACTTCTAAGACTAGGTCATTAAAGATTGTGCAGCTTCCATCCTACTTGCTGGAACACTCATTCTCGCAGCCCTGAGCCACCGTGTAAAAAGTCTGACCACCCTGATTCTGTCACGCTATAAGGAAGCTCAAGCCACATGAAGAGGACACAGCCCCAACTGAGCTCAGCCATTCAAGTTCATCTCAACCCAGGCATCAAACATGTAAAGATGGAAGCTTCCAGAAGATTCCAGACCCCAGCCATTCAGTTATCCCTAGCCCTTCAATTCTTCTTGGCTGAGGTCCCAGACATCACAGAACAGAGGTAAACTAATCCTGCTGTGCTCTGTCTAAACTCCTAACCAACAGAATTCGTGTACATAAAAAGGTGTCTTTTTGTTTTATGATACTAAGGTTTTGGGTGATTTGTTATACAGTAATAGATAACTAAAACACTGATTGTGAGAAATAAAGGAGGAATTACAGTGCTATGATATGTAGTTAGCTATCTTGGTTATCTAGTGCTGCTATTACAGAAATACCATAAGTGGATGGCTTTAACAAAGAGAAATTTATTCTCTTACAGTTTAGGAAGCTAGACGTTTGAATTCAGGGTGCCAGCTCCAGGGGAAGTCTTTCTCTCTGAGTTGGTTCTGGAGGAACATCCTTGTCATCAATCTTCCCCTGGTCTAGAAGCTTTTCAGTGCAGGCACCCCAGGTCCAAAGGATGCACCCTCCTGGATCTTCTTGCTTGGTCGTAATGAGGTCCCATGTCTCTCTGCTCACTTCTCTCTTTTATATCTCAAAAGAGATTGATTTAAAACACAACCTAATCTTGTAGATTGAACCCTGCCTCATTAACAAAACTGCTGTTAATCCCACCTTATTAACGTCATAGAGGTAGAATTTACAACACATAGGAAAATCACATCAGATGATGAAATTGTGGACAATCACACAATACTGGGAATCATGGACTAGCCAAGTTGACATACACATTTTTTAGGGGAGAACACATTTCAATCCATAACACTGGGAATCTAGGAATAGACAAATTGTCCCAAACCATTATAGGTGTAGATGTAACCCACTGTTGTCAAGTGGATTCCAACTCATAGCAGCCCTTAGGGCAGAGTAGAACTGCCCCACAGGGTTTCCAAGGAGCAGCTGGTAGATTCAAACTACCGACCATTTGGTTAGGAGCTTCAGCTCTTATTGTGCAGCCAGAGCTCCAGATGTAGATACAGATGATGTAAATGCAGATGTAGATGTAGATATGAGACTTCATCTGTTAGCTAATCTCAACCTTAATGCAGAAGGCTCTGGAAAGCTGGGTTGGACCATGTCCTCTTCCTCCTCTAAGCCAGAACCTCAATTGTCAATCTTAGCACCCAAAGTCCAGCAACATGAAAGAGCCAAAGACAGTGAAAGATAAAGGAATTTAATGCTGCTGCAATACAGGACAAGAGATAGACAAGAAAAGTGCAGATCTCTTCAGATAGCCATGCATATTAATAACCCCACCCATTAATAACCCAATTAATAACCTAAACAGCCAATCAAAATAGCATTTTTCTCCTCTTCCAAAGTGAGGAGGGTATGAGAAAATGGAAGCTTTTCCTAGAAGAAGGAGCTGAGCGAAGAACCTCCAATCCATCCTGAAGACCCTTACTGGCTCTGTGATAAAATTTTGTGTTAGAACCCATTTCCCTATTTATTACTAATATAACATAGAAGTTACATTCTCAAGCTAGTGATGTTCAAATTCTGCCACTGAGGTATAGGTGAACTTGTGAAACCCTTCAGTTAGAAGCACTCCCTGGACCTTAGTCAGAAGGAAGGTGTATTCCTAACGCAGTTCAAGAATACATCACCAGAATGGGCAGGTTCAGGAGAGCCAAAGGCATAATCAAAAAGGCAACAACATAGGTCCTACCCATAAGATGAGAGTCAAATGAGAAAACTAGTAGGAAATCACCTGGATGGGACAGTGATGAACAGATCAAGACAGGATGTAACCTTTTTAATGTGTTACATGGTGCTTGATAATGTGGCAGGCATAACTGTTAAAGGTGATAAATGGGACCAAAACAGTGCCAGCCAACCCCTTGCTCATTTGCTTTGTGAAGGATACCAGATACCAGGGTTAGAGTCCTATGCAGATACCAGAGGGGATTTTAGAGCTGGTGACATCCAAGGGAAAAAGAATAAAGGAGGTAATCTTTAGGCAGAGGGGATGGCAAGAGCAAGTGCCCTGAGGCAGGGGGTACCTGGCACCCAAGGAATAGCAAGCAGGCCAGTGGAGCTGGAGCAGGCAGAAGATTAATAAGAGGTGAAATCAAAGAGAAAACCAGGACCAGATAATATAGGATCTTGAAGGCCATTATAAAGACTTGAGCTTTTATGCTAAGTGACATGGTAAACACTCAGCATGGTTTGGAGAAAACAAATGAAATTATCTAATTTCTTTTTAACAGGATGACTTTGGCCACTGTGTTGAGAATAAACTGAAGGGGTCAAAGGCAAAGTGAAGAGGCCAATTATGAGGCTACTGTATTTTCTGCCCTGGTGGCTTGGCCCGAGTAATGGAGGTGGTGAAAGTGTTTAGACTCTGGCTATATTTTGAAAGGAAAGACATCAGAATTTGCTGACAGATTAGATGTGGAACGTTCCCCTTTCTTGCATTATTCTTCCCCAGCGCATTGCTATCTTCTAACATACTACATGTTTAACTTTTAATGTTTTTATTGTCCCTCGCCCATAAATGAAAGCTACATGAAAATAAGGATTTTTGTCCATTTTGTTCCTTGCTGACCCCCAACGTCCAGCATATAGTAGGCAGTCCAAAAAAAATTGTTAACTAAATTAATTCATCTGAAGTGTCGTAATAGCTTCATTACATTTTTTTAACCATTGTCATGTTCTCTTCCATTTATAGATATTATTTATTATTATAGGTTTGATCTAATTATTCTACCATGAGTTACTTACGGCTGTGAATCCACCTTAAATTGATCTACTGTTTAGAAAGTGCTACCTAAATTACTTCTACAGCTTGGTTGCCCTGTTCTGATAAAGGATATAAACAAACAGCTGTTGATTTGCAAGGCATGGGATTAGGTTTGGCTGAGATCTAATCAACTTGATTTAATTAGCATGGATATTAGGAATGCGCATTCACTAGGGCAGATAGTATAATAGCTACTCTTCTGTTGAGGTAATGCTGTGCCTGTTTTCTATTTTGAGTGTATGATCTATGGGTGAAGCTTGCTTTGATGTAGCCAAGGACAATATAATGAGGCCAACTGGAGGGAACCATTTTGAAGCAGGAACATGGTGATACTGCCTAAAAACAATCCTTTAGACTGCACCTTTTTGTCTTCTACCAAGTAATGGGCCTCATTCCATTTCTGAGGTTCAAGGGACTGAGGACGAAGATGAAGTGGACTCAGGGATAGACTGAAGATGGGGGTCCATGCTTAAGGAAGCATATGTTTGCACATTTGCCTGTCTTAGAAAGGGACATCAGTGGTTCTAAGTGGAATTTCTGTCATTCTCTGAATGGTCACCTCTATTTTCAAAGATTACATGCTGAATAATTATTGGTTTTTATTTAATTTCCTTTAATAATGGAAGTTCTACCTTGAGCTCGACAGGATAGACTCCTTCTGCCTTTTTGCAAAGCATTCTTGCTAGGCCAGCCTCTTTTGATTAGGTTTATATCAGACTCCAAAGATGAGGAAGGGGAGACAGGGTTTCTGGGGCTGAGCATTTTTTCCATACTCAGTTTCTACCTCACAGGAAATCCTCAGTTGGATTTCTAATGGTTTTCTTAAGGCTCTCGATTACACCTGAAACCTGTGTGAATGCTCCTTTTAAAAGACATAAAGAGTTGGGATCTAACTATCAGGTGTAGAGAGAAGTACACTGGAGAATTTCTCTAACCAGGCTTGGTCTGTGAGCAGTTGCCCTCACACGCACAGTTGGCCACAATAAGTTGCAGACACAGGCAAACTTGGAGCAATTCTTTCCTGAAGGGGTAATAATGACCAACTTGTATTGGAGAGAAACATGCAGAGAGGTTGGAAGTGAAAGAAGAGAATCAGGGATTTCACACAAGAGGCCATTCCTCCATTTTGATGGAGGTGTGGGAGGGTGTGGGCTGTGTTGAACAGGGAGAAAGAAGACTTGATTTCTCCCAGCCTTGCAAATACGCCACCTTCTTTCCCCAACTCTTCCTCTTCTGTTTCACTTCCTATTTACATCTCTTTTAAACACATTTCCCTCCAGCATTTTTGTCCCCATCCAGGGATTCCTAAGCCCTCCCTACCAAGGTAGTTAGGTTCCCATCAATAACTTTTAGGAAGGAAGCATATGTTTGCTCATTTGCATGTCTTAGACACATGTAATTTCAGTCTAGAGAATAGCCTGCAAGGGTTTTTCTCCTTTGCACTTAGCATTGCTCAAGAGAAGAGAGGAGGGGATTCTCCTCAGTGCCCTGAGAGCTGTGGCCTTCCTCCCCTCTCTCCCTCCTCTTCCCTCCTCTCCTCTGTACCTCCCTCTTACCAGGGAGAGTATAAATGGTTGGGGGCAAATCTCTGTTCAGTATGTAAAAGCTACACAGCTAATTCCCATGTTCCTTTACAACTTTGTAACATTGTAGTGGTTCCATCACTACATTCCATTTTTGGCAAAGTGGTAAAACATGCTATGAATCAGAATATGCACTCCTCAAAGTGTTTTGGACTATAATTTCATACAGAATACACTAGCTTTATTACCTTCTTTCTTTATTTTTTATCTTTCTAAACTATTTTGAAGAATTTAAATTGCATCTATCATGGAAGACCGAAGACACTATTTTTACATAATGATTGGATAAAAGTAGTAGACACTGGAAAAAACTACACTGCCAAGCCTGTTAAATAACTCAGGGCCCTGAAAAGACAAAAATCCCTGCTGGGAAACAAGTAACCACGAGAGGTCAATATAATCCCTTATATTGCAATTGTGTAAATTTGGAATTTGCTTAATCCCAGTTAAATGCTTACAGTTAATTTAAGAAGATTCAGTTAGACCATAGACTTTGTCATGGATTGAATTGTGTTTCCTCAAAATATCTGTTAACTTGGCTAGGTCATGATTCCCAGTATTGTATGATTGTCTACCATTTTGTTATCGGATGTGATTTCCCTAGTGCTTTAAATCCTATCACTACAATGTAATGAGACGGATTAGTGGCAGTTATATTGATGAGATCTACAAGATCAGATAGTGTCTTAAGCCAATCTCTTTTGAGATATAAAATAGAAAAGCAAGCAGAGAGACGTGGAGACCTCATACCACCAAGAAAGCAGTGACAGGAGTAGAGAGTATCCGTCGGACCTGAGGTTCCTGCGCTGAGATGCTCCCGGACCCAGGTAAGACTGGTGCATCACAAGGACCTTCTTCCAGAGCCAAAAGAGAGAAAAAGCCTTCCCCCGGAGCCAGAGTCCTGAATTCGGACTTCTAGCCTACCGGACTGTGAGAGAATAAACTTTTCTTTGTTAGAGCCATCCACTTGAGGTATTTCCGTTATAGCAGCACTAGATGACTAAGACAGACCTTACGCATTAGCCAAGAAGAATGAAATAGCAATAATTCCACCATATAGTGAAGTGCACTTACAAAACTGTTTTTCAATTCATTCAACAAATATTCACGATGCACTTACTACATGCCAGGTATTATTCTATATGGCAGGAGTACACAGGTAAACAAGAAAGACTGAGGGCTTGATTTCCTGGAGCTATCATGGAAATGTGAGAGATACGAAATAAATGAATAAATCATTAGATAAGATAATTACATACTATGACAACTATTTAAAAAAACAATAGAAATATGGGAATAAGCATGACTAAAAGGGGGTGATTTTAGATCAGGTGATCTGAAATGGCTTCTCTGAGGAGGTAACATTTTTAGCAGAGACCTGAATTGATGAGAAGGTGTGAATTAAAGCAAGACTTGGAGGGAGAGTGTTCTACGCAAGAGTTCAGGTTTCAACACTGGAAGGCTTGAAGGAAGGCTAGTGTGGCTGAATAATGAGCAAGGAAGAGAGTGGTAAGCAGCGAGTTTGAAGAGACAGGGAACAAGTTAGTGTAGATTATTAGAGGCTTATGGTAAAGAGAGGTCTGGATTTTATTTTAAGTGTAATGAGAAGCAATTGGAGTTTTAGATATTATATTTAAAACCTCTAATAAGGTGCTGATTATATACTATGGACTACCCTAAGTGCTTTACAAATGTGAAATCATTTAATCCTCAAAACAAGCCTATGAGGTAGGTACTATCTTTACCTCCATTTTACAGATGAGGAAATTGAGGCCTAGAGAGATTTCATAACATATGATCACACAGCTTGTATGTAGCAGCACCAGCACTGGAACCAAGGTAGACTATCTAGTTTGTTTACTTTTAAAAATGTTTCTGGATGTGACCTGAAGGGTAAAATGCAGGAGAGCAAGAATAGTTCAGACGATACTGGTACAAGAACAGATACATAGACTAACGGAACAGAATTGAGAATCCAGGCATAAATTCATCCACCTATGAGCAGCTGGGAACCCCTGGTGGTATAGTAGTTAATAGTTACTGCTGCTAACCAAAAGGTTGGCAGTTCAAATCCACCAGGTGCTCCTTGGAAACTCCATGGGGTAGTTCTACTCTGTCCTATAGGGTTGCTAGGAGTTGGAATCTACTCAATGGCAACAGGTTTTTTTATGAGCAGCTGATATTTGACAAAGGCCCAAAGTCCATTAAATGGGGAAAAGTCAGTCTCTTTAATAAACAGTGCTGGCATGACTAGGTATCCATCTGCAAAAAAATGAAGCAAGACCCATGCCTCACACCATGCACACAAACTAACTCAAAATGGATCAAAGACCTAAATATAAAATCTAAAATGATAAAGATCATAGAAGAAAAAATAGTGACAATGTTAGGAGCCCTAAAAATGGCATAAACAGTATACAAAACATTACGAACAACATATAAACACCAGAAGAAAAACTAGAAAACTGGGAGCTCCTAAAAATCAAATATTTATGCTCATCCAAAGACTTTACCAAAAGAGTAAAAATACAACCTACAGGCTGGGAAAAAAAAATTTTGGCTACAACAAATCCGACCACCGTCTAATCTCTAAAATCTACAAGATACGCAAAAAATCAACAAGAAAAAGACAAATAACCCGACTAAAAAATGGACAAAGTATATGAATAGGCACTTCACCAAAGTAGACATTCAGGCAGCTAACAGATACACAAGGAAATGCTCACTATCGTTAGCCATTAAAGAAATGCAAATCAAAACTACAATGAGGTACAATCTTACCCCAACAAGGCTGGCATTAATCCAAAGAACACAAAATAATAAATGTTTCAGAGATTGTGGAGAGACTAGAACACTTATGCACTGCTGGTGGTAGTGTAAAATGGTACAACCACCTTGGAAATTAATTTGGCACTTTTTTAAAAAACTAGAAATGGAACTACCATACGATCCAGCAATCTCATTCCTTAGAATATATCCTAGAGAAATAAGAGCCCTCACACAAATATATATATGCACACCCATGTTCATTGCAGCACTGTTTACAATAGCAAAAAGATGGAAACAACCAAGGTGCCTATCCATGGATGGATGAACAAATTATGATATATTCACACAATGGAATACTACACAATGATAAAGAACAATGATAAATCCACGAAACATCTCATAACATGGAGGAATCTGGATAGCATTATGCTGAGTGAAATTAGTCAGTCGCAAAAGGACAAATATTGTATGAGACCACTATTATAAGAACTCAAGAAAAGGTTTACACACAGAAGAAAACATTCTTCAATGGTTACAACTGTGGGGAGGGAGGGAGAGAGGTATTCACTAATTAGATAGTAGACAAGAATTATTTTAGGTGAAGGGAAGGACAACACACAATACAGAGGAAGTCAGCACAACTGTACTAAACCAAAAGCTTAGAAGTTTCCTGAATAAAACCGAACACTTCAAGGGACAGAGTAGCAGGGGTGGAGGTCTGGGGACCATGGTTTCAGGGGACGATTGACATAACAAAGAGTATTAAGAAAACGTTCTGCATCCCACTTTGGTGAGTGGCATCTGGGGTCTTAAAAGCTAGCAAGCAGGCACCTAAGATGCATCAATTTGCCTCAACCCACCTGGAACAAAGGAGAAAGAGGAACACCACAGACACAAAGAAAATATGAGCCCAAGAAGCAGAAAAGGCCACATAAACCAGAGACTCCATCAGCCTGAGATGAGAAGAACTAGATGGTACTCAGCTATCACCAATGACCACCTTGACAGGGAACACAACAGAGAGTTCCTGATGGAGCAGGAGAAAAGTGGGGTGCAGAATTCAAATTCTAGTAAAAAGACCAAACTTAATGGTCTGACTGAGACTGGAGGGACCCTAGAAGACATGCCCTCCGGACTCTCTGTTAGCCCAAAACTAAAGCCATTCTGGAAGACAACTCTTCAGACAAAGATTAGACTGGACTATAAGACAGAAAATGATACTTGTGAAGAGTGTGCTTCTTAGCTCAAGTAGATACATGAGACCAAATGGACAGCTCCCATCCTGAGGTGAGATGAGAAAGTAGAAAGGGACAGAAGCTGTTTGAGTGGACACAGAAAATACAGGATGGAGAGAAGGGGTGTGCTTTTACATTGTAGGGAGAGCAACTAGGGTCACATAACAATGTGTGCATAAGTTTTTGTATGAGAAACTGACTTGAATTGTAAACTTTCACTTAAAGCACAATAAAATAAATAAATAAGAACACTCCAGACCAGAGAGTATGGTGGCTTATACCTAGAAACAACAGTAGAAGATGTGAGTATGGTTGGGTTCAGTATATATTTACAAAGTAAAGTTAAAAAGATTTGCTGAGAGTTTAAATGGGCAGTGCAAAGAAAACAGAAGAATCAAGGATCTCTCCTAAATATTTGTCCCCACGATCCAGGTAAGTGACTCTGTCATAAACTGAGAAAGGGAAGACATGGGGAGAATAGGTCATAGTGGGTAGAAGTAGGGGTGGGAATTGAGAGTTAGGCAGTATTATAATTGAGGTACCTGTTTGTGGCTGTTAAGGTTGTGTGCCAACTTGACTGGACCATGTTTCTCAGTGGTTTGACAATTATGATGTAGTTGGGCAGTGGTACGACAATGTGAACACTTCCATGATAAGAGTTGGTATAATGTGGTCACCTCCATAATGGGATCTGCTGTGAGTAGCCGATCAGTTGTAGCACAGTTTCATTGAGGGTATGGCCTGCAATGAATATAAGTGGGCTTTTCTGGCAAGGCTCCTGGGCTTTTGCTTGCTCTGGACCCTGCAGGTGGCTCCTGGTCATCTAATCTCTGGTTCTTGAGACTTGAGCTAGTAGCTTACATACTGTCTTGCCTGCCAATCTTGGGATTCATGGATCTTTGCAGCCTGTGAGCAAGAGTCCTGCTGTCTGACCTGCTGATCTTGGGTTCGCTAGCCCCTGAAGCTATGTGAATCAGGAGAAGCCTCTATCCCGACCCAATGACTTGGGACATTCCAGCTGCTATAATCACTTGAGCGATTTCCTTGATTTAAATCTATTAAAAAAAAAAAAAAAAAAAACTTTTTTTTTTTATATACCCATAAAATAGAGAAAGACTTGAAACACTTACTGACGAAAATCAAAGACCATAGCCTTCAGTATGTATTACACCTCAAGAAGACAAAAATCCTCACAACTGGACCAATAAGCAGCATCATGACAAATGGAGAAAATATTGAAGTTGTCAAGGATTTCGTCTTACTTGCATCCACAATCAATGCCCATGGAAGCAGCAGTCGAGAAATCAGATGACATATTGCATTGGGAAAATTTGCTGCAAAAGACCTCTTTAAAATATTAAAAAGCAATGATGTCACCTTAAACACTAAGGTGCACCTGACCCAGGCATGGTATTTTCAATCACCTCATACACATGTGAAACCTGGACAATGAATAAGGAAAACTGAAGAATTGACATCTTTGAATCGTGGTGTTGACAAAGAATATTGAATATACCATGGACTGCCAAAAGAATGAACAAATCTGTCTTGAAGGAAGTACAGCCAGAGTGCTCCTCAGAAGGAAGGATGGTGAGGCTTGGTCTCATATACTTTGGACATGTTATCAGGAGGGATCAGATCCTGGAGAAGGACATCATGTTTGGTAAAGTAAAGTCAGCCAAAAAGAGGAAGACCCTCAGCGAGATGAATTGACAGACACAGTGGTTGTAACAATGGGCTCAAGTATATCAACAATTGTGAGAGTGGTGCAGGACCAGGCAGTGTTCCGTTCTGTTGTACACAGTGTTCCTAAGAGTCGGAACCCACTCCACAGCACCTAACAACAACAGATCTCCTCCCCAACCCTTAGGATATGCAATGCCTAGCACTCGATGGTGTCTGTCCACTAGGAGATGTTCACTGTGCAGTTGTTAACTGACTGACTGAATGAATATAATGATGCCATCCTTCCGCTTGGCATAATGGCTAAATGCTATGGCTGCTAACCAGGTGCTCCTTGGAAACTCTGTGGGACAGCTCTACTCTGTCCTACAGGGCTGCTATGAGTCGGCAACAGGTTTTTTTTTTGTTTGTTTTTGAGGGTTTTTTTGTTTTTGTTTTTTTGGTTTATCCTTCTGCTTAAAATCCTCCAAGGATCTCCCATTGTGCATTTCATAAAGGCCAAACTTCAAACTTGACATTCAAGGCTGCTTACCATTCCAACTTCACTTGAGGTGCCGTATCCACTTGGTCTTTTCAAAGTCTATCCTGTCCAAGGACTTTTTCACGTATTTTTACTTCTACCTGAATATTGTTTCCTCTGTCCTCCATCAGGTTCCAGTTTAAAAGTTATGTTCTCAGAGAGGCCTTTCCTGACCTTATTGAAGATGATTTCCCTACTATTCCTCATCTTGGTCCCTTGTTTGTTAGCTTCTTAGCATTTACTACAAATTTTCATTTATTTAATATTTAGTATGGTTAAATTTTTTTCTGTTTACTCCAAGCAGCAAGCCCAGTGCCCACCTTTATTAAACATAATACAGTGGCAATACAGGGGCAGAGCAATGCATTGAGGAGCTGTGAGTGAAATTGCCTTTTTCAAATGGCTGGAGAGAATATGAAGGTAAACAGAATTTTTTCTCTTCACTATAAACCTCAGAAGACTATTTGTAGCAGGTTTTTTAAAAATTGCTTTTTAGTCTGTGGTTCACATAATTATGGTTTTCTATTTTATCTATAACAGCTCTGGTGGTGTGTCAGTTAAGAGCTCAGTTGCTGACCAAAAGGGTCAGTTATACTCTGTCCTATAGGGTCACTATAAGTTGGAATACACTCGATGGCAATGAATTTTTTTTTGTTGTTGTTATCTATAAGTCACAATCTACTTAAAGACAATTGGTTTGGTTTTTTAAAGTTTATTTTATAGTAAGGAGCCCTTGTGGTACTGTGATTAAGCACTCACTTGCTAAGCAAAAGGTTGGTGTTTCAAAACCATGAGCTGCTGTGCAGGAGAAAGATGTGGCAGTCCGCATCCTTAATAAAGATTATAGACTTGCAAACCCTATGGGGGTTCTACTCTGTCCTCCAGGGTTGCTATTAGTCATAATCGACACAATGATATACAACCAGTGATGTTTTATAGATTATTTCTCTGCTATTATAAGCTTTATTTTGTAGAAACAAAAGCATTAGTGCTATATTAATATCTTCCTTCATTAAATGTTTATTGAGCACCTAGTAGGTGCCAGGTACAACAATAATAGGCACTTGGGATTCAGTAATTAATAAAATGGGGTCCTTGCTCTCAAAGAGCTTCTACCCCTACTGGGAAAGACAAGCAAATAAGTAGGCAATGGCCATGTAGGTAGAATATAGGTAAGAGCCCAGTATGCTGTGTATTCCAGAAGGACCCTACAGGGTTGAGTGGTCCTGGAAGCTTTCTTGGAGAAGTGCTTTCTAATTTGATATGAAGGCAAAATCACTTGTGTATAGGCCAACTTAGACCAGACTGTGTTTTGTCAGACCAAGAGTGAAAGTAGGTATGGAACTATTTATTAGAGGACAATTGCAAGTTTCTAGGCTGGTCGATACCTGAGAAATATCATTGCACTTTACTTTCAAAGTATGGATTATTTATTGCAACCAGTACTCACCATATAATAGACACATATTTAAATTTTACTCGTGGGAAACAAACAAACAAAATGATCCAGAAGAATTCCAAGTGTTTAACAGATTCAGTGAAGTTACCTTTTATTTTGGCAAGACCTTTCCCTCACCCTCCATGCTTTGGGTAGCACATCCATCACTTTACCTCTAAGAGAACAATCCAGGGAAGGAGCCTTTAAAAGAAGTCAGTACCTGCCTTGCGCCCAAAGCTCATCAAGACTGGAGGCTTCGTGCTTCACATCCTATTTACTTTGATATAAGCTGATGACTCCAAAATCTATATCTCTAGCAGGGCATCTTGCCTGAACTCCAGACTCTTGTTTAGCATCCAACTGCCTACTCACCTCCTTTATTTGGATGTCTAATAGTATCTTAGGCTGGGTTCTCTAGAAAAGCAAAACCAGTAAAGTGTATCTGTGTATTTATCTCCTTGGAAACCCTGTGGGGCAGTTCTACTCTATACTATAGGGTCGCTATGAGTTGGAATCGACTGTACAGCAATGGGTTTGGTTTGGTTTTTTTTGGACTCAATATACAAATAAATAAATGATAGTAAGGCCAAGTGCAGTGCTAAATAATATAGAGAGCATAAATGATTTAAGCATGAAATGGTTACAGTTCCCAGAGTAAATATTTTCCTACAGTCATTTATAAATAATTCAAATTTCTGTTTGAACCACCTGTCTGTATTCCCAAGGAAAATAAACTGAATATATTCGCCTGTCACTCTCCATATTTCAAAAGCCACAGTGGACAAGGATACAAAGGCAAGAGAGGAGCTCTCTACATTCTCTCTTTTTGCGTCCATTTTCTTGTCCTCAAACATCTCAGAAACCATAGACAGTAGTTAGGGAAGGAGATGCTGAAGAGGAAGAGTTAGATATGAAGTCTCATCCTTCCACACATTTAGGCACTTCAGGTGTGTCGCTAAAAGGCTACAGAGTCTTCAGACTTGGATTTAGTCCCTCACTTTGCTCCTTCCTAGAGTCTCAGGGAAATTGTTTATATGTTCTGAGTCTCAAGTTTCTCATCTTACGTTGTAGTGAAAGAACTGCAATGAACCCAGAAACAAATTAATATCTATGAAAATTTCTGATACCTTTAAATGCTATGAAAAAAGCTAAAATAGAGCACTGTTGTGGAAACTTGGAATGGTGGGGTCAAAATGGCTGAGAATGGACAATTGGTAGGGCTGCTCACTTCAGTACTCAAGGAAATATTAAGATTCTGCATTCACATGGTATCAGTATTAAATGGGGAAGGAAGGGATGGAATTCCATAAAAGTATGCTTGCTCCATCTTCTCTGACCATAATGCCATAAAAGTAGAAATCAATAACATAAAAAGCAGGGAAAAGAAATCAAACACTTGGAAACTGAACAATATCCTGCTCAAAAAAAGACTGGGTTATAGAATACATTAAGGAAGGAATAAAGAAATTGAATCCAATGAGAATGAAAACACTTCCTATCAGGACCTTTGGGACACAGCGAAAGCAGCGCTCAGAGGTCAATTTATATCAGTAAATGCACACATACAAAAAGAAGAAAGGGCCTAAATCAAAGAGTTACCCCTACAACTTGACCAAATAGAAAGAGAGCAACAAAAGAAACCCTCAGGCACCAGAAGAAAACAAATAATAAAAATTAGAGCAGAACTAAATGAAACAGAAAACAGAAACACAATTGAAAGAATTAACAAGACCGAAAGTTGGTTCTTTGAAAAAAACCAACAAAATTGAGAAACCACTGGCCAAACTGACAAAAGAAAAACAGGAGAGGAAGCAAATAATCCACATAAGAAATGAGATGGGCAGTATTACAACAGACCCAACTGAAATTAAAAGAATCATATCAGATCACTATGAAAAATTGTACTCAAACAAATTTGAAAATCTAGAAGAAATTGATGAATTTCTAGAAACACACTGCCTACCTGAACTAACACAAACAGAGGTAGAATAACTAAATAGACCCATAACAAAAGAAGAGATTGAAAAGGTCATCAAAAAACTCCCAACAAAAAAAACCATGGCCTGGATGGCTTCACTGCAGAGTTCACCGAACTTTCAGAGAAGAATTAACACCACTACTACTAAAGGTATTTCAGAGCATAGAAAAGGACAGAATACTACCAAACTCCTTCTATGAAGCCACCATATCCCTGATACCAAAACCAGGTAAAGACACCACAAGAAAAGAAAATTATAGACCTATATCCCTCATGAACTTAGATGCAAAAATCCTCAACAGAATTCTAGCCAATAGAATTCAACAACATATCAAAAAAATAATTCACCATGACCAAGTGGGATTCATACCAGGTACGCAGGGATAGTTCGACATTAGAAAAACAATCATATACATAAAACAAAAGACAAGAATCACATGATTTTATCAATTGATACAGAAAAGGCATTTGACAAAGTTCAACACCTATTCATGGCAAAAACTCTCAGTAATATAGGAATAAAAGGAAAATTCCTCAACATAATAAAGGGCATTTGTAAAATCCAATAGCCAACATTATCCTAAATGGAGAGAGCCTGAAAGCATTCCCCTTGAGATCGGGAACCAGACAAGGATGTCCATCATCACCACTCATATTCAACATTGTGCTGGAGGTCCTAGCCAGAGCAATTAGCCTAGATAAAGAAATAAAGGGCATCCAGATTGGCAAGGAAGAAGTAGAAATTATCTCTATTTGCAGATGACATGATCTTATACACAGAACATCCTAAAGAATTCACAAGAAAACTACTGAAACTAATAGAAAAGTTCAGCAGAGTTTCGGGATACAAGATAAACATACAAAAATCAGTTTGATTCCTCTACACCAGCAAAAAGAACATCGAAGAGGAAATCACCAAATCAATACCATTTATAGTAGCCTCCAAGAAGATAAAATAATTAGGAATAAATCTTATCAGAGATGTAAAAGACCTATACAAAGAAAACTACAAGAAACCAAAAGAGACCTACATAAGTGCAAAAACATACCTTGCTCATGAATAGGAAGACTTAACATTGTAAAAATGTCTATTCTACCAAAAGCCATCTATACATACAATGCAATTCCGATGCAATTCCAATGACTTTTTTTGATGAGATGGAGAAACAAATTGCCAACTTCATACGGAAAGGAAAGAGGCCCTGGATAAGTAAAGCTTTACCAAAAAAGAAGAACAAAGCGGGAGGTCTCACTCTACCTGATTTTAGAACCTATGATACCGCCACAGTAGTCAAAACAGCCTGGTACTGGTACAACAGATACATAGACCAACGGAACAAAATTGAGAATCCAGACATAAATCCATCCACATATGCACAGTTGATATTTGACAAAGGCCCAAAGTCAGTTAAATGGGGGAAAGACAGTCTTTTTAACAAATGGTGCTGGCATAACTGGATATCCATCTGCAAAAAAATGAAACAAGACCCATACCTCATACCATGCACAAAAATGAACTCAAAATGGATCAAAGACCTAAATATAAAATCTAAAATGATAAAGGTCATGGAAGAAAAAATAGGGACAATGTTAGGAGCCCTAATACATGGCATAAACAGTATATGAAACATTACCAACAATGCAGAATAGAAACTAGATAACTGAGCAATGAAAAAACAATGCACTGCCATCGAGTCGATTCTAACTTGTAATGACCCTATAGCACAGAATAGAACTGCCCTGTAGAGTTTCCAAGGAGCACCTGGTGGATTCGAACTGCCAACCTTTTGCTTAGCAGCTGTAGCACTTAACAGCTACACCACCAGGGTTTCCAGATAACTGGGAGCTCCTAAAAATCAAACACCTATGCTCATCCAAAGACTTCACCAAAAGAGCAAAAAGATTGCCTACAGACTGGGAAAAAGTTTTTAGCTATGACATTTCCGATCAGAGCCTGATCTCTAAAATCTACATGATACTGCAAAAACTCAACTACAAAAAGACAAACAACCCAATTAAAAAATGGGCAAAAGATATGAACAGGCACTTCACTAAAGAAGACATTCAGGTAGCTAACAAATACATGAGGAAATGCTCACGATCATTAGCCATTAGAGAAATGCAAATCAAAACTACAATGAGATTCCATCTCACTCCAGCAAGGCTGGCATTAATCCAGAAAACACAAACTAGTAAACGTTGGAGAGGTTGTTCAGAGTCTGGAGCATTTATACAGTGCTGGTGGGTATGTAAAATGGTACAACCACTTTGAAAATCGATTTCACTCTTCCTTAAAAAGCTAGAAATAGAACTACCATAAGATCCAGGAGTCCCACTACTTGGAATATATCCTAGAGAAAGAAGAGCCTTTACACGAACAGATATATGCACACCCATGTTCATTGCAGCACAGTTTACAATAGCAAAAAGATGGAAGCAACCAAGGTGCACATCAACGGATGAATGGATAAATTACGACATATTCACACAATGGAATACTACGTAACAATAAAGAACAATGATAAATCCATGAAACGTCTCATAACATGGAGGAATCTGGAAGGCCTTATGCTGAGTGAAATTAGTCAGTCGCAAAAGGGCAAATATTGTATGAGACCACTATTACAAGAACTCAGGAAAAGGTTTACACACAGAAGAAAACATTCTTCAATGGTTACGACTGTGGGGAGGGAGGGAGAGAGGTATTCACTAACTAGATAGTAGGCAAGAATTATTTTAGGTGAAGGGAAGGACAGCACACAATACAGGGAAAGTCAGCACAACTGGACTAAACCAAAAGCAAGGAAGTTTCCTGAGTAAACTGAACACTTTGAAGGCCAGCATAGCAGGGTTGGGGATTTGGGAACCATGGTTTCAGGGGACATCTGAGTCAACTGGCATAATAAAATCTATTAAGAAAATATTCTGCATTCCACTTTGGAGAATGGCGTCTGGTGTCTTAAATGCTAGCAAGCGGCCATCTAAGATGCATCAATTGGTCTCAACTTACCTGGAGCAAAGCAGAAAGAAGAACACCAAAAACACAAGGTAATTATGAGCCCAAGAGACAGAAAGGGCCACATAAACCAGAGACTACATCAGTCTGAGATCAGAAGAACTAGATGGTGCTCAGCTACGACCGATGACTGCACTGACAGGGAACACAACAGAGAACCCCTGAGGGAGCAGGAGTGCAGTGGGATGCAGACCCCAAATTCTCATTAAAAGACCAGACTTAATGGCCTGACTGAGCCTAGAAGGACTCCGATGGTCATGGTCCCCAGACCTTCTGTTAGCCTAAGACAAACCACTCCCAAACCAACTCTCCAGACAGGGATTGGACTGAACAATGGGATAGAAAATGATGCTGGTGAAGAATGAGCTTCTTGGATCAAGTAGACACATGAAACTATGTTGGCATGTCCTATCTGGAGGGGAGATGAGAGGGCAGAGGGCATCAAAAGCTGGCCGAATGGACACGAAAATATAGAGTGGAGGGAAGGAATGTGCTGTTTCATTAGGGGCAGAGCAATTAGGAGTACATAGCAAGGTGTGTATAATTTTTGTAAGAGAGACTGACTTAATTCGTAAGCTCTCACTTAAAGCACAATTAAAATTGAAAAAAAAAACAAAAAGCATGCTTGCTCATTCATCACCTGCTCAAGGACAGAACTAAGAGTTGTCCGAGAGGAGGCAAGTTGGGAAGCAGAAGGCAGAGGTGAGGACTTCACTTACTACCACAGACCCCAGTCAGGATGAAAGGCAAGCCAGGAAATAATGACAAAAAAAACAAAAATCAAAACTTCCTCTGAGTCAGGCTGTCTTTACAAAAGGTGAGCTCAAACCCAAGCCAGCGTATTACTAGTTCCACGAGTTCTAAACGAGTTTAGGGGGTGTGCTTTTTTGTCTGAGTCTTGCTATTCAGACACAGGTTAACACAAAGGTAGGAGTTGAATAAGTGTGAGAATAAACAAGGTGATAATTTATTTTTAAGTCTAAGCCTGCAATGATCCAAGCAACTCGCATGCAGAGAACCTGCTTCAGGAAGGCAGCTGTAGAGCTATAGGAATTTGGAGCTTTGTTACAGTATTAGATCTAAAACAAAAAAATAAATAAATAAAATAAAATTTAAAAAAGGGCTAACAAATTGTCATTCTCTGAATAACTTCTTGCTCATTCACCTATGTAATTTTTTAAAAAAATGATATAAACAATAAATTAGAGAGACCAAATCGAACAATAAGACTTCCAGCTGACCCTTGGTAATGAGTCCCTTTTTAAAAACTGGGTTCACCAAGTCCTAGGGAAAGCTTGAAGGCATCTAAATCCGTCATTAGCATATTCAGCCACCAGATGTCACTATTGTTTTAAGCAAATATGCTGTATCTGGCTTAGGGCAAATTTATATACTTTTGGATCTAAAAGAGACCTTGGAGGGCACCTCCTCTGGATAGTTGATGAAACTGAGGCTCCAGTTACTTCGTAGTTTCCTCTCTGATCACTTCAGCTATTTTCTGAGAAATTAGGATTTGGCCTAAGGTCTTCAAAGTCCCTTTCTAATGCTTTCCATGTTCCATGTATTATTATTATTATATTGACTAAACCAGACCGATGATGCTCTTTAGGCTAGTAAGATGCAACCAGAAAGAATAATTTTATTAAAGCAACTGCCTGCATCATAGGGCTCAGAGCAGATAATACTGTTTGCTCGACTCTTCCATTTTTAAAAAGCTGCCCTCTTGGGTATTGCCAGATGAAACAGGTCTTCAAAAAGGAAAAGGAAAGAGTGAAGAGCGTGCCAATCAACATCCAATTAAAATGTATTCTTTTTAGGCAGATGACATTTAGACAGTCGTCGCTAGAAGGCAGTTCACGTTTCTGAAATTTACAGATGACTTTTTCATTGTACTGGTGTACCCGGGGTCACCCTATTCATTGGTTTCTCTATTTTTTGATTAGTATAAAGAAGAAGATTAAATGTTGCTAATCCTTTGGTTTCCTTCCATAGAATAATAAGTAGTCTTCCGTTTACACTAATTCATTTCCTCTCCAACAAGATTTATTCTACATCTTCATCTCCACTCAAATAGTCCTATAAAAAACTCTTGAATTCCTATCTCCTCCTCTGATTCTCAGAACTTCTACTGTCTTTACAGGGAGAAAATATGTACGAGATTTCTATTTCGTAAAGCTACTGCAGATATCTTGGAAGTTCTTCATTACTTAGAAACCCACAGTATTGTTTTCTCCCTATAATTGAAATCTCAAATGAAGAAACAATACATGCTGGATGGTGCCCAGCTTTCTATTACTGAATGTTTTGACCTAAGATTTCATAAAAGAATCCTGATCAAAAGGGGGAGAGAATGCAGGTCCTAATTTCAAATTATCATCAAATCATTGAGAACCATTAAGACTAGATGAACCCCTGAAACTATTGCCCCTGGAAGCCCTGGTGGCGTAGTGGTTAAGTGCTACAGCTGCTAGCCAAACAGTTGGCAGTTCAAATCCGCCAGGCACTCCTCCTATAGCCCTTAGATAATCTTTAAACCTTAAACCAAAAATGCCCTCTGAAGTCTTCTTTAAGCCAAACAATAGGTTAAGTTAATTAGTAAAGAATGTCTGCCTTGAGCAATATGCTTTTTTAAGGACCTGTCTATACGGGATCAAATTGACACCAGCAAGTAGATCAAATTGACACTAGCAACTAGAAAGGTTAGATAGGAAGCTTAGGGGACAGTGATTCTGCGCCTATGGGGCAAGAACAATTCAGAATAGGAGGGTGAGAATGGTGGCACAACTTGAAGAACGTAACCAGTGTCACTGAATTGTACATGTAGAAATTGTTGAATTGGTGTATGTTTTGCTGTGTATCAACAACAACAACAAAAAAAAAAGAAACAATACTGACAAGGGCAAGGGCCAAAGAAAGACAAACATCAAGGGAGAAAGCAAGGAAGGGTGTGCTATCAAGATTCAAAGGAAGAAAATACCAAGTAGAATTTCCTCCTGGCTCATTCCGATTAAATCACATGATTCTGGTGTTATGTTTTTCCTAGACTCATAATTTTGTTTGTTTATTTTTTTCATTTGACAACTGAATTATGCTCATTATTCGAACAAAATGACAAGTAATTGTGTGAGCTGAGATGAACAAAAATACATAGTTGATTTATTTAAGTGCTAGGAATAATAGTCAAAGAGTTTGACTAAAATTTGCTGCTAAAAACAGAACATTAGAGGCAATTTAAATATATTCAGTACACTCATTCCAGTTTCGTGCACGTTGAGTAGCTTCTTCAAGGTGCCATCAAGGGACCTCTCAGACATTCAAAATGCCAGCATTATATCATTAGCACGTTTCTGGTCAATGAGTTGAATAATGTAGAACTTATGAAAATGTGTATCGCCATTCTCTTTCAAATGAGCCTGTTATTACACCATTAACATAACTATATTAATCTAATTTTATTATTTTCAGTAGAGTGGAGTTTGGAAATATAAAACTACAAATGAGAGCCATAGGAGGAGAGGGGGTTTACACAAAATGTCATAAATTATAAAGCTTTGTTAAGGAATATCCTTGGTGACGGCCATGATATAAGAACATTAAGTAGTATCCATTTCATTTAAAAAGAAAAGAAGGGGAGAGAAAAAATCTTACACATTTTAACCATTTTATTTTGGCAGACTACATATGTTGGTAGTAGATAATTTGATCTCCTTTTTAGAACAGTTCAGTAGTTTGAATTCAGCTAATCATCTAAGCTATTTACCACCATGGGTTGTGGCAGGCTCAGATCAGAGCCCTGGATTCAGATACCTGGGTCCTACCCCCACCAATGGTGATTTCACTGGCCTGGAATCTAGGTGTTTAAGAGATCCCCAGGTGATTCTAATGTGCAGGCAAGGTGGAGAACCATGGCACCAAACATCACATATCCCACAAACAGATGTTAACATAATCTTATTTATAGTGATATTTAAAATGAGGTTTAGTTTCAAGTTAGGTTTTAAAGGTGCTTGTAAAAATCATGCAAATTACTGCAAAAGATGATTGCAAACTAAGCATTCTTCACAAACAGAGAAAGAAAACATGAAAATTAGTAGCTGCATCTTTACTCATCTTCTCTGAATAATTAATAGTTTATTACAAACCCCCCATGAACTGATTCTATGGGACTTCCCAAGAATGCTATTGGTGATACAAAAAAAAAGAAAAAAAAAACCCAATATCAAATCACTTGGGGGTAAACACATTTTTTATAGGTTTTTTTTTTTTTTTTTTTTTTATAGGGTTAATAGATTGCAAATCTCAAGGAGGGCAGAATTCCCTATGCGGCATGCAGTAAATATTTGTTGAATGATTGAAGGAACCATGGGTCTAAAGCTCGGCCTGGGGATCCTGTTAAAATGCAGACTCTGATTCAGTATATCTGGGGTGGAAATGCAAATTCTCAGCAGGGGTTCAACTGGGTTCATTCAAACCGGTTCATTCTGGTTTGAAACCCTAATTTAAAGTTCCATGAAATACACCTTGGAAAATGCAATTTAAGAATACATCTTTTAAAGCAATAATAATTCAGACCTGGAACCAAAATGTTCAGTTTTCAGCCAAAGACAGCTCTGCACATTCAACGTACCACCTGGCTTTTAACATTCTCTTCTGAATATATCTTTATAGCCCCTTTGAATATTTGGAAGTTTTCTACCAGAGGTACAGTGTAGTGGATAAGAGTACAAGCTCAAGAGCAAGAATCCTTGGGTTCACATTCAGCTTTTTTACTTAATCTTTCTGTGCTTCAGATTCCTCATCTGCAAAATGGAAGCTGTATCATTCTTATCTCATGGCATTGTGCTTGCTAAACTTTGGCCATTGTTAATATTATTGTAACCGAATGTTAAGATGACGTTTCAAAATGAGATGTCAAACTGCCAAATGAAGAATTCAAAGGAAATCCCTGAGACTCTATCCCATGACTTCTAAGTCCTCGAAAACAGTTGGAGAAAATGAAAGGGTTAATAGAAGAAAGAAGGAATATTTGTGAAGAGAGCACTTTAGAGACAGCCATTGTCCTCTTATCAGTCTCCACCACCCTACTTTGGGGTCTATCGAGAGGGGCTCTGATGAGTCTGCTTGGCCATCACAAGTGATGCGTCCCTGCACTTTAGAGGCCTCAGGACTGGGATCTGCCTCCAGCCCAGGAAATCTGGAGGATCAAAAAAAAAAAAAGGATCAGGGGTGGGTTAAATAACTGCTCTGGTGACAGATCCATCTGTTATCAGAATTTTTCAGGGCAAAGGACACAAGAATGTTTCCTGTGGACCAGACTTGGATGGAGAGCAACAGAGGGCCAGCATGGGGTCTGGTCCAGTGGGGGATCCTAGAGAGCAGCAGATGGGTCTGCCAGCATCAAGGGAACCACAGGAGGGAAGTCCCCGGCAAGAAGAATCACAAAGACTTCACAAAAGTGGCCCACAAGAAACAGAATCAGCTTTAATCCAAAAATTCCAAGATGAGTGTGATCATTAAGGTTGTATGTGAACCTGGCTGGGCCATGATCCTCAGTGGTTTGGCAGTTATGATGAAATTTTCACCCAGAGGCACCCAATGATCTCTGAGCAAATTTTAAAGAGCCAGGAAAGACAGAAATAAAGTTGATTTTTATGACAAACCATGAGTTCTGAGGTTAACACTCCAGAGACATAATAGGTTATAATTTTAGGGAGGATATTTTACCAACTTCTACAAATTTAGGGATGATAATTACATATCCTCAATTTTACATCCTTATCACTTAAAGTGTGATCCACAAACCAACACATCAACATTACCTGGGAGCTTTTTAGAAACGTAGAATCTCAGGCTCTACCTTCAACCTCCGGAATCAAATTACAGTCTGGCAAGATTCCCAAGTGGTTCACATGAACATTCAAGTTACAGAAATAATACCTTATACCACCAAACTGTCCATAAGAAAGTCTTTGTGAGATTTTGTTGTTGTTATTAGCTGCCCTCAAGTCAGCCCCCAAACCATGGCGACCCCATGCACAACAGAACAGATGCTGCTAGATTCCACACCATCCCCATCATCTGTTGTGGATGTTACCATAGTGATCCGTAGATTTTTCATTGACCAATCACCAGTCCTTTCTTCCTAGCCCATCTTAGTCTGGAAGCTCTGCTGAAACCTATTCAGCATCATAGCAACACGACAGATTGGCGATGGCCAGATGAGTGGTGGCTGAGCAGTTCCCACATGGAAGGCAAAAATTCTACCACTGAACTAGCAATCTCCAAATGTGAGATTTTAATACTTTATAATTATGACAAGAAAGAGCCCTGGTGGCACAGTGATTAAGCACATGGCTGCTACCTGAAAGGTCAGCAGTTCGAACCAACCAGGAGAAAGATGTGGCAGTCTGCTTCTGTAAAGATTATAGACTTGGAAACCCTATGGGGCAGTTCTACTCTGTCCCTCAGGGTTACTATAAATTGGAAACAACTCAACAGTAATGAGTCTGTTTGTTTTTTAATTATGACATATGGGCAAAATATTGAACAACACAGGAAGCATCAAAGGAAGATGAAAAGGATACACTGAGTCACTGTACCAAAAAGAATTGGTTGACATTCAACCATTTCAAGAGGTTGCATATGATCAAGAACCGATGGTATTAAAGAAAGAAGACCAAGCTGCACTGAAAGCATTGGCGAAAAACAAGACTCCAGGAATCAGTAGAATACCAATCGAGATGTTTCAACAGATAGAAGACAGCTACCTGGCCGACTGTGGATGAGATTCATATTTGTGCCCATTCGAAAGAAAGGTGATTCAAAACAGTGTGAAAATTATTGGACAATATCATTATTACTACATGTCAGTAAAATTTTGCTGAAGATAATTTAAAAACTGCTGCAGCAGTACATTGCCACATTATGAAAAATATTTTCACTTCTTTCTTTTTTCACTTTTTAATAAGTCTGCCAGAACTTCAAGCTGGGTTCAGAAGAGGATGTGGAATAAGGGATACCAGTGCTAATGTTAGACTGATCCTGACTGAAAGCAGAGAATACCAGAAAGATGTTTACCTGTGTTTTATTGACTGTGCAAAGGCATTCGACTGAGTAGATCATAACAGATTATGGATAACATTTCAAAGAATGGGAATTCCAGAACACTTAATTGTGCTTATGTGGAACCTGTACATTGACCAAGAGGCAGTTGTTCAAACAGAACAAGGGGATATTGCATGGTTTAAAATCAGAGAATATGTGCATCAAGGTTGTATTCTTTCACCAGATTTATTCAATCTGGATGCTGAGCAAATAATCCTAGAAGCTGGACTCTGTGAAGAAAAACACAGCATCAGGATTGGAGCAAGACTCATTAACGACCTGCAATATGCAGGTGGCACAACCTTCTTGCTGAAAGTGAAGAGGATTTGAAACACTTACTGATGAAGATCAAAGACCACAGCCTTCACTATGGATTACACCTCAACATAAAGAGAACATAAATCCTCACAACTGGACCCATAAGCAACATCGTGATAAACAGAGAAGAGATTGAAGTTGTCGAAGATTTCATTTTACTTGAATCCACAATCAACGCCCATGGAAGCAGCAGTCAAGAAATCAAATGACACATTGCATTGGGCAAATCAGTTGCAAAAGACCTCTTTGAAGTGTTAAAAAGCAAAGATATTACTTTGAGGACTAAGGTGCGCCTGATGCAGGCCATGGTATTTTCAGTTGCCTTACTCATATGTGAAAACTGAACAATGAATAAGGAAGACCTAAGAAAAATTGATGCCTTTGAATTATGGTGTTGGTGAAGAATATTAAATATACCATGGACTGCCAGAAGAAGGAACAGAACTGTCTTGGAAGAAGTACAACCAGAATGCTCCTTGGAGGCAAGGATGATGAGACTTTGTCTCATGTACTTTGGACATGTTATCAGGAGGGACCAGTCCCTGGAGAAGCACATCATGCTCGGTAAAGGGTCAGCGCAAAAGAGTAAGACCCTCAAAAATATGGATTGACCCTTAAGGCCGGTTGCCTTTCCTAAATCCCTATATTTCCCTGATGAATGAAATCTACATGAAATATTTTTTTCACTCCTTCTCCTGATTGAACTCACCTAGTAACTGTGGGTATTCCATTGCATTTAATCAGAACCACAATGAGCTCAAGCATAGCAACGATTTTAAGGTTGGAGCAGGACTAGGCTATGTTTTGTTCTATGTTACATAGGGCCGCTATGAGTCAGAATTCACTCTACGGCCTGTAACAACAACAGCAACATGACACAACCAGCCCATTAACACTGACATCATGAGGGATTTATATAGCAACGAATATGTTATAGCATTTTTTGAACTTACAAAGCACTTTATGATCTCATTTTATCTCTGTTATACTCATAGTACGCTTATGGATAACTTTCAATCTGATTTAGTTATTTCACGTATTATCTCATACAGTTAGTGCACATGCAACTGGTTGGACAAATAACAAGAAATCCGGTCTCTAATACCTGGTGATGCCAGGCTACCTTCCAGTACCAAAGGACGCTTAGATGGTTTAGTGTCTGTGATCAGGTAATAAATCTTAACCACTGTCATCAGGGCTCCTTGGGTAATATACATTTAGTAGCTCATCTTTCCAATATGGCCACAGGGATCCCAGATTCTGTGGATACTAAGTAAGAGACAGCCTCACAGATTACCATAGCCTCAGGAAAACTTGCTTGGGTGGTCTCATCAGCAGAAATGGAGACAAATTACTTGCTTTGGTTCTTTACTCTCCCTTATATCAGCCTCTCTCACTGACTGGGAAGTCCCTGGCTTCAAATCAAGAGGCAAATCACCACCTCAACTTCAGTGAGTGGATTTGAGGATGGAACTTATAAACATAAGTTTCACTTTGGAAAGCCAAATGAATTGCAACTGTACCAGGGAGTCTACCAAGGCCCATGCCAGGTGTGAGCAGCCTGGTGCATGGTGGGCACCAAATCAATATTTGTTGAATGAGTAAATAAGTCATAAATGAACAATTGAAATGAACTGGTCTAGAATTCATACCCTTAAGGCCAGTTTCCTTTCCTAAATCCCTATATTTCCCTGATGAATGAAATCTATATGAAATTTTTTTTTATTCCTTCTCATGATTGAACTCACCTAGTAACTGTGGGTATTCCATTGTATTTCATCAGAACGATAATGAAATCCACAAGATATAGGCCTGGATATTTAACTCTGGGTTCTATTACTTTTAGGCCATATAATCTTGGACAGTCACCTGACTTTTGGAGGCTCTATATCCTCCCTTGTAAAACAAGACTAGCGATGCCTTCTCTGTAGGGTTAGTATGTGATTTAAGTGGGTGGACATCTATGGAAGTTTGTAGCATAGTGGGTAAAAACAACAAAAAAAACCCATTACCATCGAGTCAATTCCCACTCATAGCGACCCTATAGGCAGAGTAGAACTGCCCCATAGAGTTTACAGGGAGCACCTGGTGGATTTGAACTGCTGACCTTTTAGTTAGCAGTAGTAGCTCTTAACCACTAAGCTACCAGGGTTTCTAGCATAGGGGGTGGTACATAGAAATTCCTCAATAACTCACTGTACATTTTTCATGACTTCACCCCAACCTAAATTGTTCCTCTGGCTTTGCTTGAACCTTATGCTTTCCTTACTAGATTCAAGGATAACTTGAAAATTCTCAGGATAATTTAAATTGTCTACTTTTATAAATCATTATTAAAGACAAGGCGTAAAAGTAGCTTTATTTTTCTACTTTTAATGTTACTTGTTTATTCATTCATACATCCATTCAAAAGTTACCTATTGAGCACTTAGTAAGCATTACACACAATCCCAATGTATCCAAGTAGAAATAAACTTCATTAAGAGAGAATTCTACAATGGGTACTACAAGTCAAAATGCTTGCTGCTGCTTCTGCTCTACATCAAGGATCATGTGCCTGGAAGTTTATCCACTTGTATACCAAAACAAATAGATCAATATTAAATATCTCAGGACTTGATATTGAATAAAAATACTCATGTACATGTCTCTTCATAAAAGAATCCTAATAAAACATATTTGAGTTGAAAATGCCAGATATATACATTAGGTCATATTTATGTCCAGTATTTTCTCGTTTTCTTCCCTAGAAAGAAAGCTCAAATGTTGGACTCTTTGATTCAAAACGGGACACCCATCAACTCTTTTTTAAACTTCATTTGGTGAGAAGAGGCATTTTCTAATTGTAATCTGAATTCTCCATGAGGTTAAACTACAGATGTCATGATTCCTCCTGGGAAAGACCATCAAATACCACACTGGCAACCTCACTCAGGACACTTAGTATAATCCTGCTCAACAATGAGTTGTTTGCAATAGGTACTAATACATCTATGCATACTTCAGATTCTACCTAAACAAAGGCATATACTTGAACTAAGAAAGGAACCAAATACCAACAGTCTATAGGGAGCTAGAACAGTATTTTCCACCACCACAGGTTGCCCTCAAGTTAGCTTCAACTCATAAAAACCCCATATGTGTCACAGTAGAACTGTGCCCCATAGGGTTTCCAATGGCTGATTTTTTTTTAAAGAACATCACCAGGCCTTTCTTTCAAGCAACCTCTGAGTGGACTCAAACCTTCAACATTTTGGTTGGCAGCTGAGGTGTTAACTGTTTGCACCATGCGAGGACAGTACACTATTTCAGGAATTGGATTAGTAAAAATGATTTAGTTTTGGTTGTAAGTGACTATAACATCTATCTTCTGGGGTGGGAAAACAACTAACTAAAAAAACCTAACCTCTAAATCTTATAGACACTTTCAACCACAAAGGTAGAAAATGGAACTGAAAAACAAACCTGAGAAAGAAGGTACACTTTCGAGGATGAAATACTAAGTCTGGTGACCATGAAGGTGAATAAACCCAGTTTAGGCAGCAGCTGTAGATAGCAAAGAGAGACAGAACTTCTGATTAGAAGAGCCATTAGCAAGGGATTGGACTGAGCAGAAAGGTGAGGGGATCCTTACACGGAATGCAGGAGGAGAGCTTCATGCTGCCTTTGGATTGTGCTGCATCTCTGAGTTTTAGCAAATAAAAGAGAATATTCCAAAGAGATCGGATGAAGAGAGTCCACAAAAGTTTAAGCAATGCTTTGTGGGAATCCCTGGGTGGTGCAAACCATTAAGTGTTCAACTACTAGCCAAAATATTGGCAGTTCAAACCCACCCACGGGCACCTTGAAAGACAGGTCTGGCAATCTGCTTCCGAAAGTTCACAGCCTTGAAAACTCTATGGAGCAGTTAGTTCTACTCTGCACACATGGAGTTGTCGTGACTCCAAATTGACTCTACGGCAACTAGCAACTAACAGCAACCAGAGTGTTTAAACAATGCTGTGGAATGGTACTTCATCCTATTTATCAGGCAATAGAGTTTTTCAAAGTACTTCCACAGGGCACCCCAACCTCAAATCTAGCATGAAGTAAGGCAGTGTTCTTGCTCATGATTCAGATGAGTCACCTGCCCTCCCCAGCATTCTGCCCGGCACAGACCAGGTGTTCTGTAAATATTTACTCAGTGAATGAGACTGGGCTGAAACAGAATTTTGTTTAGGCTTATTCTTATCCCAGGATTTAATGGAACCCTTTTTATAAAATAAAGACAATTTTATTAGTTTTCTTTCTCTTAGAGGAACACACACATACACGATCTGAAAGATAAAAAAAGTTATCTTTCAGATCGTGTATGTGTGTGTTCCTCTAAGAGAAAGAAAACTAATAAAATTGTCTTTATTTTATAAAAAGGGTTCCATTAAAATTAGTAGTAGTTTTTCACATTATTAAAACAGAAGATCCAATGTATAAATGAAACTAAAAAATTTATTTCAGTTTAAATTGTATTTGAAGTAATAAAATGAAAAGCTAACTGTGGTACCCAAGTGTCATGGATTGAATCGTGTCCCCCAAAAGTATCTGTCAACTTGGCTATGCCATGATTCTCAGTGTTGTGTGATTGTCCACCATTTTGTCATCTGATGTGATATTCCTGTGTGTTGTAAATCCTGCCTCTATGATGTTAATGAGGCAGGATTAGAGGCAGTTATGTTAATGAGGCAGAACTCAATCTACAAAATTAGGTTATGTCTTAAGTCGATCTCTTTTGAAATATAAAAGAGAGAAGCCAGCAGAGAGACAGGGGGACCTGATACCACAAGAAACAAAAGCCAGGAGAATAGCATGTCCTTTGGACCCTGGGTCCCTGCAATGAGAAACTTGATGACAAAGACCTTCCCCCAGAGCCAACAGAGAGAGAAAGCCTTCCCCTGGAGCTGGCATCCTGAATTCAGATTTCTAACTTCCTAGGCTGTGAGAAAATACATTTCTCTTTGTTAAGGCTATCCATTTGTGGTTTTTCTGTTATAGCAGCACTAGAGAACTAAAGGAAACCCTGGTGGTGCAGTGATTAAGAGCTGTGGCTGCTAATCAAAAGGTCAGCAGTTTGAATCCACCAGTTGCCCCTTAGAAACTCTATGGGACAGCTCTACTCTGACTATAGGGTCGCTACAAGTTGGAATCAACTCAACAGCAAATGGATAGATAACTAAGACACCAGGTGCCACTCATCTCCCTCTTTCTCTGGTATTTCTTACCCAGAGAGTAAATGTACAAGTACAGAGAGGAAATAAAGTACATCTCGGTAAATCTGGACAAGTAGCCGATACTCTCCAATACAGCTCTTACGGAAGCCAGGTTGGAGAACACAGTTTAGGCCAGGAGACCTGAGTAATTCCTCCGGTTTTCTCCACCCTAAGGTGTTGCTTTACCACTCGAATCACAGGGTGTGCCACTGCCACTGCAGTGAGAACTAGAAAAACCAAATCCATTGCTGACCAGTCAATTCTGACTCATAACGACCCTATAGGACAGAGTAGAACTGCTCCATAGGGTTTCCAAGGAGCAGCTGGTGGATTTAAGCTGCCTGCTCTTTGGTTAGTGGCCAAGCTCTAAAACACTGCACCACTGTGCTCTTAATCATCGCCATGCAGTAAGAGACCAGTCCAAACCCCTTCTCAGTAGCAAGGAAAAGGAAGGAGACAGACAAGGTAGAACACATTTGTCTGCTTGTCTGTGCAAATCTGCCTCATTCCTCATTAGCCTCTGTGCCAGCAGCCAAAGTCAGGAAAACTCAGAGGGAAGATGGCAGGGCCACTTTCTACCCAGGGAAAAAGGTTCTGCCTCTCTTACCATGGCAGAGCACAGACCAAGAAAGAAGAGAAAAGAACATACACCAAACATGAACTACTGCTTTTAACATCATGACCCTGCCCAGGAGGGAAAATATGACTCAACGCTCATTGTAGCACTATTCACAATATCCAAGAAGTGGAAAGAGCCTAAATGCCCACCAACAGATGAGTGGATAAACAAAATGTAGTAGGTACATACAATGGAATTTTACTCAACCATAAGGAGAAGTGAAGGCCTGATACATGCATGCTACAACCTGGATGAACCTTATGCTAATTGAAATAAGTCAAAAGGACAAGTATTGTTTGATTTCATTTATATAAAATATCTAGAATAAGCAAATGTGTAGAGACCAAAGTTTTTAGTGCTTACCAGGGTCGGGTGGGAAGAAGAGCAAAAATTCAATGCTTTGGGGACACTAAGTTTCTGTTAATGGTGAAGGGAAAATTGGGGAACCAATAAAGATGATGGCTGAGCAACATGATGAATGTAATTAATGTCACTGAACTGTACATGTGAAGATTGGTGAAATGTCATATAATTTGTAACATATATTTACCAAAAAAAAAAAAAAAAAGAGTGATGATTAATGTGAGATTCTAACCAATCAGATTAGCCATTGTCCCTAGAGACAGAAAGCTAAGGATGTGGTTACGGATATGGAGAGAAAAGGCCAGAATCTTTACATTTGTTGCCAGAGGCTTCCACATGAGGGAAGGAGAGACTAAATTTCCCTTTATGTAGTGTCATAGCTATTGATCAAGTTTCTATCTAGACATTCTAGTCAGGGTTTCCTGGATTCATGGGATGGAGTTCACTCAAATCAAAGTAGGGAAAAAAGGGAAGGTTCTCGAGAAAAGCTAAATAGCAAGTTCTCAAGAAGGACAAAAGCCAAGTTAGTTCTCAGAAGCTAAGCATATTTTCTCTCTCTCTCAGACCCTCCCTTACTCACTTGCTAATCTGCTCCCTTCTCTATCTTCCACCTTCCTATCTTAGTTGGCTCCCTCTGCTTAGTCACAGAGTTTGGCCTAACGCCAAGCACCAATTTGCAAAGAGCCTAAATGGATAGCTCAGCTCCCAAGTCCATATGACCTTTTAGGTCCAGCATCCACCATCAATTGACAACTCTTCTCTGTGACATTTAGTTCATACCTCATCAGACCAGTTAGTTCATCTTTAGGTCTCTAGAGAGAAATAATCCTGTTCCTGCATATACTAACCTCTCAGGGGTCCTATAAATGAGGCTTTTAAACATATGAGGCATAAACCACTGGCCAGGACTGGTCCGATCAGTGGGCAAAAATGTGGACACTGAGGGCAGCAGAGGCCACAGGTAAGAACTCCTCTATCAGCTGCCAGGATGCCTAGTGCATTTAGCTGCTCTATATAGTACTGTCTTAGTCATCTAGTGCTGCTGTAACAGAAATACCACAAATGGATGGCTTTAACAAAGAGAAATTTATTTTCTCACAGTAAAATAGGTTAAAAGTCCAAATTCTGGGTGTCAGCTCCAGCAGAAGGCTTTCTCTTTGTTAGGTCTGGAGGAAGGTCCTTGTCTTCAACCTTCCCTTGGTCGAGGAGCTTCTCAAGCACAGGGACCCCAGCCCCAAAGGATGCTCTCTGCTCCTGGTGCCGCTTTCTTGGTGGTATGGGGTACCCCCTCTCTGCTAGCTTCCCTTTCCTTTTCTCTCTTGAGAGATAAAAGGTGATGCAGGCTACAACCCAGGAAAACTCCCTTTACATTGAGTCAGGGATGTGACCTGGTAAGGGTGTTACAATACCACCCTAATCATCTTTAACATAAAATTACAATCATAAAATGAAGGACAACCACACTATACTGGGAATCATGTCCCAGCCAAATTGACACACACACTTTTGGGGGGACATAATTCAATCCATGACAAGTACCTTCTGCTCTACCAATCCTAGTCTAACAGAACTGGTTGATAGCAATGACTTCTATCTAATTAAATTGTCTAAGCAAAATTTTTATTTATAATGTGTTTCCTGTTTCTCTTGATTCTTTTTTCATAGAATAATCTACAAAGATGAAAAAACAGACTTTATTTGAAAAGAGTCAATTATCAGTGAACAGAATAATTTTAACATTACTATCAGGAATTTTTCATTTTTTTAGCTTTCTTTTAGCTAGCTTTTAGATGAAATTACTGATTTGGCTAAGTCGGTGAAGAGCTAAATGCTGTTAAGGTGCAGCACATATTCCACTTGTATTTGTTTTGTTATTTTAAACAAAATGAAGGGTGGTCATGTTTTCCTGTCATTTTTCCAGATCTCGGTGAAGTATGCACAAAGATGCAGACATAGATGATTTCACTTGGTAATTTTATAATTATCAGAGCTGCTGGTATATTTATTTCATATTCATGTCTCTTCCCTTCATAAACACCAGCAAAAAATTTTTAAAAACAGTTGCTATCAAGTCGATTCCAACTCATGGTGTCCCTATATGTGTCAGACTAGAACTGTGCTTCATAGGGTTTTCGATGGCTATTTTTTTGGAAGTATATCACCAGGCCTTTCTTCCAAGGCATCTTCGTGTGGACACGAACCTCCAGCTTTTCTGTTAGCAACCAAGAGCTTAACTATTTGCGCATAAACACTCTATAGTTCAATAAACTATGTAAGAGAATGCGATTCAAATCAGAGTAAGAGAGTTCATTTAAAGCTTACTTTTTGTGAGCAGCATTAGAAATACAATTTTTAAAATATCATTGGAAAGGAGCAGTAACAAATAAGCATAACCTAACACAGTGCCCAACCCATGACAGGCACTCTAATTATCTGGCTGAACAGGAAAGACAAGACACATTCATATATATATATACATATATATATATATATATATAAAATAACGTTTTTTATGCATGAGAGATAGAAGAACATGTATTATATTCAAGGGATTCCAAAGATGATAGATGAATAACATCAATTAGCTGCTCCAAAGGTAGAAAAGTAAAGGAAAATCATTTAAATCAATGTACAAATGTTTTCATTCTCTGTTATTGATTTGAACAAAAAGGAAAGACTAAAACATAAGCAAAGTGCAGGTTTAATGTATCAAGGAAGGAGGGGATTTTAATTAAATTTGCAAACAATAAATCTTATTTAAGTATGAATGCCTCTTTGGAAGAAATTAATAATAAAAAAGTATAAGTAGAAAAAATCAACAGCATTGAAAAAAATCAGAAAAGGAAAAATTATTTTATAAAGACAGATTTTTCCAGCACAATAAATACTAATAATGCAGTAGCAGAGAAACATAAGAGGAAGTCAGGGGGGAACCAGCTTCACAGTAATAGGTTTACAGATAGAGAAACTATCTAAAAGAACCATTGGGAAATTTCCTGGCATAATGTGGGTTAACAGAAGCTGAAAGTGACATTTATTTTACAGAAAAGATACCCACCAGCGTATGGCCTGTGCATAAGAAAGGCCTGTTTAGATTCGACATTTCCTTCTCGTTGAATCCCTTGAGGGGAGCTAAATATAAATTAAGAATTTCAACTAATTTTTTTTTTTATAATCTTTAAATTGTATTTATAGCAAGAAGTATATAAAAGATGAAAGGTCAAAGAAAAAGATAATAACTTATTTCCAAAAATATATCTATCAAAGTGCTTGAGGAGCCCTGGTGGCACAGTGGTTAAAGTGCTCGGCTGCTAACCTAAAGGTCAGTGGTTGGAACCCACGAGCTGCTACTCTGGAGAAAGATAAGATGACAGCCTTGGAACCCCTACTCTGTCCTACAGGGCCACTATGAGTCAGAATAGATGGCAGTGGGTTTTGGTTTTTATCTAAGTGTTTCAAGTTGTTCTAAGTCTTTAAAAACATCTCTAAAATGACACAGCATCAACAATAAACAAAAAAATGATGATACCATCCCCCCAACCTGTTGCTGTCGAGTCACTTCCGACTCATAGCAGCCCTATCGGACAGAGGAGAACCGCCCTGTAAGGTTTCCAAGGAGCAGCTGGTAGATTCAAACTGCCCTGTATCCCCAAGTAAATCCCTTTTCTGTTTGATAACGGAGATAAAAAGAAAACATCATAAAGCTATTCCGAGCTCACTAGAACTCTTAACTTTAAAAAATGTGGAAAAAGAATAATTTTCTATGAGGCAAATAATTCAAAAATCAGGCATTTTTAAATGAACATTAATTCTTCCATATCACCATAATTGTAATTTGCTAATTTACTTCAGAAGCAAATACCATTTCTCATGAGTGGCCTGATACATTTAATGCCTCTATCCTCCCTGGCAGATGCCTACTTTTCTACACACTTGATCTGTTCCTTACAATGCAAACTCAAAATTAACTTGAAAAGAACAAAGTTAAACCTTATCTTCACCCACAAGAATGACTTTAAACATAGTGGCAACCATGCCATACGAAAGAGATATGATTTCATACTTAGTTGAACTATCATTTAAAAATACTTTGAAGTAACTAGCTCTTTAAAAATTCAAGGTTAAGGTGTTTCTGGTTGAATAGTTAAACTAGCATTGAAGCCAACACATGGTCTCTTTTTTATTCTGCTTTATTTTTAGTGATGTTGTACCAAACATCTGTGGGGCATTTCTACTCTGTCCTATAGGGTTGCTATGAGTTGGAATCGACTCGACGGCACTGGGTTTATACCAAACATCTCTCTAAAATGTTACAAATCATATAGACCTCTGCATTTTACTTTTTAAGAGAATGAGGGTTGGTGGTTTCCCAGCCTTCTGACTTTTTCACTATCTCCATTACTCAGTAATTATTTGATAAATGAATAAGTGGGGAAAAAAGGAAGAACGGGAGAGATGGAGGGAGGATAGAAAGAAGGAAGAAAATAAAGGAAGGAAGAAAAAGAAAGGATGAAGGGAGAGATGAATTTTTGTGTTTTAAAAGTGCTGACCATATCTGAAAAAATGGGCTTCCAGAAATTTTTTTTTTTCTTGAGGCCTACCTAAAATTTCTTTAATATATAGCAAAACCTTTTATACCAAAATCAGTGGAACAATTTGAAATGTAAATAGTCTGAGTTTCTATGACAAGTTTAATTTCATTTAGCAGTATTTCTCAAATTGGTCAATGACTGGTGGTGGGTGACCTTAGGTCACAGTTTGCCTGGGACATTGCTGGTTTGTACCTATTGGTCCAGAGTAATTATTAGCAGCTGTAGCAATCCAATTTATACTCAAGTGTCCTGGTTTGGAAAATAATTTATATGGTGAGTCGTACAATGACTAGATGCATTTAAAACTCCTGATTCTTATTAAATGTAGAGATCCCTGGGTCCTACCTTGAACCTAATAAATTAGGACCTCTAAGGAGCAGTCCAGGAATATGCATTTAACAAGCATCCTACGGGCAAGTGTTGTGAATACTAAAGATTGAGAGCCACTTCACTGAAATATAATAGAGGATATTAGGTTTCAGTGGGAAGAAAGCTAGAAAGGTCAATAAATGAAGGGACACAGGAAAAGGAAATGTCATGGAATAATATCCCTAAAGCCATGGACATTTAATTTTGCTTATTTGGCGGGTTTCTCTGTGGCCTGTGTCCACTGCCGCCAGAACAACTCTCATTGTTTCCAAGGGCAACAAGATGAGGAAAATGGTACTGACACTAGAGAGCTAGCACGGAAGGGCTTCATCCAGCTTCTGTATTTACATGTGTGTTTTGACCCTACACATCTGCACTTCTGTCCACCTGACCCGGCTGTCTCACTAGGTTAGCTGCTCTAGGCTACCTGGAGAAAACTGATCACTCCAGATGACTTCCTCCCATGCCATCTCCTCTGCAGACCCACAGTTTAAGCTTAGGAAGATATATAATTGTTCCAGTAGTGCTGATTTGTCCCACCAAAGAACTAAGGGAAAGGGGAGAGCAGTATAACCCCATGACTGAAAATATTAGCTTGGAAGACTTCTTTTCTTCTTCACAAATACTCCATGATTTGTAGTTAAAATCGAGCAACCTCATCTAGGATCCTAGTCTGCATAGGTAGTCTTTAGTTTCCATACTATTTAGTTAATGTTCTTTGGTTACAAGGAACAGAAAATAAGCCTGGTAGCTTAGGCAAAAAGGGAAGCTTATCAAAAGGATTCTAGAGCATCTTAGAAAATCCAAGGTAGGAGTGAAGGACAAAGGCTCAAAAAGATGAGAAATGGGGAATCTCCAAGACTTCAGCAAGAGTTTACAGATCTTTCTCTAGAATTTGCTGCTAATGTGACTTGGATTCAATGGCTTCCCATGTTCTATCTTTCCATTACAAATATTAATCACTGGGACACAGGCCATAGATGGCAACCTCCAGACAAGTATTTATGGCCCAGTGGACAGAATCACACAGCACACATGTGATCTCCTTAGAGGCTTATGTCTGTGTACAAAGGAATAAGCCCCCCAAGAAAAAAGAAATCGTAGTTAGCCATACAGTTACCCCTATAGCCATCTGCTACAATCCGCCCTCTAGTTTCCCAGAACACACCTAAACCAAACCAAAAAAACCCGTTGCCGTCGAGTGGATTACAACTCATAGCGACCCTATACGACAGAGTAGAGCTGCCCCATAGAGTTTCCGGGGAATGCCTGATGGATTCTAACTGCTGACAGTTTGGTTAGCAGCTTTAGCTCTTACCCACTATGCCACTAGGGTTTCCAGAACACACCTAGATAACATTATATATGGAAGAAAAAAAGAGGAAAATAAAATAAAAATTTTTTTTAATTATTGTAGTTCTTATTTAAAAAGGAAATGTGAGCTAAATAGTATGCTTAGCAGCAAACAAAGAAATACCGGTACAAGCTACAGTCCTCCATTCTGCAAGAAATCATAAGACTGCTGCTGATATGTAAGATGTACCCCTTCTCTACTTGTTCCAAGTTCTCTTGGCTTTCCGCCAGCCCCTCAGCTTGCCAAGACTCTTTGCCCTGATTGCTTAAACAACTCTAAATGCTCAGGTGACAGTCTCAGCTCCCAATTCAATGGAATCAACTTATTTTTAATCTTTGGATGGAGTTTCTCCCTTGGGTACTAAATTCTGTAGGCTAAAAATTTAAAGGAATGAGAAGCAAAAATTCTGAGACTGAGGCAGTAGGTTTGATTATAAAAGGTTCCTTCACTCATAGGTTCCCAGATTCTGGTTGGGGAAAGCAATATCAAATGTATTGGCCACTGGTTCCACCCAAATTCTACATCCTACAACTTAGCACCCCAATGTCACTGGTGCTACTTCTCAGATGGCCTTGTGACTACGTCTTTAATAGGTCATTCCAGTGAAGCTTAGTTTCATCAGGATGATTGTGTATTTATATGATAAGACCAGTTTAGCCATGCAGTGAGGTCATTGGTCAGAAGCCAAATATGGAAGCCTGGTGGTGTTTTAGAGGTATATAAGAAAGGAAAGCACATACAAATCCAGAAAGACTATTCCAATGACAATAACCACATGATTCGGGGCATTCTCAACTCAAAATAATTCACCAGTTACAGGGTAGTGGACTGGGTCCCCTAAAAGTACAGTGCTGGTAACAGTATATGAATCAGACTTGAAAGAAAATTTATGGCATTGAGCCAAGATTCACCTCCACTCTGGCTACCATAGCTATTGTGTCCATGAACCTGTGGACCTGTGGACCAGCTGGGGAAGGAAGATGATTGACCCCCCTTGAAGGAATCATTTTGTTCTCCTGGTTATTAAACCTCTTCTGCAATGATGAGCTATTGGTGAGCATTCACATGCACACAGGTATTCTCATAGTCTGGGCCCATTCTTAATGGTCTGTCTATCTTGTCCTAAAACCGCCTTGTCATCAATTCTTTGACCTTGATCATTCTAAGTCCCTGACAATCTAATCAGACCAGGACTAAAAATCACCCAGTACGCACTCATTCAGCCTTAACCATCTCTAAAATGCTTCCGCTGTCCCAAGCCCCCTGCCCGAGTATATCCCCCTCATTGTCGAAGACACTCTCTAGTCCCTTCTCAGAGACACTTCTGACCTCCCCACAATCCAGCAACCAAAGTGTTAATGTCTGGCACAACAGGGGTCTTCAGGACCCTGCTTGGGTGCTATATTACAGTTGATCAGTGTCCTTGCCTTACTTGTCAAATATCTTGAACATCGCTTCTGAGCCAGATTATCAGCTCAGGAATTAATGCAGACCCTGACCTCAGGTAAACACTAAAATTTCTGCCCAAATTTTAACCACTGTGCTTTTAATTCTCAATTGTACTTCAGGGCCACCCTGAAGAACAGCAGCTCCTGCTCACATCTGACTGGTGCCAGCATATCATTCAAAGCCATCTGTACACCAGGTTCAAGTTTCTTTATCCCTAGTCCACTAGTCGTGGGAAACTCCCCATGAGGTGTAAGGAAGAAAGAATAAGGTAGCAGGAGTGCTACTGCCTGCTCATACAATTTACCTTTGTCTTCAGGCTTACTCACCAGCCTGGCCCCATAAGTTGCTCTTGCACTTCTCTGGAACACTGTTGGGATGCCCAGTTTTATGGCTAAGTACATGAGACAACACTCAGTTCACATCGAGCATCAAGGTAATGTGACCATCTTATGCCAGGTGGCTGGGTGATTCAGTCTAAGCCATGAATCAGTTCTCAAAATAAAGGATCATCTGCTGAGGGGCCTTTGTGTTTCTAAAACACCAGGTATCTCCTCTGTGATGGTCTTCTTGGGACTTGTCCTGGGCACCATATGGCGCTCTAATGGGCCACAGTTTGATCTAGCAGCACTGGATCCACTAGCTCATAAGGGTCAAGGGGCAGAGTTGCTTGATCTTCAGCCTGGATCATCTGGAGAGACCCCTCTCCATTTGGGCCCCACTCAAAACTGGCAGCTTTTTTGGGATCATTCAGGAAAAAGAGCAGAGCATGACACCCAAAAGTGGCAATTAAAAAAAAAAAAAAAAAACCAGCCTCTTGCCATCGAGTAAATTCCAACTCAAACTGACCCTATAGAACAGAATAGAACTGCCCCATGGAGTTGCCAAAGCTGTAACCTTTACAGAAGCAGACTGCCACTGCCACATCTTTCTCCTGCAGAGCATCTGGTGGGTTTGAACTGCCAACCTATTGGTTAGCAGCTGAGTGCTTAACCACTGTACCACCAGGGTTCCCTTTAAAAGTGGCACTAAACAAACAAACAAAAAAAAAACCCAAACCAAACCCATTGCCATCAAGGGGATTTCGACTCACAGCAACCCTATAGGACAGAGTAGAACTGTCCCATAGGATTCCCAAGGAGTGGCTGGTGGATTCCAGCAGCTGACGTTTTGGTTGGCAGCCAGCTCTTTTATTTATGTATTTATTGTGCTTTAGATGAAAGTTTACAAATCAAGTCAGTCTCTCATACAAAAAGTTATAAACACACCTTGCTATGTACTCCTAGCTGCTCTCCACCTAATGAGACAGCACACTTCTCCTCTCTACCCTGTATTCCCGTGTCCATTCAACCAGCTCCTGTCCCCCTCTTCCTTCTCATCTCACCACCAGACAGGAGTTGCCCACACAGTCTCAAGTGTCTACTTGGGCCAAGAAGCTCATTCCTCACCAGTATCATTGTCTATCTTATAATCCAGTCCAATCCCTGTCTGTAGAGTTGGAGCAGTCAGCTCTTAACCTCTGTGCCACCAAAATTCAATGAGGCCCCCAAACACTGCGCCTGGTAGATTCTCTTTAAAAAGTTGTGAACAAATGATTCATTATCTCATACAAATTACAAACTCAATGACTTACTTTAAATTGCTAACATTTCAAATACTGCTATGTTACCTTAATCAAATTTGGTGATTATTTTTGTCCCGCTTCACTTCATCCATTCATTCATTCTTATTTAAACTCCACCTTCTTAACAAAAAGGATTGGAAGTACCTTGTCCTGTCATATTTTTGCTTTCTCCTAATAAAATTGTAGAAAAAAATTATAGAGTAAGATCCAAACCAAACCAAACCCACTGCCATGGAGTAAATTTTGGCTCCTAACAATGCTATAGGACATAGTAGAACTGTCCTATAGGTTTCCAGGAAACGACTGGTGGATTCAAATTGCCGACCTTTTGGTTAGCAGCCAAATCTTAACCACAGCACCACCAAAAGACCACAGAGTAACATAACATCTAATAAAGTTCAAGTAAATTAATGACTTAGCACCATTCAGTTTCTATGTTATGAATCCATATGTGGGTATCTGTCCATTTTGAAAACTATTTAAGGATCATTCAAAAACTCATAGAAGTTTTAGCTCTGGTGTGAACTAAATAAAATCAATATTGCCCTACATAGGTGGGAAAAGGAGCCCTGGTGGCACGGTGGTTACAGCGTTCGGCTGCTAACGGAAGGTTAGCTGTTTGAATCCCCCAGCTGCTCGGAGGGAGAAAGAAAGATATGGCAGGCTGCTTCCCAAAGATTTACAGCCTTGGAAACCCTATGGGGCAGTTCTACTCTATCCTGTAGGGTCATTATGAGTCAGAACGGACTCAACAGGCAGTGGGTTTTTTGATTTAAGTGGGAAATCATTCTTGCCTCCTTTTGGAGCCATAAAAGCAAACATTTTTTAAATGCAAATGTCTATCAGTAATTTTTAATAAATCACTTGTCAACTCTCTTTCACAAAAATTAGAAGTAAATTAATATTTATATTCTCAAGTCTTTTTCAAGCAGTTTTAATACAAATTGATTTCGAGCACATCCAAGAGATGCCTCCCTTCATTTATTTCTACTACACGTATTTACCATCTACTGCAAGACCCAGTCAACAAGCCATCAAAGGGCTTGTAGTCTAGTGGGGTAAATAAATAAGTAGACATAAACTTCACTATAACCTGACAAATTCTAAGACAGGACTAACCAGAGGATGCTGTGCTATTGGGCACCAGGGAAGACTTATCCAAAGGAAGCAAGACCCAGTCAACAAGCCATCAAAGGGCTTGTAGTCTAGTGGGGTAAATAAATAAGTAGACATAAACTTCACTATAACCTGACAAATTCTAAGACAGGACTAACCAGAGGATGCTGTGCTATTGGGCACCAGGGAAGACTTATCCAAAGGAAGTGATATTTAAGTTGAGGTCTAGAGAACATGTAGGAGCCATCCAGATCAAGGAGCAAATGGAAGAGCGTCTTCTGGGCAGGGCAAACTATATGTACAAAGCCCAGAAACCATGGAGAGCAATTCCTGACCAACAGAACTGAACTTCAAAAAATTTATCAATGACTTTAAATAATTTATTTTTGTAATTACATCATATATATTTCAAAAATTGCAGTCTTTGTCAAGCAGGTTGTTTTGTCTGTAAACATTGCTTTTTAGGGATTTGAATCCTAATATCCTTTGTATTAACCACTAAAGTCCCTTGGAGTTCTAGAACCCAGATTGAGAATCATTGCTTTAGAATATAAACTTCATGAGAAATGAAGATCTAACCCAACATCGTGGGGCAAATGGATCAGTTAAGTTAAAGACTGAGCTGCAATACTATCCAAAATTGTAGCAGTTTAAAAAATATTGAACTTTATTTCCCTTTCATAAAACAATCCAGGCAAGAGAACCAGGGCATTATGAAAGCTCAGGGATTCAGGGATCCAGGCTCCTTGGCAACCCCAACATGTTGTCCTCGCCTACATGGTAAAAGCTGGTCGTTGTTCCAGCCAGTGGGAAAGGGGGGAAGAAAAGGTGTGGTGAATTTCTTTCAAGAATATGACCCAAAATTACACACATCTCTTCCAGCCACAACCTATTGGCTAAAACCTAGTCACGTGGCCATATCTTAAGCCAGGAAAGCTAGAAAAATGTAGCCTTTACCTAGACAACCATGGGCTCAGCTGAAACTTATAGGAACAGGGAAAAATGAACATTGGGGAATTGACTGGCTGCCTCTGCTGAAGCAAGTTAGTGACAGACTTAAAACTATAAGAGACGCACATCAGATTGGGAGATCGGAGATATGGGCTGTAGTCTTAATTCAACCTTCTTATTACATGAGCAAACCAAATATTTGGCCCATGTTTCACACAATTAGCTTTACTATCTGAGCATGAGTTCTCAGTAACTCTTCTAAACTGTCCCTGTGAAGAAAGACAAAGAGATTATCAAAGACCTAGAGAGTTCCATCCTAATTTTCCAGTTAAATCCTGTTCTTTACTAAACAATGTCTGACTCTTTGAGGGCTCATCAGCCATATGTCTGCTAAGGCCAGGGCACAGCTATGAACTGTGGGCCAAGGCTTTCCCAAGCTCTGGCACTGTTCCTAGTCAGAACAGGATTATATGCAATGATATATGACAGACAAAAACCTCCACCTGCAGTGACTAAGATGTCCCATTTTGATGCCATCACCACCATTTTTCTTGAAGAAGTTCCAAAGAATACTGGGGGTGAAAGGGTAGGGAGCTACATTATTTGCATGGAAATCTACGCTGGTTTAACAATGAAAATAATCACCTTTCTCCTCAGTGTAAAATAAGCCTCCTCTTCTCATAATAGCCTTAATTTTGAAGGGAATGGGAGTTTTAATTAACAAAAGTCAATGCAACTAATTAAACATTTGCTCTGTTTTCACACACGCACACACACAAGTTGGCTTAAATATATAACTAGCTCTGCTAAGAATATAACAAAAGGCTTTGTTTTGCTACAGAAAACACACATGACCACATGAATTAAACCAAAATTGGCCAAGATACTTAGCCCAAGTTCTTATGTACATGCAATCTCTCCGTAAGTAGGCAATAGAGGGGATAAATGACTATTTTTGCTAATAAAATTTAGCTTAACCTTTAAGTTTTTAACACTAACAAAACCAGTAATAATTTCTAAAACATCAAAATTTTCAAAGTTCATTCTTACAGATTATCTCATTTTCATCTCTCAGCCAACTCTAAAAGGAAGTTTTTTTCTTATTAATGAACTGAGCTTTGGAGAGCTTTGTATGTATGGCTTTTATTACATACAATGATAATAATTATAGCTTAAACTCTATCTTAGCATCTTACTATGAGGCAGGTACAATGAGTACATGTGACGCTGCCAAAGATGAGTCAGGAAATGAAAGGATTTCAGAGCTGTAGGGGACTATAAATATCTGTCTAGAATGAACTGTAGAGCACACATTTGCATTATGGAGCCCATTCGCCAAGAGGAAGAAGGGCATTTCGCCTCATTTGCTCGGTTTTGGCTAAGTGTGTAATACCACTAAAGTGGATTGCATTACATGTAGATATACGTAGATTGTATGCAGCTGTTATGTAGTAGGGATTACACACACACATATATTTCTCTGGGTTGCACAAGCAGTTTGGAATTGGCCACTTATCTACAGGTTGGCAGTTCAAACAAATCCAGAGGCATTGTGGAAGTAAGGCCTGGCAATCAGCTTCCATAAAGATTACAGCCAAGAAAACCCTATGGAGGAGTCCTACTATGTCACATGGGGTCGCCACGAGCCAGAATCAACTTGACAAGGGGTTTGGTTCTTGGCTGGTGTATTAGGAATACGACACTACTCCAGTCACATTAGATGAACTACACGGCAATCATCTAATTCATTTCAGACTAGGAGAGAGAAAAAAGTAACGTAGTAAACACTGAGATCTTAGAACTATCCTCAAAAGAGTCCCTTAAGACATCACAAATGTTCTCTCCTGAAAGTTATTTTCTATACGGATTATTCCTGTAAGTAAATTGCACACTAAAAATAAATTTCAGAATGTCTCAGAAATTAGTGTTTTTTTTTTTAAAGAATTCTGTTAGAAAGTTGGGACCACAATACCTAACTCTTTTATATTTTTGGTTTTTACCGAAGGTTCAGATTTGGAGGGAGCTTGATTGTTTTCCCTTCAGTGACATCCTCCATTAATATTAGTTGCTCAGGACAAACCTTCATTCCACTCCTCTGTTGTCATTAAGTCTCAATTCCTTATGACTCATTATTGTCTGTGTTTGTGTCAATCTAAAAGGATTGTTTTGATAGGTAAACAGTTTGCATCTTATTTCACGAAGATATGGATGTTTGTTAAGGTTAAGATGTTATAAACTAGAGGAAACTTGCAAAATATTTGTGCAAGAGGAACTTTCTTTTTACCATCAAAAGGTATCCAATGTAGTACAGAGTAAGGTGTATATAAACTTATATGTGACAGTCTGACTTGATTTGTAAACATTCACCTGAAGCTCAATAAAAGTTAATAAATAAAAAAAAAAAAGAATGAAAGAAACAACACAGCATGGTTTATAAAGAAATCTTGTCAATGGTGAGGTTGTAAGAAATTCATCTAGCTCTAAATCTAACAGAAATTGAACTATTTACCTAACCAGAAAATAAACTCAAATAAAAAAAAAAAAAAAGGTATCCAAGGTATAGACCTGAGATATTTCTTTATTCCATAAAAGCTTTTACTGTCTTGTTTCCTCATATATTTAGTTTCTTGGTGTCAATGTAATTCGTACAACATCCAGAAATTGGAGGATAATTCACATATTTGGGTTTCGTTCTTACTCTGTACTCATGGCAAAGTTATTGGATTTACATGTTTGTGCATGTTCCAATAAATATTTATGAACACTAACATATTTTACTTTTTTAAAAGCCACTTTATTGAGATCTAATTCACATACCATACAATTTACCCATTTAAAGTGTATGATTCAATGATTTTTAGTATATTCACAGATATATGCAACTATCACCACAGTCTCAGAGCATTTTTATCACCTCAAAAAGAAACCCTGTGCCCTTTAGCTATCACCCTCTTATCCCGCTATCCCCTTCCACCTGAAGCAACCACTAACCTACTTTCAGTTTCCATGGATTTTCCCATTCTGGACTTTCATGTGAATGGAATAATATATGAACTTTTATGACTAAATTCTTCCAGTTAGCGTATTTCCAAGGTTCATCCAAGTTGTAGCATGTATCAGTACTTCATTCCTTTTCATGGCTAAATAACAATCCATTGTACAGATACACCACATTATCTTTGTCCATTGATCCATTGATGGATATTATGAATACTGCTGCTATAAACATTTGTGTCCAAGTGTACAATATATTTTCATTTCTCTTGGGTATATACCTATGAGTACAACTGCTGGGTCATATGGTAACTCTGTGTTTCATCATCTGAGGAACTACCTGTTTTCCAGAATGGTTGCATCATTTACATTCTCAACAGTAACATGTAAGGGTTCCAATTTCTCCAATCCTAGATTTATTTTTAAACACTATTGTTTTGCTAACAATGAAACAGAAGGAGAGGAGGGTGACACCTCGATGGCATGGTGGAGACCATACCAGACCCAGACCACATTACTCTCTGATTTCTTTAATGTGAAAGAAAATAAACCTCTGTCTTATTTAATCCATCGCTATCCTGGGTCTCTGTTAATGGCAGCCTAACACAATACCTAATTCATGCAGTCCCTATTACTACACCTTGAACCTGGGAAGCTCTCAAAAAAAAATTCATCAAATTTAATATGCAGGATTTTATTATTTGGAAAAGTTTCTGTGTGCATTCTAGAAAAATGCACCTTACTGATTTCCTAATTTCAGATCTCCCTGTTCAATAGCCATTCTCAGAAACTATTTCAGGTTCTCAGGAGCACCTTCTTGGTGCTCTGCAAGAGTTGAAACAACTTCCAGAAAGGAATGGAATTGTTACAGTTGTTGTAACAATTGGAGGAAAAGTTCTCATAGTGGTGATGCAGAATTACTATGTATTTATTCTTTCTTTCCCCAGATAATATCCTAAGTGTTAACACAAGCTTATGAATGATAAAAAGTCATTTTAAGTTTTATCTTAAGCTCTCTGGCTGCCCATGGAATTTCAGTGTCCTGTTGACTAGATAGAGCTTGTAACACATACTTACTCATTTTTAGATACTGTCCTTGAAGCCACTTTTAGCCTCTGTGACAGGCTGTTAAACTCACAGCCAAGATTTCCAACGTGGCCTTTGGAAAAGTAACAAGACCCAGGTAATTATATAAATCAGCTTTCTCCCTAACTTCCCCCAACACTTTTGCTCCAATATTCTGAATTTTGAGGGAATACTCTGAACACACAAGCAACCTGCCATTCTACCAGCTCTCTTGTAACAAATGTAAATATCTGCTGCAAAGTCAGCCTTTGATAAATGGGATGTCTAACACCTTTTCAGTAACCAGTGAATCACTACTGGTGGAAAGGAGAACATTATGGAGTTGGGAAATTTTGTGATGTTTCTCTCTCAATGCTTCAATTAATTGGTACATTCAGCATACAATTACCGAGTACCTACTTAGAAATAGGAGACCTGGTGGTGCAGTGGTTAAGAGCTCAGCTGCTAACCAAAGGGTCAGTATTTTGAACCCACCAGCCACTTGGAAACCTTATGAGGCAGCTCTACTCTGTCCTAAAGGGTTGCTGAGTTAGAATCAACTCGATGGCAACCAGTTTACTTAGGAATAGCATTTCATTTTTCTGTTAAAAAATAGTATCTCTTTTTAACTCGCAATAATGGGGTTTTACATATAAGCTATTGGTTATTGGCATCAAGCAATAAAAAAAAAATCTTAATCATCTTACCTCTTCAAGGCGGCCCGTTTTCCAATTATCTGAATTTTGAGGCAACACTTGGAACACATAAGTAAACTGCCATTCTACTAGCTCTCTGTTTTCATTTTTTAAAGTCTTTTTTTTTTCCATTCTTACAAACAGCAAAACCTTTTGATTTGTGATGTTAATTAGTTTGAAGGCATTTTATAAAAGCTAGAGATTGAGGAACATTTTTTTTTCTTCCCCAAATTTCTTCTAAATCTTAGTTTTTCAACAATTTGTTATTTTGTTGACCATATTCATTCAGGCATTTATTTATTCATAAGTATTTATTAAAGAACTGATGTTTGCTCTGTTGTGGTTGAGTCGATTCTGACACACCCTGGTGGCATAGTAGTTAAGTGCTACAGCTGCTCACCAAAGGGTCAGCAGTTCAAATCTGCCAGGTGGTCCTTGGAAACCCTATGAGGCAGTTCTACTCGGTCCTATAGGGTCGCCATGCGTCAGAACTGACTCGACGACAATGGGTTTGGCTTGTTTTTGATGTTTGCTCAGCTCCACGTGTTGTGCCATTCTGAGACAGCCTCATATCCATCTATGACAGAGTATCCCCAAAGAATATATCCAAAGAATAATGTCAACTGTATAGGTTATGTAAATTTCTGGAGCTGTGGCATCTTATTACCTTTCTATTAAAATGCCAACATCTTCTCCTGCTATATTTTTTCTCTATTCATCCTGACCAGGCACCTTTGTATTTTGAGATTAACTGACATCTCTAGGTTCAGATAAGCCTGGAGTCACACCTTTGGTCAATATCCTATTGAATACTTTTATAGCACTTAGTAAAGCTCTTTCAGCATTGTCTTCATCTGTAAAATAGTGATAATAATTTTACCTACTGTCTTGGGAAACCCTATGGGGTCGCTATAAACTGGAATTAAGTCAACACCAATGGGTTTGGTTTGTTTTACTGGGTTGCTGTAGGGGTTAAATGTCAAGACTGCATATGCTTGGCACATAGCAAGCACCTCATTCATGTTAGCTATGGATTTCAAATTCTTCTGCATCATTACTCAGTAGCCACCTTTCATCCTGCCCTGTAAACGGTTTCAACTGGTGGCTACCAAATCACCCTATTTATAAATATCTAATATAATCAAGAATGGAGTTATAGCACATTGGGATTGTATTTCAGCATAAATAATTTTAGGAAGCCCTATTCCAACATTTTTTCTTCCCATGATCTGTACACTGCAAGGTATACCAGACACAGGCGTTTATTTCTTTCCTGGTGACAACGAATAAGAGAACATGAAACTGCTGTAAGCATCAACAATTGAAATACAAATACAAAACTTATCTTTTATATATTATAAAATACAGAATATATGGAAATAAAAAGTGTCTATTTTTTACATATACATAGCTGCTTTTCAACACAGCCTTTTTCATTTAAGCCAAACTTGGTTTCCAGGTTTAAAAGCAACCAAACCCGTCGCCATCGAGATGATCCCAACTCAAAGCGATCCTACAGGACAGAGCAGAACTGCCCCCATAGGGTTTCCAAGGACCGGCTGGTGGATTTGAACTGCCAACCTTTTGGCTAGTAGCTTTTAACCATTGAGCCACCAGGGCTCCTTCCAGTAATAGGCTTCTGTAATTTTTCTTGACATTGAAATCATTAAGTCTCTTGTCCCCTAAAGCCACAGAAATCTAACCTGGAAGCAAGCAGCACGCACTACGCACAGCACAGATGGAACCCTGGGGCATTCGTTATGGCTCCCACCTGTCGGCCAGGTCATTGTGACGCAAACGCTAGGGACACGTGGAACACCTGCAGGAGAGCAGGGGCGGGGTCACCCTGGGACGCAGATCCGAGCAGGGGATACCCCAGGAGATGGGGGTCAAGGAAAGACGCCAGGGAGCAGAGAGAGGGAGACGCACTCCCCCGACCCCTGTCCCGCCCCGCCCCAAAGAAGGTGAGGCCATCACTGCCTTCCTAGCTTCCCCGGGTCCCGGGGTCCTGCAGGGAGGAGCGCCCCGTCGGGCGTTTCGGGCAGGGGCGGGGAGTCGGCAGCAGCTCCCAGGCCCCACGCGTTCGCCGAGAGGCAGAAGGCGCCCGCTCCCCCCGGGCCGCCGCGCTGCGCTGCGCTGCGGCGCGCACGGGCTCGGCGGGCTGCTATTCCGGCTTGCAGCTGCCGCCGCAGGAAGGGCCGGCTCCTGAGCTCCCTCCGCCCCCTTTCCTCGCCTTCTGCTGACGCTGACGTCGGACGAGGGACCTGGAGGGACGTTCCGACCGCGGCCGGGAGGCTCCTGGGGGCCGGGGCTCCGAGGTACCTGCCCTCCGGGGCCGGGGCGGGAGCGCGCCGGGCGGGCTGCATGCTGCAGCGGGAGGCACCCGGCAGCCGGGGCAGTCGGGGGCTCCAGCCCGGGGCTTACTCCCCTGCCCTTTGCGGGCGGTGGGTGACAGGAGGGCCGTCACTCCTGCCCCTGAGCCCCGGGAGGGAACCGCAGCAGCCCCTTCCCCTCCCCCGCCTCCTCCCTCGGGCCTGGAAAGGTCTGGAGGATGCGCACGCCAGGAGAGCGTGCGTCAGCCCCCTGGGAGCGGAAGGAAGAGTTCTGGCCGCCGGCCCTATCTTTGGCCCCCACGCAGGGAGTACCCCCACCCACGCCACCGGACCCCACCCTACCCCACCCATGCTGTGCCTCGCCTTCCCGGCAGCTCCGGGCATAAGACCCCGAGGTCTCTTCTGACCAGGGACTTGCATCCAGGGCTGACTTGTTGACAAGTCCACCTGCCACGGCGCCTGACGTTTGCTTTTCCTCTTCGCCCTAATGCCGGTCTGTGCCGAGGGCGGCAGGGAGCAGATGGGGACCTTTTTATAACCGCCAATGCTAGGAGGCCTGAGCTTGGTTCCCCGCGGGGGAGGTGCTCACTAGTTTTGGATGTTTGGGGATTCCTGCAAGAATCCCTAAGCAGGCCAGGTCCCTGCAAACCTTGGCGCTCCGGTTTCCTTTGGGTGCTGCCTAGTCCGCCTTTCCTGCCCAGGGCTGTTGGAGCTCCTGCTTCCTCCGGAGACGGATACATCCTGTTATTGTGTCTGCCTTTGCCCAAAGCGGCCCCTATTAACCTTTCTCACTCTGATTTTACTTGGAGTGACTTAAAGCCCCTTAGATTTTCTTCGCGGTCTTGAAAGTACAAACGCCAAAAGGCATTAACTGCCTGGTTGAGAAGAGGTATAGCTCAGGTAATAGTGTTTTCTTCTGCTAGATAGTATAAAAAGTCAGAAGGAATAAGAATTTTGCCCGTGAACGTGGGTGGCAACCTTAATATCTGAGGTCTGATAACTTTAGAAAAATTATCAAGGCCTGGAATATATCACCAATTGGTTTCGAAATGATGTTGAAAGTAGGAAGGAAGGTACATAAGGCCTTGGCCATTAAATCCATGTAAATTATGACTCATTGCAAACATGTTCCCGTCCAAACGTTTCAGTAATCTCTCCAGAAAAATCTAAAATTGGTCTTGAGGGGTGAAGTAAATATTAATTTGAATCAATGCCCCATATTCTTACCTTCTATTTAAAACACAGACACACGTATTCTAAAAATGCTTGTCAGTGGATTTTCAAACCAAAGATCTTTTTAGGTTTCAGGCTTTATTTTTCAAATAACATCTTGTGTAGAGAATACCATGGGGGCAAAATCAATTGATAATCCTTGTTGTTAGTCCAGTCGATTCCACCTCATGGCAAGCCAGTAAGTGCAGAGTCGGACTGCTCCAAAGGGTTTTCCAGGCTGTGGCGTTTCAGAAACGGCCAGCCGTGCTTGTCTTCTGAAGCGCCTCCGGGTGTGTTTGAATTGCCGAGCTTTGGGGTAGTATCAAGTGCTTCACCGTTTGTGCCACCTAGGGGCTCCTTATAATCCTTAAAAGCTCGAATATCACTGTTTGGTTAAAAAAAAAAAAAGAGAGATATATATTTTTAATTTGTAGGACATGGGTACTGGGTTTTTCGGACATGTAGCTTTCAAGCTGTGCCTTTTTGTATTACATAAAAAAGAATCATTGTTGTCCAGTCGATTCCAACTTACAGCAACCCTATAGGACAGAGTGGAACTGCCCCATAGTTTCCAAAGAGCATTTGGTGAATTCAAACTGCAGGCCTTTTGGTTAGCAGCTGTAGCTCTTAACCAAAAAACAAACAAAGATGGTTGTTGAGTGCATTCCGACTTACGGTGGCCCAGTCTACGTATTACAAAGTAGAACTCCATAGGGTTTTCTTGGCTGTAATCTCTACACAATCAGGTCAACAGGCCTTTCTTCCCTGGTGCCACTGAGTGGGTTCGAACTGCTAACCTGTAGGTTAGAAATCGAATGCAAACTATTTGCGCCACCCAGGGACCTTACATCAGTGAATCTTTAGTAAATATAAGTTATGCAGACTTATGCTACAGTTAGTGGTACTTGTAATAGTGAAGAGAACTGAGGTTAAAATACTGACCCTGGATACTTTAGCCATGGATCGTGGAATGCTTACAGCCACTCAGTGGCATTTCCCTGGACAATTTAGTTTATAGCCATACACCTGAGTATTTGTCTGACTTTTCTGAGCATCTTTATTGCCATGCATATCTTTCCACATCAACCTTATGAGAAGTGCCGAAAATTTTGTTACTCAGAAGAAAACCTTCACTGCTACCTTTTCAAGGTATTTGATGAAACTACCTTTTTATTTTCAGGTGCAGACAGTTGTATCAGAGGGGGGTGTGGCAACTGTGATATGGCATACTACAGTAAATTTACATTGCTGTGAACTTTAAAGTTGGAGAAACCTCATACAGGAGGGTGTGGGGAAAGGTCAGGAAGAATTTTTCCTCTGTGTTAGTCAAGCTAGGCAGCTAGATGCTTAAGGGTAGGTGACCACGTTTATGATCAGTGCACTTGTAGCTACTGTCCTTTTTATTCCATCTGCAATACCAGATTTATGGGAACCGTGGAGAAGGATGCTATCTGCGCATCTTTGTGAGGCAACATAGAACACAAATTGATTAACTTTATTTTTACTCTCCCCCATCCTGAATTTGCCTCAGCCTACCATTAAATTCTAAGACTGATAGTGGAGAAAAAAATTTTCTTGACTCTCAAACTGTTATGTCCTATACACAGTCACATCTAGCACCTCAGAGGAAGTGCAGAGGTCACACAGGCTTTAGATTCTGATGGACCAGCACTGGAACCCCAGCTTCAACACTTAACTAGCCACAGGACTATGGGCAAGTTACTTAAACTCCTGAAGTCATCATTTCCTTATCTATGATGTTGTTGGGTATGTGGAGTCTGTTCCCAATCATACGACCCCATGCGACAGAGTAAAATGCCCCATAGCATTTTCTAGGCTGCAATTTGCTGGGTGGGTTGAAACAGCCAACGTTTCGGTTAGCAGCCAAGTGCTTAACTGTTGCGCCACAAGGGCAGGAAGATCCACCTGTGGGGTTGTAGTGGGGATTAGAGATAATATATGTAAATGCTTGGCACAATGAATAGGGCTCAAGTAGTAGATGCATTTATTCTTTCACGTGCTAAATACATGTGCTGTTTGTATCTGGAAAGGATACCACTGGCTTACCTGTGACAGGGTACCTGTTCCAATTTCGTTTTGAGTGATTGAAGTGATTTTATACCAATACTGAAAGCAGGCTTTTGAGAAAATACTCCCTGAAGTTGGGGAACGTAGTCTGTAGTTCAGGAACAAAGCAAAGCTAATTTGTTTTAGTGGGGGTTGATCTTCCAAGCCCCTGCCACTCAAAAGCCGTCAATGGACCAGTGGCATTGGCTTCCCTGGAAACTTGTTAGAAATGCAGAATCTTAGCCCTGGCCCTCCCAGACCTGGTGATTTTGAATCTACATTTTAACAAGATCCCCAGGCTATTCAAGTATACATTAAAGTTTGAGAAGCATTGCTCTACCCTGGTATTTCTCGAGATCTAGTGTCCAAAAGAATCACTCTGGGGTTTGTAAATATGGATCCCTGGCCTAGCCCCCTCACCACACCTGCTGTTAATCAACACCTTGGGTGGCTTTCCACCACTCTTTGAGAAACAGTGCCCAAACTTTATCCAGCACAGTGCTTTAAAATGGGCTTCTTCCTTGACAAAGCACTTTGGCAAACATGATCTTATTTGATATTCATCTCCTGTGAGGTAAATTGTTATTATAATCCCCATCAGTCTAATATGAAAATTAAGACTGCATCACAGTTCACCCTAGATAATACATGTGGTAGATCTGGTTTGGAACCTCTATAAACCCTAGTTAACCATGCTTTGATTACTTCAGCATCCAAAATGTATATAAATGATTTGCACAAATACTAATAAATGGACCAGGACAGGAATGACTATATGTAGTATTTTGTACATGTTTTTAAAATGAAATCTTCCTTCTGTGTGACTGTGGGCCAGTTACTTCAGGTAACTGTTTTTAAGCTTATGTTTCTCCAGCCATAAAATGGAGATGACATCTCCTTGGCAGTGTTGTGAGGATCAGCAGTGATATGTGTGGATCACACATATCTCAGTGTCTGAGAAGTGGTAGCTCTTCCATTAAAAGTAGCTACTTGGCCCCAATGTAAGTGAAACCAGTTGCCATCGAGTTGATTCCAACCCCATGTGTGTTGGAGTAGAACTGTTGTGGTAAATGAGTTCCTTTATGTGGCCTTTTGCCTTGGTTCTTTAGAAAAACGGCTTGAGAGATTTTTCCCCTAAGCCCTGAGGATTTACCTCTGCCCTAGTTTTTCTATCTCAGAGGGTTTGTTACTTTTTTCCAGGTCAGTTGAGATTTCCAGGGTAAATTGTAAACAACTTGATGGTTTGATACTTTTTGTCTGACCTGGGTTGCAGCCTGCCCTGTGATTGGTATGTACCTTGCTGGATTGGTCAATAGACTGTGCAAATGAGGTGTCTGTAGCCTACTATGCAAATGAAGTGTCTGTGGATTGGTTAGTTTGTGCCCCCCTCACTAGATGGGGCCATGCCTTAAAATTAACAAGCAGCCAACCCCACAGAGGTTTTTCAGACAGAAAGAAGCAGGAAGAGAAGCCGCAAACAGAATGAAGCAGAAGGAAGAAAAAAGAGAGAGGAGGCAAGGAACTTCCTAAAAGAGCTGTAACACGGGTCAAGGACTGTAACACTGAAGACAGCAAGAGCCCCAGAAGTGGCCTGGTGGCAGAGCTGACAGCAACAGGCTTGGAAGGGGCCCTGTGGCAAAGACAGTGGTGACAGCAGGGTCAAGAGCAGCCTGTCCCGAGGGGGCCAAGAGGAGCCTGTCCTCAGGGGCTGGAGAAAAGCCTTCTCTTAGGGGACCAAGAGGAGCTGAGAGAACTGTCCTGCACTGAAGATGGGAGACTTTGCCTACATGCTTCCTGTTCCTGATTGTCAGTTGTAGCCTGTTGATTCGGATTCAGAATTGTACTCTGTTACTTCCTTAATAAACCACTTAACTGTAAGTATGGTCTGTGAGTGCTATGTGGCCATCGCAACAGATTATCAAACTCAGAAGAGAAATAGAGAGTGCCGCAGGAGGTACGTTTGGTGTCAGAATTGGTAAAAATTCTGGAGAGTGGAGCTATATCCGACCTCCATCTCATAGGGATCAGCCTTGGGCTGATCTTGATTGGCATTGTTCCCCCTAAAGTTAGACAGGTTCTGACACTACTTCTACACTCATTTTCCAACTGTTTTCGATGGCTGATTTTTTAGAAGTAGATTGTCAGGCCTTCCTAGTCACCTCTGGGTCGACTTGAACCTCTAACCTTTCAGTTAGTGGCTGAGTCTATTAGCCATTTGCACCATCCAGGGCTCCAAATGTAGTGAGAGAGAATGAATTCATGAAAGGCTAGGGAAGATGGCCGTATTGCTCATGACGAGACTCCTCAGTCTTTCCTGCGAAGCCAGATGCCATCAAACATTTGTTGAGTATATGCCATGTACCATTCACTGTGCTAAGTACGGGGAGTCTTAAGACCCAGACCCTTCCTTGCCCTCAAGGAACGAACAACCTAGTAAGGAAGATAGACGAGTCAGCTGACAGTTACATTTCAGCAAAAGCAGGGAGGCATGGGGGGTAATGAAGCCCAAGGCACAGGTACCCCACTCAGATAGAAGGAAGAGAACCTGAAAAGCTTTTTGAAAGAGGTGACCCTTGAGTTGAGTCTTAAAGGGCCAATAGGAATTTGGCAGGTAAAAAAGGGTTGGAAGCAGGGAAAGCATTCCCAACAAAAGTGCCCACATACACAAGGCTCCAGAGGTAAGGGAGAAAATACTGGCCAATTTTCCTGATGTCTGGAACCTGATATGCATGTGTAGGAGCCTCAAGAGAAGCAGTTAGTGAGGCCATCTGTAATTAGCTCACAGTTGCCCTATATGTAGAGTGACCACAAAGATATCTGATACTTTTGAGAGAGTAAGACACTAAACATGAAAGAATGCCAGGACAATAAATATAAACCGAGACTGCAATAGGCAAACAGATGTATGCTCACCCTACTTATGTGCCATGGGAAGGGGTTTGGATTGGAGTGGACAGATACAGGAATAAGTTGCTTCTGAAAGCCTAGACTACATTCTGGCTTTTGAGATAGAAAGGACAAGATCTGTTTAATAGTTTTTTAGGAGTTAGAACAAAAAGAGCTTAGATATTGGCTGCAAAAGATGAGAAAATACATTTCCAAGTTGAGTCAGTGGATTTAGTGCTGGTAATCAATACACATAGCAACAACAAAACAATGTAGAGACCTCAGGAAGAAGAACTATATGGGGGTGGAGATGGAAAGAGAGAAGTTTGATTTTAGATGTGTTGGATTTGAAGTGCCCATGAGGCATCCTGGCGAAGATACACTAGGGAGAAGGAAATGTGGGTCTGGTGCTCTGGAAGGGTGTTTAGTTTTCGAAGTCTTCTGACACAACACTGGTGGTTGAAACCATGAGAGTGGATTAAATCACTGAGAGACCAAGTAAAATGTAACAGAAGATGGCTGAGTTTGGAGCCTTATGGATCACTAATGTATGCTATGTGGACGAAGGAAGAGGAGCTGAAAAAAAAAAAAAAAGGAAAAGGATCAGAAGTGTAGAGAATGTTTCCCCAGAAATCAAGGAAGCAAAGCATTTCAAGAAAAGGGGTGGGGGGGGGGGTGGGGGGAACATGGTCAAGGGCCAAGTGAGATAGGACTTGAGATAGACCCATAATGAAAGACTTTCTGTGGTATGGTGGAGAAAGGAACCAGCCTGTGTGGGCTTAGAAGAACTCTGACTGTGAAAAGGGGGAGGAAAAAAAAAAAAAGTTTTCAAGTCAATTCGGACTCAGTGATCCCATGTGTTGCAGAGTAGTGTTTTCATGGCTGTGACCTTTTGGAAGCAGATCTCCTAGCTTTCTTCCAAGGCACCTCTGGGTGAGTTTGAACCACAAGCCTTTTGGTTAGTAGTGGAATGCTTAACTATTTGCACCACCCAGAGACTCTAGAAGGAGGGAGAATGGTAACTAGAGAGGGAGAGAGATGGATTAAGGACAGAAAACAAGGGAAGCTGATTACCATTAAAGGGAAGGGATAATAGATGGACTGAGATAGGAAAATGGGGAAAAGGACACCATGTTTGATAAAGTAGAGGGCCAATGAAAATGAAGGAAACCCTCAATGAGATGGATTGACACGGCAGCCACAAAAAATGGACTCAAACATATCAACAATCATGAAGATGGTACAAGACCAGGCATTGTTTCATTCTGTTTTACGTAAGATCACCAAGACACAGAGCCAACTCTACCACAACTAACAACAAGGTGGGGAGGGCAAGGAGCAGAGACAAGAGTTACGGGAGGAGATATTCATGGACCTATCCCTTCTGAACCCTGGTGGTGTAGTGATTAAGTGCTACAGTTGCTAACCAAAAGGTCAGCAGTTCGAATCCACCAGGTGCTCCTTGAAAACTCTATGAGGCAGTTCTACTCTGTTCTGTAGGGTCGGTATGAGTCAGAATCGACTTGATGGCAGTGGGTTTCGTTTGGGTTTATCCCTTACAAAGCAGAGAAAGGGAACGGCAGTGGTTACAGTCATGGTGTTGCATTGTTCCTTATAAATGAGCAGTGATGCATAGAACATGGAAGCTAAGAAAGAAGGTACCCAGAGCAATGCCAAGGCCATCGTTTGCCACAGAGGACGAAGAGGGAGACTGCATCACCAGCCAGGGGGATTTTCTGCCCATTCCTAGTTTCAAGGACCATGACACACTCCCCCCCTTCTCCTTCCTGAAGGCCAAAAGTTGAATGTTCCTGTACCTAATGCCATTTCCTTAGTGTTGCTATGGGCAGCATTAGCGTCATTGTGAAGTATGTAATGTTTGTATTGGGTACCAGACCACTCCTCATTCACTTCCTGCTTTTCCTGTCACCATACTGCTGACCTGGAGCCCAGTGCTTCTGCAACTTCCTGGTTACTCTGCCTAGGCCTACCCAACCAGGCATAAGCCCCATGGCCCTGTCTTTCCTGATCTCCATCATAAAGCAACCAGTCTTGTGCCTTACTAGTGCAGGGCTATCCCCATAAATTTCTTTCCTGGGAAAGCAGAAAAAAGCTGGAAAAGAAATCTTTTATTAATTCTTAAAGAGCACCAGTTAGATGATGAAGTATAAGCAAGGCTGACTCTGTGAGTAGGAAGGACATGAAGGTATAGAGTTCTCGCTTTCAGTATGCTTCACTTTGCAGCTGACTCTTAAGGTCCTCTTCTACCTGCTCCCTCACCTGCCTGGACTGCCTTCATTCCTTGCTCGTAAACCAGCCCCAACTCAAAACATGATTTAACTGCTACAACTTAACTAAGGGAAGTCCTCAAATATGGGCCGTTTCTGGAGAAAGGAGGTGTGGTAGTGTGTTTACAGAATTCTGTGTGCAGTATAGATGTTTTATGGACCACATCTAGATGTCTGTGTGTTTCAGTAATTCAGGACTTTAATGAAACAGGGCTCACTCTGCCTCAGGAAAATTTCTTCAGTGCTGGGCCTCAGTTCCCTCACTGATGGAAGGAGGAGGTTGGACTAAATGAATTTTTTAGTCCTGTGCAGGCATAAGAAGTTACTTGATCATCTCTTTAAATGGCTTTAAATTATGCATGTAAACAACCTTAAAGAGAACCTTGTGAACATTAGTGCCTCCCATTCTGATTGTTAACATTATATTTATGTACAATTCCATGTAGTTGTAGTCTCTACATTCACAGTTTCTGTTTTTTCTTCACCATTGTATTTATGTTATTAACAATTGATAGCTTTCTCTATATTTGTATATGAATTATATGTAATATAATTTATTTCTACATATATGTTTATATTTATTGATTGTCCTCATTTTTGATGATCTTATAGTAGTCCATTCACAGATTCTCATGAATCTGATTTGAAACAAATAGTACCTTTTACACATGTATTTGGACCTTTTAAAATACAACTTACGGAAATGTAGAGTGTGGCCATTTTAGCAATCATTTAAAAATAGGCTATGTACATATGTACCTATATGATTTTTATCATTATAATAACATTTCTGACTGAATAATTGCCAGAGATTCTGGGAATAAAGAGCTGTTTTAAGCTTTTTGTAGGTAGGGCAGAAAATTGGGACACCAAATCATGAAATTAATTCCTAGGTCTTCCGTTGATTTGCTAATGCCTTAGACCTGTCCAATAAAAATATAATAGTAGCCACATATGTAATTTTAAAATTTTTACTAGACAGATTTTTTAAACATTAAAAGAAACACGCGAAATTAATTTTAATAATATATTTTATTTAATCCAAAATATTATTTCAACATAAAATATAATATTAAATATACAAAGCAGAATTATAAAATGTAAAGAAGTATGTAAAAATAATTAAATATAAAATAGAATGTTTAAATACACATGTATATACATATAATATGTAAATAGTTATATAAGACATATAATACATTGCCTTCAAGTCGATTCCGACTCATGGCGACCCTATAGGACAGGGTAGAACTGCTTCGCAGGGTTTCCAAGGAGCAGCTGATGGATTTGAACCGTAGACCTTTTGGTCAGCAGTCAAACAATCCACTGTACCACCAGGGCTCCTTAAGACATATACTATAAATATAAAATATGTAATTTTTATAAATATGAAATGTAAACGTAAAGTAAGAATGAGACATTTTACGTTGTTTTGTACAAGACTGTCGAAATCCAGTGTGTGTTTTATACTTACCAAAGCCAACAAACTAAACCCGTTGCTGTTGAATCAATTCTGACTGATAGCTCCACACAGAACAGAGTAGAACTGCTCCATAGGGTTTCTAGGAGCAACTGGTGGATGCTAACTGCCAACCTTTTGGTTAACAGCTGTAGCTTGCCACACCTCTTGGTTCCACTGCACCACCAGGGCTCCCGTGCCACCACAGCACATCTTAATTCAAATTAACCATATTTCAAATGTTCCGTGGTCTCATGTGTCTAGTGGTTGCCGTATTGTACAGCACAGTCTTATCTCAGATTATTTGTCCATAAAAGAAATTAAAGTTAGTGTCATAAATATTTGAAAGAGCCTTTTAAGTGGGAGAAAAATGTAGCAGTCTGCTTCCATAAAGATGACAGCCTTGGAAACCCTATGGGGCAGTTCTACTCTGTCACATGGGGTCCTGAGTCAAAATTGACTCAACAGCAATGGGCTCTAGGTTTTATAATTGGACTTCAACCATAAAACGCCATTTAAAATGTGATTTATGGTTAACATTTAGCCCTTTCATTTAATATTCTGTGCTGACAGTTGAAGAGTATAGTATTTCGTTATGGAAGTTGATTGAGACCTTTAACTAGGTGTTCCTTCATACTTCACCTTTTGAGGTTAAGCTTTTAGAGAAAAGCCCACCATAAATATTAGAGATTAAAATCTGTATGCTAAATCTGAGTTGGTGTTTGAGAGTCATATAAACCAGTTGAAATAAAATCAAAGGTGAATATAACTTATACAGCAGATCTTGTTTTGTTGCTTGTTTATTTTTTAAACTACACTTTTCTTTCTCAAAGGCAACCGTTGGTTCTTTTTCTGTTTTCAGTCTTCTAGTCCATATTATCTTTTTTGCTCTTACGAATTTCTCTTGGGTTTGTTTTTCTCACTTTGTTATTGCTGCCATGATTTTTGTTATAGCACAAAATGCACCATCAGTCATCCTTGAAAAGGGGACTTTAAGCAAGAAAAAGAGCAGCATTACCTGAGACCTCACCCTTGTGACCAGTTTGACTTTTATGCTTTGTTTTGTGAGGATGTAGTCACTATGAGTTGGAATCGAGTCCATGGCAATGGGGTTGGTTTGGGTTTTACTATTTTTAAATATTAATGTTTGCAATCATAGCATATTAGAGAATATCTTGGCTATTTTTTTAGTTTCTTAGTAGATAAAACATTATATTGATATTTTCCTCTGAGAAACGTCTCTTGGAATAGATCGTGATGGCTGAAATGTGCATGAGGTTGTGAATTTGCTTTTAAGAGTTTCAATCCCAGAATTCCTCCCTGTGAACCTGACCTTTAACCTGATGTTGGATGAGTCTCCATTTTTAAAATTCTAATTTCGTCATCTTTAATAATGAAGATGTTGTGTTCCTTATCTTTAAGCTTCCCCTAAAGATATAAATGTCTCTGAAAGTAACTAAAATTAGTTTCTTAGCTTTCAAGACTGAGGGCATCTAGACGTCAGCTAGCCTAGTCTGTTTTACAGGAGAGCAAAGTAAGGCCAGATAGCCAAAGTGACTTGATGGAGGCACAAGTTTGTGGCATATTCACAGATTTACCGGCTTTTATTTTATATTGAGTAGCATGTTGGGAGATGAATTATATTGGCAATAAAAATATTTACCTTAGAATATAATTTTGATAGTTTTAGGGAGTTATTAAGCTTAATCTCTGTGTTTAATACTTGATGGAGCCCTGGTGGTAGAGTGGTTAAAAGCTCAGCTGCTAACCAAAAGGTCAGCAGTTCAAATCCACCAGCTGCTCCTTGGAAACCCTATGGGGTAGTTCTACTCTTCCTGTAGGGTCACTATGAATCAGAACCGCCTCAAGGGCACCTAACAACAACGTATAATACTTGAGCTGTTTTGAAATGTAAATGAAGCGATCATTTTAAAATATCCTCTGACTCTATTTCATTGACAGAAAATGCAGATTTTAGCAGTGACTTGCAGCTGTAGGGTTTAAATAAAAACTCATCCATCTTTTTGCTTCCTTAGAATTCTTTTGTAAGATTTGCTGACTCACAAAATTAAAGCATGACCCTGTTTCACATTTACTTGTCAATCTATGAAATGGTAACAGTCATTTGCAGGTGACACAAAACTCACCTAGACACAGAATCCATTTAAAATTATATAGAATGCTTGAATAATCATAACCTCATCAAAATCTAAAAGTTCAGGCTGTGTGATAATCTGAGAGAGAGGAAAAATGCCCATTAAAAACTAGCCAAACCATATTACTTTAATTAATGCTTAGCTTTTGAAAGGGTAGGAGTTTAATTCAACTTTTCACCCACCATAGACATCTCCCTTTCTCAGCTGTGTAGGGGCATTATTTGGTTAATCGAGATTCTTAAAATAATAATTAATAGTTAATTATGCCATTTTTTCACTAATTCTACTGAAATTATTTTAATATACACAGAGCACCCTTGCTTTCTCTTCACAGGAAATTAGAAAATCATTAACACAAAAGAAAGTGACTAGAGATAAACATCTAGGAAAAAAATGGAAGAATACTTTGTACAAAAGAAATGTATGAACATTAAATTATTTTTTAACTCAGTACCTAGCACCTCTGACACATTTGTATTTCTTCTGTTCATTAGACAAGTCATCAGGAGCCTGCATGGACACCCCGGTTCTGATGCTAGTTGGCTCTGTGGTCACAGGCCTGTTACAGGCATCCATTTTAAAAGGAAGAGACTTCATTCAGTTGTTTCTCCACTCCCTTTATGCTCTAAGTTATATGACTTGTGTAGTTCTGAGATTATGTACCAGAGAAATAACCCCAAAGACGTGCATCGCCTCGGATCATTTGAAAGGCCTAATAGACTAGGAAAAAGCACAAAAGCATACGTTTCCACTTCTCTGAAAATTTATTTATAACATTATTGCATAACACCTGAATTTGAGTGAGTGAAAGAACAAAATGTTGAAAATAACAAAATATTACCAAATATTTCCAGATGAAGTTGATCTCTAAAAAAAAATGGGAAGATGGAGTAAGGAGAAGGTTATCAGAGCTAGTACGGTGTGATTGGAAGCTAAGTGCAAGGCACGTGCCACAAGTTTCCAGCATTTGTGATGGGCGGTCAAAAGACTAGCTGCCTAACAAAGACAGGGCATAGAAGGTGCTCACTAAGTGTGAAATAAACTCCATGGAATGCCAGCCCTTCAGTGGCTACAGAGTAAATCTAAATGCTGAAAGCAGCACGCAGTGTTCTCAAAGACTGGCGCCTCTGCCTCCCCAGTCACGTCTCCTGTCTCTTTAAGTTGTAGTAATGTACAACTGCTTATGGATGCTGTGCACGCTTCCACACACACCATGCCGTTCTTCTGTGGAAGCATTTGTTCATTGCTTCCCATCCACCTGGAATAAGATCTCTCACGTACACTCTTAACCTTTGCTTGGCCAGCAACTGCTGATTCTTAGAGCCTCACTGTAGAGGCCATGCTGGAACCAGCTTTATGCCCCCTGCTCTTTGTTCCTCTCACCCTTGGTGCCTTCCATGGCACTCATGGTTAGCATCCCCTGACTGCAGATTCTCCTTTTCAGTCATATGCAGTTAGTCCCCAAAAGTCTGTGGCATGGGATGATGTGTAATTTTACTGAGGTGTGGTTTTAAAGAATCGTTCTGTATTTCCTCAAACATAAGAAGCTGTTGGTTGTAAGATCCTACCATTATTTTATGTTCCGTTAAGAAAGAAAAATGACAGCCAATTAAACTGTTATCAAGCTATGGATTGTAAGATACATGGCAGTCTCAGTAATGTTGAAATGTGAACAGAGTTGTGCCTTAGATTCAGTGATCTAGAATGCTGTGAAGCTGGTGTTTGGGAGTGAGTTGGTTTTACTAGGGAGGTGATCCTAACACATCATTTTGCATCCACATTGTTGCAAGACTCTTCTCCTGAAAAGTGTATTTCTTGTGGGGGAAAAATGGCCCACTTTCCAAAGAAAGCTAAATGTCAGTCTGCATACCGACTGAAGAGCTCTAACATAGAGCTAGAAAATAGGAATTTTGAATAAATTAGGAAAATAACAAATTTGGCCATGGCTCACATCTGCATCATCTACCATATGCTCAGCACAGATACAAGAAAAAGCAATTCTGGACTCAGTTTCAGCTAGTATTCCAACTAATAGTAACAATAATAAAAAATGTGCACTGAATAAAAGAGAGAATTCTACTGCCAAAGTTGGAAAGGTGATTGAGACATGAAACTGCACAGGAAACACAGCTCTTATGAATGTGATCCAAGGGGAAGCCAGTTGCCTGTTGAAATATTTTTTGTGGAGTAATAATGGAGTTGAGTATACCATTATGGTGAAATGACTACTAATCTTATTTTGACTCTGAGTAAGGGTTAGCTCAAGAATTTTTGCATAATTCAAATGTAAAGTGCTACCAGCTAACTCTACTGCCTCTGAGAAGCTCATAGCAGAACAAATGATCAGTGCAGTCAAAGCCAGCCTGTATGGAATGAAAATGCCTTCCCATACTGTATTTCCAAGGAGAAGAATCCAGAATAAGGGTTTAAGGCAGTCAAGGACTGACTCAGCTACTTTGTAGCCATGTGTCAAACTTTTAAGTTTATACCAGGCTTGCTTTATCATTCTGTGAACCTGAGGGTATTAGGAAGAAACTTTTGATCATATATTGGCTGTCCAATTTGTTCAAAATTGTCTTTTAAATGGCCGTAGGGAGTAAAGACAAGTAGAACAGCTTGTTCTAGTCTTTTACCTCCCAATATCAGTGGATAAAATTGACTCAGTACAGTAAACATATGTGAAGAAGAAGAATGAGCCTAGTTGTTATTGCACACGAGAAAATCCAAACTCATCGCTGTGGAGTTGATTCCAGCTCATGGCAATCCCGTGCGTGTCAGAGTAGAATTCTACTCCACAGGGTTTTCAGTGGCTCTGATCTTTTCGAAGTAGATCAGCAGGACTTTCTTTCAAGGCATTGCTGGGTGGATTCAAGCCACCAAGCTTTTAGGCAATTAGTAGCCAAGTCTTAACTGAGTTACCCAGGGACTCTAACAACTCTTCAGAAAAAATCTGACTAAAGTATTCTTCTTCCCCTGTTGTCCCAGTTTTGGCCACAGGGCAAGATAGTCTCTCTTAACCAGATGGGTGTGGCTGACAGCAGTTATGGTTTTAATGCCTGGTCTTGGATCATGTGGTGACCACACTGCAACCTCATGAAGGTCTAGCCTGGGAAAGTTGAAGGGGATTAGGTGGGTGCTCCGAGTGTTATCTGAGAATTAGATGCTAACCTCAGCAGCAGTCCTACCTCTGAGAAGGGAGACACCCTTCTTCATTTGTGTCTTAGATAAAGAGTCTGCTCCTCACTGACTCCTCTTCCCCTTGGCAGTTATAGCAAAATTACTTGCTTTTCGTTGACCTATTAACTCAGGCCCCTACTTCTTTGAGCAGATCCTAAGGATTATTGGCTCATCTGCTTTGTCTTCCTCAGGAAGACAAAATTGAGTGAAACACATTCATGTCAAGTTTTGCTTACAGTAACAAGGTTCGTGCTTTTGCCTTTGTCACCATGGTATTCAGAATTAATAAGCAACTTTGATACTCCCAGGGCAAGATGGTCACAAGCAGAACTTCAGAAAGTCCTTGTACCATTAGAACACTCAAGACACAACCCCGTGGATTCTGGACTCTTTTCATTAGTGCCTTGTGTTAGAAGTAGAGCAATAGCTTCTTTTGTAGAATCATTAACTTAATTATTAGCTAATCATAGACTTTACTGCATTTTTCAGGAGAAAATTATATTTTCTAGCAGATGTTAGAAATTTGGGGGTTCATGAAGGTCTTTTTATATGTCCCTTGCAAATGTCAAGGGTCAGTTGTACCTGGAAATTATATCTGTATGTCTGTCTTTCCCTCTAGATCTGCACTGGCCAATACTATAGCCACTAACCACATTTAGCTATTGAGCATTTAAAATGTGGGTAGTATGAATCGAAATAAGCTTTAAGTGTAATTTTGGAGACTTAGTACATAAATAATGTAAACTATATTGTTAATAATTTTATTCTGATTACATGTTGAAATTATATTTTTGATATATTGGATTAAGTAAAATTATTAAAATTAATTTCACTGTTTCTTTTTACTTTTTAATATGGCTATTAGAAAATTTAAAATTACGTAGTGACTCACAGTGTATTTATATTGAGCAGTGTTAGTGTAGTCTATAAATTCCTTGATAGGAACTTATAGCCTGGCACATATTAATTAGATGTTCAGTGTATTTTCAATAAACTAAACTATTGAGCTGAAATGAATAAATGGATAAGGATTGTGAAGATTTTTTTTGAAGCAGTGATTTTGACACTGAGTTTGGAAAGTGATAGAACAAGATGAGATGGATCATGTCAGGAAACCTTTAGGTGTTTATTATTGTCCCTAGTGTGTGTGCCAGAAACGTATAGAAGAGACATGAGCCTAAGCTACAGCTGCCTTGTCATCAGACATTCAGCAAAGCCCCGTAGAGGTGACCTGATTTGGGCCATTCATGACTCCTTTTCTCTCATGCCATATAATCCAGCAGTTTGTTCAAGACCCATTTCCAGAAAAGATTTTCCTATGGACCATTTAGCTGTGATTCTCAGACTTTAATGTCCTTAAGAATTACTTGCAAAGCCTGTTGCAAATGCAGATTCCCAAGCCCACTCTCATAGATTCTTGCTGAGTAGATAAGGGATGGGGCCAGAAATCTGCATATTAGCACCCCAGAAGATTCTAGTTCAAGTGGTCTGTAAACAATACCTTGATCATAATCACAGGCAAACATACATCAGCCTATAGCATCATCGTATGGAAAACCAAACCAAACCCTTTGCTGTCTAATTGATTCTGACCCCTGGTGACCCACAGGACACAGTAGAACTGCTCCGTAGAATGGCTGGTGCATTTGAACTGCCACCCTTTCAGTTAACAGCCGACCACTTAACCACTGTGCCACCAGGGCTCCATACAGCATCATAATCTGGGAATAGCCTAAAATCTAGATAGAAGGATCTGTTTGCTCAGTGGCTATTAGCTATTACACTGTAAGGAGCTTGAGATGTTAGGTATTTTAATCATCAAAAAGTAATCGAGGAATACTAACTATCCTATAGTTCATGGGGAAATCTAACTGAGGTGAAGAGTATAATGATTTTGTTTCCTTTGCACCTCTTTCTATGTAAAATTTTGGTTCAAGCTCAGTGAAGTGAGAGTGCACTTGGCAGTGAAGCTGTGTGGGTGGCAAGAGGACTGGAAGTTTGTGGCCTCTTTACAGTTGTACTGAGTGAAGGACAGAGCTTACTCATCATGAACATCACTCCCAAAGCAACTTGTCCAAATGCCTCGGTGCACTCGGCGATATTGACAACGAGATGGTTGCCAAAGCAAATTCCCTTGTTCCCCTCTCCTGATGCCTGAAATTTCAACACCTTAACTTTGTTCCCTTCAAACATTTTTAGAAGCCTAGCAAAACTCTAATTGTTTTAAGGGTACTGGATGGACCCTTTCTGAGGCCGAGGGAGGAGGACTGATTTTGTAAAGCAGTCAGAACTACTCATGTGCTGCATACTCACTCTGGCAGCCTACGGTTCTGAGTTCCCCACTCTCTCCGGTAAGGTAACTGGTGGGCAAGTGTAGGCTGATGTAGCTGGGCAGGTTGACTCTGCCTGTGGAGTTAGCTAGCTGCTGTGAGTGGGGCAAACAGAATGAAGGACAAAGGCATTAATTGACTCCATTATTTACAAATGAAATGAAAATGTAATTCTAGGCCAGTCATAGCTAAAATAATCATTTTTTTTCCTCCCTTGGTATCCCATGATAGCCTATCAACTTATTTTGCTTTTTTTTTTGTTGTTGTTGTTGCTGTTATTTTGCCTTGTTTTTGCTGTGCCCTGGTTCCATTTGTGAAAAGATTTATTATGAAATATTTCAAATCTATAAAGAGGCATATGAATATAATAGACTTAAACCACCTACCTTAACAAAGAGAACTTTATGTGTACAGTTGAAGGCCCAGCTCTCCCCTGCAGTGGTGACCACTATCCAGAATTTAGTGTTCATCATCCCTAAGGAATTCTTTATACCTTGACTGTGTAACATTTGTATTCCTCAACAATGTATAGTACTGATCTTGCATTTTATAAACTTTATGTAAAAGGTGTATTTTCTGTAGTCTTCTGCAGCCTGCTTTTCTCATCCACACTCTGCCTGCTCACTGACAGTTCAGTGGAGATTTTCCTTCCAGTGTTAACTGGCTCAGCTATTCTCGACACCTCTGTGCAGTGTTGTTGTGTAATATCATTTGGCCCCTAAAATACAACTGGAAGTGGCTTAGATTGAAAGTTTTATAAAAGTGTCAAATTAATGTATAATTATAATATTTTTTTAAATATAGTATCTAACTATTACACATTTGTTTTATTTCAGGTTGTAATATAACTTATCTTCTCATGCTTTTTCCCTGTCCCTTCTCCCCAAATCATCAGCAGTAGAAAAAGAAGAAGGAAAAAACATGTCAAGACACAGATGGTAAGTAATTTGTAGTCTTTTTTTAAATGAGAGTCTATTAAAAGATGAAGGAACATACTGTTCGCTCAGTAAATGTCCATTGAATGGAAAATCGAGAGACACATTAGCAGTAAAATAACCTGTCAGCCCCTATCCAATGTTGAGTATAATCAAGCTCAAGATCACTATTAAATGTAAAAACTATGTACCAAAAATGGTACAGATTCTTACCGAATATGTTTTCTGTGTAATAAATGCATTTATGTAAAACTTTCTCTTGGAAAGTCTGGTTTTTTCTTAACTACCATTTTTTTAATGAACTGATATATTTTTATCAATATTTTATTTACAGCTTCTAACATTAGCTGTAAAGTTAAGGGAATTTTATGCAGGACAGCTGTACAATAACAAATAATTTTACAAACACACGACTCAGACTCATGATTTTATAGTCATGACATTAAACCCTCATGAACACTCAGGAGCCAATCACTGTTGGACATATATGAAAAAAAAAAAATTCTGGGTAAAATCAATGTGGTAATCCTATGGCTTTGTCAGCTCTATAAGTTATATGCCTGCAACACAGCTAAGCAACATGTTAAGCCTCTTATAAATTCCAGATCTGTTTCATAAACCCCTGAGTCATCAAAGAATTTTTACTTTCTTTAATTTGTATTATGAAAAAAATGTGGTGCATGTTTTCATTTTTCAAATATACAATTAATTAAAATAAGGAATGCCCTTTTTAATCCCTCTACACCCAACCAGGCCCATGTCTTCTATAATATCAAATGCCAGACTTCAAAAGGATTTTTGCATGTGTTAAAATGTAAGGAGTTTTTAAAAGTAATTAATAAATTGCTAAGGAATTTAATTTCCCTGAGTATCCCATTTGACGGTTCTTTAAGAGTTGCCAGGCTTTTTAATTTTTCCTTCTTGCATCGTGACAATGGGATGGTTTCATCCTATGACCTGCATAATGATTGTCACATCCAGGCAGCAGGTCCAAGCAAGAAGGTAGTCACTCACCTGAAAGAATGGAGTGCCCCAAGAAGTGTGCCCTTCTCTCTCTCTTATTTGACCTGCCTTTTCAGAACTTGCTAAAACGCAGGAGCTGCATGATACATTGAAATGAGCACTGGACTGGGATTTCGTTGTTGTTATCTGTGTCATCGAGTCGATTCCCACCGACCGTATAAGTAAAACAGGGTAGAACTGTCCCATCATGTTCCCTAGGCACTAATCTCTAAGAGAGCAGAGCACCAGGTCTTTTCTCCCACAGAGCCATTGAGGGCTTTAAACTGCCAACCTTTGGGTTAGCAGCTGAGTGCCTAACCATCGTACCACCAGAGATCCTTGGACTTGGGCTTAGAGACCTAGATTTTAATTCTTTGTGGCTTTGGGCAAGATTCTTAACCTTTTGAAACCTAAGATTCCACATTGCATTAGATCTCCAAAGTTTCTCCACTTTCTTTTTTTCGAAATGGAATTTTTTTTTTTTTTTTTTTGCTGTTAGTCCATTAAAAAAAAAAAAAGATACAATACAAAGAAGTCTGTCCCATTCTCCACTCTTGGAAGTCCCATCCTTCTGAAATAACCACAGTCAATATGTTGGGATATATTCTTCCTGACTTTTAATGTATGTATTATGTAGAGAGGGAAACCCTGGTGGCGTAGTGGTTAAGTGCTACAGCTGCTAACCAAAGGGTCAGCGGTTCACATCCGCCAGGCGCTCCTTGGAAACTCTGTGGGGCAGTTCTACTCTGTCCTATAGGGTCGCTATGAGTCTGAATCGACTCGACGGGGTGCTGGGTATGTAGAGAGAGTATATTTACATAAATATTATATGTATTTTGTATAACATACTTTCTGATGTAAACTCATAATAAAACTTTTAAATAATGCAGAAAGATGTAAAGTAGAATGTCAAAGTCCCCTATAATCTTACTCCAAAGATAACCAGAGTTAAGGAAGTCATCTAACACCCTTTCTGACTCATTTTAGAATAAATGCGTGATACGAATATTGTAAATGTTATCTGGAAGGAGAATATGACTCATCAAGTTTTGAGACATTGATATTTTTTACATAATAGTACAGAGCAGGAGTACTTGGATGGTGCAAATGGTTAACATGCTAGGCTGTTAACTAAAAGGTTGGTAGTTCAAATCCACCCAGAGATGCCTCGGAAGAAAGGCCTGGCAGTATACTAAATGAAAAATTAGCCATTGAAAACCTTGTGGCACACAGTCTTCTCCAATACACATGGAATTGCCATGAGCCGGAATCAACTCTATGGCACCTGGTTTGGTTTGGTTTTGTTAGTATAGGAAACTAATGTTTTAGGGCACAAGTCTGGCACATTTTAAACGGCGATGGAGTGGAGTGCAAAGGTCCTGTGTCGGCTTTTGGAATAGAAACTTTAGATGGAAAGAAGTTGTAGACAAAGCAGGGGGAAGCAGGGAGTACCAGTGATAAACTTGCTGTCAATATTTGGAGTATCTGGTAACTTTTACAAAATTCCATTTAATTCTCAATTCTTTGACATTTATCTTTTATATACTTTTTTATTTGATTTTTTTTTGTGTGCTTTTCCTGAGGAATGGCTTGCTGCTGTTTATTTTAAGCATTTATACTTAAGAATTTAAAATTGCTAACACCAAAACACTGTAACAAATTTTAAGCATGGTATTTTTCAGCCTCTTATCTCTACTTCTGCAATCACTTAAGTGTTGACCAAAATGGTAGAGTGGAGACAGCATTTGTGTCTGGCTTTGTCTCTGACCCACTGACGTGCCTTGAACCAACACCTCTTTAGGGTTTAGTTTCTCAGCTTTCTGATAAAGTTTCTAAGTTTCCTCATTCTACATTTTGTGGTTTTGGACAAAATTAGAAAGAGTTAATTAGCCCCCTTTGCATAATCACATAAGAAAGTACTTCCTGAAGAATGTTTTGTTGTTAGGTGCTGTCAAGTTGATTCCGATTTATAACGACCCTATGTTCTATAGAATGAAACACTGCTCGGTCATGCACCATCCTCACAATCATTGCTATGTTTGACCCCCATTGTTGCAGCCACTGCGTCAGTCCATCTCATGAGGGTCTTCCTCTTTTTCACTGACCCTCTACTTTACCAAGGATGATGTCCTTCTCCAAGGACTAATCCCTCTTGATAACATGTCCAAAGTACATGAGATGAAGCCTCACCAACCTCACTTCTAAGGAGCATTCTGACTGTACTTCTTCCAAGATAGATTCATTCACACTTCTTGCAGTCCATGGTATATTCAGTATTCTTCGCAAGCACCATATTTCAAAGGCATCAATTCTTCTTCTCTCTTCCTTATTCGTTGTCCAGCTTTTGCATGCATATGAAACGACTGAAAATACCATGACTTGGTGAGGTGCACCCTAATCCTCAAAGTGGCATCTTTATTTTTCAATGCTTTAAAGAGGTCTTTTGCAGCAGATTTGCCCAACACATGCATCGTTTGATTTCTTGACAGTTGCTTCCATGGGCATTGATTTTGGATCCAAGTAAAATGAAACCCTTGACAACTTCAGTCTGTTCTCTGTTTATCATGATGTTGCTTATTGTTCCAATTGTAAGGATTTTTGTTTTCTTTATGTGAGGTGTGATCCATACTGAAGGCTGTGGCCTTTGATCTTTATCAGTAAGTGCTTCAAGTTCCCTTCGCTTTCAATGAGCAAGGTTGTGTCATGTACATACTACAGGTTGTTAATGAGCCTTCCTCTAATCCTGATGTTGCATTATTCTTCGTATAGTCCAGCTTCTCTCATTATTTACTCAGCACGTAGACTGAACAAGTATGGTGAAAGAATAAAACCCTGATGCACACCTTTCCTGATTTTAAACCACATGGTATCCCCTCATTCTGTTTGAACAACTACCTCTTAGTCTATGTACAGGTTCCACATGAGCACAATTAAGTGTTCTGGAATTCCCATTCTTTGCAATGTTATCCGTAATTTGTTATCCACACAGTGGAATGCCTTTGCCTAGTCAGTAAAACACAGGTAAAAATCTTTCAGGTATCCTCTGCTTTCAGCCAGGATTCATCTGACATCAGCAGTGATAGCCCTTGTTCCACATCCTCTTCTGAATCTGGCTCGAATTTCTGGCAGGTCCCTATCGATGTTCTTCTGCAACTGCTTTTGATGATATTCAGCAAAATTTTACTCGTGGGTAATACTAGTGATAGGGTTTGATAATTTCTGCATTCTGTTGGATCAGCTTTCTTTGGAATGGGCACAAATATGGATCTCTTCCAGTCAGTTGGCTAGATAGCTGTCTTCCAAATTTCTAGGCATAGACGAGTGAACACCTCCAGCACTGCATCCATTTGTTGAAACATCTCAATTGGTATTCCGGTCAGTTCCTGGAGCCTTGTTTTTCGCCAGTGCCTTTAGTGCAGCTTGGACTTCTTCCTTCAGTACCGTCAGTTCTTGATCATATGCACCTGAGATGGTTGAATATCGACCAATTCTTTTTGGTTCACTGACTGTGTGTATTCCTTCCATCTTTTGATGCTTCCTGCATTGTTTAATATTTTTCCTGTTGAATCCTTCAATATTGCAACTTGAGGCTTGAATTTTTTCTTCAGTTCTTTCAGCTCGAGAATTGCTGACTGTGTTCTTCCCTTTTGGTTTTCTAACTCTAGGTCTTTGCACATGTCGTTACAATACTTTACCTTGTCTTCTCAAGACACCATTTGAGATCTTCTATTCATTTCTTTTGCTTCAACATTTCTTCTTTTAGCTTTAGCTACTGCACATTCAAGAGCAACTTTGAGAGCCTATTTTGGCAGCCATTTCGGTCTTTTATTTCTTTCCTATCTTTTTAATGACTTCTTGCTTTTTTCATGTATGATGTACTTGATGTCATTGCACAACTCATCTGGTCTTCGGTCACTGATGTTCAGTGCATCAAATCTGTTCTTGGGATGATCTCTGAATTCAGGTGGGATATACTCAGGGTCATACCTTGTCTGTCATGGATTTGTTCTAATTTTCTTCAGCTTCAGCTTGAACTTCCATATGAGCAGTTGATGGTCTGTTCCACAGTGGGTCCCTGTTCTTGTTCTGACTGATGATACTGAGTTTCTCCATTGTCTCACATCCACAGATGTAGTCAATTTGATTCCTGTGTGTATGCCATCTGGCATGGTCCATGTGTATAGTCACTATTTATGTTGGTGAAAAAAGGTATTTGCAGTGACAAAGTCATTGGTCTTGCGAAATTCTGTCATGCGATTTCTGGCATCATTTCTATCACCAAGGCTGTGTCTTCCAACTATTGCTACTTCTTTATTTCCAACTTTTGCATTCCAATTACCAGTAATTATCAATGCAATTTGATTGCATGTTCGATCAATTTCAGACTGCAGAATTTGGTAAAAATCTTTAATTTCTTCATCTTTGGCTTTAGTATTTGGTGCATGAATTTGAATAATAGCCATATTAACTAATCTTCCTTGTAGGCATATGGATACTATTCTATCACTGACAGCATTGTACTTCAGGATAGATCTTGAAATGTTCTTTTTGACAATGAATGTGACGTCATTACTCTCCAATTTGTCATTCTCGGCAGAGTACCCATATGATTGTCCAATTCAAAATGGTCAGTACCAGTGTATTTCAGCTCATTAATGCCTAGGATATTGGTCTTTATATGCTGCCTTTCATTTTTGACAACTTCCAATTTACCTAGGTTCATACTTCTTACAGTCCACGTTCTAATTATTAGTGGAGGCTTACAGCTGTTTCTTCTCATTTTGAGTCACGCCACATCAACAAATGAAGGTTCCAAAAGTATGACTCCATCCACATCGTTAAGGTCGACTCTACTTTGAGGAGGCATCTCTTCCCCAGTCATATTTTGAGTGCCTTCCAACCTGAGGGGCTCATCTTCCCGCACTAGATTAGACGGTGTTCTACTGCTATTCATAAACTTTTCACTGGCCAGTTTTTTCAGAAGTAGACTGCCAGGTCCTTCTTCTGGCCTGTCTTAGTCTGGAAGCTCCATGAAACCTATCCACTATGGGAGACCCTACTGGTATTTGAAATACTGGTGGCTTAGCTTCTAGTATCACTGGAACATGCAAGCCACCACAGTGTAACAAACTGACTGCCAAGTGGTGGAAAGAATGTTCAGATAGGTTCTTTTCAGACTAAAATGTCTTGGTCTTGAGGAAAGTCACAAATAAAACAATTTTTTTTTTTTTTAGCAGTTATCCCTGGGACTTAAATGATCGATATGCTCAAGATAAGTCAGTTGTAAATAAAATGCAACAGAAGTATTGGGAAACAAAACAGGCATTTATTAAAGCCACAGGAAAGAAAGAAGATGAACACGTTGTTGCCTCTGATGCAGACCTGGATGCCAAACTAGAGGTGAGTGCTTTCTCTCTCTCAGAACCAGCAGGCCACCTTGCTGGGATCAAGGTCTGGGCATTTACTAACTGGACAATCTTAGGTGTGGTTTTCTTTGAAAATATATTGCAAATCTGAAAAGAATCTGGGATCAGGTAAGTTGCATCCCAGCATATTTTTGAGAACGTACAAATGATCACGTAAGCACTGATGGATGCCTCAGTTTGTTTTTCAGGCACTTAGTTGGATTGCACAGCATGTGGTAGATTCTCAATAAATGTTGAAAAATTTAATGCAATCAAAGAGCCGCTGCTAGTGATATCTGAAGAATCAGAATCGGAGAGGTTTCTGAAGACCGTTGGTGTTGCTGTTATTAGTTGCTGTTGAGTCAGTTCCGACTCACAGTGACCCATGTGTGCAGAGTAGAACTGCTCCATAAGGTTTTCAAGGAAGCAGATCATCGGGCCATCTTCTGAGGCACCCGTGCATGGGTTTGAACTGCCAACTTTTCAGTTAGTAGTCAAGCACTTAACCGTTTGCACCACCTAGCCTCAAGCAAATATTTATATTTAAAAAAGAAAAAAGAATGAGACTAAAAGATCCTGAAAAGTAAAGTCTAATAAGCTTGGTATTGAACCCTGAACATCTTTAGAATGAATTGAATAAACAGATATTCAGTTAGACTAGTTAATTATGCAGTAAGTTGTATTCATATCTGATTAATCTAGAGTATTAATAGAACTGGTGGAAGGCATACTAACTCCCTGTCTTGCTGGATATTTCTGTCAATAGCTTGGATTCAGATTTAAAAAGCACACTTATCCACTCTGTTAATGACAGGGCACTGAGAGGAAGAATATATTAGATGGTCTAATAAGGATTCAGAATGATCTCTAAATTTAATACGTAAGCTAAAAGTTAATGAACGTTGAATGGGAATAATATAAAAAGCTTAAAACATCAAAATACTTTCAGAGAATGGTCACCAGATTAGTGGAAACCGTGGTTATCCTGGAACAGAGAGAGTTAAGGGGAGACATGTTGTCAATTTTATAGGAAGGTCCATGTGGAAAAGGGATTCGATTCATTCCATTCCTCTGAGAATAGAACCAGACACAGGAAGAACTTTTTATGTTGTCCAGTGAAAGCATGGGCTGGCTTGTGAGACTCTGAGTGCCCTGTTAGATGGACCTGGGCGACTATTCCAAGTCTGCCACTTACTGGCTGTAGTGACCTTGGGAGGATTACCCAATTTCTCTTATCCTCATTTCTTAATGTATAAAATGAAGGTGTAAGTGCTTACTTATTTTGGCTATTGTGAAGATCAAATTCGACCATAATTAGAGTGATGGCTAGCATTTATTGAGTGCTTATTATGTCCCAGGGACCATTCAAAGTGCCTTCCACACGTCATCTCTAGTACCTAGCCCAGCTCCTGACTCGTCTGGCTCCTGCCCCCTATCCTGAGTTTTCTCCCTCCCACACCACTTACACTGCAGGCACCACCCTCAGCCATGATGGCCTTTCTCCATTCTCAGTCCGCAGCAAGACAAGTTCACTCCCATCAAAGCATTTCCTCTGTTCTCTGCCTGCACAGTCTTTCCCCAGATTGTCCTTCCGCTGACTTCTCAAAATTCAGGTCCAGCCTACACCTCACCTTGGAAAAGCTTTTCCTGAATATGCTGTTTAAGTCTCTGCCAGTCCACCTCTAACCCCTACGTACACCACTCCTGTTGACTATTTAGCATATGACTTTGTTTAACTTTGTGCATAGTATTCATCATCCCTGGAATTATCTCAAGTGTTGATTTGTTTGTCTTCCCTCCACTATGAGGTCATTTCTGTGACAGCCTTATTCACTGCAGTATCCCCAGCCAGACATGGAGTGCATAGTCAATAACTGTTGACTAAGTAAGTGTACATGTTAGTGCAATTAATGTTAGCTCCCAGCTGCTTCTTTCCCCTGCCATTGGAAGTGTTCAAATAGAAGCTGGATTTGACAGGGATGTTCGAGGAGATTCCTGCAATGCAGAAAAATAGAACCGGGAGGTATCTGTTCTGGTTTTAGTTAAAATGTTTGTAAATTACATATGTTTTTCACATCTCATAGCTTTACTTTTTTCTTCTTAGCAGCCTAGTAAATAGCAGCATTATTCTAAAAGTAATTTCATATGTTAAAATGCTAGTATATTAAAAACAATAGAGTAGTTTTATATCTATATTTAGCTCTTGCAAGGGCACTTTAAACTGAACCTAGTGTGCTGTAATCAAAATAGCTGCTGTTCTAGGCACATAGTAGCCAAAGTACTTATCTGTGACTAATAATTTTATACATAATAGAGGTTTCTGGTACAGAAATGTTAATACTGATGTTGAAGTTTATAGGAAGAATGGGTTCCATCAATGAAACGTGAAAACAGTATACAAACCATTTTGATGTATTCTGACGCAGAATTACCCATACAAGGCTAGCTTATAAGCCAAGAATTTTATTTGGCTGGTACAGAAAGCGTGTGTGCCAAATTATAACGGTCAGTATATATATTCCTTGTGTGTATGTGTGTGTGTGTATATATATAGGGAGAGAGAATATATATTCATATATATATAGGGAGAGAGAGCATATATATACTCAGAGTTTATATACTCTCTGTATATACACATATACGTATTCCATATATTTTGTGTGTGTGTGTGTGTGTGTGTGTGTGTAAAGGGAGAGAGGAGAGAGAGATTGAATTGATTGATTTAAGGAATTGGCTCACGTAATTGTGGAGGCTGACAAGTCTGAAATTTTAAGTCAGGTAGCAGGCTGGAAACTCTAGCGGGGTATCTGTGTTACAGCCTTGAAGCAGAATTCTTTCTCTTCAGGAAACCGCAGCTTTTTCTCTTAAGGCCTTCCACTGATTGGATGAGGCCTCCCACATAAAAAAAAATATAGAGGGTAATCTCCTTTGCTTAGAGTCAACTGATTATAAATGTTAATCACATCAACAAAATGGCCTCACAGCAAAATCTAGGCTAGCATTTGACTGAGCAACAAGGCAACATAGCTTAGCCAAGCTGACACATGAAATTAACCATTGCAAGCAGATTTTATTACAATTTGTTGGGAAATCAATGCAGTAATGTTACACTAAATTTAAATATTTATCAAAATTTCATGTTAATGAAATCATATTCTTAAAAAATAGCACCTAAGTACGAGAACAGACAAAACCCACCTATGGTAACAGAAGTCCGTAAATAATTTTCATGGCAGAGGGGACTGACAGGGTGATGGAAATGTTTCACATCTTGTTTTGGATGTGGTTACGTAAGTGGATACGGTTGCCAAAACTCACAGAACTGAACGCCTCAGACCTGTGCATTTTATTGCGTTTATTGTATCCCTCAATTTTTTAAAAGTAAACAATGTGACTGAACAGCTCCTGAGCATACTTTTAAACCGCCTTGCTCCTACATCAGTTATTACATCTTAGTGATTTGTGACCAAGAATACTGTTACCAAACATTTGCTAAGGAACAGACTCAGACTGCTGGTGTTCTGTTTTGTTTTACAGGGAAGAGTGTTTTTTTTTTTTTTTTCCCAACTGGAGGAGGATACGGTTTAATGAAATGGAATTAGTACATTTATATTCTTTGTGACCAAGTTGCACCATATTAAGCTTCCTAGGAATGATTTCTAATCTTCTAAGTATGCATGCATGTATCCATTTTTATTAGATAATTTGGTCATATTTATTATGAAGCAGATCATCTGTTTTTACCCAAATATTGAAGGGCTTTATGGATCTAGGACACAATTGCTACATCACTGTGGCTCATAAGCTAGGACACGGGAAGACAGGAAGAGGGGAGACCTACCCTGCCTCATTTAGTGGCTCCTCAGAGGCAGAACGTTTGTAGGGCAGGTTTTCTAATCAATACCAGCTGTAGCCTCTGAGTTGGTGGCCAGAGGGAGGAGAAGGTGTGAAGTAACCGTTTTACTTTTTCTTGAGCTTTCTTAGTTCTGAAGCAAAAACTGAGACCGTCGTAAGTTAAAGCCTAGTTAGAGTCTTCTCAGTACAGCTGCACCTGGCTCTCAATTTCCTCTATTCTTGCCAAATATTGTGTATTAGGTTGTCTGTCTTTGTCTTTTATGAAATCATTGGGGAAATAATGAGTGATGGGGGCTGCTAGCTAAACTCCATTTCACGAGATGTCTTCTAAACAGAGCATTCAGCTGATTGATTTTTGTTTGCTTTTTATTGAGTTATATAAGCAAGCCATAAAATACATTATGATCATAAAATATGTTAATATCACCTTCTAAATATGACGTTTAATGGACAGAGCCTCCATTTTTTAGAAAAGGCAGCAAGTGGTAAAAGAAACAAAATTGGATTATGAGTGTAATTGGGCCCTTCACTTAGTATTTCTGTTTTTCAGTTATTTCAGTAGTCTGGAGGAAAACATTGTTTGGCAGATCTTAATTTAGATCTATCACAGACATGATGAATTCTGATAAATATAGAATAATAGAAACATATTAAAGGCTTGGGTCATGATCTCTGTACAGAACATCATGTAACACCAAGAGCAACTTAGGCATGTGGTTTTGTTTTTAATGGACAAGGCAAACACTAGGATTATGTTGGTTATAATTTTTATTTCACTGCTATCTGTATTATTTAGCATTGTGTTTGTGCATTTATTACAGCTGTTTCACTCGATCCAGAGAACCTGTTTGGACTTGTCTAAAGCAATTGTACTTTATCAAAAGAGGATATGTTGTAAGTATGCCATCGGGCCATTGGGAAAATTAATCAAATAAATAGACAGCAAGAAATAGTTAGCATGGTAATTTGCCTTAATATACCAGTCAGTATGTTTAGGAAGCAAGACAAGGAAACTGTTGCTTACTGTTGTTTGTCTTTACTCTTTAAGGGGTAGGGAGGAGGGTCTCTAATAATTTTATCAGAAAACTTTTAAATAGATTGTTTCAATGAAAGTACCATAATCGAAGAATTTTGTATTGGATCACCCATGGATATAAACATGCCATTTTTTTCCTCAATTATAAAAAGTTTGCTCAGTTTATATCTTGTGCTTTTTAATTTTAGAATTTTATTTTACTGCCCTGATTCTCTCATGCCCAATTCTGTTCCTTTTAAATTCATCAAATACAGAAGGTGCTTATAGTCAATTCGCTGAAACATTTTGCCGACAGTGCGTCCTGGTGAACATTTCTTATGCTGGATGCTGTGTAATTGGGGAATGCAATTTTTCAGCGCCATCTTGTCTGAAAATCATTACCAACAAAGTTATCTCTGAAATGCTAAATGCCAAGTCATATGTTACTGTTTTTAAATTTCCATTTATAGATCATTTTAATAATGTAATTTCTATATTCCTGAGACCAGAATATGAGAAGTCTCTCTATTTCTGACTGTGGGTGAACCTCTTTCTGATATGCATGAATTAGCAATTGTTTATTTTCCTTCAGTAGTAAACTTTTATTAAAAAGACTGTTTTGGGAAGTCCAAAATCATAGGACTTAGAGGTAGAATTTTAAAAACTATCTGTATTAACATTTACTAAGTGTTTGAGCTAAGACTTCTACTGGGCTATAACTCTAGGGTCTTAAGCTATGAGGAAGCCAAGACACATGGTGCACGATATTCTTCACTGGAAGTTCAAGATCCTGGAAAGTCATGGGTATCCACATGCATTCTTTCCAGGTTTCCTGTATTTTCTATTAGAAAGATTAATGTGGATGTGCACATCATTTCTGTTCAGAGGATCACTTCTTAGAGCTGTTAAAAAAGATGAAAATCTCTATGAACTGATATGGAGTTATTTTGAGTATGTATTAAGTGGAACAGGAAAAGTACAAAAGTATGCAACCCGTCATGTAAGAAAGAAAGGGGTATAATAAGGAAATATGTATGTTAAGAAAGAATAGGATATATGTATAAGCAAATATATGTGTATTCTGCTCATTATGCCAAAAAAAAAAAAAATTAGGAGAGATAAACCAGAAACTAAAGAGGTTACCAGCTGGAAGTGGGTAGGAAATGGTTGGAAAGAAGGGGGAAATGGGACTGGGGTAGAAGGAATAAGGACAGAGATGTGCTGTAGGGATACCTTTGTATAGTTTTGACTCTTGGAACCAGAGTTATATTTCACATGCTCAAAAAATGGATACTTAAAACCAACCAGGATGTGGAAGAGTCAAAAATGGAATGCAAAGAGTAACAAATGAACATAATGTACAAATGAGTAACATAACTGCACTGATTAAAGTGGGGAAGAAAAGAATTAAGTGATTTTGAAAAACAATACTTAGGACACTAAGGCTAAAGGCAAAAAGAACTGTACACAAAAACTGTACTCTAAAAAAAAAAATTTTTTTTTAGAGAACAGTTTTTAGTAATTTATTTTTTTCCTTGCAGGGGTATGAGTTAGCAATTCTGAACCTACTTTATGTGTATACTACCCATAACCTGTTGCCGTTGAGTGGATTCCACCTCATATCGACACTGTAGGACAGAGTAGAACCATCCCACAGCGTTTCCAAGAAACGCCTTTGGGTTTGAACTGCCAACCTTTTGGTTAACAGCTGTAGCTCTTAACCACTACATCACTAGGGTTTCCATGTGTATACTCGGGTTGGAAAATAAGAAAATGTATTGTAAATAATGAGCGCCAAATTTCTCACTGCCAGTAATAGAAACAAATTACAAATGAGGGAACTGGGAATACTAGAATGAACGCTGCTGCATTAGAATCAGAGGCATCAGTAGGAACTTGTGGTTTTTAGTGTATACACAGAGAAAGAAATAAATTTAGATGATTGGGTATGCATGGATTAGTATGTTGTTGTTTTTAGGTGCCGTCGAGTCAGTTCTGACTCATAGCGACCCTATGCACAACAGAACGAAGCACTGCCCGGTCCTGCGCCATCCTTACAGTCATTGTTATGCTTGAGCTCATTGTTGCAGCCACTGTGTCAGCACACTTCATTGAGGGCCTTCCTCTTTTCCTCTGACCCTGTACTCTCCCAAGCATGATGTCCTTCTCCAGGAACTGATCCCTCCTGACAACATAGCCAAAGTATGTAAGACGCAGTCTCGCCATCCTTGCTTCTAAGGACCATTCTTGTTGCACTTCTTCCAAGACAGATTTGTTCGCTCTTTTGGCAGTCCATGGTATACTCAGTATTCTTCCCCAACACCACAATTCAAAGGCATTAATTCTTCTTTGGTCTTCCTTATTCATTGTCCAGCTTCCACATGCATATGATGTGATTGAAAATACCATGACTTGGGTCAGGCGCACCTTAGTCTTCAAAGTGACGTCTTTGCTTTTCAACACTTTAAAGAGGCCCTTTGTTGCAGATTTACCCAGTGCAAAGCAGCTTTTGATTTCTCGACTGCTGCTTCCATGGCTGTTGATTGTGGATCCAAATAAAATGAAATCCTTGACAACTTCAATCTTATCTCCATTTATCATGATGTTGCTCATTGGTCCCATTGTGAGGACTTTTGTTTTCTTTATGTTGAGGTACAATCCATACTGAAGGCTGTGGTCTTTGATCTTCATTAGTAAGTGCTTCAAGTCCTCTTCACTTTCAGCAAGCCAGGTTGTGTCATCTGCATAATGCAGGTTGTTAATGAGTCTTCCTCCAATCCTGATGCCCTGTTCTTCTTCATGTAGTCCAGCTTCTCAGATTATTTGCTCAACGTACAGATTGAATAGGTGTGGTGAAAGGATACAACCCTGACATATACCTTTCCTGACTTTAAACCAATCAGCATCCCCTTGTTCTGTCCGAACAACTGCCTCTTGATCTGTGTAAAGGTTCCTCATGAGCACAATCAAGTGTTCTGGAATTCCCATTTTTTGCAACGTTATCCGTAATTTGTTACGGTCCACACAGTCGAATGTTTTTGTGTAGTCAATAAAACACAGGTAAACATCCTTTTGGTATTCTCTGCTTTCAGCCAAGATCCATCCGACATCAGCAATGATATCCCTAGTTCCACGTCCTCTTCTGAAACCAGCCTGAATTTCTGGTAGTTCCCTGTTGATATACTGCTGCAGCCATTCTGAATGATCTTCAGCAAAATTTTGCTTGCGTGTGGTATTAATGATATTGTTCTATAATTTCTGCATTCAGTTGGATCACCTTTCTTGGGAATAGGCATATATATGGATGTCTTCCAGTCAGTTGGCCAGGAAGCTGTCTTCCATATTTCTTGGCATAGACGAGTGATCACCTCCAGTGCTGCACCCATTTGTTGAAACATCTCAATTGATATTCTGTCAATTCCTGGAGCCTTGTTTTTCACCAACGCCTTCAGAGCAGCTTGGACTTCTTACTTTAGTACCATCAGTTCCTGATCATATGGTACCTCTTGAAATGGCTGAACGTCAACTAATTCTTTTTGGTATAATGACTCTGTGTATTCCTTCCATCTTCTTTTGATGCTTCCTGTGTCATTTAATATTTTCCCCATAGAATCTTTCACTGCCGCAACTTGAGGCTTGAATTTTTTCCTCAGTTCTTGCAGCCTGAGAAATGCTGAGCATGTTCTTTCCCTTTGTTTTTCTATCTTCAGCTCTTTGCACATGTCGTTATAATGCTTTGTCTTCTTGAGTCATACATTCATATATTGCCTAGGTCTGTCAGCTGAGAGGGCCTAAAAATACTAACATTCCATATCAATAAGCACGCCTAGTGCCCAGATCTTTGTTTCTAAATACCTTTAACATTACACATGAAAGGACTAGTCCTTGGAGAAATGGTTGATTTCAAAGCTGGGGCAAGGAAAATTCGAGATAAGCCTGGAATACCTTGTAGTACCAGAATATAAGGAAGTGCTTGAAAAGGATGGGTGTGTGTTGAAAGGACACAACAGCACACCTAAAGAAGATCCTAATGGTCAAACAATTTGAGCAACAAAATAACCAATGAGAGTTTTGAATTATAATCCATAGAATAAAGTAAATATCTGTTAAGTCTATGTGGAGATAAATTGATGGAAGGATGGATGAATGGATGGATAAGAAGGGGTAGCCCTTCTTTATGAAATAATTCTAATTAATAAATATAGGAAGAATGAAGGAACCACAAAATCACATTTAGGAAAATACCACAGTGAGAATTCTGCCAGGCAAGATTCACTGAAGGATGCTACAATTAGTAAGCAAAAGTTTGAGGAGAAGGGTATTTCCATAGTCATGTATTTCCCCTCAGTATTTTTAATGATTAAAAAAGGAAAAAAAAATGTAAGTTTACAGCAGAACAACCCCAGTAGACACCACCTGTATTAGTCATCTCGTGCTGCTGTAACAGAAATACCATAAGTGGTTGGCTTTATCAAAGAGAAATTTATTCTCTCACAGAGGAGTAGGCAACAAGTCCAGATGCAGGGCATCAGCTCCAGGAGAAAGCTGTCCCTCTCAGTCAGCTCTAGACGAAGGTCCTTGTCATCAATCTTCCCCTGGTCCAGGAGCTTCTCAGTGCAGAGACCCTAGGTCCAAAGTACACACTCTGCTCCTGGCACTGCTCTCTTGGTGGTACAAGGTTCCCAGGTCTCTGTGCTCACTTTTCTCTTTTCTATCTCAAAAGAGATTGACTTAATACACTGTCTAATCTTGTAGATTTCATTGATTTAACTGCTGCTAATCCATCTCATTACATCATCTCATTACATCATAGTGATAGAATTTACAACACAGAAATCACATCAGATGACAAAACGGTAGACAGTTATACACTACTGGGAATCATGACCTAGCCAAGTGGAGACAGATATTTTTTGGGGACACAACCCAATCTGTTAACCAGGTGATCAAGGTTAACATCACCAGTGATAATGCATGTTGATACATATAGACCCTGATACCATGTGCTGAGAAGGCCACTTCACCCTGTGGTACCCTTCCCAAAATCTATAATCATCACAACATCAGAGAAACCCAAATTGAGAGACATTCTGTAAAATACTAGACCAATACTCTTAAAATGTATGGAAGTCATGAAAAACAAGAAAAACTGAGGGATTATCACAGATTGAAGGAGGCTAAGGAGCCATGACAACTCGGTGCAGTGTGGGATCCTGGATGGGATCCTGGAACAGAAACAGGAGATTAATGGAAAATTTGTTAAAATTCCAGTAAGGTCTGTAGTTTAATTAATAGTATTATACCAATGTTAATTTCCTAGTTTTGATAATTGTACAGTGATTATGTAAGATGTTAACATTAAAGGAACCTAGCCCTGGTGGTGCAGTGGTTAAGACCTTGGCTGCTAACCAAAAATTGGCAATTTGAATCCACCAGCCACTCCTTAGAAACCCTACAGGCAGTTCTACTCTGTCCTATAGGGCCACACTATGAGTTGGAATCAACTCAGTGGTTTTTTAGAGGTGTTTAGGGAAGGAGGTATGGGAACTGTGTACTCTGTTTTCAATTTTACTATAAGTCTAAAATTATGTTAAAATGGTTTCTAAAATGTAGTTTGGATCATATTTCTCCCTGCTTAAAAGCCTCTAAAACCCATTGCCATAGAGTTTATTACAACTCACAGCAAGCCAGTAGAGTAGAACTGCCCCAAGAGTTTCCAAAGCTGTAAATTTTTTATGGAAACAGATTGCTATATCTTTCTCCCTCAGAATAGCTGGTGGGTTCGAACCACCAACCTCTTGGTTAGCAGCCAAGCACTTAACCACTGTGCCACCAAGGGCTCCTTAAAAACATCTATAAGTAAAATTCAGATTCCCATACCGTGGCTTATAGATTCCTATAAGATCTGGCCCAGCTTAGTTTTCCAGCCTTTTATGCTCTTTTTTTCTTGCCCACCACTTGCAAAAGGCTGCCTGAGGCCTTTTGCACTGTTCCCTCTGTTGGTATGTCCATGTCCTAATAGTCTCACAGGTGGCCCCTTCTTGTCATTTAGAGCTTAGCTTAATGGTCACCTGCTCAGAGGCACCTTTCCTGACCGCCAATCCCAGGCAGCTACCAGCCACTCTCTCTTATCCCCCCCCACCCCGCCATTGTTCTATCTGATATTGTTGTGCTTTGCATTTGTGATTGTGTTTTTTGTTTTCTGTATCCTGCTACTTGAACTTAAGTTCTATAAGAGCAGGGATTTTATGTGCCTTGTTCATCTCTAAATTCCCAGTGGCATGAAGAGTGTCTGGTATATATTAGATCATCCATAAATATGTGCTAAATGAATGATTGCTCCAACCTAATTGCTTTCATAGTTCTCTAGTTGCTTTTTTAGGGGCACATCTAAAATCTCATCAGCAACTAAGTATGAAGAGGTTTTTGTCTCTGAAATCCTAAGTCCTAGTTAAATGAAACCTTTTAAGTACAAACTTTGTGTTATCTGATACATATATTGTACCTGAATTTTAAACCTCTATAAATTAATTTCAGTATTTAAATACTTTAAAATAAGGAATGACCAATCAAAAAGCGTTGGCCATCACTAAGTGATTCAGCCTCCAGCCTGATGGAGCTCACAGTTCTTTCCACAGCCCTCTGGGCAGCACTGCCAGTTAATCAGAGTTGGTGCTTAAGATGACATGTGTTTGCCATCCCTGGTTTAATCCTCCAGTGCATAAAATGATCAAAAATGATTTTGTAACCACTTCAGCCCTTTTTGGTGTATTTAGGTAGAAATACATTTCACCACGAAATAATCCTCCAGGTATCTGGAATTGGTTTCTTCCCTAGCCTTAAGCTAAATGTATTCATTTGTATGTGACTTGGGGCTTTGACGTAAAAAAGGTGACGGTAGCCTCATGCTATTATGAGTAAAATTTGAAATTCCTCTCTATAGGGAGAGATTTGTTATGGAATTGAGTGAATTATATACAGTAAAACCTGCAAAAGCTGGAACCTGTGTAAAGCTAAAAAGCTGTCAGAGAAGGAAAACTCAGATATTTCCTACTAATAGAGAAAAAAAAGTGGTAAGACTATACCCTGTCAAATCCGGAAAATTTTCGAGACCCAGAAAAACAAGGCTGTCCTGTCAAGTTCCAGCTCTCAACAGGTTTCACTGTACTAGTAAGTAGAGAGGAGAAGGAATGGAAAGAATTAAAAAGCAAAGAACCTTATAACAATAGATACTATTTTTTAAGCTATATACAACCATGGCATAAATATCAAATAAGTATTTAAAGTGAAATAAAGTATTTGGGGATAAAAAAGGGGATGACAAGGCAAAAATGATAGTTAATTCACTTACACAAGCATTTAATTAGTGCCACAAATAAGGCTTTTTGCTTATCCTGGAGAACACAAGTTTGGATGAAGTCCCTGTCTTAGAAAGCTTGGGTCTAATGGGAATTGGACACATACCCGTGCACACACACATGCATACGCTTACCTCTGATACCACCCCTACTGTGGTTAAGTGGTAAAGTAGATTCCAAGAGGACGCTGCTATTGTAGACAAATAGAATCAGCTGTTTCACAGAGGTGAGTCCCTGGATAGTACAAACAATTAACAGGCCTGGCTACTGACTGAAAGGTTGGATGTTCAAGTCCACCCAGAGATGCCTCAGAAGAAAGGCCTGGCTATCTACTTCCAAAAAAATGAGCCATTGGAAAACCCTGTGGAGCTCATTATACTCTGACACATGGGGTCACCATGAGTTAGAATTGACTTGACAGCAAATGGTTACTAGTTACTTCACAGAGTAAGTGGTGTTTGAGCTGGGCTTTGACAGATGAACTTGATTTTTGAGAGACAGAAGAGGAAGGAGGATAATCATCGATCTCACAGAAAAAAATGGATTCTAAAAGTCTCTTCTGGACTCTCCCAATGGAACGTTTAGCGTGTACTGCATTTATAAATTAACATGGAAGAGTAGCAAGCTTACCCTTCACCTTTGAACCTGAAGTTCCTGGCCAAGTTCTACAGCTGTTGTTGGAGAGGTTGTGTCAGGAAAGGGGTGCATTTTGAAAGATACCTGGATTGTTCATGAAAATGGACAAGAATTCTAGCAGCATCTGGAAAGCGGTTTTAGAGACACATGGGAGGTACAAACTGTGTAAATGTGTAAGTACAGAAATGTGGAATAAGAGTAGCGCTCAGAGCATGTCGATAGTAAGTGTGATGTTTAGGGGTTAAAAAAATTCTAGAAAGTTCAGTCTCCTGTCAGTGAGCGATTCAGCTGTTGGTGGGTGTGTGTTGGGGACCAGTGGAGCCCATTAGTCTAGGAAGGCAGCGTTTGGGAACTGGACCATTCCCAGCTCTCAGTGTGAAGTGTTTGGAAATGTGGAGCTGCCTGTCTGGATTTTCTTACAATGCTGATGTTTTACTGTTTTTCTTGTTTGCGTGGTTTGAATCTTCATAAAGCCAGGGAAAATTTTTCTTCAAGTTATGCTACCATAGAACACGTTCATTTGAGTAAGTGTACAGATATATAGTATTTGGGGATTTTTCCTTAAACAAAATTACTTGGAATTTTATTTCTCTCTCTTGGGATCCAATCTACATGAGCAATGTGACAGCCTCTTCAGAAACTACCTTTTTCTCAACTAACCTTTAATACCACTTTTAAGCCTTATTTTATTTAAATTCACTTTTTCAAAATGATATTTTCCCTTTTTCTTCTCAAGTACAAGTTTTAGGTTCTTTTCTTACCACTTGTTGATTCATCTCCTAAAATATGACTAGAACATTTTTTTACCATAAGCCTTAAAGTCTGTAAGAACCACTTTTGAAACAGGCCCTTAATTACTGTCCACATAGGAGCATACTGTTCTAGTGAGTTACTGTGTCTGTTAGGGGATGTCGTGGGGAATTAATCTGTTTTTCTGATCCACACAGAGTTATCTGGGAAGATAGTGTCTTGTAACAGAAAATTTACAAATATATCTTGTGATTCTTGAACACTGTGAATTTAAGAATTCGAAGTTTTATAACTGCTATCAGAGGACATAAAAATGTCAGTAGCATAACTTTGTTAATATTTATTAAGTTAATAGTTCATATTCAGCTACTTTAACACTATAAAAATGTACCGTACCTGTACTACCCTTGCGTTTTTTATGGTAGGTTCATATAGTAGTGGCTCATTTTCAGTTAGTGTCTTTGAAGATCCTTTAAATCTAAATGTGAAATTATAGTCTTGTAAATCTGAGTATAATAATAGAAGTGCTGTTTTTCAAAATTCTTACACATTTATCATAGAAAATTACATTTACAAATAAGAAAAAGATAATTGCTCAAGAGATTGCCACTGCTAGAATTTTTTTGCATTTTTCTATTAGCATAAATATAAAAATATACATTGATGAGATTTTTGAGCAAAAATAGATTTCTGTAGCTACTATTTATAACTTGCTTTTTCATGCGATGGGCATGGTCCCCTTTCTTTGTTACTGAAAGTCCTTCTGTAATATGACCGTTAGTGGCTGCATGACATTCCACCATCCCATTGTATAAGGTGTGCTGCATTTTTTTAAATCAATCCTCAGTGTAGGGAAAGAAAGTTGCTGCAATTACAAATAATGATACCATGATTATCTTTGTGTATACTTATATGTGTGTGTGTACACACACACACGTATGTATGTATGTGTGCATCTATATCTTTGTATCCATTTTTCTACTTAAGATGTGCTTCTGGCACTGGAAGTGCAATGTCAAAAGACAGACACAATTCTGTGACTTTTTATATTCATTGCCACATCAGCCCATAGAAATCTTTCACCACTAGTGCCGTCTGAGTTTGTCTTTAAAAATCAAGCCAAGATTAGATATAACCAATTCAGATTCAGTTCCAGCTCTGTATTTTAAAAATCAAACAAGTCATCAACCTGATGACCCACCCACCTTCAATCCCCAGCCCCACCCCTCAAATCAGAAACCTGTGTCATGGATAAGGTGTTTGAATTGCTTTACAATCAAGTAGGATGTAGCTCAGAACACAGAGACCAGAAAGTCGGCCGGAGAGAATAAGAGGAGGAGGAAGCTGGCACTACATTATAGGCAGCCACGAGATTCCCGCAGTCGTACTCAGCAAACCCAATTCCTTTGTTTCAGCTTGAAGCAGCACATTATTGGCTTGCTTTTCAGTGCAGAGGTCATTTTCTGGCTCTGATTACAGGGCCTCAAACTCACGGACAGATGTATTCAAGTGAATTTGATCTCTTGTTTTGTAAATGGAAGGATGGCATGGGAGTTAAATGGCAGGGAGAGCTTACCTTGTAGCCTGCCATTTGGATTTAATTTCATGTCATCTTTGCCTCTGGAAGAGAATGGACTTTGTGATTTTTCTCCTCTCTGTCACAAAAATACTCATTGTTCATGGTTCCATTTGGTCTTTTCTTCATCAGTCTTGTCTCAAGAAGAAAATGAACTGGGAAAATTTCTTCGATCTCAAGGCTTCCAAGATAAAACCAGAGCAGGAAAAATGATGCAAGCGACAGGAAAGGCCCTCTGCTTTTCTTCCCAGCAAAGGTGTGTGAACTTCTTTGGAGCTTTATTTTGGGGGGTCTGGAGAGACTCTGGGACCCACCCACACAGGAAGGGGAATTCCACAAGGTTCTTTAGAAAGCTCATGCCAGAGACTAAGAAGCTATCCTGTACTCAGTTGTTATTCTCTTCCCACTTAATGCTCTGATTAAGGTAATGTATATCATTTTCTCCTGCTAATTTATTTTTTTCGTATTTCTTCTCATCTATAGAAGAGATGACATATGCCAATCAATGTGAGTGCTGTCCTAGGCTCATATTTGACCCTCAGCGTTGCTCATAGCAATCAGTCTGGTCCCCTTCCAGCAGCTGATTAAAGCAGGAGCCTAATGAGACCCCATTGAAGGGTTCCTTCTCTGCTCTCCAGGGGCCAATTAACTTCAGAGAGAAGAAGTTCAAGATGCCCTGAACCACAGTGCTCAGAGTGGTCCCTGGAGTATCAGCATCATCACCTAGGAGCTTGTTAAAAATACAGAATCTAGGCCCTACCCTGACCTGCTTATTTGAACCTGTATTTTAATAAGCTCTACAGATGATTCCTACGCACATTCAAGTTTGATAAGCTCTGTCAAAAATTTTTTAACTCAAGCATGACTCATTTTCTTGATTGGTGTTGAATAACCATACAGGTGTTCTCTGTGCCTGAGAAAGGTGACACTCTTCTCCTCTTGCCCTCTTCCAGTAACTAACAAGTCCCCCAAAATGTCACCCACTAATGTTAAAAAAAAAAAAAATGTTAGGCAGGTTTATACCTAAATAAGGCTTATAAGTAGTTTCTAAAAATATACAGGCTATAGAAATTTGACTTATTCAAATTATCCAACATTTTTTTTCTTTGTGTTAACTTCTACTTCTTTGCCTTCTGGTGGTCCAAGAGCAAGACATCTGCCTGTGATCCATACCCAGGAGTTATACAGGTGTTCCTATGAAAATTCAAGAAAGGTGGAGTCGAAAAAATGAAACAGACTGTGTCCGTTTTTCCATAGTCCCACTCCAGGGCATTTGGGTTCTTTTTAATGACCTTTTTAGCCCTGTCTTTGTGGCCAATGTCATCTTCATAGTTGAATGAAACCATTTTAAATTGTTCTCTACCTCAGTTCTTCCAAGAAGGGTGTTTGTGTAGCCTTGAATTGCATCTTCTTATCTCAGTGATTTACTATTGTTTTTCATCTGGAGAAAATCAGCAGGAGAAAAGAAAAAACAACTCAAATTTTACTAATAGGGATGACCCACTTTTCAGCTGTTGATAATACTTTCTATGCATATATAGACTTCCCCAGCCTTACATGGATAATTGATTCCTGAAAAATCCTTCAGAGAGCAGATTCTCATATATTAACCATGTAATTATGAATTTCAACAGGAAAAATTTTTATGCATGCCTGTGTACCAAAATTACCATTCACTTATGAGAAACAAAGACAAATCCCTAGACACAATCACTGCGAGAGTTACCATTACTGATCATGGTATTAATTATAATATGGCTATCCAGTTACACCCTTCCATAGTTATGGGTCAGGCTGTCTTACAGAGCACACATATGGTACCTAAAGTTTATGGAATTCAGCCTTCGATACAAACAAAAATAGTAAAAGAAATCAAAACAGTGCAAATGATACATGAAATTATCACTAATATAAACCAGCATACTAATTTAATGCAGTGTGTGGCCAGCTTTGCAGTTTGGAAGGTAGCCACATGCATGATGGCTCTGGTTTAATGGCACACAGGTGCTCCTGAGGCACGTGAAATCCCGACCAGTCCTCCTAAATGTAAGAAAGTAGGAGAATTACGTAAAACTCTCAGAGTTGAATTCTCAAACCTAACTGGACATGATTTGGGATATGCCTGAATGTGTTTTTAATATAAATAGCATTGTATCGTGCCCTAGCAAGTATCCCAAACACCTTTTTTATTTTAATATACATTTTAGAAAATCTACAGCATAGTTTTCCATTAGCTGGACATGCCATGATTCATTTAACTTGAGCCCCTCTGTTTACTGCCTGGGTCCTCCACTTTTTTCTTCTAAAGGATAAATGTCCTTGGAGTAGACCTTTACACACTTTATTAATTATTCCCATTGGGTAGAGTCTCATGATTGAAGATGTGAGTCAACTTTCACTGAAGCTTGAGATTTATAATTACTGAGTTTTTCTGGTCTAGATTCAGCCTCTGATGCTACAAATGAATGGGTTTTTACCTTTCTGGTTTTATATGAAGCAAATTACAGCAAAGATGAAGTGATTTTATGCCTTTTGTTTCCTTCACGATCTTAACATCTACCATCATGTTATCCCATCTTCAGCTTTAAAACGAAGAAATCAGGAATTCTTTTTTCACGAGACTCTCTTTTCAGTCAGTTTAGGAAAATTGGCAAAATCCGGGGGGAAGTTTAAGAAGTCCAGAAATGAATTGGATCCTTAGGGAGACAGTTGAAAAGTCTTTTTCTCTTTAAATAGAAGTCTCCGATTATATAAACTTTCACAGTAGCGTTTGTTTTACTGACTTTATTTAGTAGTCATTGCTAAAACTGCTTATTCAGTTTGGTGAACTGTATTAAATTTAAGCCAACCGGGGTAAACATATGCCTGCATAAGGTCTATGAAAATAACTTGCAACATCTAGGTAGAACAGTGTTAGCAAGCTATTTTTATGGAAGTGCTGAATATCAAAAACAAAAGAAAACAAAGCTTTACAGACGAGGAAAACTAGGGAAAATGGTAAACGGTATTTTTTTCTTTAAGTTTACTGTACTATCTATAATCCTACAGTGCTACACCCATGTAAGGCATCTCAGACATTGATGGAACTGCCAAAAGCTGACTTCAGCTCACTAGCACTCACGCTCCCTTCAGCTAAATAAGTTTGCATTTAAATTGAAATTCAAATATTCATCTTAATTTTATGTTTTGAACCTATGCCTTGAAACTTAGTAGAGAACAGTATATTTTAATCTGACACTGCTCATTTTGGGTAGGAGGATTGAAAAAAAAAATAGCAACCACCTCTCACCAAGAAATAAATATTTTATCCAAAGTTTGATATGCCTAAAACAATTTGCTGAATACGAGCGTGTGTTGCATATAGCCAGTATTGTAATTATTTTATACCTACTTCATTGTGCCATGTATAGCCCTTTCAGGTGTAATATTCTTTAATTTTTTTAATGAGAATTAAATCATATCTGAAAGTGCCACCGCACAGTAGAATCTCAGTAGATGTGCTTTTCCCCTTCCTAGACCTTTTCAGAATGCTTCTGTTCATGGTTCCTTCTGCTTTGGCTACTGGAGCAGGCAGCAGATACCCTGGCCTGTATGGCCTCTTCAAGGAGACAGTAGTCAAACATACTTTCATCTCTCCACAAAGGACCAGACTTCAGAAGAGTAGGAGGCAGGGAGTGACCAACAGTAGAAATAGGAAATGTTCATGCCATGATCTTCCTCCATTAACACAGGATTGGTTCTAGTTTCAAATGACCACTTTGGCAAGAGACCACCCCAGCAACACTGACGGAGGTCCTTCTTAATGGTCCCACTATGTCACAGTAAGCCAAGGGATCAGTAGATGGGTAATTGTATCTGGCTGACTTATCAGTTCACACTCACTTCGATTATAATTGAGCATCTTCTGTGTCCCTGGCACTGTTCAAGGCTCGTAACTTTAAGATTGGTAAACTCTCAAGGATTTAAATTGCTGGCCAGCTTAGTTTCAAGATTGTGGCTTTATCCTCTTGTCTAGACTGACCTTGAGAAACCCTTTATGTCGATTTCACCAAGAAGTGGAGACTTTTCGGCATCGGGCCATCTCAGACACTTGGCTGACGGTGAACCGCATGGAGCAGTGCCGGACTGAATACAGAGGAGCGTTATTATGGATGAAGGATGTGTCACAGGAGCTTGATCCAGACCTCTACAAGCAAATGGAGAAGTTCAGGAAGGTAGGAGGCTTTATGAGCGTTACCAAAAGGGGTACCTGCTGGAAGGTAATGAAGTGTGATTCGAATCCCTCTGGTGAAGAAGACATAACTCAAAAGCACCGAGGATGCAATTAATCATCACTGGTATCTTTTTATGTGACAGAATAGCAATTAATGTGATACATAATTCTCCAAGGATAAGATAGACGAGACAGCTGGAAATTGCTGGGATTTAGTAACTGCTTCTAATTGAAGTCAGATTTTTCATGTAATGTGTACTTTTTGTAAGGTTGTCACTTTCAAATGCCTTTTCATGCATAACTAAACATCAGGATTAGGTCAAATGAAATGAAAATGAGAAGAGACTTTTGGGGAAATCTTTCTTAATTGCTAATGCATACTAAAATTAATAGAAATAATAACACTGCTTTGTTTTTGTGAAGTATTCAGTAGCAGTAAGGTTTCGTTGTAGGATTGAATAATGTGGTATTGACCCTATCTGCAATATACCTCTTCAGAAATTTCTCTAAGGAAAATAGATGAGGAGATGGGCATGTTCTTAAACATCCCTGAAGTAAATGGTGAGCGGCAGAGGAACCATCTTCAGTTGTTTTTTTGTTTGTTTTAAGCTAATTATCTTGCTTTAAGTTTAGCTTTTTGAATGTTTTATCATACATCCCACCACTAGGTGGCAGCCGTACATCGGGTATTTATGAAAATGTAGAAATTTTTGTTGTGTACAGTCTTGGTAGTTCTTTGTTTGGTTGACTGGGTGTATTTCAGTGTGTGAAAGAAAAAAAAAAAAAATCGGCCAGATAATAGACTTGATGTAATATTGTGTCAACTGTCTTATTTCAGATGATCAATTTGTATTTCATGATACTGCTTAAAATCCCTAGATTTCAAGTGCATCGTTGTGAAGCTCTGAATGGAAAGTCTCCCTGGTGCCCTAGGGGTTAGATGTGGGGGCCAGTGAGAGGGGGACCTTCTGTTGCTTAAGAGGGTGGTCACCATGCTTGGCCTAGATAGTGGATTGATACAAATTCTTTTAAAAGTCAAGTTTTTCCCTCAGGTTGTAATTTAGAATCCCTCCCTTGGGAAGGAAATCAGGTCCATTTTATTTCTGATCATAGAAGTCGCGTTAGGAGCACGTAAGGCGAGCTTCTGAACGCGTGGAAAATCAGAATGGAAAAGTTCCTTAGGGATGGTCTAGTGAAACTCACTGTTCTATAAGTGAGAAAACCAAGGTCCCAAAAGAGTAAATAAAAATTTTCAAGGATCGATAGCTAGATGGTGGTGAACCTAGGCTACAACAGAAGATTCCTGATTTTCTATTCAGGATTTGATTTGTCTTTGGCACTGTCTTGATTTGCGGGGTGGGGGAGGATGGGATAGACAGAGTAAAAAAAGGAAAAGGATAAAAATCGTCAGCAGGGCAGTCTGGTCGCTTAATATCTACTGCCTCCTTTAAGCCTCACAGTGACCAAGACACAGGTTTTATTTTATACATGAGGAAAATGATCCCCAAGTTAAGCTACTTGCCCACCCAAGCTCAGACAAGAAGATGAAAATCAGAATCCTAGAAAATAGGCATATTTTTCCCTAAGAGAGGAAAAAAGGAAGTTGAACATACTTAAAATTGACAAAAGCATTTTTATAGTATTTCCTTTCCTGTGGGTTTTTTTTATTCAACAAACACTTATCGAACACCTCTTATGAGCCAGGTTATAAAAGTAAGCACACAAGTATTCTTGAAGGCAGAAGAATTTTGTGCAAGACTGTCCTTATTTGGTTTCGTTTTGGGGAGTGGTTACTAGCCATATAAGGATGTAATAAAAACCAAGCCCTTCGTCATGTGGGTTGAATGCTGAAACATTACCCACTCTTTAGTGTCATCAGACTGTTGATTTTGGAAAATATAGTTTAAAAAGCAATTCCTTTGACATGCAGAAGCAGCTGAAATGATACCTTATTCCCCAATCCCATGTGTGCTGGATTTAATTTAATACCTGGACATGTTGTACTTAGAATTTAGCAAAAGGATATTTTTTAAAGAAGTCCATCTTCTAGTGGTTGTTTGATCAGACTGGAATCTCCATGAGGGCAGGGTGGAGTTACTGTGTTCTCTTCACTGCTGTAACTCCAGGGCTGGGCCAGTGCTTGATTCCACGTTACCACTCGCATAGCCAGTGGACACATGCCAGCCAATGGGTTTGCCAGACCCATGTTTTCTCAAACCTCTAGGGCATTTCCAAGATACGGGGCTGATCTCGTTCTGTTCAGGAAATTGACAGTGTGGTTTTGCAGGTAAGAAGTAGCATAATTTGTGGCTGCAGCCCTTTTTTGGAATTAATTTAAATTGTGTAGTTGGCTGTTCACTTGGGGTTTATAGCATGAAATTCGGCTTTGAGAGAGCTTTAGGGTTTTGTCCCAGTGGAATTCCATTTTAAACAGAGACTCCATTTATCTTTCAAGAACATGTTGCTGAAACGTGTTTCTGAGTCATGAGGAAGATGGGTCCAGCTGTGGGCGGCTTCTCAGGAGTCACTGTGGGAGGAGGGGATCTCAGTCTCCTCAGAGCTAGCTGCCGCCTTCACGTTGCAAGATGAATCCTGAGCTGAAGTAGTATTTTGCTATAAATTCTGTTCTTTGAATTCACACTTTTTGGAGGAGACAAAATGATAAATTCTGCCTCACTAGTATGATCCCCTTGGTTGGAATCTTCAGTACATATTCATTCATTTATTCATTCCTTCAGTAAATAACATTGAACCACAGCCACATGTCAAGTAACCTGCAGAGGGATATAGTAAGTGAACCTGTAGATATAATGGCTGCCCTCCTAATTCTTGCTGTAAATTTGGAGATTGTTCTTGTTAGTTAAAGAGTCCTCATGGCGCAGTGGTTAAGTATTCAGCTGCTAACTGAAAGATAGGCAGTTAGAACTCACCAGCTGTTCTGTGGTAGAAAGATGTGGCAGTCTGCTTTCATAAAGATTACAGCCTTGGAAACCCTATGGGGCAGTTATCCTCTGTCCTGTAGGGTCTCTATGAGTTGGAATTGACTTGATGCAGTGAATTTGGTTTTGGTTTAGTTTGTTTTTAGTTGCTGTTGGGTCGATTCTGACTCATGTTGACCCCGTATGTGCAGAGTAGAACGGTGCTCCATAGGGTTTTCAAGGCTATAGCCTTTTGGAAGCAGATCTCCAGGGCTGTGTCCCCGGGAGCCTCTGGGTGAGTTCAGACTGCCAACCTTTCAGCTAGTGCTTAACCATTTCTACGACCCAGGGACTCCAATTTGGGAATAGAGCAAGTGAACATGATGCAGCATGATAAATGGCTGTTCAAGGTAGCACATGGTGCCACAGGAACACTTTAGAGAGGCTTCCTGGAGGAAAATTTGAATGCTGAGAAGGAATGAGCTGGGTGGAGGTGGTGGAGACAGCAGAGCAGAGTCCAGACTGAATAAACAACTTGGACAAAGGCCTTTAGTTGAACGCAAACAGGGCACTTTTAAGGACCTGAGAGATCCATATGACCAGGTCATGGGAAGCAAGGTGGGTGTGGGGACAGGGGTGCCAGCAGGCTGGAAAGGTAGCGGTCCAGACCAGATGGGCCATCTCCCTGAGGACAAGGGGGAATAGATGTTGAGAAGGGACATGATCAAATTTGGATTCTCCATAGCTCTCTCGGGTTTTAATAAGAGAAGGGATTTGAAAAGGCCAGGCCTTGAGTCAGGGAGAGCCACTAGGAGGCTTCTGTGCAGACCTAGAGGGAGAGATGGGGCAACTGGAAGGAAGAGGGAAGTAGACCACGGGGAAATGTAGTGTTCTGCCTTCTCCCAGACTTCATAGTAGCACCACTTTAATTACAGAGCTCTTCATTCTTTTTAGAAATAAGCAGAATAAACCAAAAACCAAACCCATCGCATTGAGTCGATTCCGACTCATAGCAGCCCTATAGGACAGAGTAGAACAGCCCCATAGGGTTTCCGAGGAGCAGCTAGTGGATTTGACTGCCAACCTTTTTGGTTAGCAGCTGAGCTTTTAACCACTGTGCCACCAGGACTGCATGTAGAATAAGTATAAATAAATAAATAGCAAGATCAAGTGTACTTTCACCACCAACTAAGGTTTTTTTCATAGTGTTTGCAAAATGCTAAACCTGCTAAATAGCATAGAGCAAGTATGACCAAAATGACAAATGGTAAACTTAAAATTAAACAAAGCAAATCATCTGTTTCCTTCTGGCCTGTTTAAAGCACAGAGGCCTGATGACAGAGCTCTCAGCACAGCATTAATAAGCACTTATTAAGTGCCTGTATCAGGGGCTGGACATACAAAGAGGTGAAAAGCTTGATCCCAGCCCTCAAGAAGGGCCCTGCTAGTCATCTGCTCCTTGTCAAAATTACTGTGATGAACCAGACACCTGGAGAGGGTGGCCATCTGTAGCTCTTCTCCTGAAGACCAAATAATAGGCAATAGTGAATGAATTTACATGGGCAGGGCTGGGTGGTTCTGTGCAGTTGGAAGCCCCTCCTGACAGCATGATTCATCCTGGGAGGGAAGTGGACGGGAGCCCACGCCACAAGGTATTTTACGAGCAAAGCTACAACCTGTGATATATGTGCCCTTTGAAGGCAGAGTAAAAGGGTGCAGTTTAAAAATAGAAGTCGGCTTCTTGTAGCAGATTACATCAGCTTAAGTTGTGAGCTCACAGCAGAGCTTTCACAGCCCAATGCCCTTGAGAGAGTCCTCCTGTGGTCAATTAAGTGTCTTGTTTTTCTTTAAAGTCAGAAATGGGCTGGAGGATAGCAATTCTAAATGGAATAAAAGCTGTGTTCGGTGTAAGAAAATAGTTGTGAATCATCTAAAGAGAAACTGGAAATGTATGTGTGGGTATTTGTACGAGTCAGAGTCCCTATAGACAAGGACAAGGGAACCAACGTTTTAATGAGGTCCATTTATTTAATGGCTTAATGAAATCCTACAGCATTTGTCTAGTGTTTCATCACCATAATTCAAAAGGATATCTAGAAGGTATTGTAGGAATGTCAATGGTACACACTGGTTTTCTCAGGCCTGTATCTGTTATCTATTTAAAATACTTAGGATGATCTGGTGCTGGGTTTTGGAGAGCTGTTAATTCACTCAAGTCATATTATCAAAGGATATGTTGCTGTGAGTCAGTTTAAACTCCTGTTGGTGGCTTAGTACGTAGAGCCGTATCGGGGCAATCAGTCAGTAGTAGTGTCCCTGTGTCCCCACAGTGAGGGTTTGGGTCTACAGAGCTTAGGCAAGGCTGGTAAGCAGCAGTATTGACGTTAGATTTTTTTTTTTTTGCTGGGAACAAAGACTTGGGTTAATTAATTTGACAGTATCATTAATTACCCCCCAAATCATTGGTCTTTGTCAGGGGTCAGGCTCTTTTAGCAATTGAGGGCAGGTCCCGTGGGAGCCTGAGAGGCCAAGTAATGGAGGAACATCAACCATCTCTGCTCTGCTCTGTGACGAAGGCCTTTCGTTTTTGCCAGGGTCATATAGCTCTCTGGCCTAAACCTGCATTCTGCTTCAGTTTAGTACCAGGGGTAGGACTGGGATCCCATTTCGTTAGGCTGAGTAAGTGTAAAGTATTACTAGTCTGGGTCTGTACAATGGACCAAAATTAAGTCTGTTTAGTCAGTGCCTGACTTCCAGGTAAGTTGTATGAAACTGGCACCTAAACCTCCAGAGATTTGCCTAATTCATACATAGAAGACACATACTTTATCTCCTCTGCCTCTTCTGGGTCTATAGTTCTATGCACTGGATTGAGTTCTTTTATGAGATTAAAATTCCTGTGTAAAGCTAACACTCTCTTGAATGCATCTGTCTTGTACATAACTCTTTGTTTTCATTCACTGGTTTTTGGTGTGTGCTTGTTGTTTGTTTTGGTTTGGTTTTTTAACTAGGGCACCTGCTTTTTGTGGTCCCCAAGTAGACTGAAACTAGCTGCCAACCTCACCCTTGGTCTGCTGTTTCTTTAAAGTACCTAAATGCCATAGGAAAGCGTGTCATTTTCACATGGCACAACTCAGAAAGGAACAAATAATTACACCCATGCTTTCAATTCTGAATTTGATGAAATGAGGCCTTTGGGCTTTGTTTGTCTTTATCGATTTCCCCCAGTCACCTTGGTAAATGACAAAAATTAATTTCAAAGTTGAGCCAAGACTGTTTAGAGGAACATGCCTGACACAGATAACCCTCCCAGAGCTGGTGGCTGGCTGGCTGCTGCTCCTGCTTGGGGATAAGAGAGGGGGAAAGAGCAGAACCTCAGAGTTGGGATGGCCGTCCTCTCTGTTCCCAGCTCTGCCTGCACAGCTTGGATAGGCCTAGTAAATCTATCACAATTTTCTCATTCACTAAAGGAGCAAGAGGTAGTAGGTGATCTCCAAGCTCTCTTCTAGCCATAACATTTGTCTAAAATCATTAAGCTCATCTGTGGATAAGTATAGACACTGAAGTAGGGCCGACATGTACTTTGACTAGCATAGAGTTTCTTCTTCCTTCAAGTGAGCGTTAGTTTTACTGAGTCAAGTTGCTCTAATCCTAGACTCTGGAAAAGAACAGCATTTTACTCGTAATTTTTGGATAAAGAGGTCTTTGGTGTTTACAAACTGATTCTTGTTTAGATATTAATACTTTTTCAGGGGTCATCAAATGGTGGCCCACATGCCAGCCACTATTTTTGTAAATAAAGTTTTGTTAGAATACAACTGCACCCATTCGTTTACTTACTGTCTGTGGCTGCTTGGCAGAGTTGAATAGTTACAGCAGAAACCGTACGGCCTGAGAGGGCAAAAATATTTACTTTCTGCCTCATTACAGAGCAAGTTTGCTGACCCCTGCTTTATAGGCACCTCTAGTGCACTTTGAGGTGAAAAAGCTTTGTATTAAGAAGTTGGCATCCTTCCAGATCGCCCCTATGCATTATACCCAAGTCCCCAAAACAAGTACATTCATACAAATACAGAGATGTATGTGATTCTTAAATCTGAAATGTAGAACAGAATGGAGCGTTTACCCCTTTAAGTTCTCCTTAAATTGACGGTGTTTCATGCTTAAAAAAAAAAGAAAGAAGAAGAAAATGGGGATATATGGGGCTGGCAGGAAAAAAGTAATTAGAATACTTCTCCCTTAATCATACTGTAGTACATTTTTCGTACCCTCCACACAACCAAAATCCAGAGAAAACAGAGAGACCACCTCTATGTCCAGGTCCTTAAGGATACTGGGGAATGTGGAGAAAACTAGCACCAAATGGGGAATAAAAACAACTCTGCTTCTTGTTCCCTCACTCTACCTCCAAAAAAAGGACAAATAAATAAATTAGATGTTAATTCAGTATGTATATATTTATTGGGCACTTGCTCTACAGTTTATTATAGAGTTGCTATGAGTCGGAACCATTTGACAGCAGTGGTTTTTTTTGTTTTTTTTTTTTACTGTAGATCAGTAGTTAGAAAAAGCATGTCAGATTCACTCGAATCATGGGAAGCTTTTTCCAAAGTCAGCATGAGGTTCAGGCATGTGTATCTTTTAAAACTTTCTTGGTTAAGAAACACTGCAGTAGATATTGGAGGCAGGAAGGAGATTCCAAATCTTACTCTTTGATTTTGCTGAACCTTCGTGGAATTGCCTGTTGTGGGTCATGACTTAATAGAAGGCACTGTGGAAGGCTTCACAGGAAGACAAAGGTCATCTTCCATGGGACAGACTTGCAGAGAGCTAGATTTGTGCTGAAATAGAGATTGGAAAGTGGTGTTCATTCACACTGTTTAGCTATCTGACTGAAAACTTCATAGCCTTTATTATGGCACAATACCAACCATAGGTTTTTTTTTTTTTAAACAAACATTTACATGGTGCAGTCTCTGTGCCTTGCGTTGTTCCAAGCTCTTTACTAGTATGAGTTCATTTAATCCTCCTAACAACCCTGTCAAGTGGGTAGAGATTTTTTTCCCTACTTTGTAGATAAGGAAACAGGCATGGAGGGTAAGGAACTTGCCCAAGACCCACAGCTTGCATCAGAACCCAGCACATGGGCCCCAGCATACCTGCTCTTAATCACCACACTGCACTACCTCTTATGCTGCCATGCATTGCCACGGTTCACGTCTTCACTTTGTAGGCAAAACAGAGTCCATCCCCATTTTTACAGATGAAGAAACATCAAGGCTCAGGGGGTTAAGAACTTGACTGTAGTCCTAGACAGTTCAATTCCAGAGCCCAATCTCCAAACCTCCTCTTAAGGAACACTGCACCCATGATCGTCAGAGTAGAATAGTTCCTAAATCACAAACCAGAAGATCCATTTTCTCAGGGCATAATGCTGAGCAAGCTACCTAACCCATTAAACATGCTAAGCCTTCTCTGCAGAATGGAGAGGAAGAAGCTGCTCCCTTCACAGGGTGGCAGCAAGGGTTAAATGGCGTGATGTATGGGAGGTGCCTGACACAGGGCATGGCACATGGCAAGCTCTCAGATAATGGTGAGTATTTATAACTACCATTTATTCCTTAACCTCTTAGGGGGAAAAATGAAGATGCAACAAAACATATGTGTTAATCCTTGGGGGGAGTCTCTTTGGGAGGGTGGCCTCAGCCTTGGATTGCCCCCACAAAGTGGGCCAGAGAAAAGGTGTTAGTTATACTGGGTCATCAGACAGAATTGGACAGACTCTCTAGGCATGACAGGCCACCACTGGCTTCTTCCTGTAAGAGTCATCACAACCTATAGCTGCTTCCCTCCAACCCAAGTGCCACAGTCCACATGACTCCAGAAGTCCAGCTCCCTCCAACCCTCTAGTCTAAGATACCCTCACTGCCTGTCCCTGTCTCTGCTGGGAGCTGCAGGGGTACCTTGTCCATTTCACTTTGAAATTGCCCTGGGTTATAATGTGGTTAGATAACCCACCCTTTTGTAGGATGGGTTATCTAACCACATTTTTTGTTGTTGTTGCTTTTCTGTAATTTGCTTTCAGTGGATGAAGTCTTTAGGGAAAAAAAATTACTTAGCTTAATTTTGTATTTATAATTGAATGGGCCAGGGTACTATATAGTAGTCTCTTAATTTGTACCTTTCCTATTTGATACACCATCATATCTTTTGTATTATTTCTGATGTTTAGTTGGGCTTTTTTGATAAGAAGTATTTAAATTTAAGCACATAGAATGGTCTTAGCATATTTATATCCTGAAAGATTTTAGGATATTCTGTGCAAAATAAACAAGTGTGTTTCCATAGGTTCCTCAAAATAATAAGGGAATTTAAGCACATTTCTGTCATGTCCTATTCTGCTTCCTAAACTAGAGGTTTATCCTTGGCTACTGTCATTATTCCTTTTCCACACTCAGGAGGCCTCTAGTTTCCAATGATTATACTTCCGAAGGATCTCTGGAATCAGTTCCCTCCTCTCATCCCCACTCCTACTAACCAAACTGGAATCTTCCTCAATTTAGAAGATTGCACTTGGCTCGCAGCTGGTCTTTCTGCCATCCACCATGCTAATGCTAGTCCTAATTCTGTAACATAAAGCGATCTTGTCATTCTCTTGGCCAATAATTTTCTGTGGCCCCATTTGGCCAACTGACAAATCCAAACTTAACATGGCCTTCCAGGTCCTCACAAGCTGGCTCTAACATACTTCCCCAACCTTCCCTCTCAAAAAACCCCCTTCCCTCCTCTGTCTTCCCTTGCCACCATACACACAGCCACACTCTGTATGCTGGGCACTTTTTTTTTAATCTAACTTTTTTTTTTTTTGTATTTAGTTGAAGGTTTACAAAACAAACTAGCTTCTCATTAAACAGTTAGTACACATATTGTTTTGTGACATTGACTACCAACTCCAGGACATGTTGACACTCTCCCTTCTTGACCCTGGGTTCCCAGTCACCGGCTTTCCTGTTCCCTCCTGCCTTCTAGTCCTTGCCTCTGGGCTGATATGTGCCTTTAGTCTCATTTTGTTTTATGGGCCTGTCTTATCTTTGGCTGAAGGGTGAGACTCAGGAGTGACTTCATTACTGAGCTAAAAGTGTGTCTGGGGGTCATACCCTTGGGGTTTTCTCCAGTCTCTGTCAGGTCAGTGAGTTTGGTCTTTTTTTGTGAGTTAGAATTTTGTTCTACATTTTTCTCCAGCTCTGTCTGGGACCCTCTATTGTGATCCCTGTCAGAGCAGACAGTGGTGGTAGCTGGGCACCATCTGGATGTGCTGGACTCAGTCTGGTAGAGGCTTTGGCAGTTGTGGTCCATTAGTCCTTTGAGCTAATCTTTCCCTCATGTCTTTGGTTTTCTTCAATCTCCCTTGCTCCCGAAGGGGTGAGACCAGTGGAGTATCTTAAATGGCTGCTCACAAGCTTTTAAGACCCCAGACGCTACTCACCAAAGTAGAATGTAGAACATTTTCTTTATAAGCTGTGTTATGCCAGTTGAGCTAGATGTTCCCCCAAAACCATGGTCCGCACAGCCCTCAGCCCAGTAATTTAGTCCCTCAGGGAGTTTGGATGTGTCTGTGGAGCTTCCATGACTTTGTTATGCTGGCTTCCCAGTATTGTGTACTGTCTTACCCTTCACCAGAATTACCCATTATCTATTGTCTATTTAGTGTTTTTCCATCCCCACCCCTCCCCTCCCTAGTAACCATCAAAGATTGTTTATTTTTGTGTGTAAACCTTCTCATGAGTTTTTATAGTAGTGGTCTCATACAGTATTTGCCCTTTTGTGATTGATCTATTTCACTCAGCATAATGCCCTCCAGATTCATCTATGTTGTGAGGTGCTTCACAGATTCATCATTGTTCTTTATTGTTGTGTAATACTCCATTGTATGTTTGTACCATAGTTTGTTTATCCATTCATCTGTTGATGGGTACCTGTGTTGTTTACATCTTTTTGCTATTGTGAACAGTGCTGCAATGAACATAGGTATGCATATGTCTATTCCTGTGACTGCTCTTATTTCTCAAGGATACATTCCTAGGAGTGGGATTGCTAGATCATATGGTATTCTATTTCTAGCTTTCTGAGGAAGCACCATATCAGTTTCCAAAATGGTTGTACCATTTTGTATTCCCACTAGCAGTGCATAAAAGTTCCAGTCTCCCCACAGCCTTGCCAACATGCGTTATTTTCTGTGTATGCCAGACACTTTGAAAGATATACTTGCTGTACCTCAGTGTCGCGTACCCTGCCCTTCACAACCCCTGCCTATCCCACCTGAAATTCCCCTCTCCCTTCTTCTGTGCTACTCACCCTTGGAGCCTTTGCTGGCCATTACCCCTTTTTAGTGCTCCCATGGCACTTTTACATACATCTTCACCTGTGCATAGTAGGTATTTGATTAAAATGTATTCATCAAATGAGTGAATAAGTAAATAAACAAGCTTGTAGTTTCCTTGAAAAAAACTTTATTGTGTGAAAATGTTTACGCTCTGAACCCCTTAATAAACACACGTAATAAGCATTTTATAGATTTGTATCCGTGAATAAAATTTAATCCCGCCATGAATAAAATGAGACTCAGACCGTACAGTCATTTTGCCTTAACATCCTAGGAGCGATCACATACACATCCTAATTCATAATTTCCATTACCTGATTTGTATAAAGGAGCTCTGCTGGCTGAAACAGTTAAACTCTTAGCTGCTAACTGAAAGGCTGGCGGTTTGAACCCACCCAGCAGCCCCACGGGAGAAATACCTGGTGATCTGCTTTCGTAAAGGTTGTTATTTTTAGGTTGTGGTTAGGTGCCATCGAGTCAGTTCTGACTCAAAGCGACCCTATGTACAACAGAACAAAACACTGTCCAGTCCTGTGTCATCCTCAAAATCGTTGTTATTCTTGAGCCCACTGTGCAAACTACTGCATCAATCCATCTTGTTGAGGGTCTTCCTCTTTTTCATTGACCCTCTACTTTACCAGGCATGATGTTCTTTTCCAGAGACTCGTCCCTCCTTATAACATGTCCAAAGTATGTGAGATGAAGCCTCTTCTCCTTGCTTCGAGTGAGTATTCTGGCTGTACTTCTTCCAAAAGAGATTTGTTCCTTCTTCTAGCAGTCCATGATATATTCGATATTCTTCACCAGCGTATAATTCAAAGACACCAATTCTTCAGTCCTCTTTATTCACTGTCCAGCTTTTGCACGCGTGTGAGGCAATTGAAAACACCATGGCTTGGGTCAGGCGCACCTTAGTCCTTAAAGTGACATCTTCACTTTTAACACTTGAAAGAAGTTTTTAGCAGCAGATTTGCCCAGTGCAATGTGTCATTAGATTTCTGGACTGCTACTTGCATGTTGTGTCATCTGCATATCACAGGTTGTTGATTGTGGGTCCAAGTAAAATGAAATCCTTAACAACGTCAATCTTTTGTCCATTTATCATATTGTTGCTTATTGGTCCAGTTGTGAGGATTTTTGTTTTCTTCATGTTGAGGTGTAATCCACACTGAAGGCTGTCGTCTTTGATTTTCATCAGTAAGTGCTTCAAGTCTTCTTCATTTTTTAGCAAGGAAGGTTGTGTCATCTGCATATCACAGGTTGTTAATGAGTCTTCCTCCAATCCTGATGCTGTGTTCTTCTTCATATAGTCCAGCTTCTGGGATTATTTGGTCAGCATACAGATTGAATAAGTATGGTAAAAGGATACAACCCTGATGCACAGCTTTCTTGACACGCAGTATCTCCTTATTCTGTTCAAATGACCTACTTGTGAGCACAATTAAATGTTCTGGAATTTCCATTCTTTTCAATGTTATCCATAATTTGTTATGATCCACATAGTTGAATGTTTTTGCACAGTCAATAAAACACAGGTAAACATCTTTCTGGCATTCTCTGCTTTCAGCCAGGATCCATCTGACATCAGCAATGATATCGCTTGTTCCATGTCCTCTTCTGAATCCAGCTTGAATTTCTGACAATTCTCTGTTGATATACTGCTGCAACCACTTTTGAATTCGTTTTCAGGAAAATTTTACTTGCATGTGATATTAATGATGTTGTTAGATAATTTCTGCATTGCATCTTTCCACACATGTGAAACATATGGATTTCACTGAATGGCTACTGAACACTTGAGGCCATCATGTTCCATGTCATACTGCTGCCATAGAGTGACCCATGTCATAACACAAGCATCTCAGTGCCACAGCAACTAGAAGCTCTTGGATGGATTCAGTATATCTAAGTTCATCACATGTGCTTTGTGGCTCCAGGGTCAGAGGTGTGGCTGGTACACATGACACCCAGCCCCAACCACAGACTATTGCATCTGTCTCTGTCTCCTTTTTGTAGCTCCTTAAGAAGGTGTCGCCTTCGATTATGGTTAAATGGAAAATTACTGTGTTCAAGTAGTATGATTTACTAGTTACTGTCCCTGAGCTCTCTAGTTTCAGGCTCCAAGTCTGTCATATCTCCATATCCCTCTAGATTGCCCTCTTCGTTTTGGTTAACAGCTCAAATGTCATCTTTCCCAGATAGTTCTCTTATTCTTTTATGCTAAATTAGTTGCAGTTTTTATCATCTTCTAGATTGCAGTTTAAAGGCAGATAATTGCATGCTGGTGGGTTAGCCCAGCACTATTGATTTTACATTTTTATGCTTTAGGGATCTATCCCACTATGCTGTTATTTAAAAAAAAAAAAAAGTGATTTACTTAGATATGCAAAAGAATGTGGATTTTATTTAATTTCAAACAGAAGCAATATATCTACATTCCCCAGATGCCAATAGCTTTGTAGTACTATATGTTGTTTTTACTAGAGTCCAAAAGAATTTTTTTTTTAATTTAGTGTTCTTTGCAACCAGACTTTTTAGTGACAGAAAAAACAGTGGTTTGATGCTTGTCTATATTGTCGTTTTTATATCAAATTGAATTTCTAAATTGGCTATAAACCAAACCGAACCCATTGCGTTGAGTCAATTCTGACTCATAGCGACCCTATAGGACAGAGTAGAACTGCCCCATGGGGTTTTCAAGTCTGTAATCCTTAGGGAAGCAGACTGCCACTTTTTCTCTCATAGAGCAGCTGGTGGGTTCACACTGCTGACCTTAGAAAGAAAGCTATAAATTACAATTGCTTTAGGAAAAGCCTGTGTTTATCATCACGGAATATCGAAAAGTTTTGAATAGCACTTTTTTAGATGATTGAATTATTTTTGTTAACCCTCAACAAAACTTTTCTAACAAGGTTTATCCAGGCAGTGTTGACCCTGTAATAGAGCCATAGACTGTCAGGGGCTTCACAGGTTTCTCTGTCTCTCAGTGAATCTCAGAATCCCCTTACATACCAAGTCGTAAATCCATCCATACTTTAATGTTTGAACTATCAGAAGAATGAATTAATAGACAACTGGTATTTTCCATTTACAGTTCTGTTATTGAAAAAAAAAAAATGTTTGGATGATTTCTTAGTCTCCAGAGAACCAGTAAAATCCTACTTTAACAGGGAAATTAGGAAGTGGAGGCCCACATGTTATCCAGTTTATGCCCTCATCAGTAGTGACTTTGTTTACTAAAAACGTGCACCATTCTTGGCCACTTTCAACTCTTCCCTCAAAGAGTGCCTTCACTTTGCCATCTTAATGAGTTCTTGGTAAAAATAAAACCCCAAATAGAAAGTAGATTTAAAATGTGTCTGCTACCCTTCCAGCATAAAATTTTTAGGATGTTTCTGGATATAATACAATCATCCCAAGGGAAAAAAATGTTTCTTACTGAGCAGTTATCCCACTTAATCATTAAATAAGATAAATGAAACACGTATATCCGAACCCTAAAATGTTAAACTAGCCAATTTTACACGGACTCGAGGAGCCCTAAAAAGAAGCAGGCCCTAAGAGCTCATTGAAATGAAATTCTCACATGCATTAATCAGGCTTCCGTTGTTACCATCAAATGAAATATGATTTTAGGGCTTGGTAACACTTCACAGTTGATTGGCTCTTTCTATCCAACCACCCATCTATCCGTCCATCCATCTATTTAAATTCACTACCCAGCTGTGATTCTGAGACAGCCATTGTCATTTAGATGCCAGTTCCTTACTGTGGTTCTTCTGGAGACTGCAGACATTGAAATAAGGAATACTTCTCAAGGTAGATTAATTATATAAGCAGATTGAGAGATGGAGTTTTTTTTTTCTGGCTTGTTCTTTTTAATAGTTTCTTTCCTAGGCCTCTAAAGGTGGACTCTGCAGTTCTTAGAAGCAAAAAGAGTTCATGGATATTAGTGTTCTGAGAGAGGTCCAGACAAAGAGACTTGAAAAAGTTATCCACATATGAGGAATTGATAATCTGTAGATGAGAAGTTTACAGATTGAGTATGAAATAAATGAAGCAATTTCTCAAATAGACAAGAAAGCTAAAAAGAACCTACTAGAGTAAGACACGTTATATTTAGGATCTTTTTCCCTTTCAGGTTTTCATCTTAGAAATTAGAGGGTAAAAGTTACAGGGGACCCTGCCTCCAGCAGTTGCCTCCAGGGCAGGGAACTGTTTTGGGGGATGACATAAGATGAGAATGAGGTTTAGGTTTCAACATATGCCTTTTGTATCTCTTACATTTTGTGCTGTGTACGTGTTTTAAATAATTCGTATTAAAAACAATGAGATTTAAGTAAGATAAGATTTGATAGAAAGGGGAAAATGACAAAACTTTTAAATTGTCCAAAATTAGAGATTCGTAGTAATAATAACAAGGAGAAGAGAGAATGAAGTCTTTAGGGACAAATAGGAGAAGCTGAGTTCCAAAAGTGGTATCATATGGGGAGCTGATGGAGGAGGTGAGAGGATGAAGTCATGGTCAAAAGCCGTCACAGGGAGAGCCACGTGAGGAGGTTAAATCACTGAGGGTTAAAAGGATCAAAAACAACGCCTGAGGGAAACCCACCAAAATTAGGAAAGAAGATGAGAATGTTTTCTTTTAAAAGCCTTCACTGTTCTAGGAGAACTGGACCGAGCGGAGTTATGCTTATCCCGAAGGGGGGAAAAGGTGAGAAAGGGAAAAGAGAACTTTTCCCATGCATACTTAATTATGTCCTAGAAAGAACATGTTCTGTGTTTTGCACCAGTGACGATGTAGAGAAATTCTATTCCCAAAACAAAGAGGAGGAGGGCAGCTATTTCAGAGGGATTGGGCCCCTGGTGGCGCAGTGGTTAAGAGCTTGACTTAAGAGCTCGGCTGCTAACCAAAAAATTGGCAGTTCTAATCTACCAGCTGCTCCTTGGAAACTTTATGAGGCAGTTCGACTCTGTCCTATAGTGTTGCTATGAGTCAGAATCCACTCAACGGCAATGAGTTTGGTTTGGTTTTCGCTTCCACGTTTTCCATCCAGCTTTATAGCCTTTGTGATGAGTTTGACCTCTAAGCTGACATTTGGTCTCTTAACCTGGAGGCTTTCTGCTGGCCAATATTAATAAGTTGTTCTGTGTTCATTGTCTACTTCCTGATTCTCCCATATGCTGTTTAATATGCTCGGACAAAATCTTTCCCCCCAGTCTCTATCAACTCTCTTTTCTAAATCTAGCCATTTCATCAGTCCTTTTTCTTGGTAGTCTTCCAGGTTTTACGAACCATACCAAGAGTAGATGCGTGCCGATGAGTCCTAATTTTGTCACTAAAATTTCCTAAGAAGTAATATCAATTGCTGTAAATCAGACAACATCCGTTTGGCTTTATGGTGTTTGTTTATTGCTAGTTTACTCTCTAGTATTTGCATAGGGTATCTTAATGCTCAGATTTAAAAAGAAATTAAAATACATGAAGATTCTAAACCACGTCTCTTTTTATGCACACACTTTGGATTGGGCTTCTGCTTATCTTATTTTAACATGTACAAAGTGTACATGTTAAAATAAGATACAACTGGGAGGCAGAGGGACGTAGTTCCTTCTCAAGTTTCCAGAGAATACATAATGGACTCAGGTTTCCCTGTATTTTATCATGGTCACTACAAATCAAGTGTTTTAAAATGAAATGTTGAAACCATGCTGAATTTGAGAGGTTTCCATATCTTCCCTATCCAGGCTGTGCATGCAATGCTTGTTCACCTTCCTTCCCCAGGCCCTGCCAGGAGAAGCCAGGGATTTGAAAATTGAAGCTATGTCAGCTAAAGCTTTTATTGCTACTTATTATCCAGAGCTCTGTCTGCTTTTAATTTTAATTCTTTGTTGAATAAATTAGCTTCAACTTTTTTTTTTTAAATAACATGTCTTCCATTTTAAAATAAAAAGTGATAGCTAAACGTGGTCTTGTGAAGCCAGACAATGGTTAGGTTTCAAAAATTAGACTGTTTCCTATCCTTAGTATTACTATTTTAGATTTGGGGCAAAACCCCTTGGATTCCTTATGGACCTGCTTGTCCCTCTTCTGTCCCTGACACATCTCCATTCTCCTCCACCAGTCTCCAATTCCAGCTAATAAATCATGCAAGTGAAGTTGACATTAAGAAATTGTTGTAAGGAGGGAGTGTTTTGAAAATAAAATGATGATTTGATCAACTTTTTTATTTATAATTCTGTCTAGAAAATGAGAGCAACATACTTAAGAGAACGTTAAACATGAGTTGTGTAAAAGTCAAAATACTGCTCATTTTTTGTTTAAAGATCTTTTTTATAGTAGAAAAGCGCAGCAGATATTTAAACTCTACAGTGAACAATATGATATAGTTTATTTATGCAAGATAATTAACATACTTGAATTTTTTCCCAGCCTAGGGTTTTTCATAGCATTCTGCCTTATAGATAGATGTAGCCATATTTAAATATGTACATAGTGCAGAATCTTTCTGATTAAATATTTGTAAAATGCTCTTCAGTTTACAAAGCTGTTAAATATTCATCACTCCTTAAAGCCTCACAACAGTTCAGTGAGAGTATGAATTCTTCATACCATCTTACAGCTAAGGCCACTGAGGCTCCGTGAGTCTTGACTGGCTTGTCCACTGCAGCACATATGAACCAGGATTCAAATCCAAGGCCTTTGACTCTGAAGTCATTCGTCTTTTCACCGCTTTTGCCTCAGGTTCCTCATCATTCAATAAGTGGATTCATGTGTGGTACTCAGTCCCTGTGAGAGAAAATACTTTTGTGGTAGAAGACACACAGCTACATGTTAAAGAACTGCCTACATCTTCCAACATACTTCACATCCTCTGTACTCATTTTCAGTGACCACAAAGACTTAAGAAATATTTGGGACTTTTTTTTTCTTTTTCACTACGCCAGTTTATCAGTCTCTCCATCCTGTGGACATCTAGGCACTTCTCTATGTTCAGCATGTTGCACTTTTCCTGTTCCACCTTGTCCCATGTGTGCCCTTTGAGGTGGAATGACGGTCTAGAGCATGGGTTCTTGGGGTCAGGTGCCTGAATCCCACAGCAGAGCCGTTCACTCTCAGAACCCCAAACCTGAAAAGATGCTAGAAGGCTCATGGATGGAAGATAGAAGGCTTGTGGTTGGAAAATAGGCATTACGAAGTCCACCATTTCAGCGAAGGATCCCTTGCAAAATTGACCCACAGGTTTAAAACCAGTATGCTTTTGAGAGGTTTTTACTTGTAAGAATAAGTAAGGTACAGAGGCCCTAGAGCAAATAGACACAAAAAGGTAACAGGCCACCTGAGAACATTTCTGGTAAAGCACATCTTCCTAAACACTTAGCTAACCCTGCATTAGGGCCTCTCTGGCCTCAGTTAGTATAAGAATCCTCTAAGAAGTGAGTTGGGCTTCTAGAATACTAGGTCCCATCTAGGGATTCTGATTCAGGAGGCTTAGGGTAGGGCCCAGGGATCTGATTTTTAACAAGCTCCCAGGTGATTCCATTACTGATGTCCATGGACCACACCTGAGACACATTGTCACAGAGCACCACCGTGGAGACTCTGATGCTCACAATGACAACTGGTCCTTCAAAAAAGGTAATTTTTCTCTATTTAGGACACAGGTGTTCAAGAAGACAAGTGACTAATATATGAAGTTTTCCTGTTTTTTAAATGTTTTTAAATAAACTTAAGTTACATGGAAAAACTAGTGAAATTAAACCACTTGATTCCCCAGGGATCCTACTATATAAAGCATTACTATGCTTTCTGGTACTCGTCGTGCATGTTTACTTTAAGCCTGAGGGCCTAGAGGCTTGTGTACCACAGGCCCTTGTTTTATTCATCTACAGTCCCTCATTGCAGTTTAAATGTTGAATCTATTCAAAATTCAGCTAACTATTAGCTCTGGCTTAGATAAACCCTTTTTGGATGCCCTTTTCAGAATTTCACCCACCTTCTCCTCCCTGGAGCCCTGGTGGCACAATGGTTAAGAGCTACGGCTACTAACCAAAAAGTTGGCGGTTCGATTATACCAGCTGCTCCTTGGAATACCTCCGGGGCAGGGCAGTTCTACTGTGTCCTATAGGTTTGCTATCAGTTGGAATCAACTCGATGACAGTGGGTTTTGGAGGGCATAGGGCTTACTGTATCCTGGAGTTGGGCAGGGGAGATGTCCTCGAAACTACTCTCTGTTGCCCAGTTCCTTGCTAGTTTTTGTTGCAGCATGGCCAGTCTGGGCTTACGTAGGCTCCTTGGACAGGTGATCATTTGGTCAGGCTCTTGGGTGTCCTGGTGTGCGATTGATGCTGTGGCTATGGTAATGCTTATCTCTTTTCTCAGCTCTAACAATGCTCCAGTCTCAGCCACCTTCCTTTGAGGAAACCCTGCTCCTCCCCCTACGGCAACTCAGACTACTTGCGATTCCAATTTGACCCCCAGCTCAGAGGTGCCTCTAGAAACCTTGACTCTGGGCCATTTTGCTCCCACAGCAGTACCCCTCCATGGCAAGCTTATGTGGCGGCACCCTCAGCCACTTTCATCTTCCCTCTATAAAGTATGTGAGATCCTCTGGATTTCTTCTTCTCCCACCTTGTAGCCGAGACCTTGTTGTCTCTTGTAAACAGAGACAGGTCAAAGAAGCAACCCTCATATAAACTTCCAAACAGGTAGTAGAGCAGAGACCTTCCTGCTTTTGGCTGTTCTCTCATGCTTTCCCTTACTGGAAGAGAAGGGGCCTTTTTCCCTTGCCCTCTCTGGTCAGTAATCCCACCAGTGCCACCACCACCACCATAAAAAGGCCTATAATTAAGTCTGCCTACTAGAAAAATAAAGGTTTTGTGTCATCCTTTATCCTCAGGCCTCTTGTCTTACTGCAGACTTGAAAACCCCATTTTGGGTTGTCAGAAGCTGGAGAGTACCACTTTCTTTCTCTTAGTATTATTTCCCACAACAATCAAATCCACAGCCTCCTACACATCCCACACTGACAATGGAGAAGGTAATTTGCATGGACCTGCAAACAGAAAAGCACATAATATTTCTGAAAAATATTACCCCAATTCCCCATGACTGCGACACAAGCACTGTGACTCCAGAGCCTGTGCTTTCATTCGCCATACTCCCCTGACCGTGTAGACTGAATCAAATTTGTTTTTTCTTTTTTGCATTGATGGAAAGAAGCAATAATAAAAATAGAACAAACATAATATACAGAAACATTATTTCAGTCCAGAATATAGCTTCGTTGCTTCGGTTACAAAAGTGGAAGCCAAAGCTGAAAGCAGATGTTCTGAGAATTAACAATTGACAGTGAGAAAGAAAAGAATGACAAACCGTGAAAGTGTAGTGGGTGGCTGGACGTTGAGTAGAGAGGGTCAGACTCACCAGCTTAAAACTCAACTGATACGGATAACAGTGGCTTAAATCTTTATGAAACTGTTTCATTATATTCAAGAATTTAAAGTGGCTTTTTTTTTTTAAACAGTCAACTGTATTGAGTCTAATTTGTTAGAGTCAAATGTTCTTCCAACTCGTTTTCTCCTATATCCCATCAGTTTCATCTCGTTGTTTCCCAACAAAACCCCTTCCATATGTGTCCACACCTTCACATGGCGCATGGAGACTTCTACTTCCGGACCTTTCCTAGTCACAACACCCCCCCCCCCCCCGAGAGTTTCTTCCTTTATATCCTTCTTGTTAATTTATGACCACTACTTCCCCAAAAAACCAAACCAGTTGCCATCAAGTTAATTCCAAATCATGATGACCCCATGTGTTTCAGGGTAGAACTGTGTTTTCAATAGCTGTGATCTTTCAAAAGTAGATTGCCAAGCCTTTCTTCTGAGGGGCCTATAGGTGGACTTGAACCACTAAAAGCCTGGCTTAAACCTAGAACTTCTCGGAATTCATTTTTTATATACTGCTTTGTAGTTGTTCTAATGTACTGTTTTGTAATTGTTCTAATATATTTTTGTTTCCATCAGCTGTACTGAAGGTTCTTAAAGACTTTGAGGCCTTGGTTACTTCTACTTCACCCTCCAAACACATGACCCTGTCTTATCTCAATAAGGATTTAGTAAATGCTTTTAATTTGACCTGCTTTCTTAATTTATTGTTTGTGCACACATGTGTATGTGTGTGTGTGTGTGTGTGTATGTAGAGGGTCAGGTTACATTTTAAAATTTCTATCATTACTTCTACCCCATTCCAGTTTCCTAATGTTTCACTTTGTCAGAACACCAAAATATCTGTTTCAGACTACAAATAAAAGTATACATTTTCTTTATAAAAGAGAAATCTATAGTTAGAAGGTGCTTTGTTGAATGTGTATACATATTTCATAATCACTTAGACATACAATTGAGAGGCTTGTGTGGGGGATGAAGGCTTCTATTGAAGAGGCCAGAAAATTCTGTATGTAATTGGGCTTAAATCATCCATACATTTTTGAGCAACAGCTATGTGCCAGGAAACGTGCTAGGCACTAGGCATGCAATATGTGCAGTGGCGTTGGTGTCCACAGAAGTGATGGCTAACACTGAGTGCTTCCTTTGGGCCAGGCGTGGAGCCAAGGAATATGCCTGAATTACTTTATTAGGCTGCAAACAATTCTATTAGCCAGCTAGTACTAAAATCCACATTTACCTTTTTGGGTGGGATACAGCCTAAATCTGTAGTGGGATGTTCTTGTGTACCTCCTATTAAGTCATTAAGTAAAGAACTAAGGAGATATGGGAGCTCCTTTTCCTTTGACCAGGATAGCAGAGGGCAGGGCGGAAAGGTTGGTAAAGGAGTAAGGTGGGAGGAGATTAGGTCAGGTGAGAGGAAGCCCTGAGCTGGGCTTTTAAATCTGAAGTGACAGCTCCACCACTGTTTGCTTTCTTGTCGCCAGGTAACTGAGCACATGGAAGATGCACAGTGTTATGTAGGCAGCCACGCTTCTACCTGTGCCCCTGGACACTTGGCTTGTCTGACAGCTGGGTTTTCATCAGGAAGGTGTATCAGATACACACTGAAAGTATACGCCAGGAGCGCAGGGTCCCTAATCACAATAGGCTTGCAGACAGCCTGGAAGAGAGGCAGACACGTGAATGAATTACCGTAGTACAGAGAGCTACACACAAAGTCCAGAAATAGAGAAGAAATGATTAATTCCTCAGCATTTCATCAGTCTGCTTCTTCCACAACATTTCCTTCTCTCCTCTATTTTCACTAACTGGTGCTCTTTATGTCTCCAGCTAACAGCCTTCCTTGAAATCTCCATAACAGATTATTTTACCAAATCCTCATTCTTCGTTCTCCTCACATTCTCTGAAAGCAACCTAATCACAACTTCAACACCACATTCTCCGTATTTCACCACCGGATCTCTCCGTTTAAGTCTGTGTTTTCACTTAAGACAATCGAGAATTTCTAGGAAGTATTAAAGTCTCTTCACAGTTCACAGTCCAGTGTTCAAACTGAACCCAACTTTTCCCTTCTCCATTTCCAATCTCCTCCCAGACAAGGCTTCTTCTCAACTTACCTCTTGGTTGATGGCCCCATCATTCTCCTAATCACCCAAATTCAAAACCTGACTCATTCTTCCTGTTTGTCTTCTTGATCCAGACAGCGTCATGTCCTGCTGGGATTTCCATGAAAATGCCCTCTTGCATTGGGCCTTTTTTCCTGCTTCTCACTGCAGCTACCACAGCCTTGTATTACATCACCTGGGGGCTAAATGAAAGTCCTCCTGACAGGGCTGAGTCCCTTTCTCTCACCTTCCACTTCCATACACCTTTCCTCCCTCCTCTCTTTCTCTCACACATACCCTGATCCTGAATTATACCTTCTCCCACTGGTGGTTTTATCACACTCTATCTCTGCTGAAAGATCTGGGTGCTTATCTGTTAATCCCCAGCTTTCAACATTTCTCATCACTTTGCCCACCTTATCCATCCAGTGGTGGCGCGCACCTCCTTGTAGTGAAATGGAGGCTCCTCTCATTCTAGAGTCAGACAAGGTTACATCTCTGTTTTTGCTGTTGTTGGGTCCCATCAAGATAGCTGACTCATAGCAACCTTATGCACAACAGAACAAAACATTGCCTGGTACTGTGCCATCCTCACAATTGTTTCTATGCTTGAGCCCATTATTGCAGCCACTGTGTCGATCCATTTCATTGAAGGTCTCTTTTTCACTGACCTTCTGCTTCACCAAGCATGATGTCCTTCTCCTTTAATTGGTCCCTCCTGATGATGTGTCCACAGTAAGTGAGATGAAGCCTCACCATCCTTACTTCTAAGGAACATTCTGTCTGTAATTCCTCCAAAACTGATTTGTTTATTCTTCTGGAAGGCCATAGGATATTCAGTATTCTTCACCAATACCATAAGTTGACTACATCAGTTCTACTTTGATCTTTTTTCATTGTCCAGCTTTCACATGCATATGAGGCAGTTAAAAATACCATGGCTTGGCTCAGGCTCACCTTAGTCATCACAGTGACATCTTTGCTTTTTAAGATTTTAAAGAGATTTTTTGCCACAGATTTGCCCCATGCAACATGTTATTTGATTTCTTGACTGCTGCTTCCATGGCCATTGACTTCTGATCTAAGTATAATGAAATCCTTGACAACTTTAATTTCTTCACCATTTATTATGTTGTTTATGGGCCCAGTTGTGAGGATTTTTGTTTCCTTCACATTTAGGTATAATCCATACTGAAGGCTATGCAGTGGTCTTTTACCTTCATCAGTAAGTGTTTCAGTACTACTTAGTGTTAGAGAATCCAAAAGAAATTAATTGATAATGTTGGGATAACCCTAAGGGAGTTGAAAAACGTTCTCCATTTTCTGTAGATTTTAAAGCGGTGAGTGGTGGATTTGTTTTAGATGTAAGAACCAGTGGGTTATCTTTTTGTGTCCCCTTTAGATCTAAGTGTGTATTTCTCCACATAGTGGTTGGTTTTTTTTTTTTTAAGTAAAGAGGCCTGGAAAGCCTTTCGCATTTATTGGACCACAAATCAAAGAAGCACTTACTCTGTCAACCTTCCCTGGCTGTCTTACTAATGAAATAGTCTATCTATATCTATTAGATCTAATTTGTTTATAGTAAGTTCAAGTCCTCTATTTTCTTACTGATCTTTCTGGAAGTTCTGTTTATTAGTAGACTATGGTGTATTGAATGAAGTCTTCTACTATTATTGTAGAGGTGTCTCTCGCTCTGTTCAGTTCTGTCAGCATTTGCTTTATATATTTTGGTGCATTGATGCTGGATGCATATATATTTATGATTGTCATATTTTCTTAAAGGAGCAGTGCTGGTACAATGGTTAAGCGCTTGGCTGCTAGCTGAAAGGTTGGTGGTTCGAACCCACCAGCAGTTCTGCAAGAGAAAGATTACTATAAAGATTACAACCTAGGAAACTATGGAGCAGTTCTACTCTATCATACACAGTTGCTGTCAGTCAGAATTGACTCAGTGGCACACAACATTTTCTTAATGGATTGTCTCTTTTATCAACATATAATGTCCTTTCTCATCTTTTATAATAAATTATGCTCTACAAGGAACTTGAATTAAAAGAGACTATGCTTTGTGGCTCCAGTTGGTGCTCTATTATCTTCTTTTTTTGTTCTTCTGCTTCAGTCAAAAGTCTTGTTCCTTTTTATTTATTCAGTGAAGCGTTTTTATATACCTGTTTGAGAATTCCTTGTCATTTCAAGACTATTGCTTGTTTTTAAAAGCACATTACAGCCTTTCCATTGGCTGTTCCTTATCATCTTCCTGTGAATGAGGCCAGCAAGACCTGCCTCGTCCTTTCCACATCTTATTTTGTACCCCCTTCTAAAGGCAGAGTTTTTATTTGAGGCAGTGGCGCCTCCCCCAGCCCCATGGAAAGAAGTTCCCAGGGGACAGGCTAATCATGCTCCAATTAAGAACAGTAACTAGAAAAGTAATGGTATGGTACTGGGAATGTTGAGCTAGGAAAGAATTGGGTTTTTCCAAGGAAATGTTTTAAGATTCGTCACAGCATGAGTGTCTAGATGTTTCCCTTCTCTGTGGCAATATTTGTGTTTTTTGCCATTTTGCTTTGATTCTGAAGCAAAAAGTTACATTTGCAAAGAGAGCACACACATCAAAGACAAAGCAGTTGACCATATGCCAGCAGCAACTCTAGGCTTACTTTCCATTCTTTGATTTTCCTTCAGTCATTTTAGTAGCCAAGATTGAGTGTTCCTGTTGTATTTAAGATACTGGGGGAGATACAGCAGATATGTAAGACAGTCCCCTTTTCAGTTTTACAGTTTAGTTGAAGATATAAGACATATGCTCATGAGACAGAGAGAATACATGCTTGATATTCAGATGTGTGGCATTTCCCAGGATTTCTATCCCTCTAGAACTTTTATGAGTCAGAATTGACTTGATAGCAGTGGGTTTGGTTGAACTTCACAGGGCAACAGGAAGTCCAGTTTAAATTGGGACAACTTACTGCGTTATTCTGAACTATACATATTTTTATTAAAATTAAAATTCATGAGCCAGATGAAGAGCAATCTCTAGCAATAACTACTCAAACTCAAAGCACTTTCATCTTCCATTTTTTAATGTAGTAGCTCCAAGAGAGAGACATCGTAAGGATGATTCCCAGAGTTTAATGATTTACATGTGGCCATATTAGTGAGCCTGAGGGAACTGAGAATAGACCCACTTTCCTGGCCAAGTCCAGATCTAGTGCGCCTTTCAGTCTGAGCATGACTTGGTGGAGGGATGGTTGCAAAACTGGCCATACCAGCCAAGCTTTCTGCCTGGGAAATAGCAGGAAATAGGCTTGAAGGAGTTAAGTGCTGGATACTAAGGTTATGCTTATTTTTAGGGAGGATAACAATGAAAAACAAGTATCATGGTAACTACCCTTACATGGTAAACCTAGCACTACAGCCAGGTTTTGAAAAGATGAGTACACAAGTGTGTGCACGTGCACACACGTATGCTCAGAGGGGCCAGTGTGGCTGTTTCAAGTATTTTTCTTGCCGGTCTTTATGTGATTAAACCTCAGTTGGAAACAAGGAGCTACGTTAGCTCTGTGCTTCTGCAGGATACTTTAATCTGGCAGCTCTCACAAATCAGTGCCTCTACATTCCATGGCATTTGGCCTGCTTCCTACATCTCCTTCATTGTTCTAAAATAATCCTGGGGTTGCTTTGTGCTCTGCTCTGGTGCTTAGGAAGTTTCCATTCTTGACTTGGTATAACTCATTCTCCAAACATCTATCAGGTTCCTCTCATTTATTGCACTTGGTGTTAGGCAAAGTTCAGTTGACTAACCCTGAGAGGCACAAGGCTTAAGAGGAGACAGCAATATAAAGAAAAAAAAAATCATAGATTAATGTAAGTGACATAAGTAGATATGGTTCCCGCAAGGTGTTTCCTGGATATCTGACCATCTCATTACCTAATATTATTTTATAGAAATTGGGCAGTCTGCTTAACTTATTCTTAACAAGCCCACATTAAAATTGTAACTCCATATTGTAATATTGTAAGGAGAAAAGAGGCACTTCAATTCACAGGTGCTATTTGTTGTTATTTTTTGACAATGAATGCAACGTCATTCCTCTTCAATTTGTCATTGCTGGCATAGTAGACCATATGATTGTCCAATTCAACATAGCCAATACCAGTCCATTTCAGCTGACTAATGCCTAGGATATCTGTCTTCAAGTGTTCCATTTGATTTTTGACAACTTCCAATTTTCCTTGATTTGTACTTTTGCACACTCCATGTTCTGATTCCATGTTCTGGTTATTAATGAAGGTTGACAGCTGTTTCTTTTCATTTTGAGTTGTGTCACATCAGCAAATGAAAGTCCCAAAAGCTCCACTCCAACTCATTAAGGCCTACTCTAGTTTGAAGAGGCAGCTCTTCCTAAGTCATATTTTAAGTGCCTTCCAACCTGAGGGCCTTGTCTTCCGGCACCATGTCAAACAGTGGTCTGCTGCTATTCATAAGGTTTTCACCAGCCAATATTTTCATGAGTAAACCACCAGGTCCTTCTTCCTAGCCTGTCTTAGTCTTGGTGCTCTGCTGAAACCCATCCACCAGGGGTGACCCTGCTGACACTTGAAATACTGGTGGCATAGCTTCCAGCATCACAGCAACATGCAAGCCACTAGAGGATGCCAAGAAATTTGGAAGACAGCTACCTGGCTAACGGTAGCCAACTGACTAGGAGAGATAAAAAGATAGGTGACCCAGAATGTGGAAATTTTCAAACAATGTCATTAATATCACACATAAGTAAAATTTTGCTGAAGGTAATTCAAAAGCGGCTGCAGCAGTACATCGACAGGGAACCAGTTTTGGAAGAAGACATGGAACAATGGATATCATTGCTGATGTCAAATAGATCTTGGCTGAAAGCAGAGACTACCAGAAGAATGCTTACCTGTGTTTTATTGACTATGCAAAGGCATTCAGCTGTGTTGATCATAACAAATTATGGATAACATTGCAAAGAATGAGGATTTCAGAACACTTTATTGTACTCATGAGGAACCTGTACATAGACCAAGAGGCAGTCGTTCCAGCAGAGCAAGGGGGTACTGCCTGGTTTAAAATCAGGAAAGATGTGTAGTAGGGTTGTATCCTTTCACCGTACTTATTCAGTCTGTATGCTGAGCAAATAATCTGAGAAGCTGGACTATAGGAAGAAGAACACCGCATCAGGATTGAAGGAAAACTCATTCACAGATAACACAACCTTGCTTGCTGAAAATGAAGAAGACTTGAAGCATTTACTGATGAAGATCAAAGACCACAGCCTTCAGTATGAATTACACTTCAACATAAAGAAAAGAAAAATCTGCACAACTGGACCAATAACCAACATCATGATAAGTGGAAAAAAGTTTGAACTTGTCAAGGATTTCATTTTACTTGGATCCACAACCATCGCCCATGGAAGCAGCAGTCAGGAAATCAAAAAATGTATTGCATTGGGCAAATCTACTACAAAAGACCTTTTCAAGTATTAAAAGTGAAGATGTCACTTTAAGGACTAAGGTGCACCTGACCCAAGTCATGGTGTTTTCAATTGCCTCATATGCAGGTGAAAGCTGGGCAAAGACTGAAGAAGAATTGATTGCTTTGAGTTATGTTGTTGCCAAAGGATATCGAATATACCATGGACTTCCCGAAGAATGAACAAGCCTGTCTTGGAAGAAGTACAGCCAGAACACTCCTTAGAAGCAAAGATGGCGAGACTTCATCTCACATACCTGGTACATGTTATCAGGAGGGACCAGTCCCTAGAGAAGGACATCATGCTTGGTAAAGTAGAGGGTCAGCCAAAGAGAGGAGACCCTCAATGAGATGGATTGACACAGTGGCTGCAACGATAGACTCAACCATAGCAATGATTATGAGGACGGCACAGAACCAGGCAGTGTTTCATTCTGTCGCACATAGGGTCACTATGAGTCAGAACTGACTTGAGGACACCTAACAAAAACAACAGCATTTGGTGTTAGGATTTGTAAAAATGGCGTGGGGCCAGCAACTGACCTCCTCTAACTTTACAAGGGGGAAGGAGAATCAAGATCGGCAGCCCAAGGCTAATTCCTATGAAGCGGAGGTCGGACATGCCTCTTCTCTCCACCATCTTTACCAATTCTGACACCACCAACTCTCTGCTGGGTTCAGTAATTCACTGCAGTGGCCACACAGAACTCACAGACCATACTCATGATTATGCAGTTTATTAGGGAAGTAATAGTTACAATTCAGGCTCAGGAACACTCAGGATAGAGTTCTTGCATCAGGCAGCCTCTTCCCAACAGTGCATGCAGGCATGCCTCCTTGGCCCTCGGCCTCTGCCCAAAGGCACTCAGCTTTCTCTCTCCATGGGCTGGAAACACCACTGTGTGGTCTTCTGCCAATCTCTCCTGCCACCACTTCTGGCCATCTTCAGGGTTACAGTTCACTCTGCCTCGGTCTCCTCGCTCCAAGAGCTTCTCAGCATAGGGATCCTGGGTCCAAAGGATGTGCTCTCTGCTCCTGGCTTTTCTTCATTGGTGGTGGTCAGATCCTCTCTTTCCCACCTCTGGGGTGGCTCATTTCAAACCCAGCAGGATGGCAAAACTGACCAATACGTTTGGTGGGCTGGTTACCCTATCCCACAGTCCTGCCCAGTCACTTGGGTGAGAGTTACAAGACCATGTCTAGACAGACCACACAAAAGTGATCCATTGCACCTCAGCATTTATTCATTGATGGAACAAATAGTTTGAGCCCTTACTATGTGAACAAAGCCCCTGGGTGACACAAATGGTTTTGTGCTCAACCGCTAATCTAAAGGTTATCAGTTTCAACCCACCCAGAGGCGCTGCAGAAAAAAGGCCTGGTGATCTGCTCCCATAAAGATTATAGCCAAGAAAATCCTTCGAAGCAATTCTACTCTGAAACACATGGAATTGTCATGAGTTGGAATCAACTCAGTGGCAATGGGTAATGAATAACTGTGCACAGCACTGGGGATACAGTGCTGGCAATTGTGGAGCTAATAGGGAGAAAGGCACTCAACAAATATTTCATCAAGAAAATACCTCATTAAAAATCGTGACATATGCTGTGAAAGAAAACTGTAATATGCTATGTGAGTGTGTGACGGGGACCTTTATTTAGACAGGATGGTGAGAGCAGGCTTCTCTGAGTGGGGTCACTAATTTTAGGTAAAAGCTCGAGGATGTGTTGGCAACAGCCAGGAGGAGAGTTGCAAGGGTGAGTTCCATATGGAGATAACTGCATGTGTGAATGCAGCGTTGGGGAAAGGGCTGGGAAAAGGGTTGCTGGAATGTAGTCAGTGAGGGCAGGAGCCAGGTCATGCAGGGCTTTGTAGAATGAATAAGGGTTTGGAATGTAAGTACGCTAAGAAGCCATTGGAGGGCTATAAACAAGAGAAGGAAATGATCAGGTTTGTGTTTTTAAATAGTCACATTGCTGCGTATTTGAAAGTATATTGAGAAATGGCTGAGGAAGGGAGTAGAGAGCAAGAATAGGTTGAAGGAGAGCAGTAATGTAAAGTTGACAGCAATAGTGGCTTGGACAAGTATAGCAGTATTCAGTACCCAGGAAAACTGAGGCATTTGCAGACTGCTTTTTTTTGGGGGTTAGTGCAAACAGAATTTGGTGACAGGTTGACTATGGAGAAAGAGGGTCAAAGATGGGCCCTGAGTATCTGATACAGTGGATAGAGCTAACCTACTAACCCATGGAAAACAGGAGGAGAGGCAGGTTTGGGGCATCAGAGCAATAATTCAGGTGATGAATGTGTTATGTTGGCGATGCCTATGAATATGGCCAAGTGGAATTGTCGAGTAGGCAGCTGGATATCTAGGTTTGGATCTCTAAAAAGAGATCTGGGTGGGGTATCCACATTTAGGAGTTATTGGTATCTGGGATTAAGAAATACTCATGAGAAATGATGAGATCCCTTAGGAGGGATATGCATCACAAAAAGAAAAGGGTCGTGGAATTCCAGGATTTATGGGTCAGGTGGAAGAGAAGCCAAAGTGGTAAGGACAAAGCGAGATTATTTGGTGCCATGGCAACCAAAACAAACCAAATTACCTCTTGCTTTCAAAAGAAGAACTTGTAAACTCTGAATTACGCAGGTGTTATGTCAAGTATGATAAAAAAATGAGCAGCACTGCTGGATTTAGCATCAGACAAGTGACATTTTGTAGAAGTATTGAGTAATTGTGTATATGTGGAAGGAAGAATGAGGAGACATGAGGAAAAGGAGATACAGGTATGTGGATAACTCTTTTGAGAAGCTTGGGTGGTTAAGTAGCATGTAGAGGGAGAGCAGGAGCCTGAGAGTGATTTATCCTGATGGGAGATACTAAAGCTTGTTTATCTTCTAAATATTTTCCAAATCTGTGTCTTTCATAAGCATACCATCTTGGATCTAGTTCAGGCCCTTGGGGCTCTTGCCTGGACTACCAGCTTCAACCTTGCCTCACTGCTTCAAATCTACCTTCCACATAACCCAGTGTGATCTAAATGAAAACCAAATCCAACCACATCACGTCCCTCTTCAGTGGCTGCTGGGTCACAGGATCAAGGTTAAGTGCCTCAACATCCCACAAGGTTCTCTGTGGCTTTGCAGTTGTCCTATCTAGGGTCTTACCTTTCACCACTTCCAGCCTCATACTTCATGCTGCAAAACCATCAAGCTGCTTAGTTTCCTGCATACAACAAGCTGCTTCTTACTCTTGCTTCTTTGCTCGTATTGTGTCTTCTGCCAGGAGACAGGTTGAGGTTGACATTACCTCAGCAGCTATAAGGTTGATACTGCCGCATCCTTGAGAAAGAGAATAGAAGTGTGTAAGGGGAGGGATGTGGGGTAGCTTAGTGTGCAGAACAGGATGGGTGGGTGTGTGTGACAATGGGTGACATTTACTCAAGCCACATTTTCTGCCATAGGCCATTAGCTTATATTCTACTCCCATATTTTGGTGTGTGGTGTACTAGAATCAGTATTGTTTGTCACATGCATAACTTACAGAAACTTTAATTTTCAAGAACAAAATTGAGAAAAAGAAGTTATTCCAGAATATATACAATACTATTCTCTATAAAGTTTCTCCTACTGCAGACATTTTTGGTTGATTGTCCAACATCCATTCTACATCAAATGGTTCATCTAAGATAGTAGTTCTCAAAGTGAGGCTTCCAGACCACCACCATCACCTGGGAACTTGTCAGAATTACATAGTCTTGGGTCCTCATTTCTATTGAATCAGAAACTTTGGGAGTGGGGCCCAGCAATTTGTGTTTTAAAGAGACCCTCCAAATGATTCTGACGCACACACACTCAAGAGCCACTGGTCTAAGACAATCTTGATAATACCATCTTCTTTGCCACTGGCTGGTTTAAGAATACATATTGTTGTTGTGTTGTTAGGTGCTGTTGAGTCGATTTTCAACTCCTTGTGATCCTATGTGCGTTTTCTAAGCTGTAATCTTTATGGGAGCAGATTGCCAGGCCTTTCTCCTCCAGAGCTGCTGTGTGAACTCAAACTGCCAGCCTTTCAGTTAGCAGCCAAGCACTTACCCACTGCCTCAATTCTGACTAGTGATAGGTGAGAGGAAGTTGGTTAGGGGACTGGGAAATCTTGGGAAAAGCATCCTTGCTTCTAAGAAGGATACTCAGAAAAAGATCACTTCTGAGTTTATCTGGATGTGATACCTGTGATACCTGGAACTGCTTCAGCCATAAGGGGACCAAGAAGGGTGTCAAGTCAGGGCAAAGCTAGCATGCTCAGAATGGCAAAGCAGGACGATGGGAAGAACTCGAGTCCTTTAGAATTTCACAGAGCCATGGAATTAGCCAACTCTGGAATGTTAATGTGGATTATTGTGTTCCCTTGTTATTTAATCCTGTTTGAGTCAGTTCTCTGCTACTTGTTTAAAAATAATAAAAATTGATACATATTCTTTATATATGCTTGCATTTATTTACACCTAAAAGTTGTTTGTAAAGATGGTGATTACAATCTCTGACTGTGTTATGTGTTAGTGAGGTTCTTTTGAAAGCAAGTGAAACCCAGATGTCCCATTCATTTCCCTTAACAGCCAAGTAATGATGCTCCAGGCTCTCTTCCTATGTTTCCAGGGGTCCCTGCCCAGGCAATCTCAGGAACCCCAACGGAATGCTATGTGTTCCTCATTTCTCTTGCCCTGTCACTTGTCTCCTCGGTCAGCTGTCACATTCTAGCCCTCCACTCCACTCTGCTGTAGGTCACCCCCTTGCCATCCTGTAATGGAAGGGAATCAAAATACAGACTTCATTCTTGCTAGAAGTCATCCACCAAGTGCTCCACAGAGCCCACTTCTGGAGGATGCTTTTCTCCTCCACATCTAGCCTGTCCCCATGTCTCAGGAGTCACCTCACTCTCCCACCTGGCATGCCATTGACCCTGTCTTGCCTCCTCAAAGGAGAGTAATGTCTTAAGTGTACTAAAGGGAAACAGTTTTCCAGAATGTGAGATGCGGTCTGCCCACTAGGAAGATTAGCATTGGCTTTGTAATGCAGAGCTCTTTAGCTCTCTAATTTCCACCTCTATTCCACAAACATATTCTTCACTTAAACTCTCTATAATCAAAAAAAAAAAAAAAAATTTTTTTTTTTTTTTTATAATCAAAGACCTATTAAAAAAATTTTTTTTCCAAAAGCAATAGTTGCAATTTCTCCTCAAAGATGAACTCAAACCTTACCTTGAAGGTAGTTTATCCCTGCTTTTTGCTGTCATGGTTTTCAAAAACAAGGAGTTGCATTTTTGCTGGAATAGCATGTTATACAAGAACCCAGTGCTTATATGGAGACGCTCGGAAATAAAACAGCACTTACAGCCACCATGCCAGGCTTTTCAGGAAGAACAGTGCAACTAGACCTCAAGGACTAGAACTAGAGGATCCCTTATGTCAGAAAACTGACTTACTGCACCTACCTCTCCCTCAGCACATACAACTCATGGATTCCTATTTGAGTTGTCAGCCCCTCACCAGGTCTGTTTCTCTCTGGATCTGTCCGTTTAGTTTTCCACTACTAATTGCCTGATTTTTTCCATATCCCCCTGGAGAGAGAATTTGATTGGGCTAGCTCATCACTGCGTTTTAGCAAAGCTTTTTATACCAGCTGACCTCACAGGTCACTGACCCAGCAGGAATGAACCCCTTGGGTCAGATGACAACCCCTGGTCTAATCTGCTGTGTTGACAGAATGGAGGTGGGGGTGAGGGACAAGGTCACATGGTAAACCACAAAGCCTCTCCTCAAAGGATCAAATAGGGCTGCTCCCTAAGCTGAGGCTTTGGGTGGGAAAGTTTGCCTTAGAAGGAGCCTGTGAACATGGTCAGGAAAATTATTGCCGTGTGGTCAAGTGCATCTACTCCTCACTTATGGACTATGACCTTATATGATATTTTGCATTTGCAACAATAGAAAAAAATCTACTATCCAGCTGTTTTGCACATTAATGACGTTACATCTAGCAGTAGCGAATGTCGAGGTACAAGGCAAGAGTAATACTGGCTGTAATGGTTGAAGTTGTGTGTCAACTTGACTAGGCCATGGTTCTCAGAGGTTTGGCAGTTTTGTAGTAATGATGTAATTTGACAATTTATGTAGTGAGGTAATTTGGCCATTATATAATGATGTAATTTGGCAGTTGTGTAATGATGTAGTCTTCTTCCATTTTGTGATCTGTTGTGGTCATCCCCCATTTTGGAACTTAATGTTACTTAATTAGCTTAATGGAACTTAATGTCAGTAAGTGAGGAGTGGGTGTAGTACAATGCAGTCTTTCCCACAGGGAGCACAAGGGAAGGTTGACTTTTAATAAATGACTGACATCCACATTTTGACCTCAGCAAGTTGTCCTTTCTAGGCCTCCGTTTCTTCATCTGTAAAATCAGACATAATTTTCATAATTTCTAGGAGTCTTTCATTCAGGGGAAGATCCAGGTTTTCAGGTCTGAGCTTATGTGGTATTAGTACCCCTCTTGTTATTGATTTTGTTTTTGTTGTTGATTTATGACTTAGGAGACCGCATGTGTTATAGATAGAGTAGATCTGCTCCATAAGGTCTTCTTGGCTGTAATCTTTACAGATGCAAATCGGCAGGCCTGTTTTTTTCCATAGTGCCACTGGGTGGGCTCAAACCACCAGCCTTTTGGTTACCAGCCAAGTGCAAACCCAGGGACCTTGGACCCCTCTCTGGAAAAAGAATACAAAATTAGGTGCAGGATCTTCACTGTAATTTCCACTTGAGCTTTGAAGCCCAAGCTTCCTTAGTTTTATATGAATTTAGCCCTGTTTATATCCTTAAATTCTGTGGTTCCTTTTTGGTCACTGTTTTGAATTCTTCCTACCTCTTGGATAAACACAGAAGCTCCACCGATCATATACTCTTCACTCCCTCCCTTCCTGTGACCTTCTTAGGCCATCACTTATTCCACATAGAATCATTTCCCCTTTTCTCTATATCGTTTTTAATTTCTCTCTTTAACTCTCCTCTTTATATATGTTATTATTATAAAGTATCTTCAAATTTGTTTTGAAAAGCAGGTAAGGTATCATTTAATGAATACATAAATGGATGAATAAAAATCAGTTCATTCTTCTCATGCTTGTCTAAAACTCTGTCTTCAGTAGGACATCATCCATTAGTGGAAACCACATCGGGAAGGATTTAAAGGATAGAGTGCCTTTTCGAACACAATTTTCTCACTGGTTGTGGTGAGAGGACTAATTTAAGAGATGAATATATTGACACCTTTAATTTGGTGCCTTGCCTAGTCCCCTGCAACCTTTTGATCTTGATATCCCTTACTTTGGAGGTATGGAGACTAAACAACTGAGCTTTATTTGCTTGGCTGAGGGAGTTTTAGATCTAAACATGATGACTGAATGTCTCCAAAATGACCCAGCACAGTGTGTAAGATTCTTTCCTTACTCACCAAACCAGTGGTGCCAGAGTGAGGGGTTGTGCCAGAGACATCACCACCAAGATATGCGTGTTTGTACCTTAAATGAGGGGCTGTACACCTATACAACTAGCAAATTAAAAAAATATAACACATATTCTGTAGGCAAGGCTCTAAGGAAACTGGAACTCTCATACATAGCTAGTAGGAATACATATTAGTACAGCACTAATAAAATTACATACATGTTTACCTATTGATCCAGCAATCCCACTTCTAGGAATTTACCTTGAGGATCATAGTGACCTTCATAGGACAGAGTAGAACTGCCCCATAGGGTTTCCAAGGAGCACCTGGTGCATTTGAACCACCAGCCTTTTGGTTAGCAGCTGAACCCTTAACTACTGTGCCAGCAGGGTTTCCACCTTGAAGACATAACCCCCTAGATATACAAATACTTATGCACACACAAGATTATGTATTGCAGCATTGTTTGTAATATCAAAATATTGGAAGCAACCTGGATATCCATACAGAGAAGAGTAGTCAAATAAACTATGGAACGTACACCCACTGGAGTACTGTACACCTGTTAAAATGAATAGAAGATGCCTGTGAACTGATGTGGAGTGATTTCCGGGATATATAAGATGAAAAAAACTAAGTACAAAACAGCATCTATGGTATGTTATCTTTTGTGTAAGAAAGAAGGAGAAATAAGAAAATAAATCTTTACTTCCTACTTTGAAGAAAAAGAAACTCAGGAATGAAAAATCAAAAACTAATGAAATCGGTTACCTGTAAGGTATGGGTAGCAATTGGGTGGGAAGGAGAGGGGACATGAGGAAGAGATAGCACTTTTCTGAATCTACCTTTTCGTACAGACCTGCCTTGTGGAATCGTGTTAATGTTTCACATACTCAGAAAATTGGACAGATGGATACATATATTTTAAAAACTCACAAAGAAGGTGGGGGAACCATAAAATTAGATACACATAGAAACAAATGCAACAAACAGCATTTCAAATAAATAATATAACCACACTGAAAAGGAAGTGAGAGTACTAACCTGTGTAATTTTTGATCACAGTATTAGGACTGTATGCTCTTACGCTCTCAGGCTAAAAACAATAACTCTAAACAAATATTGAACTCTAACTGGTAGATCTCTTATTTTGTGGAGACATAGCAATTCTGAAACCAACTTTTGCTTATTCTAGGACTAAGCAAATAAGTTGAGGATAATGGGGGTCAGGTTTTGCACTTTGATAGAAGGAAGTCAGAATTATGATAAAAGAGGAAGGCAGAATAAGCCCTGCAGTATTGAATTGACGTTAGAGATATTGGTGTGTGTGAGCTCATGGGTTCTAACAGGTATATAGATGACTGTATGGTTATATGGAAGTAGATGTGCATGGATATGATATGTGACTGTGTACACGTATGCATGTGTATATGCACGTATTTGTGCATGTGTATATATAAACATTCCCCAGCCGTGTCCTCTGAGAGGGCCTTGAAGCAATTTTACCCCTGTAGCAGTGAGCACAGTTAGGACCCAGATGCTGTTTTTTATGTACCATTCACCACTAAAAGGAACCAGGGCTCCCTGGAGAGATAGCTGAACTCAAAGTGGAAACAGAAAGAACAAGATGAGCCTGGAACGTCTTGTGCCACAATGTAAGGAAGTGATTAACGAATGTTGAGGACATGTCAAAGTGACACATGAGCAGCTCAAAGGGGCTCCCACTGGCCAAATTTGTGACATTTTAAGCATTAAAATAAAATGCTAGTGTGAATACCAAAAAAACCCAAACCTGTTGCCGTCGAGTCGATTCCAACTCATGGTGACAGAGTAGAACTGCTCCATAGGGTTTCCAAGGAGCGCCTGGCAGATTCGAACTGCCGACCTTTGGGTTAGCAGCCGACCTCTTAACCACTACACCAGGGTTAGCTAATGTGAATAAGTGTTAATAATAAATAGAATACTATTGAATAAAATAAAGTGCATGAGCTACACTGATATATTTAATAAATGAGGGAGAAGGGAAAGCTACAGTAGAAAGTCCACCAATAATGTAGAAGTAATGATGGAATTAGAAAATCACCTTTTGCCAGCCATCATCATCATAATTGATTCAGGCAAGAATCAGTAGTGAATGCTGAAACTAATGGATGAAAGTTTGATAATAGAATATTTATAGCATCTCAAAATACATCTCTGTAATATACTTTTTAATTACAAAGGGTAAAATAGTAACTCTACAGTGGACAGACTGGCAGACACCACCTTAATCAAATGAACCAAATTAACATTGCCGGTAATGAGACTTACTTAACATACCTCCTGATATGGTACACTGAGAAAAAGCCAGCATCACTTTTGTGGTTTGCTGCCAGAGGTGCATATCCTGAATCCAATCACGAGGAGACATCAGACAACCCAAAATATGTAACAGTCTACAAAATATCTGGCCTGTACAAAGACAGACCCAGGAACTGTCCCAGATTAAGAGACTAAAGAAACAACAACTGAGTGCAATGCATGGTCTTGGATTTTCTTTTGCCATGTGTTAGTTGCTATCTAGTCAGTTCCGACTCACAGTAACTCCATGTGTGTAGAATAGAACTGCTCCATAGGATTTTTAAGGCTGTGTTCTTTTGGAAGCAGATCAGGCCTGTCTTCCGAGGCACTCCTGGGTGTGTTCGGCTAGTAGTCGAGCGCTTAGCCAATTGCACCAGCCAGGACATTATTGCTTGAGAGAACTGATAAACTCTCAATAAGGTCTGTAGGTTAGATAATAATATTTCACTGTTAATTTCCTGATTTTAATCATTGTGCTGTGTTTATGTAAGAGAACTTCTTACCTTTAGGAAATACATGTTGAATTAAGTAAGGATAAGAGGACATCATATCTGCAGCTGACTCTTAAATGGCTCAAAAAAAAGTGTGTGTGTGTGTGTGTGTGTGTGTGTGTTGTGCCGGTATGTATTTAGAAAAAGAGAAAGGAAAGGAAACAAATGTAGTGAAATGGTAACGTTTGGGATATCCAAGTGAAGGGTGTTCAGGAATACAGATAATTCTTGCAAGTATTCTTGAAACTTTTCTGGAAATCTGAAATTGTGTTTAGTGACTTTAGGGATGGAACTTTAATACAGTCCTTTACAGTAACATCAAGTTAACAAACTTAGCATTCAGCATGTGAAGGAATGGGCAGTCCTGGTTCAGTGGTAGAATTCTCACCTTCTATGCAGGAGACTCAGGTTTAGTTCCTGCCTAATGCACGTCAAGCACGGTCATCACCCATCCTATCGGTGGAGGCTTACATGTTGCTATGATGCTGAACAGGTTTCAGCAGAGCTTCCAGACTAAGACAGTCTAGGAAGAAAGGTCTCATGATCTACTTCCAAAAATCAGTCAGTGAAAACCTTATGGATCCCAAGTGTCTGATCCCATTGCACACGGGGTGGCCATGAGTTGGGGGGCAGACTCAATGGCAGCCAATAACAACAATATGAAAGAATAGAAGTGACGTTAACGGCACCAAAAAAAAGTGACAGTAGTAGAGCTTTATATTAATTCTACTTATAATATTGTATTCATGTTGTAAGTATTATAGTTATGTTGCAATATGATTATAATAATACATCAGCATTAGTCTTTCCAAATCTAGTGAAACCTGGTCTGTGTCTTTCAGATGTAGAATAATGATTTAGGACTGGATAATTTCGGTCACATTATGCACCAAGCTCCTGATTTCAGTCATGGGGGCCGGGGCGGGAGGGAGGTAGCCATAATCCTAAAGTCTTACTGGAGTCAGACAGTGTCTTCTCACATCTGCTGACTGTTCTGTGTCTGTGGAATAAACAACTCTGATAGCCATTTAGTCATCATCATACTGGAGTCCTGTCCCTGAGGAACCCCGGGGCAGTAAAATTTTAGAAACTAAATGTTTAACTTTCCAGAGTGTCTGCATAAGACAATGCAAGGCTGACAGAAGCAAATTTCCTTGTTCACTAAACACACACAGCCCAGAAAAATGGAGCGATTGCACATGTAACTGTGAACTTTGCACTGTTGGATTTATAAACCAACCTTTTATAAACACAAACCAAAAATAGAGTCTCTGGTTGATCTAAGAAGCTACATTCTAACGACCAACTTATGGTGGGTAAAACATCTTAAATGTTAGATTGAGCTCCTGCTCAGCCCCTCTGCTTGCAACTGAGCCAGGTTAAGTTGATTTGAGCCTGGGAGAAGAAACACATTGCCTCTGTAGGATTTTCTAAGATGTCCAAAGAAAGGTACTAAATAACTGGTTCTGTTAGGTTTTAGAATCCTCCAGGGGGCACCAGAACATTCCAGAGTAGTTGACCACATTTCATTAAATCCAGAAAGGCTAACTGTATTACCTTATTATGATTGATTTCTCTACTGTAACTTTTTCATTTCCATTAACATCATTATGGGTTTTTTTTTTTTTTTTTTGTACATTTGCTTTTACAACATTTGTGAGTTTATGGAATGTTTCTGCTTCTCCGAGGAGGCGGAGGAAGGAAAGAGATCATCTCTTGGATGAGCCCTTAGAAACTGGAGCCATGTCTCCTCTGGTTAAATGTGAAAGCTTTCAGCCCACTCCAAGAGCAAGGATTTTCCAAATGTTCCTAATATGGCTGGAAAAAAAGAAAAAAACTTGAGGATACTGAGAATTCAATTCACTCTCCCAGCTTAATGCTGTGTATAAGCCACCCTGTTATTATCATTATTAATAATAAACACAGTGAATGTCAGACAGGCACTTCATGGTAGATTTTTACATGAATTTTATGCAGAAGTAAGGGGTTGCCAGGCTACTGCATAATATTACTCAGTTCTGGTCCAGGAGTGCAAAATTCCAACAGGCCTCCGGAGCCAGTCCCTCCAATCAGTGGCTACTTCATTACAAATAAAGAGCCCTCATTACTGTGGGCCTTCAAGTGAAATAGGATCCCCTACCTCTTGAAATCTGCCTTTCTAAGCACAGACAGTTCCCAACTTACAAACAATCCACTTAAGAACCACCAGGGCATTCAGAGGCTGCAGTAGCCTCCTGCAGCTGCCGCCCCGGGCCCCCTGCCCAGCCCCCCTACTCAGCCTCCGCCCCTCGCTCCTGGGCTGCTCCTGGGAGCTCTGCCCTCCCCCTCCTGCAGAGCCAGCTGCCCACCTGCCCCCTGGACTGCGGGCTAGGAGCTGGGGGTTCAGCGAGGCCTCAGAACTACCGCTGGTTTTATAGTTGAGCTCAGCTATGGGGTAAATAGGCTTTTGTGGCCTAGCCTGGGAACCGAACCACTATTTAAAAAAAAAAGAAGAAGAAGAAAAAAACCTGTCTCCATGGGAAAATGTGTTCTGCATTCCCAATAGCCAGCTGAGGAACCCTGTAATGGCTGTGGGAGCTGTCTTCATGCTGGTAGGAGGCAAGGAGGAGAAAGGATTGGCCTGCATGTTCTGGGTTCAGTTCCAGCTCTAGTGCTAGACTCACCACCACACCTCAGCAAGCCCTTTAACCCCTCCGGGCCTCACGACATCTGTAAAACCACAGGATTAGACTAAATGAGTTACAAGCTTCCTCCTGGTATAATGGCTGCAGTTTCTCAAAGCTCTACCCTCATTTCATTCATTTATTCATCTATCCATTCGTTTACTCACAGGCATTTTAGACATGTTTTGTACCAGGCTCTGGGTTAAGTGTCAGGGATACAGCCAAATAATTCAGGTCCCAGCTCTCAAGGAACTCAGTGTTTAGTGGGGAAAGACAAAATTTTTAATTTAACTTAAAAAATGTAGATTTGTAAAAGCACAGTATTGTCGTTGTGTGCCATCCAGTTGATTCTGACTTACACAGGAGCAGATCGCCAGGTATTTTCCCCCGTGGAGATGCTCTATGGGTTTGAATCCCTGACCTTTCAGTTAGCAGCCGAGCACTTAACCATTGTGCCACCAGGGCTCCTTCACCAAACCAAACCAAACCTATTGTTGTCAAGTCGATTCTGACTCATACCAACCCTGTAAACAGAGTAGAACTACCTCACATTGTTTCCAAGACAATAGATCTTTAAGAAAGCAGACTGCTGCGTCTTTTTCCCGCGGAATAGCTGGTGGGTTTGAACCACTGACTTTTCAGTTAGCAGCCAAGCGCTTTAACCACTGTGCCAGCAAGGCTCCTCCAGGGCTCCTTACAAAAAAAAAAAAAAAAAAAATCTGTGGCCATTGAGTGGATTCCTACTCATAGTGACCCTATAGGATAGAGTAGAACTGCCCCATCGGGTTTCCAAGGTGGATCCGAACTTCAGATCTTTTGATTAGCAGCCGAGCTCTTAACCACTGAACCACCAGGGCTCCCCAGGGCTCCTTAAAAAAAGCTGTATCTAAATCACATGAAAACATCCTCAAAGAGGGGCTGCTTCCCTGGCTCACTTTTGCCCTGGTTCCTGTCTTAGAGATCTCTTCTCCCCGGTTGTTCAGGCTAGTTCACTGGGAAGCATCTGCATCTGCCCTTCTGCCAGTGTGGCTTCCTCTCCATGCAGGGGATGCTCCCTGCAGAGTGCTGCCCTGACGTGCCTCCTTCCCCGCCCTGGTGAGCCACAGCCTAAAGGCTCGCTCTGCCTTTCCTTGGGCCTTCCCTGCCCTGACCCCTCCTGGATCACCAGCAGCAGTGACACTCCCAGGGTTAAAAAAAATTCTTTACTCCAAGTATGTTTCTAGAGGCTCAGCTGCTTCCTGCTCCTAAATTTACAGTCCCTGAATTTCTCCTACCAAAAGTTCCTGCCAGGTTCCCACCCGTACCTCACATGCACTATTAAAAAGAGCAACACTAAAACTGCTTTGAAAAGATCATCTTTTATATGGAAAGTGATACAACATAGTGGTTAAGGTCTGAATCCTGACTCCGTCACTTGGTAGCTGACATTATGAAATTATGTCATTATGAAGGTTCCTGAGCAAGGAAGTGACCATGGTAAACACCTCGAGACAGTTTCCAATCCCAGTTCCATCAAATGTCTTTGTTATGAGAAACAGTCTAGCTTTGTGGTGAGAACATACTTCACAACAGACTCTCCTAGGTTCAAATTGTGCGCCACCCCTGGAGAGCAGTATAGCCTTGGGCAGGTCTCTTCTCTGTGCCTCTGTCACGTCACTGAAAAATGGGAATAACAGTATTCATCATATCTACCTCATAAGGTTTCTAAGAGGATTAAATCTGTTCATATTTGTAAAGCACTCAGAACAGAGTCTGGCTTCTATTAAGCCCAAAATAAGCACTCATTACTAAGGAAATTAAAAAAAAATAATAAAATAATTTTTTTTTTTATTTTTTTTTTTATTGCTTAGTTTAAGTGTTTGTTAAAACCTGTTGCCATAGAGTTGATGCTGACTCATAGCGACCCTATAGGACAGAGTAGAACTGCCCCATAGGGTTTCCAAGACTGTAAATCTTACCAAAGCAGACTGCCACATCTTTCTCCTGCAGAGTGACTGGTAGGTTCCACCTGCCAAACTTTTGGCCAGCAGCCGAATGCTTAACCACCGTACCGCCATTAAATAAAATAAATATAAAAAATAAATAACCATCTTCGTTACCTAGTACTGCTGAAACAGTAATACAAGTGGGTGGTTTAAAGAACAGAAATGTATTTTTTCACAGTTCTGGAAGCTGGAAGACCTAATTCAGGGCACCAGGTCTGAGGGAAGGCTCTCTCTCTTTGCCCACTATGGGGGAAGATACTTGTCTCAATCACCGTCTGTAACCCTGGCGTTCCTCAGTTCTTTGGTGATCTTCTCATGACATCTGTCTTCCCCTGTGTGTGGTCCCGTCTGTGTCTGATTTCCTCTTTTTAGAACTCAGAAGTGATTAAGTTTAGGACACACTGTACACTAGAGCCCTGGTGGCACAGTAGTTAGTTAGGAGCTCGGCCGCTAACCAAAACGTTGGCAGTTTGAATCCACCAGCTGCTCCTTGGAAACCCTGTGGGGCAATTCTGCTCTGTCCTTTAGGGTTGCTATGAGCTGGAATCCACTGCAACGTTTTTTTTTTTTAACATACGCTGATATGGTCTCATTGACATAACAAAGAAAACTCTGTTGCAAATGGGATTACATCATGGTATAGGGGTTAGGATTCCAAAACATATTTTGGGGAGACACAATTTAATCTATAGCAATAACCTGTGTAACATATCAAGTTATTTAGTGGCCTGTCTTTTGAGAGATGGAGAGAACTGAAATAAACACTGAAATAAAAATGTGTCTCCAACTAGTCATTGTACTCCCCCATCTCAGTGGCATCTTGGGAGCTAGTCACAAGTTGTATGTGGTAGATCCCATCACACTGAATATGTTATATCTGATTGTGAATTCTTGATACTTCCTCCCTGACCTGCCTCTTCTCTTGACCTCCTTGTTTTTGTTGACTTGGGTTTGAAATCTTTGCTTCAGGTTCATTTTTTTCCATTTACTTTGCGACTCATTTATCTACTTTCTCAGTCTCATCATTTCTACGCTGAACTCACTCTCTCTCATCTATTTCCTCCTTTCCATTCTCATGGCATTCTAGTAAGAGCTGCCAAAGTAATCTTCAAAAAAAACTACTGTGGTAGTTTCCCTGCTCAGAACCTTCAGTAGCTCCCCAAAACCAAACTCTTTGCCATCAAGTTGGTTTTGACTCCTAGTGACCCTATAAGACAGAGTAGAACGGTCCCATAGGGTTTCCAAGGAGCACCTGGTGAATTCGGACTGCCAGCCTTTTGGTAAGCAGCTGTAGCTCTTAACTACTGCACCACCGGGGTTTCCTGTAGCTCCCTGTTGCTTAAAAAATGAAGCCTTAGCCTGTCAATAGGGGCCCCTCACTATATGAATACAGCCCACTCTTTGACCCTGTTTTCAATATACATATTCCCAGCAACCTGTTCTCCAGGGAGACCATATGATTGGTGTGCCTGGGACAGTGTTGTCACAGTTTAACTATTAATGATGCCTTCTTTCACTCACAAGTATGATTGGTGTGCCTGGGACGGTGTTGTCACAGTTTAACTATTAATGATGCCTTCTTTCACTCACAAATGTGTCCCTATTTGGACAATAAATTATGTGGTTACCCTACTGTTGTCTCATTAACTAAACTATTTATCCCATGATTCCCTGCCTCCTCCTGCTGGTTTCCCTTCATCTGCCCTTGCCCAAAATCTCCCCCCACCTTTTTAAAGACCCATTCAAATGTTACTTTCTCCACTTTTCCAATCTCCCAGAGTATTTCATGTTATCACCTAAGATTTTATATGCCACCTAACACTTTCTACTTTGTTCCCTGGTTTTTTTTTGTGTTCGTGTAACTGTTCTGTCAGCCTCTGTATATGATGTATATATATTATAGACACCGTCTGTATACATTTCCTCATTTTATCCTAACAGCCCTGAAAGGTACTGTGTTTACTTATTTGGAAGTTAAGGCTTGGATTAAATGACTTATTCCAGGTCACAGAGGCAATAAATATAAATTTAATCCTTTGAACCCCAGTTTCCCAGACTTCAAAGACCATTTCTTAGCCTTTTCCCTCTAGGCCAGTGGTTCTTAAACTTTAGCATACAACAGAATCACCCGAGGGCTTGCTTTAACAGTTTGCTGGGCCCCCTCCCCATTTCTGGTTCAACAGGTCTGGGGTGGGGCCTGAGAATTGCATTTCTAACAAGTTCTCAGGTGATGTTGCTGGCCTGGAGACCACACCTTGAGAACCATCGCACCAAGCCTGGAAGAGGTTCATAATAAGCATTCATCAATCAGTCAATGGACGGATACATGAATATAGTTAAACTTATCATTGTATTTAAAACTCCATATGTCTGCTCTGCACTTTATACATTAGGCACATTCATAAGTTCGATTATAATTCTTAAAAGATCAGGGCTAAATTTCAGTTTTATTTTGAATCAGTTTTAACTCTTAGTGTTATTTAGATTTGAATAACTATTTGAACTGACTTATTCGGCTTTATAACCAAAGGAAGTATAGAACTCTTTTCATTTATCTCTTTTCCTATTCTCTTCCCCCCCCCTTTTTTTTTTTAACTTTCATATTTAAAAACGGTTTTTCCAAAACAGTGTTAAGGATGATTTGCAAATCTTGCCCGTCTCCCTGCAAGGTCACTGAGAAGTTAACCAACTTTGTCTTCTCTGTATTCCTCAGGAACACACAATAGGTTTTTAATAAACAATAGGTCATTAGGTGTTATTTAAAGTATGAATTACTTCTCCAAACCTAAATGTATTTAAAGGAATTATTTTTTAAGTGACGTAGGAAGAGAGAAAGCGATCTTGTGATTTTTTATTTTGTGATATATTCCCCAAGGAATTTCCTTTTTTTTTTTTTTTTGCACTGTTCCACTTCTCAACAAAATGATCCATGATATGAATTCAGCTATTACTTCAAAGTAAAGAGCAGAGCCCTTTCATGGCTGAGCGTGTTGCATCCTATTGATAAAAAGTACAGCTGGAGCAGAAAGCAGTGTGCTTGCCCTCTCTCTAGTTCTCTTAGAGCCTGGAATGCCCCAGGCTTTAATGTATGTAAGTTAAGGCTCCATGTTACTTCACCAGAAACTGACAGAGACACATATGGTCCATAGGAAATGAAAGCTCTTCAGAGTGCACCTGAGCACTTTGCTCTTTGAGACTGGACCACATTTACCAGTTTGGAATGCACGACTGTGACCTTGCTAATAGAAGTTAAAAGCCCTTTGATTCTGAATGCAGAGAAAGCCAGCAAAATAACTAGCTCCTTTTATTTTATCAGCGAAGTAAACATCTTAAGAAAACCAAACCAAACCTTTTTCTGTCAAGTCAATTCCACTTATGGCAACTCGTGAGTTAAAGAGTAGAACTGAGCTGCATAAGGTTTTCTTGTTTGTAATCTTTATGGAAGCAGATCTACAGACCTTTTCTTCTGAGGTGCTGGCTAGGTGGGTTAGAATCACCAACCTTTCGATTAGTAGCCAAGAGCAAACACTGAAGAATTTTCTAATAGTCTCACTATCTTCAGCTTCACCCCCCTTTCACTCAGTGCCTCTCCCTACCAAAATACTTGCTATTCAGCATTCTTTAAGAATGTAGTGGCACTATAATGAACTTTGAGAGTTTTTGAACTCTTCAGTAATCACCTGATACTTTTGATGACATTCTTATTGATGATCAAGTCAATAATGCAAATGACAAATCTTTGACTGTCAGCTGTCAGTAGGATTGTTAGACTTTAACCTACCTGCAACATTATGTCTAGTATCTTAGGTCATTTAATTAGCCCTTCTTGAAGCCTTCCCTGTTGTAAGTAGGGCAAGCTAAGCTACAGTACAAAGAGACACCCAAAACAGCATGATTTAACCCAACAGAAGCTTTTCTTTTTGCTCATCAAATAGTCCTGGGCAGGTGTCCAGACTGATGGGGTAGCTCTTCTCTAAGAATTCATTTAAAGACCCAGGCTGACAGCAGCTTCAACCCCCTCAACACATGTCTTCCAGTGTTCCCTGGGTGTGGCCATCCCAGTCAACCAGAAAAGGAAAAGAGCAGCCAGGAGCATGTGTGGGAAGGTTTTATGGGCAAGCTTGGAAATGGTGCTTGTTGCTCTTGTTTACATTACCTTGGAAGAAACTTTGTCCCATGGCCACATGTATTTTCAGGGGAGTCTGGAAAATATAGAAGGGTGAATGGATTTTGATGGATGGCTAGCAGCCTCAGACATAAAGACACTTGCTCATCAATACTGAACGTCTAGAATGTTATCAGGCCTAGGATGACAAAAGGAGTCATCACTGGCAGAATTTTAATGGATCAGGTGGATACAAAGAACACAGCCCATGTTTCCAGAACAGGTGATAGTAGAGCAAATTGGAGTGAGGGGATCTCCAACAAGAAGAAACAAAGAAATGCTGCAGAAGTGTATTGAACATCGACATAGAAAATATTTTGAAGATTTAGACTACTGGGAAGTTGAAGGAGCTGCAACAGCTTCCTTCTTGGCATACAGTTGCTGCAACAGTGTCTTCTTTAAAAAAAAAAAAAAAGACCACAATAGGTGACAGAATGCTAGTCATCAGACTAAAAACAGAAGGTACAGCCCAAGATAGATGATGTGCACCAGCTTAAAAACCATTCTTTTGAAAAGCATTTTTAGCACCTACTATCAATAATAACGATTATGAGGATGGCACAGAAGTGGACAATGTTGCATTCTCCCCTCGCTCTGTTGTACGTAGAGTTGCTATGAGTTGGAACCAACTCGAGGGCACCTAAGAGCAACAACAACAACAATCAATACTGGTGTAACAAAATCAAATATGGACCTACCTCAGACTCCCTAGAGCATATACCTGTTGCCGTCAAGTCGATTCCGACTCACAACAACCCTACAGAACACAGTAGAGCTGCCCCATAGGGTTCCCAAAGCATGGCTGGTGGATTTGAAATGCTGACCTTTTGGTTAGCCACCAAGCTCTTAACCGCTGTGCCACCAGGGCTCCATATAGAAGAAGACAAATAATAAAAGTAACAGTAATCATATAATGTAGTGTCACATTAGGTAGTAGAGGTATATAACCAGGTTCTGTAGGATCTCAAAAGTGGAGCACCTGAAGTCAAACTTAGAGATTGAGGTGGGCTTCCTAGAAGAAATAGTACAGGCTGAATTTTAAAGGGCCAATGAAGGATAAAAAATATGACAACAATGGGGGAGCAACCCCTTTATGAGATGGGAGATTGTATGTAGTTTAGTTTTGCTGGAGGAAAAAATGTAAGAAGGAACAACCAAAGGTGAAGGTAGGAAGGTGGACCAGGGCCATATCATGAAGGGCTTGTGTACAGACTGCAGAGTCTGGATTTCTCCTCAGTGTTCTAGCTAACCAATAATGGCATTGTCTGTGAATCAGTCTTTTCAGATGCTCCTGAGCACCCAGATCAACCACATTTTGGAACGCTAGGACCTCAAAATGGAGCAAAAAAGGGCACAGCCTAATCTGTTTCCCCATTCACTTTCCAAAGCACCACAGGACAAAGGCCTGGTGACCTACATCCGGTATAATAGCCATTGTAAACCCTATGGAGCACAGTTCTATTCTGACACACATGGGGTCGCCATGAGTCAGAATCAACCTGACAATAACTAGAATAGAGTAAATAAACACTATTTCCAAAAGAGGATAATTTTTCGCAGATCAGCTCACCTATTTATTTATTGGTTGATGATTTGTTTGTGAGAGTTATGGTTATTTACAGCATAATAAATACATATGTGTGTCTGTGTATATATAAATATAAATTATATATTTATAAAATGTCAAGTACAAGCAAGCTTAGCTTGGGCAGCCAAGGGATACAGCAAGTTGAAAGTCTCCAGTCTTTCATATGACACTTAGACACAAATAAATGATCAAAACAAAGTAATACAAATAAAAGAAACAGTGACCTATTTTGAAAAATCATATAAAGTACAAGAAATAACAGTAGGATAAAAAAATTAAATAAATAAACACTATCGTAGCCTTTTTTACTGTCTCCTGAAATGTGCACATCTTGGATCTGTTGTTGTTGTGAAGTGCTCATAGCCACCCTGTGTACAACAGAACAAAACACTGCCCAGTCCTGCACCATCCTCACAATCATTGCTATGTTTGAGCCCATTGTCTGAGCCCATTCTAATGTCAGATTTTAAAAAACCAACCCTGCTGCTATCAAGTCAATTGCAACTCATAGCGACCCTGTAAGACAGAGTAGAACTGACCCATCGGATTTCCAAGGAGCAGCTGGTGGATTCGAACTGCGACCTTTTAGTTAGCAGCCAAGCTCCTAATGTCAGATTAGAGGGTGGTAATAAATCGGGTGCCCAGGGCTCAGTCTTGTGACCCAAGTTAATACTTTTACTAACGACATGAAAGAGGAAGTGAACCCAGTTCGTTGAATTTTCTGATGACAGAATTGGTTTCTTAAGTTAAAAACAAACCAGGAAAAAAAATTCACCAGCTGAACAACACCAAGAATCTTGGGGACAGTGTGATAGCTGGCAAAATTTATCTGAAATATATCTGCATATTCTATTCAGAACTACATGGTTGTGAACAATTTTAACTGTATTTATTTCAACTTGCCAAGGCTTGAAAATAAAAGACCTTTTGCTCTTTGTTCCCACGTCTGTGGATTTAATTGCATTGTAATAGTTTGTATTTTAAAACAAGAAGCCAGAATCACATACTCTTAAAATATTAGAATATTTTTATATTTTAATAATATAATATATAAAAATATAATTAATAATATATTTTTACTAGAATATTTTATGTTGGCAAAGTGGCAAGGAAAAGAATGCTAGGTGAAGTGCTGAAAATCTCATTCTGGGTAATATGCAGTTCATCTCACTGGTCCAAGGTTCTGTTCTGTACAATTGGGAAGGCAAAGTGATTCAGTGAAATGAGACTAGACTTTTTTTATTGACTAGTAGGTACTGACTAGTACCTGGTGGTGTAGTGGTTAAGTGGTATGGCTACTAACCAAAAGGTTGGCAGTTCAGATCCACCAGGCGCTCCTTGGAAACTCTATGGGGCAGTTCTACTCTGTCCTGTAGGATCTCTATGAATCAGAATTAACTTGAGGGCAATGGGTTTGTTTTTGTTTTTGTTTTTTTTAACTGACTAGCTGAATACGGTAAGCTTGAGCAAGTTACCTAGTTGTTCTAAAACCCGGTTTCCCGCTCTGTGAAATAGAAATAATAACAAAAGTATTCTGTAGGAGTGTGGTGAGAATATAGGCATGTATGTATATACCTAATCAGTGAATGGTGATAGTAATGAAGAAGAGGAATGGTGTCTGGGTAAGCCTAACAGTAACTCAGCAAACAGCATGTGAATACTCTGAAAGAACAACGTTAGGTAGTGAGAAAAGCAAGGCCTGCTCATTCATTCTGGTATCCTTTATTCATTCATTCTACGTTTTGGGCACCAGCTACCTGCGAGGCATTTAGCCCTAGCTTTCCACCCTTATAAAATTTATAATCCAGAAGGTAACTGAGTATAGATGGAAACAGTTACACTTACCATAGTTTTGTGTCATAAGAGTGTTTGCAAAGGGCTCTGACAGCGGAGAGGAAGAAGCTGCTAACTTTGCTGGGGAGCCTTACAGGAAAAGGGTTCTCAGCGTTCTTTCAACAGAAACTTGAAAGGTGAGTAAGAGTTACCACGTGGACAAGAAGGCAGAGGAACTATGCAAAAGCCTGGAGGTAGGTAGGTTTGGCATAGTGTGGTCGGCACATGGCAGCTCAGGATGCCCAGAGTTTGCAGGGCTTGCGGGCTGGCGGGGGGGGGGGTGGTGGCGGGGCACGATGTGGGAGAGGAGGCCTTTGGGCCAAAGACAGACAGGGAGGTATGGTTGTGGAGTTTGTATTTCATACAAGAGGAGACATAATCCAACCTGGGCTATCTTGGTTCTTCTACTTATTGGTTGTTTCTAGGCAAATTATTTTGTACCTGGCTTTTCTCCTCTAAAGAATGAGGATAATTATACCTACCTTGAAGAATTTTGGTATGAAAAAATTGTACAGCAGTAGACCCTCCATAAGTGTTCACTCATTCCCCTCTCCTTGGCCCATCTTGGAACAAATGATTCGATGGAATAAACAAAGGAGAGATACAACTCTCTTCCCTGGAAACTTGTACAAGTGGATAGATTGTGGTCTGGGCCCCACTTCTCCTCGGTTATCATTGAGATGATTGTTTGGTTAGGGTGTTGGTCCAGTACAATATTTTATGTATTCCTAGAAAATTACCCGGAAGCATTGGTGTACTCCACTCTCAGCTGGCTTTTGTACCCCTGTGATGCCGTTTCAGTTTTTGTTTTGTGATCAGAATGTGTTGTAAAAACTTACGAAGAGCTGAGTAAGGAAGAAATTTCACAGTTTAGTTTTTTTTTTTTTCGTTTGTATTTGAAAACAAGCATCTGAAAGAAGGTTACATGTCATGTTCTTATAAATGAGTTGGGATGAAGTCGGCTTCATGTGTTCCTTGTCTGGATTACACAGGTGGTTACAAAACCCTTGTCTTGAATAAACAGTTCTTCTTTCGTGTGAAGTGGATGCTAGCTGAAAGAATCAATTTAATCTCCTAAAAATTCAGCAACAGTATAGCTAAAAAAAAAAAACTAAAATTATCACCGCTTATTTATTATTGCTGAACTGCTAAGGTTCAAAATGCATGCTTAGGAGGAAATGAAGCAAAATGACAACCACATCTTCCTTGTTTTGAGAAAAATACTGGTTATTAACCATCATAACCACAGCACTAAGCATGTACAAATTCTTTCCCTTTTTCCTCTATGTTTTGCTTCTTTTTTTCCCTGTTTGATTTCAACTTCCCTCTCCCTCAAATCCACCTGCCTCTCTATTCTGTCCCCCTCCCCAGTCTGCCCACCATGACCCACACTCTCAGTCTTTGACCCTGCCTAACTCGTTTTCGTTAGCTGAGGTGCCAAATCTGGTCCATGATTTGGTCCTGTCTCCCTTTTGTCTTCCAAACGGTGGAAATATTTTCTCCAATGTCATGTTCATCATGCCATTTCTCTACTTTCTTGTATCAGTGGAACATGGAGCGCTCTCTGGCCTTGTTCTAAAACCCCTCTCATTCTTATTCTTTGGTATCTCTCTCCCAGTATTAAGGTATTATTCTCTTAACTGGAATTCTAGAATCATGCTGCTAAGAGTTGATGTTTTTACTTTTTTTCTGTACATGGAGTATGAGTTGTCTCATTTTTCTTTCCAAATTGGGGGAAAGTCCCAAACTTACAATATGGATGGTGTTATGGGTTGAATTGTCACCCCCCCCCCCAAAAAAAAATGCATTGGAATCCTAACCCCTATACACATGGATGCAGTCCCATTTGGGAATACAGTTTTCTTTGTTATGTTAATGAGGCCATGTCAGTGTAAAGTGTGTCTTAAACCCATCCCTTTTGAGATATAAAAGAACAGATCAGGCACAGAAGAAAGGAAGTACAGATGGAGGGTGAGGGAGACAGATGCCAGGCCACATGAAGATCACCAAGGAACCTAGGAACAGAAGCTGAAGAAACAGGGACTTTCCTCCAGAACTGACAGAGAGTGCCATCCCCTAGAGCCAACACCCTGAATTCAGACTTCTAGCCTCCTAAACTGTGAGAAAATAAGTGTCTGTTCATTAAAGCCACCCACTTGTGATATTTCTGTTACAGCAGCAATAAGAAACTAAGATAGGTGGGAGAACTTTGTATGCATAATCATCATTCAGTTCCCATGGACTAGATTCATTACACAGGAATAAAGAAAAAATGGAAATACAAATTAGTTTCCTGTGGAAATATGTTATTAAAATTATTGTCATGCTGATCTTCAAAATACAAAGTTTTTAAAATCACAAGTTAGATTATGAGGATGACGTTATCCATTTGTTATCGAGCTCACTTTTTAATAAGGCATGTAACTAAAGGCACAAACTAAAGAGAACTACCACAGGGTCTTGAACAAGCCAAACACGCTCCTGCCTCAGGGCCTTTGCATTCCCTGTTTTGTATGCTCAGAGTGCTCTTTCCTCCTGATACCTGCATGGTTTGCTTCCTCACTTCCTCCAGGTCTCTACTCTGATGTTACCTTCTCAGGAAGCCTTTCCCTGACTATTTCATATAAAACAGCATCCTCTACCACCCCTTCCCAACCCTGTACTCATATCTTTCTTACACTGCTTTTATTTTCACCATCTAACAAACATATTTACTTTCGTTTTTTCTTGTTCAGTTTTACCTACTAGATTGTAACCTGAAATCAGAGACTTTGCTTTATTCTCTGCTATAATTTTATAGCCCGGCACTTGGAACTGTAGGTGCTCAATAATATTTCTTGGAATGAGGACAGAGAGGGAAAGGGGAACTTTGGAAGTAAAAATGGTGTCAGAAAAGCTAGCACTGGGAATGACCTCTGAGGTTTGTGAAGAATTCTAATAACAACTAAACTGTTGTGACCGTAAAGTAACTACTTGAAAGGACAAGCCCTCCATTGGGAACAGACGGCTTAATATCTTTTGTATACGGTCTTCATCTATTAGTCTGAATGCTTCAGTAATGAGTGAGTTTTTCTTATCAACTATCAAGTTACTCTGAAGTACAGTACAGTTTGGTAGGAAAGGCAGGAGAAATATTTGGTTCTTTGTTAAAATATTGAGTTGGTGCACTGGCAGTCTCTACAGGTGCCCAATGAGACTTTTTTTGTTTTCTGTTTATTCATTTGTTTGTTTTATGTATCATTATGAACTCATAGATTTTAATGTATTCGATATGTTTTAACTATTGATACTAACTTTATTGATGCTCAAGTTGCCCCTTCTTTTGTTAGTAGAAGCTCTTTAAAGTGACTCTCGAGTCCTTTTGACATGGCCCCAGTAGTCATGTCCTTGTTTTCAAGTACAACAAAATATTTCAGACTCATCATACACATTTCTGTCCCAGCCCTGGGACTGGGACACTTATTACACTCTTGGTACTGGCTGCCTTCAAGTTGATTCTGACTCATGGTGGCCCCCTATGTTTCAAAGTAGAACTGTGCTCCATAAAGTTTTCAATGGCTGATTTTTTAGAAGTAGATCACCAGGCCTTTCTTCCAAGGTACCTCTAGGTGGATTTGAACCTCCAGTCTCTTGGTTAGCAGGCAAGTGTGTCACCTATTTTTACTGCCTAGGGACTCCCTGTTTTACCAAGGAACACTGCTTCCTTTAAGAAGGACATGCTATTTAGAGGCTGTGATCTGGTGCTAAGGGGAGCTCACCACTTTTGAGTTAGCCATTATTTCTAGACCCTTACAGTGGACAGAACTAGAAAACTCATTTTAAAATGATTTAATCTTAGTCATGAAATTGAAGAAAGCAGAGCTACTAAGCTATTTTACCTTCATCTCTATCAAGGAAAGTGGTATTAAAACTGTAAAGGTTAGAAAGTGAACTCTTAAGAAAAAGTTAAAGCTTGTCTATGAAAGGAGGTAGTGTGTACTAGTTGTATTTAAATACAGTTAGTCACCAGACTTAGATGAATTATGTCCCAGAAAGAACACATGTCTGCAAGCACAAAAATACTCCCAGTGAGTTTGAGAAATCGGAGAGATGCCAGAAATAAAATAACAGGCAAATATTGTCCTATTTTTAAAAGAGAATAAAAAGATAAAACTGAAAAATTCAATGTAGTAAATTAGACTTTGAGTCATAACCAAATTCTAGACTGATTACTGTATAGTTGGTTTGTAAAGAACTTAGAAATAAATGTGGTTATTCTGAAACAGATTGGGTTTACTTTAAATCTGAAACACCAAACTAACCCCATTTTCTCTCGTTGATAATATTTTGTAAGGCTCATAGTATTCTGTTAGATGAAATGAAGAAAGTGAGTTAGAGACTAGGTTAAAAAATAAGATCCGATTCTATACTGGTCTATATAAGAACCCACTTTAAATATAAAAAGACACAAGTTAAAAGGATGGATTAATGTATACATTACAAACCCTAACCAAAAGAAATCTGAAGTGCTCTATTAATATCAGACAAAATAGATTTCAGAACAAGGATTAATACCAGGGATAAAGAGAGATACTAATGATAAAAGGTTGGCTTCATCAAAATTATTTGCTGAATTGTGTATGCCCCTGATAATAGAGCATCAAAGTACGTGAAGCAAAAACTTACAAAACTTATAGGAGAAACAGACAAAACTACAAATATAGTTGGGAGATTTCAACAGTGTTCATTCAGTAATTGATAGAAAAAGTAAGGCTATAAAAAAAAAAGGCTATAGAAAACTTAAATAACACTATCAACTACTGTTAGCTAATATTTATACACCACTCCATCCAACAACGTCAGAATACATATTCTTTTCAAGTGCACATGGAACAATCACCACCATAGCCGTATTTGGGGTCATAAAGCAGTTCTGAATAAACTTTTTAAAAATTGACATTATATAAAGTGTCTGACTATAGCAGAGTTAAACTAGAAATCAATTACAGATGTGTGTGTGTGTATTTATGTATAAATATATACATATATGTAGAATTGTTTTGCTTGTTGTTAAAGAAAACACTTAACAAAAAAATACAAAATTATTCTCAGATTTGTGTGGAATAATATAAAGAATTTTCCCAGATTGAATTGAGAGGATGAATAGCTTTGGCTTCACCATCTGTAGTTTAGGTTGGGGCTGAGAGGTAGAATTTCAGGTGAAGAGGAGTAAGTACAGAGAAGTGCCCTGTAGTTTTAGCAGTTATGACATTGATTGTTTCTCTAGTAAATTGAATTTCTGTGGCCTAGGAAGGCGGGACCTCCACTAAAGAGGGTTGAATATGCATAGTCATTCCTAGAGCTTGGAGAATAAGAGGAGAAGGGTGGAGCGACAGAAATCACGTTAATAAATAAAGAATACATTTATTTGAGTGAAGTTTTTTTTAAAAGAGCCTCGAAAACCACAGGAGCTCCTCAAGATGTTTATGTAATTGAATATAATTTATCTGGAGTTGAAAGTAATGATAATCAAAGCATTTTTCACATAAGTATATCATGAGCCGTATTAAATTAGACTCTTTATGGCATCCTATGCTTGACTGTGTCCTTGGTGTTTTGTATTTGGACTGAGGTTGGAAACGTGTTTTACGGAGCAGACATTTGCACAAAATACTAACTGAATTTCGCTGTATTCATAATGCCCGATAGTGAGGCATCCTCCTTGTTTGGCAGGGAAAGTGTCAGCATTTGGAAACTCAGCAGTGCATTAAGTATTTTAATAATCATTGTTGACACACAAAGCATATGGCCTTTCAGAACTTACCGATCAAGTGTGAAGCTTCTTCTGGGTTTCTAAAATTAACTTCACAACATTCAAACAAAATTAAATTAGGGCACATTTCAGACTATGTTAACTCATGAGCTTTGTGTCGTAACAAATGAAATAACTTATCTCCTTGAATAGAAGCATATCTATGAGTAACTGATTATATTTAATGTAAAGGAAAAAAGCGAAATTCACACCCCCACAAAAAATTTTAATTTGAAAATCTAGAATTTCCCTGTAAACAAGACAGTCTTGCAAACACCATATATTTACTGTGTATTCCTAGTCATGTTTTAAAACCCACCTCAGGTATCACCTCATCCCAGAAGCCTTCACTGCCTACATCCTTACCGCTTGGATCAATAATCGCTATAATAATGCTGTAAAATAAGCAATCATAACACTCAGTGGCTTAAAACAATAAGCAATTCTTAGTGCTCCCAAGTCTGTGGGTTGACAGGGCAATTCTAGTCTCTGCTGCACTCACTTGTGCGTCTGTAGTCAGTTGTGGGTCAGGGAGGGGCTCTGCTGATCATGGCAGGCTCCCTCACATGTCTAGGGGTCAGTTGACCAAAGGCTATCTGGGATGATCTGTTGGGACAACTGGGCTTGCCTCCACATGTCTCTTGCATGCACAACATGTGTCTCACACCCCTCTAGCTGGCCAGCCCAGGCATGTTCTCAGGCTAGCCCAAGCATGTCTCACGCTACCTCCAGCATAGTTTAATGGCATGATAAATTAATACTTGCCTGGTTCTTCCTGACCAAAATAAGATGTGGTCATGCTTTGAATTGGACGAGGGCAAAATAATGACTTCACCCTTTTTAATGAAGCTATATTAAATTTAAAACCTTCTATTTTATTATCAAATAATGTGTAGAATAGACATTTCGGAATCTTTCCCTGACTTACACTCCATCCCTAGATGAGTATATGGTTCAGCATGGATTGAGGGTTGCTAATGTATGTTAGTCATAAAAAGTTGAAAGTTTATGAGTGTTTCTTGAACTATGTCAGAATATCTTCATGTGGTATCGTGGATTGGATCCTGGAACAAAACAAAAAAAAAGGATTAGGGGAAAAACTGATGAAATTCAGATAAATCCTAGAGTATAGTTAATAGGATTGTGGTAATGGTAATTTCTTAGCTTTGATAAATGTGCTATGATTATGTAAGATGTTCACATTAGGGAAAGCTGAGTAAAGAGTATATAGAAACTCACCTTCAAAAAACTAGGAAAACAATGGGGCAAAGATATTATTTCCTTGACATCCTGTGTGTTTCCAGACTTTTCCCCATTACGTTCAGTTTGCCAATGCCTTGAGAAAAGAATAACTTTAACATTAAAAAAAAAAAAAAAAAAAAAACAGTTGCCACTGAGTCAGTTCCGACACATGGCAAGCCCATATGTGTCAGGATAGAACTGTGCTCCATAGAGTTTTAAAAGAGTGATTTTTTCAAAATAGGTCACCAGACCTTTCTTTTGAGTTGCCTCTGGGTAAACTCAAACCTCCAAATTTACAATTAGCAGCCAAGCCCTTTAACTGTTTGCATCACCCAAGAACTTCAATTTTAGCACTAGACTAAAAAAATTAAATTCCAATGGTGAAGTGTGCTGCAGAATCATGATACGCAATGCTCTCGTTTTGGTCCTCTGGAGTTAAAGAGTAGATATCAAAGAATCTTCTCACTTGCCTCAAATATTCAAGGGTGTTTTTCTTACACGAAAGAGAAAAGTCCATTATTAATCCCTTGTCACCTGCAACTTTCAACTACTTAAGAGTTTGATTTAGAGATTCTCTTTTAATTTATAGGTACAAACACAAGTACGCCTTGCAAAAAAAAACTTTGACAAATTGAAGATGGATGTGTGTCAAAAAGTGGATCTTCTCGGAGCAAGTAGATGCAATCTCTTGTCTCATATGTTAGCAACATATCAGGTAACAAAATGATGTTGGTTACAATGCACCTAGAGTGTCCCGAGCCTTAGATAACATAAAAATAGCATCTGAAGGATCAGACAGGACAGGTAGACAGAGGAGGGAGAGCGTCCCAGGTCGTGGGAGCAGCATAAGCGATGGGAGGCAGTGTTATGGGGAACAGAGAGCATTTAGTTTGGCTGAAATAGGGGCATACTGGAAATAAGGCCACAGAGATGAGTTGGGTCCTATTTTGGAGGACCTTGAAAGCCACCAGTGGGTACATTCTCTGGGGCTCATGACTAGAACTGGGCATTCACAACGTCATAGCTGTACTGTCTTTCTTTACAGACCACTCTGCTTCATTTTTGGGAGAAAACATCTCACACCATGGCAGCCATCCACGAAAGCTTCAAAGGTTATCAACCATATGAATTCACTACATTAAAGGTATGAAACCTATAGAGGCCGTTAGAAAATCTTCTGAGAAGTGAAGTTTTGTTTATATCACAAGCAGCGTCCATGGCAGCAAGCGTCATCATTCCAACGGACTCCAAATATCAGAGAGAGAGTATGCCCCTGGTAGAGCCTTTTTTACTGCATCAGTATTCAATACAATGATAACTCACTATGATCCAAAAAAAATAACAAGTCAAACCTTGGGATAGGTTTTACTGAGAGATGCATTGTTGTCGTGGACGCAAGCTTAATGATTGGTCCTGCCCCTTTAAAATACTCGTTTGGCATTGCGAAAGAGAAGATTGCATAAGTCCAGTATATTCGGTTACTTTTTAGTTATTAAATCCAAATATTCTCGCTTGAAAAGCTATTTTCTTTCCTCCCTTAGTTACTTCTGACAAGTATTGTTCTACTGTGAGAGTACCATCCAACATAGGGTTGGATTTTTCCATAGGACTCTAGTAATATTTTCGATTTGAAAAGCAACTTTAAATTCAGTGATTTCTTAATTCAAAAGAGTTGGATGTACGATGCCTGATTCTCAGTATTGCAACTGAAGGTGGGATTGTTTTCCTCTCTAATGGCTCCTGCAGGTGAGTGCATATCAAGATAAGGAAGTGATTTGGGTTCCAAAAGGATTTTGAGAATTGAGAGAATAGTGGGTTTTAGTTGCCAGGACATATCTTTGAAAGAAAGGGACCAGGCAAGAACTAGTTAGAGTTCATCCTGAAATCACCTTGCTTCTGATTTTTCAGATAATTTGCAAGTGTCTCACCCCCTTGTTTTTTTTATGAGTCTTTAAACTTTTTTTTTTTTTTTTTGCCTCAAATGCTTCTCTGATTTTGAGATGTTTTGAATACCACTGCCTCTACAAAAGTACTAAGATAGAAACCCTTTTAGACCTTGTCCTTTAAGTGAAGATCCCAAGAAAAACCCCAAACAGCCCACTCACTTTGTGATATATCTGACTTGACTCCAGGCAGGACACCTGGCCATGGGGCTCCCTCCTCATAATCCCTCTCTCAGCTGGTCACCAGCCCATTTGTTGGTGTTCCCTAACATTCCGCGTGGTGAACACATGCAAACTGTGCACTTTTTTGCTTCAGCAACTTGACTATAAGCCCTCGAGGTGAGGAATTCTCTTTCTTCTTATATACCCTCCTTGTCCAGCCAAGTGTTCGGCACACAGTGAGTTCTCAGCCTTCCTCTTCACCCTGGCTGTGTTGTTGTTGCTAGAGACCACATTCCTCCCTGTGATTTACTGCTGCTTTCAGCACCTTCAGAAGCAGCCATCCTGAGCAAGGCAGACTGGCTAAAATTACTACAGCTCACACTACTCAAAATTCTTACGTGGGCCTGAGCAGAATCCCGTGGATTACACTTTGATAAGGCAGAGAGCTCTAGGCTTTAGGGCATGAATGTGCATCCGATTTTATTTTACAATAAATACAGTTTTAAGGGTTACCTGCTGTCTTTTGGAAGACAACTATATATATAACATAAATCAGGTAGGAGGAAGACGAAACGATGCCTGTACCAAATACAATTTAAAAGAACTTCAGGTTCAAGTTAACTGCGTATTAAAAATAAATGTAAAATCTTGAAGTTGAAATTGTGCCACAAGCATGGAAGAATCCTCGCATGTATCTCTGGCCTCCTGTGCTGAGGGAAATATGGCTCCTTAATGTTTGCCATGATATGTGTCATGCAGAGAGGATCAAGCTGATTATGTTCGGGATTTCTGGGCAGAGACTTTAGTGATGGTTTGATGACAATCATTCAGGACATAATTATAAATATTTTAGGCAGATGACTATCCATTGGCTTTTACATCCCTAGAAAAAAAAAAACAATTTTTTTTTTTTTTTTTTAGTCTTCTTTAAACTATGGTTTAATCGTAATATAAACTTAGTAGGAGTAATACATCTGTTAAGATCTAATAGCTTATAGTAATATTAAGAATGTTAAGTGTCCACATACCAACCAAAGAAACTATGTTTTATTGCCTCTGTAGAATGCTATTCCAGTAGGCTTTCAGCTGTGACTTGTTATATTAGAATTTCATGCTAATAGCTAGTTTGTTTCTTTCTGTGGACTCGAATCTTATGTAATAGAATCCTGTTTTGACATAGCTCATCATTACATAGATATAAGGACATTGCGTATCAGGTTGTATCCGTGAAACATGACAAGGAAAATCATTAACACCTTATGTATCATGATCAAGCGTGAGGTTGCTGCTTGATCTCCAACCTTCTTACACCAACCAACATTTTTTAAAAACCCATACTTTGTATTTATAAGATTTTGATTTGATCAAGTCATTTTCCAGTATGTATGATTTTCTTCTGAAGAGGCACCGTATATTAACAATGGATACTTTAAATTTTAAATAAATATTATCACTATTTATTTGTTTTCTGGGTTTACCTAAGCAAATAGCCCCTTAAATGCCTTTTGGGACTCTGACTGGAAAGAAAACATTGTTTTTGGAGAGGTTTGCCAAGCTCTGTTAATGAAAAGCAACCCATTTGTTTTCTTTGCTTCAGGGTGTATTCTAAGTGTGTTAGTAATTGTGCCATTGCAGCTGTATTTCCTGACTGTTAGTTTTATGCTTGATGAAGGATGATAATTAATGTGTTAAACACTTGGTTCATCCTGTTTGAAGGGCAGAGTCTTTTGCTACAGAATTACAGGGGTATAACTGATGCCCCAAAAGTTCAAAGTTTAATTTTATGAACCTTTCCTTAGAAAATGTGTAGGAGTTCTTTCCCAAAATAATTTTATTATAAAAATGAATTGAGTATCTCATATGACTTGAAAAATATCTGAATGACTCTTTTGACATTTTATAAATATATCGTACTATGTAATAATGTTATATGTGGCAACAGCTATTGCTTTTTTACCCAGGCCTGATATGATTATATTGATTCTACTTTTATTGACATATTTCTTTATCATTTTAATTTTATAAAAAATAGATTATAGCATTATAACATTATGGGAAGCTCACCCTCAAAATTTAATATTACAAAAACAGTCTTAATCTAATCATTATAAAGGAACTCAAATCTAAAGCAGAGTGACTATTACCTATTAAGTGATTTCTAATAAAAGAAACAATTCCTTTGTATTTTCAAATGCTAAGCATTTGTAGATTTATTAAAATGTTACTAAACATATCTTTTGCATGAACTATCATTAATGTGTTAAGTTTATACTCACTCCATATCATCCGGGAATATCTTTCACATGGTAGAAATGTCCATGCAATAGAGACAGGAATGGAATGTTACTAGCCATGTCTTGAAAGCACTGTCACTAAATGAGATTCTGCTTGTTAGGAAAGCAGTACCCTGTCTTAAATGATCAAGCCTCTGATGTGGTCACGTTCCCTTCATTCTTCCCAAACATCATTCACTTACAAAGTACCATACAGATCTAGGAAAACAAACAAAAACAAAACAAAAAAATGTAAGCCCTTGGGAGTCAAGTGGCTCTTCCCTGGAAAGCCTAGGATTCTGTATTGATGGCTTCCCCTTGTCCATGTGGCATGTGGGTAGAGCTTGGATGTATTTCAAGAGAAGTGAGTGTGAGCCCCTGGCAGCAGTGGACCAGCTTGTCCTGGGGCTGGTTGAGGGGAAGGCATGTCCTCCTGCATTTGCATTTTTAAGGGGATCAGAGTACCTGTCCAGTAGCAAAGTGTATTCCTGTGACATGCCCCACCCCAGTGCTTTTGGAAGGAAAGCCAGGTTTTTTGCTTTGCTCTTTGTGTTCTCCAGTTATATGAGAAAGCAAAGTGTATAAGAACATAAGCTCTGGAATCAGCGAGATCTGGCTTTAAGTCTGGTTCTACCGCTTTCCAGCTGTGTGATGGAGGTGAAGGGTAGTGGTAGTGGGGTGGTGACGATGCCAGTGGTGATGAGGGTGGTGTGACAGCACTTGCGATGACGGTTGAGATGGTAATTGTGGCAGCGGTGGTGGTGTGCTGGTGGTAGTAGTTGCAGTGATGGTAGTAGTAATGGTGGCACCAGTAGCACCATGGCTATGGCAATGGGGGTGGCTTTATCAAGAACTCTGGTATGGATCCTGAAGAGAGCCATTGAGAACATGGGGACAAGAGGGTTTGTTGAGGTTGCAAGCTTGAGTTACTTTCTTATTCTCCATTTTCATTCTAGATGGTTAGTTTTGCAGTGAGTTTCATAGGCAAGGCTGGGAATGACAGTGGAATAGGAAGCCTCACCAGACGTCCACACCCTCCCTGGCTTCCACAGTCACTCTGGCAGCTCCATTCCCAAACCTGTCCTTCAGCCCTGCAGGCCCTTGTCTGAATTCATGTAATTCCCATCAGGAATAGGAGACGGCTGGGCAGGCATGCAGGTGAGAAAGGTGAAAGTCTTCCCAGCCCTGCAATAGGACTAATTCAAAAACATGGCAGCGTGGCTTTGTAACTGGCTTTTGATCTGTGCCAAGATTTTAACTCTGAGGAAACCTGAATTTGAAAACATAACTATGTTCAAAAATAACTGTCGAAACAGATGTGCCAATGTTCCCCCCTTTCCTCCTAGGGTCTAGGACTTAGCACGATTATATGGAGCATCATTCTGGAGACCAAAATATTTTTAGCTTTCAAAACTCAAAAAACATCCTTTTCTAAATTGTGTTTTTCTCAAATCCATACGCCTAGCACCCTTATTCCACCCACCTCCACATTTCTCAGTTAATCACTTGAACATTTACTGACAGGCCACATGGCTCTGTAGTTACTTGCTTTGAAAATAAAGCCATAATAGTTTTTATGAAAATTGGGTAAATACCCCTGCAACGCTATCCTCGTTAACAGTCCCAACATGGCAATTACTCAATGGCGAGCATCCAGAATACCCTCTTAGACTTTCAAGTTTTCTCTCAGTGTCATTACTTTACAAGGGATTTAACGAAGCTGTTTTTTTTCCCAAGCAGCTCCAGGACAGACCATTGGAAGAGCAAGTTGGGATGCATGCAGGTCACTGGGCAAGGAGGGAATAGAAGGGCTGGCCACAGTCACCACTGAATCTGAGGTGCACAAGCCAGAGTGTGGCATTGTCGTCAGCCCATCCATCCTGTAGGGTAACTGCTATCTGTTTGCCCAGGGAGCTGGAGCTCAGGCTCTCCTCACAGTAGTGAGGTCCTTCTCTATTCCACATCTATTTTCATTCTCTACTCCTTCTTGGAGGACAAAGAAAACATATCATTCTGTGGGTAGTTACTATGTGCTAGGCACTCTGCTATGAGGTAGGTGAAATGTCTAGGGGAGATTGTCATACAACATACGTGACTCTAATTAATAATACTGTTAAGTTCAATATCACCATGTAGAAAGTAGGTATGGTCTAGTTAATCCTCACAATAACTTTGGGAAGTAGAGTATACTTGCTCCCATGACTCAAGTGAAGAAACTGAAGCTGAGAATGGTGTGGTAATTTTCCCAAGGCCACGTGCCTACTATGTGGTAGACCTGGAACTGGGGAAGCCCATTGCTGTTTGCACTGCCTCCCACGGGACCCTTGTCTTTGACTGCTGCCCTCTGGCCATAAGGCAGGAAGGCAGGAGAAAGCACAACTGTCAACCTTTGAAAAGCACAGCTGTTAAAGTTCGATTAAAAGTAACACTTGGGAGGCGTTTGCTTGTATGCAAAAAGCACAATTTATATGTCGCCCCTCAGATACTTGGAAACATAGAACCCTTCCTTTAGAATTTGGAAAAACGTTCTTTCCATCTCCATGGCATTTCACGTGAAGGAGGTGTTCTGTAAATGTTCTTAAATTGGCTATTCAATAATATTTCTTAACTGGTTGTAGAATTTTAAAGAGCTTGATTCAGTATTGATTCCACCAGTTAGTAGTTGAACGACCTTAAGCAAGTTATTTCACCCTCCGAGCTACAATTTCTATATCAGGGGATCAGGAATACAGTGTTTACCAGGAAGTGTTTTGTGAGGATTAAACAATGAGATGTGCAGTGCCTAGCACAGGGTGAGCACTTAAGATATTTAATTCTCTTTAGATCTTTAAAAGTCACTGAGAAGAAAGCACGTTCTGAGTGCTTACTACCAGCCTGGTCTGTGCAGAAACGTTATCTTAGTTAATTCTCACAACATTCCAAGAAAGTAATACCTGTCATCACCTCCATTATCCCACAGAGGCCCCCAAGAGGTGAAGATGCTTGTCCCTGTCACTGCACTACTTGGTCTATTTCCAAAGGACGCCTCTTTCCAGGACACTACTATGCTTCCTCATTACCAATTTTCCACCTTATTTTAAAGAACTAGGTTGTGTATCTTGTTTATGATTGTGTTTATTTTTCTTTAAGCTCACTATTTTACTTTTTGTTCTGCAGGACCATTGAAGAGTACCTCTGATGCTAGATTAATAGTGTTCTTTCTATAGTGTCCTTAAAAATGTATAAGTGCATGGTGGAGAGGGATGTGTGCTAAACGCCCATAATTGTGTGGCTGATCACACCCTCTGCTTTTTATTATTCATGTGCCACTAACTATACAAACACACACATATGCACACACCAAACTGAGTTCAGCATCTTCTAAGCATGCCCCATTATTGTGAGCACTTTTATCTCCTTCTATACACAATTATTTATTTAGCACTTTCATATACATAGAGTATAATTAATGGAAAGAAGCATAAGGAAATTAAATGTCATAATTAAAGGATTGAAGAAAATGTTACCCAGTTGTCAGAGTTAAACATTAACCTTGGGATGTTGTATTAAGGCTGGCTGCTCGCCTTTTGTCTGTGCCATTTGTTTTGCTGAGTAGTTTTCTTTCATTCAGATAGATGTTGCTGTTCCTTTTATTTTCCTAATACAGGAAGTAGTAACTCCCATTATGATATTATTCGGTTTCCTTTCTAAGACACTTTCGTGAGCATGGTCTGCGCGTTTCCTTTGCCATGCTGATCGTATATATTGTGTATGTGCTTCCTGAAACCATTTAAGCGTTGGTGGAAACTATTAGTATGTCAGTGCAGCTTCTAACAGAGAGAGAAAGAACCTTGCAGTCTTATATGGTACTGTACTGCGGATTTTCACAAGAAACCCTAATGAAGGGCCCAGTGGGCTGAGGATTTAGAAACAAAATACTTCAGAGTTCACTTCTGGGCCCTGGATTTGAATGTGGCTTCCATCAGCCTGTGATTGGAAATAGTTCCACCTGACTGTACAAAAGCAGGCAGGTCTTGTAGACTCACGGTGCTTGAGCACGTCACACCGAAAATGCTGCCACCGCTGACGTGGAGGGATGCTGTAGGGTTAAGGATTTGCACCTGAGTTTATTTTAAAAAAAAGCTGACTTTAAAATAATCTAAAGAATTCACCTCTACCCCCTGCCCCCAGTTGAGCCTTTGTCATCAAAGCTTGGGGAGAGCAGTGGTCTGCCACGAAGAATACGATGCCTCGGACAGTCGCACCCAGGAATTAGTTTGGGGGATGAGAAGGGACATGATTTGTCCTCCATAATGTAAGTTTCAATGTTTCTCTAGTCCTGATTTTCAAATGTTACCATCTTTTGTAGGAAACAGGTTCCATATGTGTTCCCCTCCCCCTTCTGTATAGAGGAGTTTTTAGTTAAATTTTGTCTAAAACACCTTCCTTCTTCCTTCAAGAGATGCCCCTTGAAAATGTTCTAAAATTGGTTGGGGTAATGGTTGCACAACCCTGTGAATATACTAAAAACCATTGACTTGCATGCTTTAAATGAGTGAAGTCTATGATACGTGAATTATATCTCGATAAAGATAGATGATAAATGGATATGGCTGTTGGCCCTTGGTTCAAAATCCTAATACATATTAAAGAAGCCCATGCTCAGTATTAATCTTGCTTGCGGTTTCATAAACCTTTTGTTATGTATTCTCCTGAGCCTTTGAATTTCCTGTCTAAAGAGGTGTAGAATTTTAGTTTAACCTTACATACATTCATTAATCAACCAACAAGTATATATTTAGCACCTCTCATAAGCCACAACAGCCGGACTGTTATGGGGCAATGGTAATAGTAGGTAAAGAAGATCAGTTGTCAAAGGAATTATTAATAATAAAGTAGCAATTGAAATTGCAGCCGTTCTGTTGCTGAAACACAATAGAGACTGTTTACTGTGATTGTGGTGACAGGGAGCCTACAATTCAGTCCCTGCTAATGGCCCAACAGGGGAAAGGAGTTGAAAAGAAGGAATGAGTGGTTTACATTACAAAGGGATTCTCTGAGAGCTGCTCTGTGGTTCTGAGAGGAGGTCAGCCTGGAGACAGAGGGATGATAACCATGGAGCTGTCAGGGGCATCTTGGGGGCTTAGGCAAGCGTTGTGGCAACAAGACACTGCAGAGAGCAGACTTGTCCGGGCCCTGCCTCACACCAATTGATAAAAAGGGAATGCAATGAGAAGATAATTGAGTAAACCCGGAGGCCTGGGCAGGTGTCACAGACTCTAAAACTGAGCCTTGGAGTCATTTGGCTGAAAATAGCCCTGCTTCACTCTAACCAGAGTTGGGCTACTCTGTGGGGAATATAACTGCTGGAAGTTGTGTGTGTGTGTGTGTGTGTGTGTGGCAGGGAGGTGGGGAGGCAGGGGCAGAGAGTGAGAGAAAGAGAGAAACAGAGGGGAGGGGAGGGAAAGAAAATTCTGTGATAGGCAGGTCTATTGAAAAGAATAAGTCTGTGACATCTGATGAACTCTTCATGGTTGCACATTTCTAAAATACGCGCACACGCGCACACACACACACACGTGCCCAGCCTTTACCAGATGCTTTGCGGTATATAAAAAATCATAATGTATATAGCCATCAAGGAAAATCTAGACTACAGCTCATATTCCAGTTGTCTCATTTGTCCCAATAATGTCCTTTGTACCATTTTCCCTTCAGTGCACGATCTAGTCAAGGATCATGTATTTCATTTAGTTGCCATGCATTAGAAAGACAAAGAGAGGAAAAATATGATGAAACAATTGGTGCAGAATGTGAAATATTGGTGAATCTGGGTAAAGGGTGTAGGGGAGTTGTTTGTGGTATTCTTGCCATTTTTCTATATGTTTCAAATTACTTGAAAATAAGAACTTTTAAAACCCCTCTAATAACTTCCCATCATCATACTGTGTTCTACTTGTGTGACCCCTGGTGACTTCGTTATCCTCATAAGACGCGTACTCTTGAGTACTACACTGTAGCCAGGGGGACTTTTGTCTTGTTCCTCAAACAAGCCAAGTTATTCCCACCTTTGCACCTTTGCTCTTGAGCTGCATATGACTGGATCCTTCTTGTCCTTTAGTTCTCAGCTGAAATGTCACTTCCAAAGAGAGAACATCCTTGCGAACTGAAGTAATGACCCAATCACTTTCTATCTTCCTGTTTTAATTCTTTGCCTAGACCCATCACTAGCTGTTAATTTGTTTTGTTTGTCTTATTCCCAGCACCCAAAATAACACCTGGCACTTGGTAAGTGCTCACAACCATTTGTTGAATGGATAAACTGATCCAAATGTCCAGAAATAGGGAGGCATTAAAAATGATAACAGTGTCTGTGGATGTGGTTTGTACAAGAAAATGAGGCAAAAAGTCAAACGGGGCATATACTCAAAGAGAATACCTTGGCCCTATATCAGAATATTGGTAGATGAATGCACATTTATTTATTCAAAGTCAGTATTCAGTGTTCAAGGTTATATCAAACCTTTGTTATGTTCTCCCTCCTAATAAACTTTTTTGATTAACTGTGAAATACCCTACACAGATTATATTGGCTAAGAGAATAGCTAATGTCAATAAAAACACATAGATACAATGATTTAAATTGTATAAGTAGTATGAGGAGGAAAATAAAACAAAAGAAATATACAAAAATAACAACTCATTCTTTTAGAGAAATGGAATTAGGAGTAATCTTTCCTTTTTTTATCTTTCAGATTTTCTACATGCGGTTCTATAATTTTTCTAGTTTAAAAACTTTTAATTGAAAAAACATAATACAGGATAGCTGTAACAAAGTATTAATAAAATTGTGAATATAGTTTGGAGACGAAGTTTCTTGAATTTGGCATGCCTACTGAAGTTTTTTTTTACTGAAGTTTTAGGGGAATAGTGGTAATTGGTCTGGGCTTTGAAAAGACTGATAGGGCTTTTAAGCGTGGACAGATAGGTAGGTAGAGGGCTTTTTTAGATTGAAGAAGGAGATGGACAAAGATAGGGAAGCAACAGCTAGCACAGAGGCTATTGAGGAGACAGGCCTAATTGAATGGAATGCTCCTGCCTGGGGAACAGTGGGAATCAAGGTGGGAGAATAAGATGGAATCAAAATTTAGAAGACCTTTATAAAGAGGTTTAGGCTAGAAGAGGAAAAAGTAAGAAAGCATTTCTTGAGAATAGGGGAAACATGATGGCATGAGTGTTTTAGGAAAACCATTCTGTGCAGGGTGTGAAACAGAGCTGGCAGTTAAAAGGTAGATATCACTGTCCATCTGGTGTCCATGGCAGACACCAAAATCAATCACGGCTCTGTTCTGCGAAGATAGCCTTAGCACCATCTTCATCCAGCCTTCCAGTCAGGCATTTCTGGTCAATCCAGTTTGGAGGATGAAATTTAATTGCCTTCTTCTGTATGTGTGCCATATTAGAGAAGTGAGAGATGGGAAAGAGGACCAGAAAGGTGAAGGACCAAAAAGAAGGACCAGGATTTTAAATAGTTCTTGGAACATAAAAAGGATAAGTATCTTGAGATGTTGCTTTTTGATTTGTAAGTCTGTGTTTTAATTAGGGGAAACCCTGGTGGCATAGTGGTTAAGTGCTACGGCTGCTAACCAAAGGTTCAGCAGTTCAAAACCTCCAGGCGCTCCTTGGATACTCTATGGGGCAGTTCTACTCTGTCCTGTAGGGTCACTGGGAGTTGGAATCGACTCGATGGCAACAGGTTTGTTGTGGTTTTTTTTTGGTTTTAATTAGGTTCAGAAATAAAGATCTTTTTTTTTTTATAATTCATTATTAAGTTGTTATGGAAATATTTAGCATTTTCTTACTGAGTCTTTGTCACTGGTATGCATTTTCTAGGTACTGGAAAAAGATCCTTTCTTAAATATTTAATAAGTTTTGAAAACAGTAACTCCAAGAAATCAAGTGCCAAAAAAAAAAAAACCAAAAGATTCCCACCAGCTTTGGATACACCTGCTCTGTCCACTCGTGGGAGTTAAGTTGTTGGAATATGTTAAAACCACTATTTTTGGTTTTTTTTTTTTTAAAAAGGTTTGTTTTCTAGGAGCTGTTTTTAGATTGAAAAATAGCAAAGAAAATTAAAAATAAAATGAAATTGTCTCATCTTCGTGGGAGGGGGGAAGCTTCTACATTGTCAGCGCGTGGGCTGCAAGCTGAACAGAATGTTTATCTTAGCTGTGTGTTGGGGATGGAAAATAAAGTTAGTAATAGCCAGAGGCCTTCTTGTGAGTAACTTCTTAGAAAAGGGAAAACGTAAATCTAGTGGCAAAGCCACTCTTTTTTATAGTCTAATATTTCTTGGGTGAATATGAAAACATTGTTGCTTCACTATATAAAATCTCATTTGTGTCCACATGATTGGTTCAAGGTACCCTCCGAATGCCACTTAATTCAAGATTTGGTTTCTGGAATCAGCAGCAGTTGAATTTTTTATTCACTTATCTTTCTTTTCTTTATTTTTCCTTTATCTATGGTTTGTGATTAAGAGTTTGCAAGACCCTATGAAAAAACTAGTTGAGAAAGAAGAAAGGAAAAAGATCACCCAGCAGGAAAGTACAGAAGAAGCGGCAGAGGAGCCAAATCAGTAAGTTGGATGCTACTTCTGGCAAAGTCTTTATTCCCATAGGTAAGGAGAACACAGTGCTCACTAACCAAGTCTACCCTTCTTCCCATAGGTAAGGATAACACAGTGCTCACCAACCAAGTCTAGCGAGAGCCTCAGACACAGGGCAGTTGGCTTAGCCCCTCACCTCTCAGGGTAGATATATTCAAATTGAGTCCTAAGCTCCTCAGCACATATTCCTGTTGAACTGTGACTTACTCATCCCAATAAAAGACCCATTTCTGGGGCATGTAAGAAGGGCACATTTGTGGGGAGTTGACTGGGGGAAGAAAGGGCAAATGTGCCTAGCCCTCCCTGGCTCTCTGCCTTATGGCCTCAGTCCCAGCTTCCTACTCTCTCAGACTTCTGGATTCTATCTGGCTCTTTTTTTGCTGTCACCTACATGGTGATGTCCTAGACAGGAAATCCCCTGGCTTTTCTCTCATAGAAGGCGATAACCTGTAAAATCACCTTGTAACATAAAGTACTAAGGCATTATTACACAAAAATGGTGGGAGCTGGGTTTATTATTATTGTGGCAAGTATATATGTAACACAACTTTTGCCATGTCAACATTTTTTGTATGTATAATTCAGTGACATGGACCACATTTGGGGGGGTGGATTTTGACATTTTGTTTTCTACCATTCAGACTATTTCTGTTTTCTCCTCTGTGAGATAGAGAGCAGGTTTGAGTGCAGGAAGTGACTGCACCATCTTTGTATCATGCCTCTTTACAAAGAAGGTACCCCCAGTTCTAAATACTGAGATGAGCTTTTTAACATATATAGCACATGGCTCCTGTGTTAGTTATCTAGTGCTGATATAACATAATTACCACAAGTGGACGGTTTTAACAAACAGAATTTTATTTTCTCACAGTTTAGGAGGCTAGAAGTCTAAATCCAGCGCGCTGGCTCTAAGGGAAGGCTTTTTTTCTCTCTCAACTCTGGAGAGAGATCCTTGTCCCTTCAGCTTGTTTCCCGGTTCCTTGGAGATCTCCGTGTGGCTTGGCGTTGATCTTCCCCCATCTCCGCTAGCATGAGTTTAATCTCTTTTATATCTCAAAAGAGATTGACTTAAGATAGCCCTACCCTAATCCTGCCTCATTAACATAATAAAGACAACCCATTCCCAAATGAGATTATAACTGCAGGCATAGAGGCATATATAACCACACGTATTCTGGGGGGACACAGTTTAATCTGTAACAGTTCCTAATCTCATACAGCAAGAAGGCCTAAATGTGAATCTATGTCATTTTCTGTTGAGCCTGCAGGAGTCAATCTTTGAACTGGCTGACCTAGGAAAGCAGCTAGATTATTTTACATTCGTTGAGTCCTTTTCCACACACAAAAAAGCTTAAATGATAATCTTATGGTAAACCAGGCTTATTGTTTTCCATGTTTCTAAATAAAGTTTCAAATGTACTTTTTGTTCCACAAAAATATTTGTTGCCAGTATTGGCCCATTTTTAATTTTAAAGCAGTTACTAGAAAATTTCTTTAGTGCAGAACAAAGACAAGTTTTCACAGCAGGAAAAACTATAGAGTGTGATCTGAATCCAGGACAATTGACTAGTTTAGGGAGAACCAGTGTAACCTATTCCTGGCAATGGCAACAATGCTAGCTACCATTTTTTGAGCACCTACCATGTGCTAGGAACAATGCTAAGTGCTTTATTTATCTCAACTTATTCTCATGATAACCCTCAATTCAATGTAGTCAATATAGGTATTATTGTATATATGTTTGTAAATGATGGAAGTGAGGCTCAGAGAGGTGAAAGAACTGCCCACAATCCCTTGTCTAGTAAGAGAGCCCAGAGTGAGTCCTGAAACCTTTTCACCATATAATACAGTCAAAATAAAGCATTAGCCTTTACTCAGAAGAGAGCTACCGAGGATATCTTTTGACTAATCTTAATTAATTTCAGATTTCTCAAATATTTTAGTACTTCATTTTTAAAAGCTCAAAAAGTGTAATCAAGTAACTAAAATGACCATGAAAATTTAATAAGAATACTGTCCAGAAGCAATAGGTAAGGGTGAGGCGGCACTAATGAGCCTCAGAGTATGTCTCTGTCTGTAAAGGTATATGTCTTAGTTATCTAGTGCTGCTGTAACAGAAATACCACAAGTGTATGGCTTTAACAAAAAGAAGTTTATTCTCTCGCTGTCCAGTAGACCAGAAGTCCGAATTCAGGGTGCCAGCTCCAGGGGAAGCCTTTGTCTCTCTGTTGGCTCTGGAGGAAGATCCTGGTCATCAGTTTTCCCTTGGTCTGGGAGCATCTCAGCGTAGGAACCCCAGGTCCAAAGGACATGCTGTGCCCCTGGCCCTGCTTTCTTGGTCGTATGAGGTCCCCATGTCTCTCCAATCACCTCTCTCTTCTACATCTCAAAGAGATTGGCCCAAGATACTACCTATTCCCGTAGACCTCATCAACATAACTGCCACTAATCCATCTTATTACATCATAGTGATAGGATTTACAACACCTAGGAAAATCACATCAGAAGACAAAATAGTAGATAATCATACAAGGATTTACAACACATAGGAAAATCACATCAGAAGACAAAATAGTAGATAATCATACAAGGGAATCATGACCTAGCCAAGCTGACAGACATTTTGGGGGCACATAATTCAATCCATGACTGTATGGTAAGAGTCAAGTAGGCAACAGTCCGTCTAGGTTTGAGAGTGAACCTGCCTTCAGCCTTGGGTAGTTTAACTGACCTCCTGGGTGTCTTCTCCTGTTAATACCAGGAACCGGGGTAACCACCTGATCAAGTAGTTACCATGTTTTTAAAAGAGATAACTATCGATCTTAGTTAATACCTAACTGCCTACCAAGATATTTAAAGAATATTTACCTTATGATAAAACCAAATTCGTATATTAAAATGCCACTAACCAGCCTTGGGACAGGAGAAAGACAGCTACCTTATTTCTTTTTCAGAAAGTGTATAGCATGTAAATAACTATTTATTGCCCTTTCGTCTGTGGGTGTGTGTGGGTGGGTGGGTGGTGATGTTGTTATATGTGAAGTAGATATTATACTGAAAGTCTGGTGTATCATAAATATACCATTTGCAGAACTCGATTACTAAACTATTTTTTAATTTTATTTTAAGGTTAATTTCATTAGCCGATGAAAGCCAGAGCAAGGAATCCTCTAGTTTTAAGAGTAAGTTTTGATTTTATTTAGAATTGTTTCTGAAATACTACTTAATACTCAACAACCAACTCATTTTCTTTTTTGGGGTGCTCCTTCTAGGTCTTGTCTTCTTTTCTACTCGAGAAAGGGCTGTATGCCTTTGCTTCCTATAATTGCAATTTTTAATTTTCAAATGTGATCAGTGCCGACCCTTTAGTGTTATTCAGAAAGGGTGTATGTTTTGAACCAGAAGTCACCATGATTAGTCACTTCAGCAGCATTCCTTCAAAGGAGCACTACAGTTGAGACCTGGCAGAAAGCTGGTTCATTTCACAAGAAATGATAAAAATTCTGCTATTACCATTTTAGCTCTAACCATTTTGGGCAGTAGAGATAGATTTAGTAAAGATGCATTATTACATAGGGTAGGTGTGATTTTAGGTGATTTGTGGGGTTGGTTGAGTATTGGCCTCTTCCTGGGAATAAATGGGGAGAGCTAAGCTCAGACACTGCTCTGCCAGGTGACACCTTGGCCTGCAGTGGTAATGAATGGTACCAGATTCCTCAGGTTGATTGAACCTGTTGTATTAGGGAATGGGATTAGAGCACTGGTGGATAACACAGTGTGCTGTGAAAGCCTTATCAATGATTTCTGTCTCCTGCTAGTTTTCTCATTGGTCCCTCTTCTTATAAAGGGACGGAAAGGTATGCGGAAAAGTGTGGTTAAACTGTGATGTAATGCTGAGCCTCACACTGGGACTCAAAATTCTTGGGGACTCAAGAAAAAAATTTCAAGGTGTTACGAAGAGAACTAAAATTACGTCAACTCTCTGCCCACCCTGGTCCTCCCGAGAACGTTTCTGCCTCTGTCCTGCTTCAACCTTTGCTATGGCAACCTTTTAGGGAGACAGGGTGGCAACACAGATCCTGGAACTTCCCTTCTGCTCCATCCTTCTCCTTCGCCGTCTCTTCCTGGTCTTCCTTGCCGCTTTTCAGACCACTCGCTTCACCTACTTTCTTCTTTTCTCCTTCATTTGCTTTTCTTTCGCCTTTTGACAGAAAAACCCAAACTTTTTTGCCTCTATGCCTTGACTTCGTGTCGTCTGTTTATGCATATATGCTTTCATTGATTCCTATATTTGTTCATTTGTTCAGCAGATGTTCATTGTGAGCCACTCCTGTGCCAGGCCCAGCACAGGGTTCTTATACATTGGTACAGCAGAAATACTCAGACCCTTCCATGTTGGGGTTATAGTCTGAAGAGGAAGCAGGTGTTAATCTAATAATTAACAAGTAATTAGACAACTCCAACTTGGCCAAGAACTACAAGGGAGAAGTACAGGGCTAGGAACAGGAATGACAGGGAGACCTCATCTGCTTGAGCGTATCAGGGAACTAGCTAAGTGAAGTACTAGTGTAAGACCTGTCAAAACAAAAAGAAACAGTCTCAACGGCAACTGTTTGGAGTCCCTGGGTGGTACAAACAGTTAACACACTCACCTGCTAACTGACAGGTTGGCGTTTCGAATCCACCCAGAGATGCCTCAGGAGAAAGGCCTGGTGATCTACTTCTGAAAAATCAGACATTGAAAACTCTGTGGAACACAGTTCTACTCTGACACATATGTAGTCACCGTGAGTCAGAATTGAATTGACCACAACTGATGGTAGTGGTGGTGGTGGTAGGCAAGGCCTATGAACCAAGAAGGCCAGGAGAAGGTCAGAAAAACAGTGTTTGAGAATGTGAGGGAGGAAGCAAGTAGCAGGAAAAGAAGGCAGAGAGGCAGGCAGGGCCAGATCTCATTGGCCACGTGTGAGTTCTCTATGTTGATCCAAGCCCTCCAGGCCTTGGTGTCCCTGTCAGAGCTGTAATACCGATAGTATGAATCACTGATGTGATAGGAATCAGTGTAATGGAACAGAAAAATCTTAATTCTGTGGGAAAATGTAAACTCCAGTTTGTTACATTCGTATTCAAGTTACATATCTATATAAATTATGTATTTATACAATTTGTAACAGAACAGGGGGATCGAATTTTCTTTTTCCTTGTGCAATATAGTCGCTTGTGGGTCTGCATGCTATTTTGAGATTGTAAGTGTCGATCACCTTGTTTTATATATACACAGAATGTAATGAAGTATCATCTGTCTTTTATTCTGTCGCCTGCAGAAAGTCTAATGTACATATGAATGAACCAAGTTTTAAGGCTGTTTTTTGCCTGTTTATTCTAGCCAGGCCCATATGGCTAAAGTTCATTAGCACCACCAAGGAATATTCATTTACCTAAGTCGTACATTTGGCCACACAAGGATTGTTAGATCGGTGTAATACCGTTTTCGGGGTTATCTACAAAACAAATCAAAGATTCAGGGCTGTTCAGTTCAGCAAAAATTCACTGAGAGCCAACAGCTGGAGTAAAATGTGACCTGAGGACCCCTGCTTCTGCATGAGTGAATTTGTGGGTGCCATCGCCCCCTGAAGCTGGGCACTTACCTTACACTGCAGTAGTGTATGAACACGCACACCATTCCGAATTGGCATAACCAGTTGCACATGTTGTATTTACAGCTGAAGATGGAGAAAGTATTTTATCTGCCTTAGATAAAAGCGCTACACATAATGCATGCTCAGGTAATCTAGATAAAGGAAAACTACTCAATTTTAATCATTTGAATCAAATTCCTTATAAAGAACTGACTCAATTTTGTTTTCTCTCCTACCCCACAAAAGGATCTATAGATGAACTGTTAGACATGAAACCTGAGGAAGGTGGTAAGATTTATGCATTTCTTTGGGGTTATAATTTGGTTACATTTTTTAGTTCATTTTTTACGTGTAGGAAAATATATTGGTAATCTTTTGAAGAGTTTTGCGTTTCCAACCAAATTGCTTTTAGGTTACTACCATCTGTCTTTATAAATAATCTCAAATAAGCCCAGGTATAAATTAGTATATGTGGATCTGTCATCTTTAGTATAATTAGTTTTATAATGCTAAAACTAAAAGCTAAACCAGAGCCAGACTAAGGCTAAAAGGTCATTATGTTAAAGGCCACATGCTGTAGTCTAAAAATCATGGCCTCCTGAGTCAGACAAACCTGGGTTTGAATCCTAGTTCTGCCATCAACAACCTGTGTGGCTTTAAGTAATTTACTTTGCATTTAAACCGTCTAACCCTCAGTTGTTCTCATTAATAAAATGGAGCCAGTAACAAGTCTCAGTGGGTTACTGTCGGAACTGAAGATTGTGTATGTAAAGGGCTTTTCATGGTCTAACACGGAGAAACTCTTTTAAGTGGTAACCATTTGAGATTATAGAACTAGGAGTATTGTGCTGGTGGTATACTATGCTCCACCACCATTGAACCTTTGTTAAAATGCAGGGGAAAGTTTGCCTGGCTAGATCCCTCAGCTAAATTCATTGGACCTAAACTCACTTACTAAATGACTCCCCAAAAGAGAATCCAGAACCGTGGATTTGGATAAGACTGTATAGTCCTAAACAATCCCAAGGAATTGAGTCTGTTCAATCTGATCATAGGCTGCACCCTCCCTCCGACAAAGGATTTCCTTCCACTGATTTACCCTGAGTCCAAAATACCCTTCAGGTTCCAAATCAAACTCTAGAGCATCCCTTGCCCTGGTGGCCGGGGCACAGTTGGCCCTGGTCTTACAGGTTACTATGGGACTAGAAGTCAGCTGAGGACATCCTGTGGGCCCCAGTGAAAGAGGACCAAGAACTGTCTCAACCCACTGTGAGCTTGATTTGGATTTAATTTCCAGAATGTGAGAAGAAGAAAGTCTCTGGAAAACAGAGGACACTGTTTAAAGTTTTTTTCAAAAATGGAAAGGCACCACAACTATGGCATTAAGTTTACAGGGCTTAGGAATATAAACTTGAGGGCAGAAACTTGCCTTCCTTATTCATTTCTTACTCTAAACAGCACACTTTGCAATATTTCATCAACGCCTATGTGTATTTTATCAGAGTGAATACTCATTTGTAAATATTGAAACCATATCAAAAAAATAATAAGCAAGCAATTAATGCCGATTGCCATGCATGGCTTCAATTTTCATAAAAATTTTCCCCTTTGGCTTAAGTATAAAATGTTTTGATGGAATAATTTTTAGAGGGGGAGTATTTCAATCTCACAAAAGTGACATAAAGATAACAATATAACAAGTACTCGGTACCCAATGGTCCCTTGGTGGCACAAACGATTTGCACTAGGCTGCTAACCAAAAGATTGGTGGTTCGAACCCACCCAGCAGTACTACAGAAGTAAGGCCTGGTGATCTGCTTCTGTAAAGATTACACCCAAGAAAACCCAATGGAGGTCAGTTCTACTCTGTAACACATGGGGTCGCCATGAGTTGGAATTGACTCCATGGTGGCAAGTTTAGTTTTTTGTTTGTTTTAGGTACCCACCACCCAGTTTTTGCCTGACTTGGCATTTGACAGATGTATTCATTATCATACATATTCTTGACTTTGTTTTGATAGGAAGTTTTTTTTTCCTCCTATGCCCAACATTTCATTTATATAAGTTTTCTCTTTGCTTTCATTATCACCCTATTTATTTTATCATTTTTAAGAAACTTAATTTTTGGAATAGGTGATTTGTTTCTATTGGTACAAAAAGCAAAATGATAATAAAAATGTATACAGTAACACAACTCTCACTTCCCTCACTGTTGCCAGCCCCCTCCCTATTCCAGGTCTCCCAAACCCCATTGTATCCTTCCTTATTTCTTTATATAGACTCACCAAATATGAATCTATGTTCTCATGTTCTCCTTCTTCTTCCAAAAAAGATTCTTGGTTTTGGATTGTGATTCTTTTAACTTGGTAGAAATGGTGTAACACTAAGCCACAGCCATGCATGTCTTCACAGAAGTACATCAGAAATGCCACTGCCTGAGATACATGCTCACTTTTAGAAGCTTCCTTGAAAGCATATGCCATGATACTTAGAAGAAGATTGGTATCTTTCAGCTTATTTAAAACAACATTTATACCTCATTGGTTTATAGTTACAGTCTTCATTAGTTTCATGGAATAGCTGCTCATACCCCTTTTTTTTTGAGCACTCTCTTTAGAGATGTGAATGCACTTTCCCCTAAAATGGGTACTTGTTCTCAGGCAGAAAAATTGATTTACAGACTTGCTTAGTTAAATGCAATGTCATATAATTTCTCCTTTCTTTTTATCACTGCCAAGCCCCAAAGCTCTTCTTGAGGCCTAAGCAATCCTTCCCCACTATCTGCTGCCTCTTCTGTGTTGCAGTCCATAGGCCAGCTTAAAAGTATTAACATGGCCCCTAGTATAAAACTGCTTTCCCAGTGGACAGAGAACTTGAGGTGACTGAAGAAAAGAACACTCGTTAATTTGTTGTTGACTTCAAAATACGAGCCCTTTGGAAAACTGCCTGAAGGCCCAATCCTGAATTAAAATGCTGATTATAAAATGCAAGACATTAAACAGCCAAGAAATAGAAAGATCTTAATCCAGGGATGGCTGACTTTATAGGACTTGGGGGCTATAAAGCTCTAGCACCCTGCTGCTTGGGGCCTTTCACTCCCAGTAGTAATTCTATTTGATGAGTAATAGCTAAGCTGTGGTATAATGCTATCAAAAAGCCCACCAGTTATGACAACAGCAACAATCCTCAAGGAGCCGTTGTCCAGAAAATCTCTAATTCAGTATCATAATGAAATGTATTTCCCCCAACTAAGAAGATATTGCTTTATAAAGCAATATTTGACGACAGTTTATAAAATGTTGTAAGTAAAAAAGAAACATAGTAACATTTTGAGGTGTTTGAAAGTGGCTCCGAAATCACCTGCTGACCACACGTGATGATCCCAACCTCAATTCATGAATTATAATACGTAGAAGTCTTTGTGTTCCTCAAAATTGGGCCACAGAAAACAACCAACAGATAACTGAACAAAAAGTGGGGGAATAAAACAGAGAAGAGTTAGACGAATTTCAGCTCACCTAAATCTTACGACTTAGCCTTACCCAAAAGTCTCCTATCCAGGACAAGACTAATTGAGCCAATTGAAAAAGAAAGTAATTACCTGTACTGCAATTATATTTTTTTGTCTTTTACGCTCTTGGTTCCTACTTCTGGACTTGTAGTTGCAAATTGCAGCTACGCGTCAGAACGATTCAAAGCTCAATCAGTAGCTACAGTAGGTCTGGGTGAGGGCATGTAGCCCATGGTTATTTAAAAAAAAATTTGTTGCCCTCAAGTCGATTTCCACTCATAGTGACCCTATATGATGTAGTAGAACTGCCCTATAGGGTTTCCAAGGAGCGGCTGGTGAATTCAAACTGCCAGCCTTTTGGTTAGCAGCCAAACGCTTAACCACGGCGCCACCAGGGCTGTAGCCCATGGTGATAATACCTGTTTATTTCTCTTTGTCCAAACTTGTCTCATGTGGTTATCCGTGTATTGACTAGGGATCTTGTGGAGTCCCTGGATGGTGCAAATGGTTAATGCACTTGGCTACTAACTGAAAGGTTGAAGGTTCAAGTCCACCCAGATGCACCTTGGGAGAAAAGCCTGTCGACCAACTACCGAATAATCAGCCACTAAAAAGCCATGTTGCACCATTCTACTCTGACATACATGGGGTCACTATGAGTCAAAATGGACTGTCTGACAACTGGTTTTTAGGGCTGTTATGCTTCCTCAAATGCAATATGATAAATACAATGCTCCTTATCTTTTGTCATCAACTTTCCCTCTCCCTGTCTTCTTCATTATCCTGGGATGGACTGCTGGCCTTGGTCCTCTTGTAAAACGTTACCACCCTTTTCAAATCACATACTTTTGTTACATGATCACCATGTAGTCAGTAGTGTTCTGTATAGAAAAGAATTTACCTCAACTCCAGGTCTTATGATTTTTTGATAAGATTGCTTAGTTGTTAAGATCTAATACTAAAATGGAGGAGCAGGCTTGGGGATCATCAGCAAGTATTTTGGGAGTGACTACTCATTGTCAAGCACTGTTGGTTTGTTTTGTTTTGGGCTTTTTTTTTTTTTGGAGAGTGGGTAAGGGTGGTTTTTCTCCCCATCTCTTCTTATTATAGTCTATGTCGTTTTTTTACCAGATGGGAGTTTTTAAAAGCAGTATTCTTGAATTCTAAATAAGCACAACTTTTTTTTTTTTAGCAGAGTCTTTTGTAATGAAGACTGTATTTTTTTGTTAGATGTTTCTGCAAGGTGGTTTCCTGCCATTCTTTTCCCCATACCCTCTTTTGGGTGATGTGAGGATAGTGTTGGTGTTTGGGGTTTTTCATCTGTATTGCAAGTGTGCGCAACCTTTGCGATTAGTCATAATGTCAAGAGTGGGTACCAGGGAGAAAACCAGAGAAACGGAGTCTTCCTGTTTCACATACAGATGAAGGTAAACTAAATGACATTTATCTTCTTGTTTTTCTGTGCTCTCATTTTTGGTCTATGAAGTTGTTTCCATTTTCTGTGTTCTAATTTATGCTGAGGTCATGAAACTCAGTATGATTTCAAAAATATTACCTGAGCTGGCTGTCACCAGTTTCACACTTTGGCTTCCTGTTACCCCCACTCTGTCTCAACCTAAGGAAGCGTCCGCTGTATGTCAATTTTCACAAAGCTAGAGCTCATTGGTTCAGGATCAGTTCTCTTAGGGAATGTTTTCTCAGGGACATGAGAACTTTTTAATAATTGTTAAACACTTCGCAGCGTAAGTAGTTCCACCATCTCAGCCACTCCTTCTCGGTACCTGCAACCAAGACCTTTGCCTGGCTGCCTGTGGAGCCGTCTGGCCTTAATCAACCATCAGAACTTTACAAAAGCTTAAATATTAGTTTATACATGAGATTCTTAAAAGGTTCTCTATTAGTTTTCTAGGGCTGCTGAAAGAAAATACCACAGAGTGTGGGAGGCATTAAAGAACAAATTTGATGTCTCACAGTTCTAGAGGGTAGAATTCCACATCAGGGTATCAGCCATGTTGATTCTTTCTGAGGGCTCTGAGGGAAAATTAGTTCCATCCCTGTCTACTAATTTCTGGTGGCTCCCAGCAATCCTTGACATTTTTTGGCTTGTAAATGCATTTTCACATGGCCTCTTCCCTCTGTTCTGTTCTTTTTTATAAGACACCACTCAATGAGATTAGGACATACCCTACTCTGGTATGGCTTCATGTTAATATGATAACATCTCAAAGACCCAGTTTCCAAATGGGGTCATATTCACAGATGTAATGGTTAAGACTTCATCCTATCTTTTTTTTGGGGGGGGGGGTGGGGGCGGGGAGCACAAGTCAACCCATAAGAGGTTCTAAAGTGAAAACAGTATGCTGCAATGAGAAAACACCTTGACCTATGAGCCAGGGGTCCCCAACCAGATTATCTATCGCTGATAAATGATACAACCTTGGGCAAGTCACCTAACCTTAGGATCCTTATGCTTCATTACCCCAGGGCATCTCACAAGAGAAAAATAGGAGGTTCCCAGACATACACAGATAAGTGTGTTTGAAAAATAGCAAGTAGAAGAGTTTTGCTGAATTGTAGGCTGCCCAGAAGGCAGTGGTGATGGGTTGCTGAAAGGAGTGCATTAGAGCTTGGCCAGAGAGGTCCTGAAGGCTACTGAAAGAGTATTACTTTAGTCGCTAGTCAGGGGAACCCATTGAAGGTTTTGAGTAAGACGGTAATAATCTCATCGCTGGGCTGAGGTAAAGGTACACAGTGGGAGGGTGCCAGCAGCCTCACCCATGGGCAAACCCGAAAGGGCCCCTGAGTCAGGAATTTGTTACCAGAGTTCAAGAAGGAACTTGGAGATAGAGGTTTGAGACTCTTCCATGTTGAGATTGGAACCATAAGAATAGATAAGATCTTCCATCAAGAACATAGGGAGGGGAGATAGGGGAACATCCAAGTGAGCTACCTCATGGGAACTCCCAGGAGATGATAATATATCAAAACAAGGCAGCAGCACAAAATGCTATAGAGGTGGAGGCCTGAGAAAAGAGAGTTGGATTGGGCTGTGAAGATCCCACAAGTAACCTTCCAAAAAGCCCTTTCAGGATAGGGTAGGGGCAAGAACTTGATTACAGACAGCTGAAAAAGAATGGTGACGAAGTATAGTATGTGGCTGTGGAAGGAAAAAGCAACTAGAACAGTAACCTGAAAAGAAGGCAGCACTATCAAATGAGGGTTTGATTATTGCTGGGATGTGCACACATCTTCTGAGGCCAGGGGAGGAAGCATTGAAGAGTCAAACACTAAAGATGTCAGGGCTAAATAATAGCAGGAAAGGAGGGGCAGGGTAGAGAGGGAGCTAATATTAGGAAGGGAGAGGGGATGCATGAAGGGTCAGAGTTCGAGGCAGAGAGGTAAGAATTTAAGAATGTCATGTCTATTGGCCTTTATATTTTAAGTAGCATCAAACCTTGGGTTATCTGATATAAAAATAAACATGAAGGCATGGGAGCCTGCAAGAGGGTGAAGGGGGATTGGAGCAGCATCTGTGGATTTGAGATGAGAGCTCCACAGCCTCTGTTCATCCTTAATAGAAAAGCAGGATGGGGGGCACCCTAATCCCAGTAATAATACTTGTTTATAGATATTTATAGATATGGGTGGAAGCTATGCCTCTAGTTATGTATCTGCTAACAGGGCTTCTTTCAAAGAGATTAACACATCTCTGTGTGTGTCCCCATGTTCTCTCAGTCGAGCTCAATTATTTTCAAAGAAAATGATAGCATGATTTGTAAGAGCCAACTGACTAGTGTTATTTCTCAAGTCTCGACTTGTCTGATTTCAGATCTAAGCCTGTCCTTTTCTACCTGTAATTAAGTTTTTCTTACAAGTTATGTATAGTAATTTCAAGCATGTTAATTATCAGTGCAATAATTGGGAGGCTTCCCTGTTTTCTGGTTCAAGTCAGTGGCAGTTTCATTGCTTTTAGCTAAGTACTAACTTCTCTGAAAAGAGGAAATATTCAGTGTGCAATATGCTTTAACTGTTAAATAATCAGGACAGTAAGCAATAGGCCAGATTCAATGGTGGACTTCAGTACAGGCAAAATCTCTATTCAGAACTGACTCTAGATAATATCATCCTCACTGCAGGTCCTTTTCTCATCTCTGTCACTGTTTGTGTGTGATAGGAGACAGTATTAATTAATAATTTGTTTGTTGTTGCAAACAAATAGTTTAGGTTTAAAAAGAATAAACAAACAAAAAAAAAAGAATTTATTGGTCCAGATAACTAGGAACACACAATGGTGAGCTGGCTTCAAGCAAGGCTGGATCCAGGGGTTTGTTTAGACAGTGTTGTCAAGACTTCTCCCTCTAACTCTTCATGCTGTTTCCCTCAGTGTGTTGGCTTCATTGTCACTGCAGCCTGAAACCAGCATGTTTAGAATTTGGGATCCCAAAGATAGAGCGACCATCTTCTAATTTCCGTATACCAAACTCAGGGAAGCTTCTGGCATGCGCCCATCCCTGAGCCAGTCACTATGGTCTGAGAGATGGAAGACTCTGGCCAGCCTGGGTCACACATCCACCTGGGTGGGTGTGATAAGGCATCTTAAGTCTCACCAGGATCACGTGGAGGAGATTTCTCCCCAGTAAGAAAACTGAAGAACTGGATAAAAACAACAGAAGTCCCTACAGATACCATAGCACAAAACCTAAACAGTCAGAACTAAGACAAAGCTGTTTTGGACTGTTTTTTTTATTTTGAAAGGTTCAACATTTATTTGTTGTTGCACATGTTAGTTATGATCTTCCCTAGACTGACTTCTAGATTAAAGCTGTGCATCTTCCCCCAACGTTTGATTTAGCAGAGGGTTGAACAAAGTGACTGCTGGGAGAATACACATAATTTCCAGCACTCATTTAAAGTCATCTATTCCTGGTGGCATAGTGGTTAGGAGCTATGCCACTAACCAAAAGGTCAGCAATTCGAATCCACCAGCCGCTCCTTGGAAACCCTGTGGGGCAGTTCTACTCTGTCCTATAGGGTTGCCATGAGTCAGAATGAACTTGACAGCAACAGGTTTGGGTTTTCTTTTTTTTCTTTGGTTTATTCTTCTAGGGTCTACTCATTGACTTGAGTTGTTTTCAGTAAACAGGTTTGGCTCAGTAGTCATCTAGTTTCAGAAGACCAGAAACAGTGAGAAGGATTTTAGGCATTCAAGTTCCAACTAAAAGTAGGAAGTGCAGAGATTAGTGAGGTTAATTCGTGTAAAAAGGATGATACCTAGTGAAGAGGGTGCTGAGATGTAGGTGTTGATGGATACACCCTGACACAGACAGGGTGGCTGTCCTTCAGCTCCTTCATTCACAGAGGTGGGCTGTCTTGCCTCACCTGCCCACCACTTGGAGCTGTCTTACCACCATGCACAGCTCTGGGTGGTTCCCGTGCACCCTGGTTCCATAGAACTGCCTCTGAAACTTGTTTCAAATGCCGATTTCCTCATCTTCTCACCTCCTACACCTCCAGGCTAAGTCTCAGTAAAAATTTCTGTGATAACAAAAACAAAGAGAACACTTAAATTAGACAGTTGTCCAATTAAAGCAATGTTTTGCCACTATTTTTAAACCACAGTGATATGGGTGTGACTAGACTCCAGTGCTCCCTGATTTATAACCAGTCTGCTTAGCACATCAAAACCCCCCTTTATCTCTAGATCTTTATGTACAGTGTGGTTGAAAATAGATCCAGTAAAGCTGACAGAGATAAGCTTTATGTTTAAAAAAAAAAAAAAAAGCCTTCACTTACCAATTATCGTATATTTGAGGAAAACCTTTGGATCTCACTTAATATGACAGTGTCAGAATTACAATATTGTTCAGAAAAAATGTGTACATCGTGATTTTCCTTCTCTTCTCTTCATCACTTACAACAAAAAGTTTGTAGTGCTCAAGTGATGATTTAACAACCTACAGTTAAATCTGTCCTTGATTCTCAAAATATGTTGAAAACTCAATGAAAGCTCTTGTTGTGTGATTTCTGATGGTAATGCTCCGTTCTACTTGTATTCAATATTTAGTGTTTTATCAATGTGGATACTATAAGGATGGTTCTCTTCTTTAAAATTGTCTTTCTAAGATAGGTAATGAGGTTTAAGGTGTATTAGATGTATTTGTGTGTGTGTGTGTTCCTGACAATTCTCTGAGGTGGGCATTATCAGTATTTTAACCTGGCTTAGAGGGGTGAAGGTCTGCTTAAGTCATAGATCAAGTAAGGGATGCCGCTATGACTCTCCCCTCAACCTGGTGCTCGCTCCAATTCTCCAGAGTTGCGTCTCTGGCCTATGAAACTCACCTTCTGGGTCATTCCTTCATTTGCCCAGTACCCCTGTTACTCTCTCACCTTCTGCCTTCAGGAAAACCAGGCCAGCTTTCCTTCACTTCCTGCAGCTGTGTTTCAGCAAAGGCGAAAGAAACAAGGATGCCTTGCTTGGTCAAGCCAGTTTCCAAACATCCTTTGCTTCCCTTGCTCCCTTGGGCCAGTCAGGGTGTGGTGAGCATTCCCGCTCCCCCTGGGCAGCAGGGCAGGCTGCCACACGGTATGTTGGTGGTTGTCGCCCAGGCAGTGTGGATCGAGGGCTCGTTGTGTGGGAAGATTCAGGAAGCTGTACGAACAAGAAACTAAGATCTCCAACATGCTTTCAATCCTGGTTCTGTTTCATATCTGAAAAAATGTTTTGGTAAATTTTCCTTTGTATTAAGAAAAAGCGAAAACCATAGAGTGTTTGTGGAAAATATTTAAACGTAACTCTAAAGACCCCCAGAAACTGGGCTTGGGATGAGTGAGAATGGGGCTAGAAATTTAATCCTGTAATCTGTTCAAAGAGGGCCCTAAAGGGATTAGTTTATGTTTTGATTCACCTTTTCTTAAATCTAGCCATCATGTAGCCCATCCCCTCCCAGCCCTCCTTAGCATTTGTTCCCAGGTGGCGTGGTGCCTCTGTGATGGTGTGTTTTGTGCCGTTACTTTAATCAGCTTGCCTGGGCCCAATGGCAGGGGCCGCAGAACCTGAAGGTACCGACAAAGATGACCTGCTGCTGCTGAATGAGATCTTCAATGCTTCCTCCCTAGAAGAGGGCGAGTTCAGCAAAGAGTGGGCTGCTGTGTTTGGAGACAGTCGACTGAAAGAGCCAGCTCCGCCCGGGGCTCCAGGAGAGCCAGACCCCAAACCCCAGGCAGGCTCAGGATTCCTCCCTTCACAGCTTTTAGACCAAAATATGAAAGACTTCCAGGCCTCGCTTCAAGGTATGTGCTGCCCTTGAGATTGAAATGGGTTTTTTTTGTCTTTTCCATCCCAAACGGTATTTCTTCCTTGTTTTTCTCTTTTCTGCTTTCTGTATTTTTATTTTACATCCAGTGACCCTTTAGGGGAAGCCTCAGGATCCCATTCTGACTTTAAAATATGTTGCAGGGTTTAAAATCTATTCTCATCGTTTTCTCCCTATGTCAACACTTCCCGTTAGTCAGAGGCTGGAGGCGTGGTTATCAATCTTGCTGTGTGTCTTGGATTTTAGGTGTCTTTCATGGCCTACTTGAGAAGATTAAGTTGCCTTTGCAGTTATGGCCCTATTTGCTTGGCTCTTCCTGCCTGGCCACTGCCCTGAGATCTCCATCTACTCAGGAGGAGACATATCATAAACACACCTTCTTTGTGGCTGCTGATTGACATTACACGGTGGAAACTATTTCTGCTGGGCCTCTTAACTCTTACTCACACTAAGTTTTATCTCACGCTAACTCCTGCTCTCCCACCATCCCATCCCACTCCTACCCTGAGAATCCCCTCACTCAGCTGTTCCGCCCAATTCAGATGGCATCCTCAGCCAAAATGGGTAGGCGGCATTGGTAAGGGTTCTGGGTACGTGAGGTTCCCCAGCAGGCTAGCGCACTGGTTGAGAATCGTTGGCACGGGGAGCACATTGGTTTAAAGTGCAAAAACCAAAACCCGGATTTAAATTCAAATGTTCAAGTTTGCCTTTCTAAACAAACAGGCCTCAGGAAGGAAATCATTTTTTAGCATTTCTTTTCAACTCTTTTTTTCCTCATTTCTTATCACTTTAATGGTAAGACAGGTATCACTATTAAATTCTAAAGTCATTTTGGTTTTACTGCAAATTTAGGCTATCTCCTTAATACACAATGTGTTTATCTGGCACAAAGCCAAGAACAAATGGCAGAGCTGGAATAATTAAGTAATTAAACCCAGAACCAAACCCAGTGCCATCGAGTCGATTCCAACTCATACCGACCCTATAGGACAGAGAAGAACTGCCCCATAGAGTTTCCAAGGAGTGCCTCATGGATTCGAACTGCCGACCGTTTGGTTAGCAGCCGTAGCACTTAACCACTACACCACCAGGGTTCCTGAGTAAGTAATTATGGACTGTTAAAAACCCAGGTCTTCGGGGATGAGATCATGGACTCAGCAAGAAGTTGGTGGGAAAGACAAAAAAAAAAAAAAAGGCTTTCCTCTTTTTTTATGAAATACATGACTGCTTTTATCTGCCTTCGTGAGTCCTGTTTTGTGCCTGTTTTGTAGCCAACTCATTTATGTAGTAATGGAGTTTAGAGATTGTTGTGGTGGTGGTAGTGACCCTGTGTACAACAGAACGAAACACTGCCAGGTCCTGCACCACCTCACAGTCATTTTTGTGTTTGAGCCTACTGTTGTAGCCACTGTGTCAATCCGTCTCATTGAATATTTTACCAACTATGATGTCCTTCTCCAGAGACTGATCCCTCCTGATAACAGTTCCAAAGTATGTCAGATAAGTTTCTCCATCCTCCTTTCTAAGGGGCATTCTAGCTGTACTTCTTCCAAGATAGATTTGTTCATTTTAGAGATAGCAGGGGTAAATGAAATCCAAAAATATTTCTCCACCCTGAGTTTCACCGTATCGTTCACTTGAGCAGCAGATGAGCAATGCTGCCAACTGACTTGAGTTTCACCCTCTCGCCTACCCCGTGTTGGAGGTGCTAACAAATTGTGAGGAGTCGGAAGGTGGGAGTTTGGTGTCTACAGCTGGTACCTCGGGCCTGCCGGAGACCCTCCAGCTGTGCTGCAGAATGAATCCCACTTGGGCTGGCCCCCCAGGTTTAGAGACACAGGGTTGCTGCTGCAGACCAGGGAGTGTGGTCTAGTGTTCCCACTTGACCGGGTGGCTGAGTGTCACTTGGTATGAGTGCCCCACACTGACAACTGAGAAGTCAGAGCCCCACACCCTCTTCCTGAGCAGGCCACGTGTGAAGACCTCAGCTCAGGGCCCACAGTGAGGCCCCGAAACAATACCAGAGAGCTACAGATAAGAGCAGTGGCCGTGGGGCTTGGCACTTCAGCCTTCCCCCAAGTCCCAGGGGAAAGCACAAAACTACACTTGAGTCTAATGAAAGAGGTGTTTCTCACTTAAACTCCCTGGGCCTTTACTTTCTCATCTGCAAAATCAGGCAGAAGGCACACTAATCTACCAGGCAAACCCCAAATCAACCAAAGCAGCTTCTTCCTCTCTTCTGCAAGTGAGTACCATCTTCTTATCCCTGAGCTATACCCCACTTCAGAGAAGTTGAGGTCTAATATTGCGTGACTCTGTGAATCTGCCATTTGTAGGTTGTAAAACAATAGCCCACACTCAATATGGCACATATCATGTGCAAGGCACTGTTCTATATACTTTTTACATGTGTCAACGTACTTAATCCTCACCATGACCTTACCAGGCAGATACTATTATTATCTCCATTTTATAGCCCAGGAAACTGAGGCACAGAGAGGCTTAGTAATTTGCCCAAGGTTACACATCTATAAGGATCAGGCTGGATTCTGAACCTGCATACTCTCACTCAGGAACCTGTGCCTTTAACCTTACTATGTTCTCTTGCTTCTCAGTGAGATGTGTCTAGTAGCAAAAGTGATTCTCCAACAGATTCCTTAAGGTTTCTCCTTTGAGAAGAGGAACAGTAATGATGAGCCTGGCCCTGGGCATCCTAGTCATAGACAGAGACAGGGGCACTCGGGTGTGCCTCGCCATGACAGAAGTTGAACTGTGTTCCAAAATAGAATATTTGAAATTGAGATTGCTTTATGAAATCTTCATTGCTTGTGTGCACTCTAGCACGATCATGCTCAGTCTCACCATCGTCCTACCTCCATGAGGGGCAGGTGGAGCGCACCCTCCCTGGTGTCAGAGCAAACACACTTAGAGTCAAATGCTCCAGCCCACCTCCATAACTCCCTCAGCTCCCTCCCACGTCCTGCCTTCCCCTCTCCACCCCTCTTCTCTCTCTTGCTCCCTCATTTCTCTGGTCTTCTCCCGTCCTCCTCTCTTCCATTCTGCTCTGCCTGCCTTCCTCTCTTCTTTGGCCCCTCTCCTCACTCTGTGCCTCGATGCTCTGGGGGAATGAAACGGAGAGAGATTTAGTAAGATAACAGTCACATCTTCCTTCCTCGCTACCTCAGGCTCAAAGAGAGCAAAACAAAGGAACTTACATGTAGGTTCAAGTTGTGCTGAAAATTTGAAGGAGTTAATTTTAGCTGGGATTTTGAAGAGTTCCTGAAGTTATCAGTGTGATAGGGGCTGGGGTTTCCTGTGTCATGCAATGATGAGAAAATTGTACCTTCCTGAGGCCTCGTAAAGTGAGTGGGAGGGAGCCAGCCAGCAAGGCTGCCTGAGTTAGAGACTAGGCAAGGCAGATAGGCCTCATATTCAACATTCTTCTCTATTCTTTACCAATAACCAAAATTTAATTTAGAGATAGACTCAGGTACTGAAAAGAATACCAGCTGCTCAAAATAAATGTACCAGGACATCTTTTAATTTAGGATTCTACAATCCAAAATCAGGAGGCTTTTCTACATTCCACATACAGCCCTAACTGTGCTCTTTCAGGACTTTCTTTTATTCTACTCAATTCTGAGATGCCATTGCCATAATATTCAACATGAGATAGGCCTCATACTCAACGTTCTTCTCTACTCTCTACCAGTATCCAAAATTTAATTTAGAAATAGACTCCAATATTGAAAAGAATACCAGCTGCTCACAAAATAAACGTACCAGGACAACCTTTAATTTAGGATTCTACAAACCAAAATCAGAAGTCTTGTTCCACATTCCCATATAAAGCCCTAACTGTGTTCCTTCGGGCATGCTTTTATTCTGCCCAATGCTATTGCCATCCTAGAATGGAATAGAATGGAACAAGACTCTAAGAATGGAACAAGACTGATTTTTGGTTTTCTGGAAGCCCTGGTGGTTCAGTGGTTAAGAGCTCAGCTGCTCAAATCCACGAGTCACTCCTTGGAAACCCCATGGGGCAGTTCTACTCAGTCCTATAGAGCTGCTATGAGTAGAAATTGACTCAGTGGCAGTGGGTTTGGTTTTTTGGTTTATTGCCATCTGGGTACAGGTTTCTATTTAATTCTAACATCGCTCCAGACTTTGGGTTGTCTTAAATTCACCTTTTCACTTTGCTATTCCTGGTTTGTCCTGGCTCTGCATTACTGAAATTTCCTGTACTTAGAGGAATAATGCAAAGGAAAAGGCTATGGGGCATATTTAAAGATAGTTTGAAGGCAGAGCAGGCACTGTCAAGACGACCCAATGGAATTGTTTGTTCCATCAAAGAAGTAACACTCCGTAAGCCTGCTGAGGAACATCCGCAGGCACCTCTTGGATAGCTACAGGTTTCAAGTGCCTACCTTAGTCCATAGAAGGAACCCTGATGACCATCTACTCCCCCCTCATTTTACAGAAGAAATCAAGGAATCCCGGAAAGGTTTTGTGACTTGCCAGGTTGTTGCAGTTTCTCCCCAATTCATATCAGGTCTAAACTCCTCAGCTTGGTTTACAGGGTCCTGTAGGACCTGACTTCAGCCCCATTGAAGCCCACAATTTTAGTTAGCATGACTTAACGCCATTGCCGTTGTTCTGCTGGAGAACCATATATTATGTCAGTACACTGGACTCTAGCCATATAGGACTTCAGTGAGCCCTGCTCCCCCTACCTCTGGGCCTTGGCACATGCTCACCCCTCCCCTTAGAGCATGACATCTGCCTTCCTACCCCAGATGCTTGCTTTTATCTGGTTAACGTCTTCTCATCCTTCAGATTCTCAGCTTTAATGTCATTTTATATAGGAAGCCTTCCCCATCTCTCCCTATGCCCCCCAGCACCCAGGGTTAGGACTTTCTGCTCTCCACTCCCACTACACCCTGTACTTCATCATTCCATTTATCTCACCTTACTGTAAAATTGATTCAATTTTCTGTCTCTCCCACTGGATTGTCATGGGCAGGGCCTGTTTGTGTTGCTCACTACTGTATTTCCAGAACATAGCTTAGTGCCTGGAATATAGTAGACTTTCAGTAAATACTTGTTGGATGGGTGCGTGGGTGGGTGGGTGATGGGTAGAGAAAGGGAAAGAAGGAGGAAGCAACTGACAAATTACTAGATTAAAAGAGAACAACCCTAAGATGTGAACCTGAGGTTAGTCCTGATGTCTGACGAGCTATACAAACATAGCTATTCGGCTTAGCTTTTTTAAGGGCCTGCTCTCCAGCTACTGTACTAGCTAGTTTCACATACGAGATCCCATACAACAACCTAAAATGAGGTAGAAATTTTTGTCCATCCTTCGCAAGTATGGAGACAGGGGCTCACAGAGGACCAGCAGAGAGGAAGTGTGAAAAGCACGATGGTACTTGGCCCCCATTGCTGTGATGTCCCCTTACACCTCCTCTGCCAACCCCACCCCAAAACTCTCCAGGCCCTGATCATCAGGGCAGCCTGGGCTCTCCCAGAAAGTGAAATTACATTCATGGTACAGTGCTGCTCTGGTTGGTGTTATTTTGGCTTCTCTTGCTGTTCTGGCTGGCCAGTGTTATTTCTGGCTGATTTATGTTTTCCCTTATGTAAGTAAAAGGGGTAGGGTCGCCCTAATAAAATTGTATACTGTGTGTTCCTGCAAACTGGTAGCACATTTGCCATACGAGGGGTACTGAGAGCTAGGGGAGTCACTTTGTTCACAGATCTGTCAGTGCTTTTGTGCCCCCACCCTTCACTGCCCCTCTCCTGATGGAATTACTCTGAGACGGGTAGACGTCTTTCTAGCCACACCTTCATATTTAAAACACCTTAGCAAACTAATACAAACTAGATAAGAGTTGATGGCAATTACAGGAATATTAATATGTAATAAGGTCTATTAAAAAACTTTTTTTTTGGCAGAAACTAAGACATTTGAAATTTGACATGGCATTCCATTGGTAATTACCCTCATTGTACCCTTCCCTAAACAATTCCCCAAGTCATGTAGCTGAGCATAGTCTTTTATTTCTTTATAGCTGGTGTCAACCAAAAAACAAAACTAAACCTATTTCCGTCGAGTTGATTCCAGCTCAGAATGACCCTATAGGACAGAGTAGAACTGGCCATAGTGTTTCCAAGGCTGTAAATCTTTATAGAAGCAGACTGCCACACCTTTCTCCCTCGGAGCAGCGGGTGGGTTCGAATGGCTGACCTTTCAGTTAGAGCTGAGTGCTTAACCACTGTACCACTAGGACTCCTGGTGTCAACAGCCGCACCATTTTATCCCTTCTTGTGCATAGAGCCGAAGTGCTGGGACAAACCTTAATAACTGTTCAGAGGACAGAGTGTGACTTGGCACACTGGTTCAGCTTCACACCATGGGAGAGGAAATAATGATACCCTATGTCTTAGTGGAAATTCTGAGGTTTGCTGTCCCCGTAATCTTAGCCCCAGAGAGGGGATATCTTCAGGCATCATCCCCCTTCATACCTCTGCTAAAGAGAAGCCCAGGGAGTCTAGATGTCATTGGCTCCTGAGTGTCATGAGTGTTTACGTGAGCACTCTTCAAAAATCTGTAATTATAAAAGAATTCAATTAGAAAACATTTGTTCCCTTTATAAAAGAATCTGCCATGATAAACTTTTAAATACTGCTTGAAAATATGATTTTTATTTCTGGTACTTTTAAAATATGTCTTGATATACAGGAATATTTTTATTTAAAAAATTTATTGTTTTATTGTGGTAAAAATATAAATAACAAAACATTTGCCAACTTAACATTTTTTACATGTAAATTCACTGACATTGATTATTTTCATCATGTTGTGCAGCCATCACCAGTATCTGTTTCCAAGTTATTCCACCGCCATTGACAGAAACCCAGTGATCCCTAAGCAGTGACTCCGCTTCCCCCCTCCCATCCCTGATAACCACTGATAAATTCTGGTCTCTATGTATTTGCCTATTCTAGATATTTCATATAAGTGGAATCACATAATACTTGTCCTTTTGTGAGGAATTTTATAACTTTTTGGGAACATGCCCATGATATAAAGGGAGGTGAGCTCCATTTTGACATGTGAACTTATTTCTGCCTCCTTTGGGAATGTGTTCCATTTTATACTCAGAAAAATACAATGCTTTGAATCTGCCTCTCCATCACCCCAGAAAGTTCCTTGAAACCTGGTGCTTTTGTTAACTGTATGTTCAAATGCAGCTAACCTGGGATGTGCAGATGGTTCAGGAACTCGGCTACTAACTGAAAGGTTAGAAGTTCAGGTTCACCCAGAGGCACCTTAGAAGAAAGACTTTGTGATCCAATGAATAATAATGCTTTTTCAATGAATAATAATACCTTTTAAAACCCTCTATATTTTTTCATTATTTGAGAGCTAATAAATAGCTCACAGGCCACCTTTTTTATTAGTCATTGGTTAGTCTTCATAAATAAGTGTGAATGCCACTTGCCTAAAATGAAATACTTCAGCCAGGAGGTATTATAGCATCTAGTGTGTATCCAGTGCTCTAAAGACCCCTGGCTTCCAGGGGCCCTTGACTCTAGAAGATGAGACAGAAATGCAAACTAATAAGTATAGTGTGATTCTATAATTAAGTCCACTCGAAAATAAATCTGAGAAGGGCAGGGTGAACAAACAGCATCAAGTCTTCCTCCTTTGTGGCGTATACTGAGTGGCATTCTTGCACTATAAATTGGCTCCCCTGCCCCAGCTGAACTCCACCATCTAAACGTGATCTCACTTGAGGGTCTCATCAGAGACAAAACCTTTTCTTCAGAAAACACTGTGACCCAAGCATCCCAGTAAAAGGATGCAGTCTGGTATGTGATGGACCCAGCAGTGCTGCATCATCTGATGGTCTACATTTCACAGTCCAAATCAGCAGTAGACTTAATCCACAAACATTTACCAGTACTGTTTTAGGTATTTTGGAGCACACTGAGAAAACGTCCTGTCTCACTGGGAAGACAGGGTTATACTTGAGGAATTAAAGAAGAGTTGCAAAAAGTATATGGTAAAGCTCCAAATTCAATGAGTTGTGCCAAAGCATCCAGCACAGTGAATGCCGTGGGAAGCCAGGCTGCTTTCCTCAGAGGAGCAGTGGTGAGTGCCTCTGAGTCACTCAGGAGCAGGGCACAAGGGAGTTTAAGGAAATGTTTGGGCTCTACAAACTAGAAACCGTTATCAGGTACAGCAGAAATATAGGGAGGCTTTCTTCCCTCCTCGTATGTTTGGATTGGAATAGCATGTATTTATCTGTATTAATTAAACCTCCCAGTGTAAATTAGCTGAGTAGAAAATAAATGGACTAAATCATATGGGAAGCAGAAAGGATGTGCAGTTTATTAGTTCTATTACTACATTTAACAGGGCGTGCTTTTTAAAGTTTTCCCCATTTGTGACAGAACAGCCAGGCACTTAATTTCCTTGAAACACTATTGTTAATCTTTGCCGTGATCGTGAAATGACAATAGATGGAAAGAAAAATGGGCAGAGAGCCGAAAAAGCAAAAATGCTTTAAGTTTAAGCCATTTTTTTCCTTGTTTTTCAAAATCGAATCTTTTTCTTAGTTTTTCATATTTTTGAATTGGGCATAATTATACATATCTACTCCCTGGTGGCTCAGCAGTTAAGCTCTTGGCTGCTAACTGAAAGGTCAACGGTTTGAACCCACAACCTGGTAATCTGCTTCCATAAAAAGAAGCCTAGAAAACCCTATGGGACAGTTCTACTCTTGTCATATGGGGTTACTGTGAGTCAAAATCGACTCTACAGCACCTAACAACAACAGATATCTCCTAAAATGTATTCCGGGTATGGGGAACATGGAGAAAGGGACTTGGCATGCCATCCCCTTCCCTTTGGGGAGTTGTTTGTTCCAAACCGTGGTTGAGAACCATGTGCCTAGCAACGGATGGGCCCAGATGAGTGCTCATCCCAGATCTAACGCCCTGTGGCTTTGAACATCAGGCCGGTCAGAAAGCAATGCCAATCCTCCTCTTCCTCCATGGCCAGCACCAAAGGCAAGCAGTCCAAATGGCAGCAGCCGTGCCATGAAAGGCAACGCGGTGCATCATCCCCCTGACGTGTCAGCTGCCTTCCCTTCTTGATTCTCTTTTCTGTATGTCTTTACTAACTTCCATTTGAGCACCTCAGGCTCAAAGCAGGGGCTACAGGGTAGAGAGTTTTTTCTTTTTGTTTTATTGTGGTAAAAAATATATAACACCACATTTGCCAATTCACCATTTTTTACGTGTACAATTCAGGGACACCAATTACATTAATCATGTGGTGTGGGAAGCTTTTCACTCTCCTAGATATTACATAAGGAGCCCTGGTGGCGCAACAGTTAAGCACTCGGCTGTTAACTGAAAGGTTGGCAGTTCATATCTACCCAGCCTCTCAGTGGGAGAAAGACCTGGAGATATGCTCCCCTGTAAAGATTAACCTAGAAAACCCCTATGGGGCAGTTCCCCTCTGTCACATGGAGTCACTATGAGTCAAAAATTGAGAGCACTTAAGAATGATAGAAATTACATTCTGACTTTTTTTCTTGGCTTAATGTTCTAACTCGTAACCCCCTTTATCGAATTGTATCTAATGAGCATAAATCAAATATCTGTCTCCCTGCGATTAGGTGCTTGCTTCCCGAGATATTAAGCAAAAACAACAAGGTGGGAAGACGACTTAGGTTTTCTATCTTTAGCTGAAAATGCCTTCACCACCACTAAATAAGGCATTTAATTAGTGCTCCTCAGAAAATGCCAGGTTCCTTGGTTCTCAGAAGAGGTCTTTTCAAGCTTATGATGAGATCTGTTCTCATCTGGGCAGGCCCCCAAAGACAACATCTGCTCCACAGGAGATCTCATCTATATCTGCAGCTCTGTCTTTGTTCCTCTGGTCAGCACCCACTTTCCCTTTGTTGACCACAGGAAGTTAGAGGAAGTGTCTCTGTCATTATCATCAAAAAGCTTTCATAGCTGCTCTTTTGAGGGTTCTGCAAATGAGTTGCACCTGGTTTTTTGCTCCCTCTGTGGAGCTCTGGGGAAAGAGGGGGTTGCCCCAAAGTACAGTCACCTGGCTCAATCACCTGGCTCCTCTGAGCAAGACTACTTCTGTGTCTCAGGGCCTTCTAAGACCTTTGTGGTGGCTACAAGGAAGGGGAAGTGAGCATGTCGCATTTTTTTTTAACTGGAAATATCTTTAAGATATCTTGAAATCCCCTGTCAAGTATATAGATAGAGTATCCACCTAATCAGCCTTGCCCCATACAGTTTCCTTATGTGACTCTTACAGGACTAAAGAAAGACAAGCTACTCCCTCTTTTTTCAGTAGTTTTTTTTTTCCCTTCCCTCAACCAAGATATGTTTAGCTGTCTCAAGTCTCAGGTTATATCAAAATAAACCAGGAGTTTTGAGGGATAACTGCACATAGAATTCAATCGATTTTAAGTAGTAGTAACTCACATACTACCAACTAGTCTTGTTAGCAGTAGTTTTCTCTCTCTAAATAAGATACACTGATTATCTCATCATAAAAGTAATACATCTACAAAAGATTAAAAAAAGACAAAGGGAGAGGTATAAGAAGTGTAAAGTAATCGGTATATTGTTTTAACATTTAAGTGCTGTTTTAATAAAATAAAAGCATCAAAGGCCTTGTTTATATTGATCTAAATCATACCACCATAATCCAGTCACTCTAGTATAACCATTTTTAGCAACTTGTCTTACCAGTGTTTTTTGAGACTTTTTGGCCAGATGGCAGGCACATTTCTAGCAGCTCTCAGCTAGAAAGATAACCTGTCAGAGAGCCATTTGCTTCACACTTCCAACACTCCCACCTGTTGAAGAAATAGAGTAATAATAATGGGTCACGCAAGCCAGTGATTCTCATGTGGAATGATTTATACACAAAAAGAGCCCGCTACTTATTAAGCAATCACTTGCATCAGGTGCTCTTTTGAAGATATTCTCTTCATCTGGAGAATGATTTGGCTCTATAACCGTGGTATTCAGGAAGTTAGGGCAGGTGGCTCAGGGCAGAAGCAACTGGAAGAAGTATTCCAATGTGCCTTAAGAGTGATTGGGGTGTGGGGGCAATTTTGAGCCTACTGCGAGGAGGTGTGTCAAGGCCCTCCTTTCCTTGGTGGGAGAGGATTGAAGGGGTCAGTGACGTTGATAGAAGAGAAGCCCAGGCCTCGTGCCACCCGCCTCTGAGCTTGTTGGTTTGGACAGTGAGAAGAATGGCCACAGTATTTCTAAAGACCCAGCAGATTTGAAAAAGATTCCTGTAGTTGACACTGGAAGGTACCTTGTTCTTCAGCCATTCAGTCCGCTTTATGAAATAACTGTGATATTTCCTGGTTGTGGTGAAGTGGCAAAATCTGAGGTTTTGAGCAACTCTGTGGAATGTGGCCATCAGCTGGGGTGGGGCTGGAGGCTGAGAGCCGCAGAAGGGCAGGAGAGAAGAACTTGTATAGGTTGGCTGGGTTAGTTAGCAGAATAGCTGATTTTTCACTGAGCTTCACTTCATGGTTTAGAGATATTACCCATCCAACCAACAGAGGGACATGAAATTCCCTGCTTTTGGAGACAAAGAGTGGCGAGATTTTTCTGATTGAAATTTCCCTTTTCAAGATGACCCCTGACCTGCCTACATCCAGCATGACAGAGGTAGGTATTTGGAAGGTGAGTTTGCTGAAGTTTCCTCTTCTTTCCCCAGAGCCTGCCAAGGCTGCCTCAGACCTGACTGCTTGGTTCAGCCTCTTTGCTGACCTCGACCCTTTATCAAATCCTGACGCTGTTGGGAAAACTGATAAAGAACACGAACTGCTCAATGCATGAGTCTGCAGCCTTCGGGAGGAGATACACGTGCCGCTCTTCAGCCACACCACAGGGCTTAGCACAAGTATAAAGTGATCAGTATACTGTTTTAACATTTATGTGCCATTTTAATAAAATGAAAGGGTCAAAGGCCCTCTTTATATTGGTATAATTATTTACTCTTATTTGGTATAAATGGTTTTAATGTATTCTCTTTGTGGATCTAAACAATACAGTATTGTCTAAGAATGGTTTCCAGGCAGGCCACTCTGGCCAGTGCTCCCATCATGGCTGCCAATGTGTCCCTGGGCTACTGGGAGAGCCCAATTCAAATCATAAACCTACATTGTTACAGGTTTAACTGACTAATCATACAGTCTCAGGCAGCAGGAGGCTAACCTTAAATGCCTCCCCCTGCCTCTGCCCCTCTTAGAGGGGCTGCAGGGCGGCCCCCTCCTCCTGCCACGTCATCTTCCAGAGAGCTCTGGATGAAGCTCTGGCCAACCAAAGACACTGTCCCCATAGCCAGTGGCCAGTGGGCCATGTGTTCTCACTTGGGCGGAGGAGCTGGGCTTCTCTCCACTGCACAAGCCTTTTATGGAAAGCAGCCATATTTGCAAATACCAGTGTCTCCTTTTGTCCTCTCCAAGGCTGGAATTCAAAAGCATGCATTCCTGGAGCCCCTTGTGACATTAACTGATTTTTTTTTTTTTAATTAAACATAAGATATTTGACATGAAAAGTCAAGTTAATGGAGTCTGTTGTGGGGACTCACTGTTGTGCGAGGGAGGTGCTCTGGGGTGGGACAGAAGAGGAGGGTGGGTCCCACCTGTAGCCTTGAAGCTGCTGAGGTGATCCTGTGTATCCCTCCCAACCCTACCTACCCCTCAGGAGCCACCTCCCTTCACCTCTCCCCCACAGGCATCCCTCAGATAAAAGGAAGTGGGGCTGGGGGAGGGAGGAAACGGGACTTTGGTTTGATCAGGCAGGAATAGGAGCAAAGGTTTTGCATTTGGCACTTAAGCGGCTCAGACACAGCAGTAGGTCTGAGTTAGAGATCCCAAGGCTGGCATCTCTCTCCCCTCTCCCATGTCCACTGGTGATGCACTAAGTGAAGGACCACGTGCATCCACTGGAGCCCATACACACACCTCTTTAGGTGAGCAAGCAGCCCTGAGTGGGGGTGTGATTGAGGGTCCACCTGAAGATGGTTCTGAATGCACACCTGGGCAATGGAGGTCCCTCGTGGGCTCCTGCAGCCTCAGCTCCCAGAGCCACGTCAGAAACACCCACAGGATTGCTGAGCTGCTGCAGCTCCTCTCCGGTGCTGCCCTCAAGGAAGGCCTGGCCACAGCAGTAAGCACCATCCTCTACGAGACACCCCGGAGGACTAGAGGCCGGCACTGTTGGTGGTGTTCCCCTCATTCTCTGCCAAGGAAAGAATTCTGCAGGTGAAATGGGCTGGTGACTCCTTCTGTACTGAAGCTTTCATATAGCTTACCTCTGGGCTCAGCATAGGCTTCATAGGAAGCCTCCTTTGTTATGATCTCAGTTATCTAGCAGATTCCTCAGCCTGGCATTCATGGCCTTCGAGGATGTCAAGATACAACTCCACCTTGCTCACTCCACGCACACGCATGCCCGTGCACAGGGTGGCGTGCTACCCACTAATGCACCCTCACTCCCTGGCTTTGTGCATTTGCTGTGCGCTCCACAGGGAGTGCTCCCCCGTCCTTACCCCCAGCTACCATTAACACCTCACCCATCCCTCAGGAGCCTCACTAGATCCCATCTCCTCCACAAGAACTTCTGTAAGTGCATCCCCAGTTTCCACTGACAAACTACCCCATTTCTCCCTAAGAATTCATTGGTCCCTGCCCTCCCGCCTTGCCCCTCGTCCAGCAACTCAATGAAACAGCATGTATGGTGGCCGGCCCTGCCCTGCGTGGTAAGGTCAGTGCTTTATGCATCTGCCCCACCACTAGGAAAGAGCCCTGGTGGTGCAACAGTTAAGCATTCAGCTGCTAACTGAAAGTTGGCGATTCGAATCCACCACCTGATGATCTGTTCCCATAAAGGTTAGAGCTAGAAAAGCCTATGAGGCAGTTCTACACTGTTGCATGGAGTCACTCAGAAATAGACTCAGCGGTACCTAACAACTACCGTTAGGTGGCATAACCCAGAAAACAGGGTCCCCACTTACTAAACGCATTTCTGTACCCCCTGCAATCAGCTCCCGGGAGTCACCTAGTAAGCACTGGATTAATGATTGCTGAATTGAGCTGCCCAACATGGACTGCAGATTAAGGAGTCAAGAGTCGCATCCTGGGTCACATTTGTTCACAGTCGGAAAAATACACAGTAGCTGCAGGAAGAAAGTGAAGTGGGAGGGGCTGACTTGCCTAGTCCAGGCTCCAGGCCCAGAGAGCCCAGGATTGGGGGTGGGGGCCCTCCTATTTTGGATGGTTCACTTTAAATACCAACAGGCTGCATTTTATAATTGATCTGTGGGTAGAGGGAAGGGGAGGATTGTGGTACCTGGACAGGTTTTGCTACAAGTAAACGGAAAGAATTGCACATGGAGGTGTTTTCTCCCTCAATTTTCTTTTCTATCTTTATAAAAAAAAAATTCAATTCCCTTTCTCATCTGCAATCCACTTGGCCAGCCTCTTGATCCCTCTTGATAGGCATGTTTTCATCCACGCTCACACAAAGCGCCCTTTCCCACTTCTTCAGTTGAAGGAGAAGCAGCTGCTGGCTGATTCTCTGTGAAGTGGCCTGTGTGCTGGCCCCAACTGGGAGCTTCCACCAGCTGCCTGGGGTCCCTCCCCAGCCACCCATGGATGGGGCCTGTTCTGAGATGAAGCAGCCACAGGTGCCCCGCCCTCTTCACATCCAGTCTTGCTTCTCCCTCACTTTCATCCCACAGGGTGAGGCTGGGCTGAACCACAATCATGCTGGCACCCTCAGGGAAAGTCAGAAAGCACCTGCCCCTTGAAAATTTCCTGCCATTTTAGGTAGCCTCCAAATCTCCCTTTCCTTCTCTCCTTCCCCCAGGCAACATATAAAAGAAGATACAAGTATAAGGGAGACAGCCAGAAAGGGTGCTGTTTTCTTATTTCTTTCCCCAGCTGGCATGGGCTTCAGTGCACTTTATAGATTCATTTGCTTCAAAATGTAATTTTAGAAATGTCAAGTTGATTTTGAGTTCTGGGAGAGTGAGAAATGCATCCGTCAGCTTCAGAATTAGAAATGCGCCAACTTAGGAAGAACTAACACTTTTTTTTTTGGAGATTTTTGCCCAAGAAAACGGGATTTGCTCAGAGTTGGCAGCCCAGGGAGCCCTGAGTTGCCAGTGGGCATGTAGGTGGGGCTCACCCGTCAGGCTGTGGTCAGTCTTACTATGGGCTTGGGGCCAAGGCTGGGGCCGGGCTTTAGGTGCCCTATGAGGATGCCCAGCCATCTGGGTAGAGATGGCATCTGCTAGGTATCTCCTGTCCACTACTCATTTTCAACTCCAAGACCCAACTAACTGAACTGCAAGCTTCCCTCTCTTGGAGGCAATTGCAGAGGCACCCTTCCCTGGGGGCTCACCCTGGCATTGGCTCAGGGCTAACTATTAACAGTTTTTCCCCCCATGTATCAACGTTGCATTTGTCTTTGCGCTCAACAAGTGCCCTCCAGATAGGCTGTGTGTGGCACTTAATGCTCTGCTTTGATTTCAACCATCTTCCCAGTCCTTCAGCTGGCACCACGCACAGTGTAGTGATGTACATCTCTTCAGTTTTGTTAGAAAACAGACTTCAGCTTGAAGCCATCTCCAAATGAGTGGCAGCGGCTGCCAAGAAATCTGCCTTGAAAAGGAGTCTGATAAATGAGTGACATGTGTGGTGGGTACAGGGCAGGCAGTGTGGTGGCTCCAGTGCTATGTGTTCACCAATACTGCATTAGACCTTGTCTTTCATGGGGCTTTAAGAGTTAAGAGTTTTGTTTTTCCTATCAAAAGTAACTATACTTTTGGAACTCAGAGAGAGGGGCATGTATGGGTGAGAAAAGCAGCAAGTTCAAAGAACACATCTGGGAAATTGTGGTGTCAGATCTCACCTAACTTCACCTAACTTAATGGGGGATGAGGAGAATCAAGATCAGCCTCAAGCTGATCCCTATGAAGCGGAGGTGGAAGTCAGACACCCCCCAACCTTTTACCAATTCTGACACCAGCCGTCCCTCCCACAGCACTCTCTACTTCTCTTGTAAGCTTGATATCCAATTGCATTGGGCACACACAACTCACAGACCATACTTACAGTTAAGTGGTTTATTAAGGAAGTAACAGGGTACAACTCAGGTAAGGATCAGGAAGCAAGTAGGCAAAGTTTGGAAGGCTCCCCCGAAGTGGAGAGCACATCTCTCCTTCAGTGTAGGACAGCTCTCTCAGCTCCTCTCGGCCCCCTCAAGACAGGTCTCTCTGCCTTCAGTCTTTTCTGTCATCAATCTCTCCACTGCTAATTGACCCAGCTGACAGCCAGTGTAGCAGTTTTGTTCAGCTCTCTTAGCTGCATTCCTAACAGCAGGTTTCTTCCATTACCACTGACTGTCCCAGGGCCCCTCCCGGGCCTGTCACTGTCTTCAGTTACAGCTCTTTTAAGAGGTTCCTTGCCTCCTCTGTCTTTGCTGCTTCTCTCTTCTTTCTGAGAAAAAAGAAACCTCTGTCTGCCAACCTCTGTGGGGTTGGCTGCATATACAAGTAAGCTCCTGGTCAATTTCAAAGCATGGCCCTCCTACGAGGCCCAGGAACTGACCAGCTTCCTCTCTGTATGTCACAAACACTTCATTTGCATAGTAGCTTATAGGCAATTCATTTGCACAAGTATATTGACCAATCTCTGCAAGGTGCATAAAATAGACCAATCACAGGGCAGGCTGCAGCCCAAGGCCAGACAAAAAGTATCAAACTATCAATTTGTTTACAGCTTGCCCACGAAATATCAATCAACCTGAACAAAAGTAACAAACCCTCTGGAGTAGAAAACTAGGACAAAGGTAACTAACTCCTTAGGGCTTAGGGGAAAATTTTCTAAAGCTGCTTTTTGAAACAACCAAGGCAAAAGGCCACATAAAGGAGCTCATTTCACCAAAACATCGTTACTGCAACCCAATTCAAACTGTCTTACACAACAGCAACCTCGCCCCCCGCCAAAAAAAAAGGCGAGGATGTATTTGCTCAGATAACTGAAAAGGGCAGGTGTGGGCGTCAGGTATGGCTGGATCCAGGGGTTCAGATGCTTTCCTCAGCAGTTGTCCCCTTTTGCACTTTCAGCTCTTTTTCTCTCTGTGTTGCTTCATTCCAATAGGCTCTTCTTAGAAGGTGGCTAAACAGCCACAAGCATTTCTAGCCAAAGCCCTAGAATTGATCCTGTCTTGGGTCCTGTGCCCATTCTTCAGCCAACCACTGGGATCAAGGTTGGGGAGGGGATGCTGTTAGCCCAGATTTTCATGTGCTTATTCCTGAAGACTGAACCTTATGGACTGGATGCTGGCCAGGAAAATGCAATAGATGGCCACTCTAGATGTGTCCACTGGAATGACTCTGAGGAAACAGTCGTCTGGTCTTTCCAGTGATTATAAAACAGGGTGCTTAAAGAACTGTAATGTTTTCCAGAAGCCCTGCTATAGGGGCCCCTTTTGACTAACCCCAGGCATGGGGACTGAAAGGCTTGGATCTCTCAGTGACCCATTGCCTATATCTAACTTATGCTTTTCCTAATAGCTGACTTCAAAGAATCACAAGAGACCACAGATTTATGTGTAGCTAACCCACTCATATCCAGATGAGGAAGCCGAGGAACCAAAGGGATGTGAAGGGACTGGCTCAAAGTTAATACAAAACCAGGGTTAGAATCCAGGTTGCCTGAATCCCAACCAGGGCATCTTTCACTTCAAGATATTTACTAGAAATACGAGCTGTAGATAAGAATGCAAAGACATACAAAATACTCCTTTAAGAACCAGCCTCTCCATCTGGGGTCTTAAACACTAGCAAGTGGCCATCTAAGATGCATCAATGAGTCTCAACTCACCTGGACCAAAGGAGAAGAAAGAATACCAAGAACACCAGGTAATTATGAGCCCAAGAGACAGAAAGGGCTACATAAACCAGAGACTACTGTTACGTCAGCCTGAGACCAGAAGAACTAGATGGTGCCTGGCTACAACAATGACTGCCCTGACAGGGAACACAACAGACAACCCCTGAGGGAGCAGGAGAGCAGTGGGATACAGACCCCAAATTCTTGTACGAAGACCAGACTTAATGGTCTGATTGAGACTAGAAAGACGCTGGTGGCCACGGACCCCAGACCTTCTGTTGGCCCAGGACAGGAACCATTCCCAAAGCCAACTCTCCAGACAGGGATTGGACTGGACAGTAGGATAGAAAAAGATGTTGGTGAAGAATGAGTTTCTTGGATCAAGTGGACACTTGAGACTATGTTGGCATCTTCTATCTGGAGGGGAGATGAGAGGGCAGAAGGGTTAGAAGCTGGTGGAATGGACATGAAAAGAGAGAGTGGAGGGAAGGAGCAGGCTGTCTCATTAGGGGGAGAACTATTAGGAGTATATAGCAAGGTGTATATAAATTTTTGTATGAGAAACTGACTTGATTTGTAAACTTTCACTTAAAGCACAATTAAAAAAAAAGGGAACCAGCCTCTCTTTCGCTTCCAATCCTTTTTTTTTTTTTTAATTTCAATCATTAAATACATCCTTTGGGGATAGAATCTGGGAAGATGGTATAGGGCAATAGTTTAGAGTTTGAGTCCTGAAGCCAGACAAATCTGTGGTCAAACCTAGACTCCATCAGCTATCAGTCACATATCCTCTCTCTGTTTCAGTTTCTTGTCTATAAAATAGGGATGGTAACATTTCCCTGCCTGGCGGGGTTATTGACAAAGATTAAATGAGTTGACGCCCCCAAAGACTTTAGCATTGCAGTTGTACGCTGCAGCACACAAGTAATGCCCAGTTGTCATGTGTGACAAGTGATGGTCACAGATGTTCACTTCCTTGGTAAAATGCTATTGGTTAAAATTGGAACAGGGGCTGCTCCCTGCCCTGATGACCTGCCAGAAAACTTTCCAAGCCTCATCTTCTCTCCGCATCACTTAACTTGTTCCTGAGTATCATGGGAGTGGAAGAAGGTAGGAGGGCAGGAATAGAAAATCTAATGAATAGGTTGCCTCTGACTTTTCCATAAAGTTGTATAAAATTCTGTGATGAGACTAGGGGAAATGAAGTGGGATCTCTTCCAGTCAAAAGGGGACAGTTCCCAAAAACTGGCCTAAGCAACTCACCCACTGTAAATATTTTAAAGATGAATCATTAACTAGAACAATGATAAACTGGGAGGCAGCACAACGGAGCTCGCTCACACTTTGCTGATGGGAATGCAAAATGAACAGCAACTTCAAAAACAGCTTGGCAGTTTCATACTTACATGCAATGCAGCAATCCTACTCCTAGGAATTTCCCTAGAGAAATAAAAATTTATGTCCATGCAAAAACTTGTATGCAGATATGTATAGCTGCTTTATTCATAATCTCTAAAAGCTGGAAACAGCTCAAATGTTCAACTGGTGAATGGATAAACTGTGGTATGTGCATACCACAGAGTACTATTTTGCAATAAAAGTGAACAAACTGTTGATACACACAACAACTTTTTTTTTTTTTTTAGGAGTGAACGAAAAGGAGTTTTATTGAGGAATAGCAACTCAAGTTGGGCTGCACAAAGTAAAAACTGCAAAGTGCTCCTCCACTGGTCATTATTAGGTGGAGGTGAGATTTTATACACAAAGTCTAGCATGACCACAAACAATTTTTCCATTATCATTTTTTAAATAATTTTTATTGAGCTTTAAGTGAATGTTTACAAATCAAGTCAGTCTGTCACATGTAAGCTTATATACACCTTACTCCATACTCCCACTTACTCTCCCCCTAATGAGTCAGCCCTTCCAGTCTCTCCTTTCGTGACAATTTTGCCAGTTTCTAACAACACTCTCTACCCTCCTACATCCCCTCCAGACAGGAGATGCCAACACAGTCTCAAGTGTCCACCTGATACAAGTAGCTCACTCTTCATCAGCATCTCTCTCCTACCCCTTGTCCAGTCCCTTCCATGTCTGATGAGTTCACACAACAACGTTTTAAGTCACATTGATATCATGTACCCTGAATATGCTGTGATGAGAAGGGCACTTCAGCTCTGTGGTATTTCCCAACACTCATACTGAGGGACATTCTACAAGATACCTGACCAGTACTTTTCAAAAGTATTAATGCCATGACAGACAAGGAAAGACTAAGAAACTGCCACAGATGGGAGGAGACTAAGGAGACATGATGATTAAATGCAATGTGGGATCCTGGATTAAACCCGGGGAGAAAAGAAGGACATAAATGGAAGAACAGGTGGAATTCAAATAAAGTCTTAGTTTAGTTAATAGTATTGTAACGATATTAAATTCTTTGACAACTATCCCTTAGCTATGTAAGATGTTAACATTAGGAAAAGCTGGGTAAAAAGTATATGGGAACATTGAACTCTTTTTGCAGCTTTTCTATAAATCTAAAATTATTCAAAAATAAAAAAGCTTTTTTTTTTTTTTTAAAGCTACATATTGTGTGGATCCATTTATATGACATTTTGGAAGATGCAAAACTATAAGCAAAGATATCAGATCAGCAGTTGCCAGGAGTTGACATTGGTGGAGGGACTGTCTACATAGGGCACAGGAGAATTTGGGGAAGTGATGGGACTGTTCTATAAACTGATTGTGTTAGTGGTCACATGGCAATAAGCATTTGTCGAAATCCATAGAATTGGATACTTAAAAAGGTGGATTTTACTGTATGTAAATTATACCTTAATAAGTATGACTTTAAAGAAACAAGAAATGAAATTGGATTCTGGGTCCTCCACAAGGGGCTGCCAGCACCGTAGAGAAGGAGAACCCCTGAGATGTCACCTGATATAGAGACATTCAGATCAAGGGCCCCAAGGAAGATTATGCTCTTTATAGAGGTGCTGTTGTGGGGGGTTCATCCAGCACCCATCCAAGGATAAGCCAGACCAAGGAAGATTATGCTCTTTATAGAGGTGCTGTCGTGGGGGCTTTCTTCCAGCGTCCATCCAAGGATAAGCCAGACCAGGTCAGGTTATGCTTCAGTAACGATCACCACATGATCTCAGTGGTTTCTCACAAGAAGTTGATTTCTCACTCATGTGTTATTTCCAGTATGAGTCAGTGGGATTCTGCCCCACAAATCCTCAGGGACTTATGCAGAGGAATGCGATATAGGTCTACAGCCTGGCATGTGGAACACGTGAGTTTCTGTCAGTGCAGCAAGCATAGACAGAGCTGGAGGGCTACACCTGGAACTCTCTTCCAGGCTTCATCCCAGGAGTAGCACACCTCCATTACTGCCACAGCCCATTGGCCAGAAATGGTCATGCACTCTATCTAACTGAACGTGTTGGGAAATGGGACAGGGTAGGTGCAATACTTCATGAGTTCTACATATCTGTGCAAATGGTTAGGCGCTGGACTGCTAACCTAAAGTTGAGCACTTCTAACCCACTTAGAGGTGCCTCAGAAAAACAGGCCTGGTGAGCTGCTTCAGGAAGTTCACAGCTTGAAAACCCTATGAAGCAATTCTACTCTGCACACATGCGGTCGCCATGAGTTGAACCAACTCAACAGCAACTAACAACAACAACATTGTCTCTGCCACCGTCTCCAAAAGGGTCTCAATCTTTAACATTGATATTGAAGAGTTTATTACAACAAAGTCTAGTTGGTTTAAAGGGAAGAAGAAAAAAAAATATGTATTACTGTCTTAGTTATCTAATGCTGCTACAACAGAAATATCACAAGTGGATGGCTTTAACAAATCGAAATTTATTCCTTCACAGCCTAGGAGGCTGGAAGTCCAAATTCAGGGCGCCAGCTCCAGGGGAGAGCTTTCTCTGTCTGTCAGTTCTGTGGGAAGGTCCTTGTCATCAATCTTCCCCTGGTCTAGGAGTTTCTCAGGGCAGGGACCCTAGGTCCTCGTGCTTTTTTCTTAGTGGTATGAGGCCTCTCTCCTTTCTGCTCGCTTCTCTTTTATATCTCAAAAGAGATTGATCGAAGATACAACCTAATCCCTGTAGATTGAGTGCTGCTTCATTAACATAATTGCCTCTAATCTTGCCTCATTAACATCATAGAGGTTAGAATTCACAACATATAGGATAATCATATCAGATGACAAAACGGTAGACGATCACACAATATGGGAATCAAATACTAGCCAAGCTGACAGACATTTTGGGGGGAAACAATTCAATCCATAACAATTACTTACAGGAAGATTTTTTTAGTAGACAAGAGTCTTGCAATACTGACAGTTCTGTCTTCTTAGAGGAAACTGGAAAAACTGTGAGGATGTATTGTATAGGCCAACATATGCAATGCCTGCACACCCCTACCCTTCTAAGCAGTTCTGGCTCCCATCCAGCAGGGAAGATGCGGTTTTAGGCCAGTAAATTCAGCTCTGCATTGCAGGACCTCTGGTCTCAGCTGACTAGCTCAGGAAGCCAATGTGGTAGGCCTGGCAGAGTAACTTTTCACCCAGAGAAGAGTCAGAGCTTATCAGATGCTCCCTCCTTTGATTCTGAACTCATGATATTATGAAATAACTTGCCAATTATAAAAGCAGTAGACCCCAAAATTACAGTAGCCATGCACAGCTGCTATAAAGTAACAGGAGCCTTGCATCATCAGACTACGAGCATGCAGAAGCAGAGAAATATAGAAAAGATGTTCGGTGGAGGAGGTGAGATTGCTGGTAGTGGCAGGCCCTCAAAACAGACTGAGTTGCTCAGTCACCACAAGCACTGCGCATTGTTGTACTTAAGCTGCTTATTTACACTCCCTAGATCAATTGCACCTCTCTGTCCTCTCCTCTGAAAAAAAAGATTTTTGGCCTTAATACAAAATAAAAACCAGATAATTGGTAGGAAAGAAACCTGAGGGCCCTACTGTTCTCAACACATCCAAATGTTTGCTCTCGAGTTCTCAAGCATTTGGCCAGTGTTCTCATTGAGAACATGATTGACCACAGTTGAATCCTGGGGCCCCTCAAGTTTCTATCAATCTCTTCCTTTACCCTGCTCGTATTGCTTGGCACTCTTGTCGCATTTTAGTAGATATCCAAGCCCACTTGGATTCTTCTTCCTTTATCTCTGGGATACACCCCCCTGAGAAAAACTCCAGGTTGGATAATGCCTGGGCTTAGTATTATGGTGGGCAACCCAAGTAGAACACTGTTCAGAAGTGCTCAGGAAACCTCAGAAACCAGGTTGGATCCCGCACAGAGGCCCCCCTCTGCCAGCTAGAGGAGAAAATTAATTTTAGAAGTACCTTATCTTGGAGAAGGACCATCATGCTTAGTAGAGGGTCAGAGAAAAAGAGGGAGACCCTCAACAAGATAGATTGCCACAGTGGCTGCAACAATGGGCAAACATAGCAACGATTGTGAGGATGGCGCAGGATCAGTGTTTTGATCTGGCGTACATAGGGCTGCTATGAGTCGGAACTGACTCAAGAGCACCTAACAACAACAACATCCATCAACTCTCTGGGGCCTCCTTCTCCAGCCACTTCCAAGGGAGCGCTTTTATAGATTTTGTCCTTGGTGTCTCCTTGAAGGTATATCTGGCCCTGAACTGTACTCTCACAAGGGTCTGTTCCACACTTAGAGCACCCTCCACTGTTCCTCTGTCCCCGGTTCAAGCAGTAGGCATTCTCAGGGCTTACGAAAGCACTTGACAGATCAGCATCTTTGCTTCCATTCTCTTCTAGCAGTTCATCACGATTCTCAACAGCTGGGTGGGAACAAGTGTAGTGTCAGCCACCGTGCAGACCCATAGTCCCTGTTTCTTTTTAATCTTCTTACCCTGGGGCAGAGGCACCCCTTGGACCCATCTCTTTCTGTCCTGTTATAAATGGTATCCTGGTCCAAGGATTTATGGAGATTTGGGCTTCAAGAGGAGTCTTGGAGGGCACAAACGGTTTAGTGCTCAACTATTAACCAAAAGATTGGCCATTTGAACCCAGTCAGATACGTCAGGAAACCCTGGTGGCGTAGTGGCTAAGAAGCTATGGCTGCTAACCAAAAGGTCAGCAGTTTGCGTCCACCAGGTGTTCTTTAAGCCCTAAGGGTCAGTTCTGCTCTGTCCTATAGGGTCGCTATGAGTCGAAATTGAAACGACAGCAGCAGGTTTGGTTGGCTTAGAGGCACCTGAGAAGAAAGGCCTGGCAATCTGTTTCCAAAAGGTCATAGCCTTGAAAACCCTATGGAGCGCAGTTCTCTTATGCAGCATATGAGGTTGCCATGAGTTGGAGTTGACTCAGTGGCAACTGGTTTGGTTTGGTGGCTTCAAGGGTTCTTTAAATCCCCTGATAGCCTATGTAATTTTTCACGAAAATGCATCTATGAGGAATTTTTCCTAAGGAAATTGATCTAGAGCTTTCATAAATTCTCCTAGGGAACTACGAACACTAAAAATCAGAAAAGTTTCAGCTAATCATAGGCTTCAAGCTGACGCGGAAGGCACTGGTGTAACTGGAGCCTCCTGTGAGCCCTAAAAGTTCACATTGTTCTCATGTAAGCAGGCTGGAGGTTCCTCTGGCCACCCTTCCCTGAAGCAAAGTCATAGGCATTCCATACTGTTTCCTGTCTTCTTGCCCTTGAGGACAAAGTTGGCCATGAGTGGGCCTCAGCAGTCAAACTGAGGAGTATTTTTATCCTGCCAATAGGAGCTGCCATCCCGGGTAAGCTATAACTTTGGCTCCAGCTAGAAAGGAAAAAACTAGCAGGGAGAGAACAAATCCTGACAACACATGAGGGTGGGCTGGCTACCTGCAGTCTGCCACCCATCTGTCATCTGCCCTCAAAACTAGCCCTGACGGGAGCTCTTGCTTCTTTATCTTGGATTCAGAAGTGCTCAGGAAACCTCAGGAACCATATAGGAACTTGCACCAAGGCCCCCTCTGCCAGCCAGAGAGGAGAAAATTGATTTCAGAAATGCCTTATCCATGATGAGCTAATGTTGAGCGGAGCCTGTGGTGAGAGAAGCCCAAAGCCAAGAAGGCTAGTTTTTCTGGCCTGTAAACCAGAACCATGGTTAAAGAGAAAGCACTTTAGGAAGACAGAATGGGCCCAGGCCGAGGCCCAAGAGTCACGGCCTCTTGGCCTTACTTTCAGTCTGGGCGGGGTGAGCAGAGCCAGGCACAGAGGATCACGGTGAGCAGGGAAGACAGTGGAGGAGGTCTGTTGGAGGAAAGTGTGCACATGCTCTGACCTCTTTTGTGGGCAAATGGGGTCGTGGGGCACCTGACGAACCTACCTACTGAAACCAAGTGGATGTGCAAACAACAGACAGTGAATCACACAGAAGGATGTGGGATCTGGCTGTTAGGCTCATATAACCATGTTCATGTCTTTACTCCTTTTACTCTTTCTGCCTACATGGACTATGGAAAATAAAAACACACGTTGACCAGGGAGTAGTTACTCTATGCCAGGCACTGTGCTATGTACACATAAACCCATTTCATCCTCTTAACTATCTTAACCAAAACCAAATCCACTGCTATTGAGTTGACTCTGACTCACAGTGACCCTATAGGACAGAGTAGGACTGCCCCATAGGGATTCCAAAGCTGTAAATCTTTAGGGGAGCAGACTGCCACACCTTTCTTCCAAGGAGAATCTTCTGGTACATTTGAACTACCGACCTTTGGGTTAGCCACAGAGCACTTTAACCACTGTGCCACCAGAGCTCCCTAGTGAGCATAAGAGGTAGGTATTTGTGTGTGGGGTTTTTTTTTTTTTCTTTTTTTTTTTGAGATACATAATTCACATACATAAATTCAGTCATTTATGGTTCATAATTTAGTCGTTTTCGGTATTTCACCAAAGTAATGCAACTATCACCACTCTCTAATTCCAGAACATTTTGTTGCACCGCGTACACACAAAAAACCCCCAGACTCATTAACGGACACTCTCCATTACCCCCACCCAGTCTCTGGCAAACACCAATCTACTTTCTGTCTCTATGGATTTGCCTATAATGGACATTTCATATAGATTAAATCATATAATATGTGGTTTTTTGTGACTGGCTTCTACCACTGAGCATAAAAATTTCAGGGTTCATCCATGCTGTAGCAGTATCAGTATTTAATTCCTTTTTGTGGCTGGATAATATTTCATTGTATGTATATACTGTATTTTTTTTTTAATCCATTCATCATTTGACGGACACTTTATGAATTATTCTGGTAAAAACATTTGTGTACAAGTTTTTGCGTGGACATACGCTTTCATTTTTCTCGTGTATAAAGCTGGGAGCAGAATTGCTGGGTTATGTGGCAACTCTGTGCTTAACCTTTTGAGGAACTACCAGACTATTTTCCAAAGTGGACGTACCTTTTTGCATTCTACCTTCTATGAAAGTCCCACTGTCTCCACATCCTCACCTACATTTGTCATTACCTGAATCTATAGGCTGAGCAAATAATCCGAGAAGCTGCACTACATGAAGAAGAACCCTGATCAGGACTGGAGGAAGACTCATTAACAACCTGCAATATGCAGATGACACAACCTTGCGGGCTGAAAGTGAAGAGTTCTTGAAGCACTTACTGATGAAGATCAAAGACTACAGCCTTCAGTATGGATTACACCTCAACACAAAGAAGACAAAAATCCTCACAACTGGACCAGTAAGCAACGTCATGATAAATGGAGAAAAAACTGAAGTTGTAAGGATTTCATTTTTTTGGATCCAGAATCAATGCCCATGGAAGCAGCCATCAAGAAATCAAATGACGCATTGCATTGGACAGATCTGCTGCAAAAGATCTCTTTAAAGTATTAAGAAACAAAGATGTCCTTGGAGGATTAAGGTGTGCCTGAGCCAAACCATGCTATACTCAATTGCCTCATATGCATGTGAAAGACGGACAGTAAAAAAGGAAGACTGGAGAAGCATTGATGTGCTTGAATTACGGTGTTGGTGGAGAATATTGAATACACCATTGACTGCCAGAAGAAAGAACAAATCTGTCTCGGAAGAAGTACAGCCAGAATGCTTCTTCGAAGCGAGAAAGGTGAGACTTTGTCCCACTTACTTTGGACATGTTATCAGGAAGAACCAATCCCTGGAGAAGGACATCATGCTTGGTAGAGGGTTGGTGAAAAAGAGAAGACCCTTGACAAGATGGGTTGACACAGTGGCTTCAACAATGGGCTCAAACACAGCAACAATTGTGAGGATGGTGCAAGATGGGGCAGCATTTCATTCTGTTGTACAGAGGGTCGGTATGAGTTGGAAATGACTCAGCAGCACCTAAGTGGGTGTAAAGTGGTATTGTGATTTTAACTTGCATTTCCCTAATATAGGTAGGTATGATTATCTCCATTTTACAAATAAAACTCTCAGGTTCACAGCATCATCCCTCACCCGTCTGATGTCAATGCCTGGACCGCTTCCCTTTATGCCACACTGACTCTGAGTTTCAGAATGTGGGAGGGACATAGTTCTCTCAAGTGTGGCCTGCCAGCTAACCAAAATGACAGATGGCGGCGTGCTGAGACCCAGTTCAGGACATAAAGGGAAAAAACTTGCCAAGAAAGAGAAATAAGCAAACATTTGAATCCCCAAGTTGTAGAAAACAACTGACTTATGCAACTACAGATTCAAAGACTAATTAGTCAAAGGGGCCCAAGGTAATTCTCAACCAAGGTATCCACTGCAGCCTGTCCAGTGCTCTATCCAGAAATCCCAAGGTAATAACTTCCATGGTCGAAGGGTCAAGGTCCATCTCACATTTCCCAACTTGAGGTAATCCGTGTAAAACTAGACCAAACAATCTTCATTACGCCTTAGAAATATCGATCACATTCAAGAATAATCTCTTAGCCATTTTCAGGCGTCTATAATTTTCTTTTTTTGTGGGGAGTGGGGGAACAGGGGTTGCTTTTTAATTTTCTAGATGAGGCAGTTCAAAAAGTGTAAAGAAGAGGACAGATTTCTGGGCTCCCTGGTGCCAACTTCACAAATCTTTCTCAACTGAGTGCAGAGCATTTGGTATGGGCCACATGCCAGGAAATGCTCTGTGCTCTGAACTAAAATACCAGCCTTCCCCAAAGGCACCTCCAGCCCTTTTCCAGTCATAAACGAAAAAAACCAAACCCACTGCCATCGAGTCGATTCTGACTCATAGCGACCCTATAGGACAGAGTAGAACCACCCCATAGAGTTTCCAAGGAGCGCCTGGCGGATTTGAACTGCCAACCTCTTGGTTAGCAGCTGTAGCACTTAACCACTATGCCATCAGGGTTTCCTTTCCGGTCATAAATACCTTAATTCTGTTTACCTTAGAGTATGAATGTGTTGGTGCCATGTCTCCCAGGAAAAGGGGAAAGCCTGAAACTATGTGTCATCCTTGGATTTGCCCATAAACCAAATTTCGTCCTACCAAGCTGTCTTAGCAACAAAAAGTATCATACAGGAGGGCTTTAAAGAACAGAAATTATTTTCTCACAGTTCTGGAGGCTAAAGTTCAAATCAGGGTCTCAGCTGTGTCAGTTCCTTCTGTGTGCCTCTCTCCTAGTTTCTGGTGTCTGCTGGCAATCCCTTGTGCTTCTTTGCTTATAGACAGGTCCTTACATGGTGTCTGCTCTCCGCGCCCCCGCCCCATGTGTGTCTGTGTCTATTCTGCTCTTTCTATAAGACCCTACTCAGAAGTGATTAAGTTTAGGGTCCACCCTACTCTGATATGGCCTCATTAACATAAGAGAATAAAAACTGTATTTACAAACAGGGTCATATTTAGAGGTGCAGGGATTGGGACTTCCACATTTCTTTCCCACAATTCAGTCCATAACACAAGCCTTTCCTCAGACCGTCTTGCTGTTAAGAGATCTTCTGCTCATTTTCATTTAATCTTTTGCTGTGTTTTCCTTCCTTTTCTCCTTACTTTATATTTAAAAAAATTAACTTACATTTTTCTTCCAAATTATAAGGCTAACAGGTGCTACTGGAGAATAATTAGAAAAACAGAAAAGCAAATGTTGAAGACAAAAGTTACCCACTACCCAGACATAACCACTATTAATTTGCTTGTATTCTTCATGTCTTTTTTATACTTACATATATAAATGTGTGTATTTTTCCAAAACAAAAAAGTGATTGCAGTGGTTTGTGACCTTGCCACTTGGCATAAGTGCTGCTACACTATTGTTCACAAAGAATGTGCCAAATTATTCTTTTATTAGCAGATATGCATGACCATATACATTCCCCTTAGCATCAAATGTTATCCTCCTTTTCAGTATTTGTCAATTTAAAACAAATTGTTTTAATTTGTGTTTCTGTTTACTAGTGAGGTTAAACATTTATTTTCACGTTGATTACTTCCCATGAATGAACCAAACTCATTGCCATTGAGCTGATTCTGACTCATAGTGACCCTGTAGGAGAGAGTAGAACTGCTCCATAGGGTTTGCAAGGAGTGGCTGGTGGATATCTAACACAGTCAGTTAAGTCGTGTCTACTTTTTGCTGCAAACTGGTTGATGGATGGATGGTGAGAAGGTGGTACAGGCAGAATGAAATTCAGGTTGCTTCCTTGCCTTCTTTTTAGCAAACATTACAAAACCAATATATGCTCACTGTAAAATAAATAATTCAAAAGGATATATGAATATTGTGAAATTCAACTCCTTCCTCCCACTGCCACCTACCTACCAGGTCCCATTCCCTAGGTGTAACTCTCTTCAGCCTCCTCTTCCCAAGGATCTGCTACTGTGGTCATGGATTTCAGGTAGTAATTAAGAAAGGGTCAGGGATTCTGAAAGTTTCCTACAAAGCTCCCAGGGCATGCTCCAGGGTGGTCATTGGGAAGCAAAGCAGGAGAGACCACACCAGGTGTCTTTCTGTAATCAAGCAGGCAGATGAATGAAGAGTGAGCTAAGATTATCCTGTTAGCCTTGATTTCAGTTTATATGAAAATGGCAGGCTGTTTATTGCAGCACATGAGCAGTGTCCTTTGTTAACTCCTGTCCCTTGAGTGTAACCCCTTTCCTTTACAAAGCAGAATAGAAAACCCAAGAAAAGGTCTGCTTTTCCAGCATGAACACTTTTCCCCACTTGGCAGGTCGTTATGGAGCCCAAGATCCACCTTTTATCCCACTTGTTTCCAGGCAGTGGTTTGAAATAACATCCATTGCTCACAGGGCCATACACAATTCTGGCTAAAGGAATGTCATCAAAGTCATGTTCAAAACAGATGCCAAGATTTGAGTAATGTGAAAAGGGACCCATTCCTTGATACCAGAAAATCTTTTGGAGGAAAAATGATCTAATTGGTCAAATTCTTAGTGTTAAGAAAATGGCTGTTCTGCATGAGAGGGGCCATCACTAAACTGACCTGGAATTTCTGGGAAAAAAAAATTTTTTTTTTCCTCTACTCTTTGAGAGATGCAAATGTCTATGGAATGGGAGAGGACATTTTAGAACTAAAGGGTCACCGGCTTCCTGTTGATGAAAGGAAAAAAAACAAGGACATTCGAGGTGGAAATATTTCTCAATTTGATGAGAATTCTGCCTTTTCTTCCTTTCCAGTACTTCAACTAAAACGGCTCTTGTTTGTTAAATCAAAACTTTAAAAATCTATCCCCCATCCCACCCCTTCTTGCATCATTTTTTATAGGGAAACCTTTTCTCCGAGGGTTTAATTTTTTTTTTCCTCCATGGGATTATCTTAGGTAAGATGGTTTAGTGTTAGGCAAGTTAACTTTTAGGCACACTCTGTAGAGACTTAATATCACATGAGCTGTTCAAATAACATAATTTTGTGTGATAAAGCTTTGTCTTGGACCTGGTTCCAAAGGGCTTCTTTCAAAAAGTATCCATTCTTAAAAAGCAAGCCTCATTTCCTGGAACCAGAGGATAAAATTATATTGGAAGACTCTAGGTGATGTTGGTGTCAAAAATGGATATATGTATGTGTAGGTGGCGGGGGTGAGCGGAGCTGTTAACCAAAAGGTTGGCAGTTCAAATCCACCAGCTGCTCCTTGGAAACTCTATGGGACAGTTCTCCCCAGTCCTATAGGGTTGCAATGAGTTGGAATTGGTGACAGCAATGGGATATATATGTACGAAGTTACCCCTAAACTTGGCAGCTTAAAACAACAAACATTTTTCATCTCACACAGTTGTCTAAGGGTTGGAAAACAGGAAATGTCTTAGGTGAGTGTTTCTGGCTTAGGGTCTCTCATAAGGTTGTAGTCAAGCCATCAGTCAGGGCTTCAGACAGTCATCCCAAGGTTTGGCTAGGGCTAAGAAGATCTGCTTCCTAGCTCATTCATATGATGTGGGCAAGAGGCCTCAGTTCCTCAATAGCTGGTGGCCAGAAGCCTCCTCTACTAGTCATTGAGGCCTCTCTATATAGATTGCCTAAGTATCCTCACAACATGGCTCCCCTACAGCAAGTGTTTCAAGAGAGTATATTGTGTACCCAAGACAGAAGCCACAGTCTTTTTATAACCCACCTTGGAAGTGACATACCATCACTTCTGCTATATTCTGTACATCAGAAGTAAGTTCAGCCTGCTCTTAAGAGAAGGAAAAATAAGTTCCGCTTCTTGAAGGGAGGTGTATCAAAGAATTTAAATACATATTTTTTAGATGACCATATGTATGATACAAATTACCTACACATCTAGTCTGGTTTTTTAGTCTACAGCAGAGGTCAGCAAACTTTTTCTGTAAAAGACTAGATAGTAAATATTTCAGGCATTGTGGATCAGATGATCTCTGTTGCAACTATTGATCTCTGCCATTGTACTGCAAAGCAGCCATAAAACCAAACACCAAACCCAGTGCCGTCGAGTCGATTCTGACTCATAGCGACCCTATAGGACAGAGTAGAACTGCCCCATAGGGTTTCCAAGGAGGCCTGACGGATTTCTACTGCCAACCTCTTGGTTAGCAGCCGTAGCACTTAGCCACTACGCTACCAGGGTTTCCAAAGCAGCCATAGGCAATACATAAACAAATGGATGTGGCTGTGTTTCAATAAAATTTTATTTACAAAAACAGGCAGCAGGTGGGATTTTGTTGTCCATGGGCAGTAGTTTGTTGACCTGTCGTCCACGCCCATAGAGGTTACTGGAAGTATAGCATACTTAGTGATTTTGTTTTCTTACTATCAGAATCCTATTTCAAACACGGTTCATCCAATCGTCCAGGTGGCATTGCTGTTTGATCTGTCATCATGCCTCTGCAGCTTGAAGTTTAGTGTGGAATAATACAGAAAGGCAATACTGAGAGATTGAGGTGGAGAAAACTTCAGGACACAGAATTCCAGTCTTGTCATCTGGGAAACAAGAACAGGCATGTGTAAACTGGCTTTGGAACAACAGGGGACAAGGCATGTCTTCATTCCATTTGATCATGGAGGTTGACATATGGCAAGAAGTCTGAGAGGAGATGCTCTTCAGACACCTGGGACCGTGGGGCCAGATTATAGCATTCAGATTTTGGCTCAAGGTGTGAATTAAGGGATCCATTTTCACAGAGCTCCTGCTGCTCCACAAAGCCAAGTTCATCAGTGGAGTGTATAACGGAAAAAAACGACTTGTGAGATACCAACGAAGAGGCGGTAGAAGGCAGTATGTAGGGGGGCATGAAACTTCAGAACTAGAAGGGACTTCAAGGTAAAACTAATCACCACCTTCATTCTACAGGGAGGACATTGGTATAGAGAAGTGGCTTCTATTAGCCTTTTATAGTAGTAATCAGGCTTCATTATCTCCTGAAGGCTCTCCTGATAAACTCTCATCCCATGGCTGGATTGGTGCCTCCTCAGTGTTCCTAGACTATCTGCACGGCCCCCAGTATGATCATTTATGTCTCTGTAACTCCCCCTGGACTGAGTTCCTTAAACACCAAGTTTTATGACCCCGGAAATGTTTCTTGAATGGTAGAGGTGACAAGGACAATGCAGGGCTGGTGGGGGAGGGGAGTTGGCCAAAAAGAGACTATAGATGACCTCTGCTTCTGTAGTATATTGCAAATTAGGGGAATGTGGGGCAAGGCAGTGGAGGCAACCCGGGACCAAAGAAAAGCAGTGGACAGACACCAGGAAGAGGTATTATATTCAAGTGAAGGTATGAGATCTTCTTAGGAGTGGGAGGACAGCACAATTGAATCTATTTGTTCTAAGTCAGATGGGATTCCTAAAACGAAAGGGAGAACTGAGAGAGAAGTGCCTGAGAACATAGAAATAGATGGGAGTACGATGGTAGGTAGGGAAATTCCTTTAGAGAGGCCTTGCCTTTTGAGGACAAGGAAACAAATACATGTAATTGTAGAATATGGAGCCCTGGTGGCAAAGTGGTTAAGAGCTCAGCTGCTAACCAAAAAAGTCAGCAGTTTAAATCCACCAGCAGCAACTTGGAACCCTATGGAGCAGTTCTACTCTCTCCTATAGGGTAACTATGAGTCGGAAATTGACTTGACGGCAATAGGTTTGGTTCGGCAATAGGCTGCCTTTTGAGGACAAGAAACAAATATATGTAAGAATTGTAGGATGTGATGAGGTAATGAGGCAGTTAATAATATTTTCCCTAGGGCATAATGTAGTTTCCAAAGTCATCACAAGTAACGGGACAAATGATTCATTTCAGTAGCTGAATTTAGCCCACGTTATCTCATGACAATTCAGGGCACTGAACAAATAAAATTCTATGTTAGCATATAAGACCAACAGCTAGTGCAAGATGAATGAAGTTCACAGAGAGAATGTGAAGGATATTGTCCTCAGATGACTTTAATGTTCAATAAAATCATGTTTAAATTCTATTATCAACTTTTATAACCAACTGACTTTTTCTTAATGGAACCTTCCCTGTAACTGGTCTTCAAATACATTCCTTTTGCCCAGTAGGTTTCAAAGCAAGGGACAAGACTTAATTTGATCTCAAAAGCCAATCACCTAGCACCCGATTTATCAGAATAAAAAATTAAATACATTCCTAACTGGGGCATGTCCTGCCCTGGTGAGGAGACATTCAAAAAACCTCTAGCTATGTCTGTAAATGCTGTGGGGTGGGATTATCATTCACTTTGCAATTTTCCTAAGTAAACCTCAAGTGATTATTTCTAGCTAACAAGGTTAAACATATGTAAGTTCTTAGGCCTATTCTCCCCGTCCCTGTTTTTTAGGTTTTTGCAAGTACTGACTTGTTTCTCAGAGCTATTTATATCAAGCTTATTATATGATTGAGTCAAGCAGAGATGGGGCTGAGAATCCCACTTTTACTTCACATTCACTTGCAATGGAATTTTTAAATTGTATAGGGTAGATAATTTCCTGCCTAAACTACGTATTATACTCAAGTAGGTGGCTGATAAATTTCACCATTAAAAAGTTATATATTACTTTTGTGAGCTAAAACTACTAAACAGGCATTTTAAAGTTCAATTTAAAGGTCAAATCTTACCAATCTGTTTAGCTCTTTTTAGGGACTGAAGAACACTCTAATGGTAAATTATTTCTCAAACTGGTTTGTTTCTGCTTTTGTGCCACCATATGGTCCACCATTACCCTATTTCTTTTGTAAAGCTTTTCTCCCTCTTAGTTTGAATCTAAACATCAAAAAAGCAAAAAAGAGTAAAAAAAATTATTGCTTCAGTTTTCTTCGCAAGAAATACACAACTTCCTTTGAGGTCATTTCCCTGAATTTAAAAAACTCACTTCCATAAGTAATTCTTAGGTATTAAATAATGAAGTGGGGAGAATTTGCTCTCTATTTAAGGTACTCATATTGTGAGCAGTACAATGACTTGGAACTTTAGAAATCTAGTTTCTTACCTTTGTGACGGAAAGTGTGTAAATTAAATGTCAAGAGGAAACCCGGCTGCAGCAATCTTATCCAGTTAGATGCCCTACAGCCCAGAGAAGCAGGCCAGGAACTCAAGGAGCACTGAATACCACCCATTACCTTGAGGTGAATTCATTTCTGTCTTGTACCATGCTAACCACCCAGTCTCCAAAAACATACGTGAACTATTCCAGTTTTACTAATAACTTTATTTAAATAAGACACAGGAACTTCTATACTGAAAAAAATACAAAACAAAAGCCACGTATTTCCTTGTGTAAAGCCATATTATATGGTAACTCCAATACTGTTCAGCGCAGTGGCTAGAATTAAACAGTACAACTATATACAAAATTTAAACAATTTTTGACAAATTTCTACAGCTGATGTAGGATACATTTGAGCTCAACAACTTCTGGGTAATTTACACTGCAAAGCATAAGCTTTAACACATTTGGTTCGAAACTTTAATATATGCTAAAAACAAATGTACAACACAATTCATTAATATTTAGTTTCTCATGAGAAAATAAAAGCACGTCACTATAAATATCGTACACCAGATTTCATCACCAAAAAAGCATATTCAGTCCATCTTTCTGAATTTGATATTGATACTACTGCATCTTATTTGGACAAAAGCAGAGCATAAGATCAACACATTATGTAATGCTAAACCAGAGATCAGAAGTTAAATGGAGCTCATATTTATCTTACGGAACTAGTATTTTTCTCCCTTTAACCATAATCTACAAAATATAGTATTTTCATCAAGGCCTGAGATTATTAGGGTTAAAGGTGTCTGCTGCTGAAAAGATTGTTTTAAAAGGTTCCTCTGTGAAACATCAAAAGTAAACGGAGTCCTTTTCTCCATGACAGTCTCCTACACTATAACACTGACTAATTTAAAGGAGCCAGAATGCACCTTCGGGAGGGAATATTACTGCAAACTTTGGTGGAAAGAAGAGAATTGGGATCATGACAAAATAATGAGCAACAAAACACATACACACATACACACACACATATATATATCCACTTCTTTAAAAGAAAAAATTGTGTTGCTTTCTTATCATCTAATCCTTCAATGTCTTTAGAAAATAAAAGCCAAAAAAAAAAAACAAACCAAGGAATGGTTAAAGGGAACTGAAACGCTCCTGTAACTGCAGGCACCTTGTTTTCCTTGTTCTTAAGAAAACTGTGCCATACACTTTAGGTGCAGATGAAACAACTCTAGGCTTTACTGAACTGAAAGCAAGGAAATAAATACAAAAGCTTCTTTTTGCTTTTGGATACCCTCTTTGTGCTGCAGAAAACAGTACCTGAAAGTTGGGTTATCCCACTGACCAAACAGGAATATCTAGGGCTCTCTTCACGCTTTGCTGAGAAGTTATGTCAAGTCTGCAAGTTCAAGGCTATTTACTTGGGTTTATGTCCATATTCAAAATCTTAACAAAAGTACTCTTAATGGTATTATGAGAGGCTTAAATGAGACAACTTCAAACTATTGCTTTTGTAAATCACCAAATAACCTGCTTACTTATGTTAACATTAATTCTGAGACCTATGTATTCTCTATGTGTAAATGCAGGTCCTACACCTAAACCGCTTAAAGAAAACAAAACCCAAGAGTGTGTCATTTTTTCACCTGCAAATTAAAGAATTTCCAAAAGAGAAACTAAACATTAATATGCCTTTAGATAAAACAGTAGCATTTCATGACCTTAATGGCCAACATAAATAAAAATCTCAACCATCCCCTGTGAAATTTCAATTGTTTTGAAATCAAACCTAGACATCCTTGTCTTTAAATTTCATCATGCACAATGTGGGATGTTATGTACGCCTAGTACTGAACACTTTATTTGCAACATTGTAACAGTCATTAGCTGAGCAACATCTGAATTAAAAAAAAAAAAAAGCCACGTTTACACGTTACACATGTTGAAACAATGAATGCAACAGTTGTTTTACTTGTAACCACATGACAAAAGTGATGTCAGACATCACAGATTTGCTGGTTCTCCTCATGTTCACCCATGTCCAGGACTATCGTTCTCCTAGGGTTGAATGCACTTTTTATTCCAAGAATGTGGAATGTAATGAGGAAAGGGAAATGCATAAAATAAGGAAAGGCAAAAGAGTGATGTTCCCTCTTTAGCTTTTTAGCTGTGAAATATTTAATATCCCAATATAATATACATTCCAAGTTACCTGAGTTTAGACTTCAACTGAAGTACCTGAAGCTAGGCCATAGGGTGGGCACTGTGCAACTGTTGTGGCCATATATATATATATTATTTTTTTGCATTGTATGTATTACAGAAGTTAGAAACAAACACCTGGATCAATTGTAAACATAATCCTGAAGTACAGTATTTTCCATAAGACAAAACACAGCAAGACATTGTTTTGTTGACATTCTATTTAGACAGGCAACTTTTTGATATAGAGCTTATTTATACTGAAGAATTTGAAACAAAACACAGGACACAGTACTAATCTGTCAAACATACTATGAAATGCATAGTCTCCACTTAAAATGCTGAATGACACACACATTTTGCAAGCATTACTGCTTTCCACAGAAACTGCTAATAGGAGTTCCGTCCCTGCCAAGATCAATGTGAAGAGATACTTTATGATGCTGATCAGTATTTTGTTGGTGGTGGTGGTGGTCAGAAAAGTTTGTCACTCCATGCAGATAGATGTATGAGACCTAGTTCCTCATTCATGGAACACAGGGTAGAGGCCAGCTCCCCCTTGCCTTAGATCATCACATAGTTGTGAGCAGAGATGTGCTCCTCACCCTGCAGTTCTTGCAGAAGCTGCTGCTGCTGAGATGGCTGTTGGACCGAGACCTCTGTGGAGCCCATTGTGCTGGTGTCATCAGAGAGAGATGCAAAGGAAACTCGGGATGAGAGCTGCTCAACGGTCAGCGTGGTCAGAGCTGAGCTCTGGGCAGAGTTAGGAGAGTTCTTGAGCATCAAGTCAGAGGCAGGAAGGAGAGGGCCTAGAAGTTTTACAGGACAGAAAGCTGATCCCGTTGGGATGAAATTAACCTTGTTTTTGTCAGGACATGAAAAGAGAGGGGCTGAGATAGGCTGACGAGACCTAAAAAAAACCATAAAACAAAATCAGGTTTACAATTACTAGAAAGTACTCTCTGACTTAATCAGAATTCTCTAAAACAGCTAGAATGTGAATGGCAGGGAATGGGTTAAGTGTACACAGAGGAATAAACATCTTCCATAGCACAAGTCAGCTGGCAGGCTAGTCACATACACAGCACTGAAGTGATATTTGAGACAAAAGGATTTTCAAAAGGACTGGTCAGATGATAAATTTTCAGAGTTCATTAGTTTGCTTTCAGTTGTATTGGAACATGGAAAAATATCCTACATTATAGCTGCAGACTATACAAGGTTAGAATTACCTTTTCTACTAGGAAAAAGTATATTGGGGAGCATATTATCCCATCCTGTATTTGGTTATAAGCATTTCCACCTTTTCTGTACTTCTGTATTACTTCTATTAACACATACGGAAAAAAAATTTTTTTCAGTATTCTTTCTAAGAGCCAATGAGCCCAACAGAGCAGGGTCCAGAAGCCCTTCCTCTCTTCCTATTCCTGGGAGTGAAGCCGTCAACTCCTTCAAAACCACTCTCTGTCCCCTTCTAGCTTGCGGGACACAGAGGCCTCCATAGGCATCAGCATTAGGACAAAGGGATGAGTCCAACAGCCACAGGTTTTTTCTGAACTATTCTGCCAAGTGTTTACAGCAGAAATCTCTTTTTATTCAATTTCTAATTTATATATATTCAAACATCGAAAAGAAAAAAAAATTTGTGAGCAAAGTCTGAATTCCATGAAGAATTCACATGCTAGATGTGTCTATAAGGGAAGGAGACTAATTTCCCCGTGGCTTGTGGAATCACCGTTAGGCTAGCCACACACAGATATTAACCTTGCTCCTAAGACTCTTTTTGTTAGCCATCTAAATTTTTAGAGCTCTTGAAGGGAAAATTCTTAATGATTAAAAATAGATCTTTTAGGCGGTAAGGATGAATTTCCAAGTTTTTTTTGTACTGATTTTATACATTTCCAGTATACAGACTCCAATTTTCCTTCAGTAAGATCTCTTTTGCCTATTCAATTCTCTTTGAATAATTTGCTTCTGAAAAGACATTATCAGCTGGATGGAGTAGTTGATTCATCTGTAATCAACTGGTCCCAGTAAAAAGCTTTACAGCTTTGCAGATCCCAGCTGACAGAAAAGATATTACTTACGCCATTTCCTCAAAGACCTTCACTCGCTCACATCCCTCTGGGGGCTCCCGTTTGAACATGTAGCTGTTGTTTGGTTTGGGAGATGAAGCATACTTGGGTAACGGTGAGCTACTCCCACTGTCTGTAAATTTAAAGCAGTTATATTAACTAGTGATTGAAAGTTCTTTTAGATTAAATTTGACTTCCAAACAAGTAGCCTTTGCACCATTTATCCACTACTGTCCCTCTTCTTCCACCAGAGCTTCCTTTACTGCAAAGCTATTTCTAACACTCATGTGTAGAACTTGTCTTAAAAAAAAAGAAAAAAAAAAAAAAACTTCAATGTATGAGTAATATACCATACCACATAACGTAATAGGAAGATATTTTGGTCCGAAAACTGCATTTTGAATAGAGCAGAGCTGTAATCCTGAAAATAAACACATTATTTATTATGTATTATGTATTTCAGAAATGTAAATGAATCGGGTAATAACTGTTTTCTCACTGCCCAACCAAATTAAGTGAAAATTTTAGTATGTGGAATAATCATCACAAAAGTTTTTAACAGAAATGTCGCTTTTGTTAAACACCATGAATACGAGTGCAAGGAAAAAAAAGGCTTGTAACACATGATGTCTTTTTTTTATCTCCCCACCACAAGAAAGGTAATTTGCTCAGAATCCTGCCTTTAAAATACCTACGTTAAAGAGTCTAAATCTTCAGCAGTTTGTGTTTTTGCTATAGAAAGACATGAGAAATCCAAAAGCATTTCTACCTAGTACATTTTCCTCATATTTCTGACCAAAAAGAAAATGGTCTATTCATGAAAAGCCATAAAACCTAAATTCAATGGCTCCCTTTTCTACCTGGCAAAGGATTTTAGAAATTCAAATCCACCTAAATGTGTCATTATCTTTGTAAGATGCCAAGTTGTAAATCCAGTAACATATTGGTATAAATACAGTAATCCTATTCAAACACAATCTGACTTAACGCAAACCAATCCCCACCGCTAAAATACTAAGCACATGCTCTACTGAGACTCATTATTTTCATATATTTTGAAAGATGGCATTAGTACCATAATTATGTTAGTCACAATTTTGATAAGGTACTTTAGTGTAGGGTACAGAACACAGTCTAACATTAGGAACTGAGTAATAGGAACATTTTTGTCATCGCTAATGAATAATGCACGCTTAGAGGGTGGAGTTGACCCTTGATGCACACTAACAGTATATCTTATGATTCAAAACACATTTATGTTAGCCTTGGAAATGCAGGATTTGTGCTTATAATATGGCTATATTCGGGCCAGGAAATCACAACCTCCAAAATAATAAGGTCACATTATTAGGAAAGCAAGAAAACGATAGTTTCTCCTTACCTATTTTTTTTTTTTAATTGTTATTCATGTCCCTTCAGATTATACATAAAATAGTCTCTTGGAAGGAATAAAATTTTAGAATTAAGCTGGCTTTTTTTCATATAAGTTTCAGATTTGAGGGTTTTCTTCATAGATTCAACATTTATCCTATATCTTTCTTAAATAAGTGGAAGAAAGAAGGGGGAATATGATTTTTTTTCCTCAGGCTGATGAAAAACACCATTAGCTTGACTAGAGGTCTCAGTTTGCTGCTCTCCATTTTAGCTAGGCTAGCCATGATCAACAACAGTAAGTAGATAAGACATGTGATGCCTCCACTGAGAGTATTGCTGGTGACAATACAGCCCACATGGTGGGCAGAGTCAGCCTAGAACCATGGCCTTGTTGGATCTAATAAGTCATTTATTAGCAGGGGTGTGACCATGCCAGTAGCCAACGATCTGCCCTACTATCATGTACGAAAAGTCAGCTTGGCCCCAGTTACAGTCTTCTGTGCTCTGTTCCATACTATACATCAGGCCTACGACATTTCTCTCACAACTTTGAGGGTTTCAAGGGACTTTCCTCAGAGCTGAAAGCTAGACATGAGTTGGATAATCTGTAAAGCTAATTATCTTCCCACCAACAATCTAGAATGAATTAAATTTTTTTTCTTTCTAAAATATTTCTAATTTCAGAAGCTGTAAATTTATTATTACAGTTTTACCCACTTAAACTTCCTATTGTTTTTTTGGAGGGTGGGGGAGAGGAGAGAAAGGATAGTGTTAAATAAATATACTGTTACTCTAGAAAGACAGTATTCAAGGCTATTATATCTCCTTTCCCTTTTCAATAAAAATTATTTGGTTTTATATACAGATATATATATGTGTGTGTATGTGTATATATGTGTATACATACATAGTACTAACTGTTTAGTGGTCTGCAAAGGCAAAGTTTGAAAGAAAAATTATTTTGAGACTATAAACACTGATTTGTTAAATCGAATTTTTCTGTCAGGTAAGTATGTAAGCAAGCTGGTACAGTGCAAAGAGGAACAGAAATGGAGACATCTAGTCTGTGGTTTTAGCACTGTCTCTAGTGGTATAGCTACAGAACTTTGAATACAACTGCCTGTCTGGACTTCTGTATAATTAAAGGAGTTGTCACTCCTCCTGACTTTAAAATTCTATGATTTTTTTTTTTTTTTAATGGTTGTTAACACACAAAGAAAGAATACTGTCCCCCAATTTTTTTTTTTTTTTGCTTTACAAAAGGGAAACCCTGGTGGCGTAATGGTTAAGACCTATGGCTGCTAACCAAAAGGTCAGCAGTTCGAATCCACCAGGCACTCCTTGGAAATTCTATGGGGCAATTGGGAAATTCTACTCTGTCTTACAGGGTTGCTATGAGTCAGAATCGACTGGACGGCAATGAGTTATTTTATGATACTATCCACTCCAGACTTACGGATATCTAAAAATTCACTTATTCAGTAAGAAATCTGTGTGAATTCAACAAACCACATTTCAATAAGAACATTATAAATGTGAGGTGAGCATGTCTGCTCTGGAGAGTTAAGATGAAAAGTATCATGGTAATCTTAATTCAATCTCTTTTATTCATAAACATGCCAAGGTTTCTCATTATGTTACTTGCACAAGGAAATAATGTAGAGTAATAACTAAAAATATAGTTGAAATTAAATCAAATGTTACTTTATGTTCTTATAACGTCTAGCAAATGTTGATTAAGAAAATTAAATACAAGAATATGAGTATTTACATATCTTTCTGCATTCATAATATTGTTGTGTGCCATCAAGTTGGATTAAAAAAAAAAAAAAAAAAAACCCCATTGAGTCGATTTTGACTCATAGCAACCCTACAGGACAGAGTAGAACTGCCTCATATGGTTTCCAAGGAGCAGCTAGTGGATTCAAGCTGCCAACCTTTTGGTTAGCAGCCGAGCTCTTAACCATTGACCCACCAGGGCTAGTCCTGTCTACGTAAGAGAATTACTCAACTCTGAAAATCAAGACTATGAAAACGTTTTCTTAGTGATATTACTTTTATAGATCATTTATGTGTAATACCATATTTACCGTTAAAGTCAAAATAGTTTCCCAAATATCTTTAAACAGGTGCTAATGAATCTAAGTTTTAAAGAAATAAAAAAGTTATTATTAAGGTTTAGAATTCCATACAGAAACAATATTCATTAATGTAAAACTACATGTACTTTTATAGCTTCAGAGTTTTCTGAATTTCTCCTTTTAAATGGTTGTCATTATTTCTGGTATATTAAGTTTTGTGGCCAATATTCCAACATAAGAAAAATCATATTTTTTGAGTCATTTACTAGGTATGTAAAATCTTTACTATGGTCCTATTCTAGCCTAAGTCTCCAGATGTGCTTTCTCTTAGACTATCAGATTACTTTAGCAAATAAAGTGAAATTAATTCTAAAGTAAGCAATATAATTAATTACAGAGCAGTGGTTCTTACCCCCGCCTTCACATTAGACCCATCAGAAGATGTAAAAATGCCAATGTCCAGACCATCCCTAAGCGATTCTGATTGAATTAGTCTGGGCAGGCGCACAGGTATTGTTTCCTCCCCCCCCCCCCCCCCCCCCGTTAAGCTCTCAAGTACTTCTGAAGTGCAGCCAAATTTGAGAATCAATTACACAGAGATTAAGAACGCTGGTTTGGAGTCAGGCCACCTGACTTCTACCTAGGCCTCAATACATGACCTACGGCAAGTCTGACCACTCTGTTTTTAGATTTGTAAAATGAGAATACCTACTGATATGACAGCTATGAAAAATGTGTATAAAAGGATTAGGATAGTACCTGAAACATAATAAGCTCATAATAAATATTATAATAGTAGACAGAACGTATCACTCCTAATTTGCAAATTTAAAAATGTGAAGCATTTAGAAATTAAACGGTTATTCCACTCTCCCCTGGTAGGACAGAGTAACAGAGGGTGAGTCTTTTTTAATACATCTGCACACTCTAAATCTATTCTGGTACACAGAAATAAGATTTTCTTTCTAAGAAGCAAGAGGAATACTTAGAGAAGCGAATTCTCTAGGTTTGCGACTGCTTAGCATGAGCTCTGCCAGTTCATGATGGCATCCATTAGTATACAGAGATCTATCAGTCTTGAAGTTAAAATGGATGTCTACAGCATGCAGATTCTATAGGCTACTATTCAAAGAAAATATTTTTATAGCCTGTGCAGGATCAATGCTAGAATGCCTTCTTATTCTAGCTCTCCCAGCTAGAATAACTGACTGGGAAGGTTGAGTATAGTGTTCAGCCAAGACTATACTCAGACTCACTAAGAGCATAACTAAAAGTTAGCCGAAAGAATTAGATTAGAAATATGATTGACTAAGCAGGACTCATAATTACCACTCTAACATTAAAATTACTTCTTTTGCTTTAGGAAATGAACTTATCAGATGTAGTGTGCTTTGATGGCCTAATGAAATCAGGAGAAACACGAAATTGTATAGTACTTCTTGGCAACAAAGTTTTGGAAGTAGCATTACTAATTGTATTGAAAAACCTGTGTTTTTAGTTAACTCCAAGACCAAATTCTGAACAAGTAACCAAAACATTTGGCTCTCTCATGTTTCTCTAAAATTTCAAAGTTAATCCCTTACAGAATTTTAATAAAACAAGTTAACAGCTTTAGCTAAGATCTGCTCTATAAAGATTAGCATTCAACAAAGGGTAAAGAGGAAAAAATGCCATCATAACCTTTCCCTAATTACATTTTTTAACTTTGTTTCAAATCAGATTGTTTTTTGAATAACTGGACCTCAACTTACATTCCAAATTTTAGGCCCATTAATTAGGTATGTGTCTGTCCTATGTGGGAGGTGTTTTGTTTATTTTATAATTTAATCATTTATTGTTCCATAAGAATTAATTGAAGTGATATTCATTTATGAATTAAACAAATTATAGTTGCTCCTTTGTTTTTGTGTACTCACAGTAAATATATGCTTCTTTTACAAACACAAACCTGATAGAAAAATACCGCTTATTATTATCTCCAAATCTGACATAAATCACTGATAAGCTAACTACCCATTGTGAATCTGATGAGATAATTAAAAATGAAAGCCTATCACTTTATAAAAGGCAGTCCTCAAGCCAATTTATAGACAAAAATCACACCTCTTATAAATCTCAATGGTAAAACTAAACTGAAAATAAATTGCAGATTACACTTACTATTTTATATATTGAAAAGTAATATGTTTATGGATCTCAGGAAACCATGTGATGCAATCTTTGTTTTTAAATTCTCAAGCTTTTTAAATGAAAAAGTTTCTAATGACATTGGTTTTCAAGGAACTGAAACACATTGTTTTGTTTTTCACTTACAGGGAAAAGAAATTAAATCTCACACTTCAAATAAAAGTTTTATTATAATTTTAAATGCTCACTCAAAACATATTTACTGAGCACTTGCTGTTGTGGGCTGTCAAGTTGATTCTGACTCATAGTGACCTTATAGCACAGAGCAAAACTGCCCCATAGGGTTTCCTAGGCTGTAATCTTTATAGGAGCAGATACCAGGTCTTTTCTCCCTTGGAGCTGCTGGTGGGTTCTGGCCAGGACTTCAAATTGTTTTTTTCCAGTTCAACCTCTTGCTGAGAATTTGCCTTTTCACCCCCAGGTATGCTGAATCAGAATCTATATTTTAATAAGTGCTCCGACTATACATATACTATACATATACCAGTTTGAAGCCTTGGTTCCAGCTAACCGTTCAGTTAGCAGTTGAACACTTAACCACTGCACCACCAGGGCTCCTTACTGAGTGCTTACGATGTGCAAAACAGAAGGCAAAATAAGTGACCTAAGTATCGTCTTAGTGCATTAGGTAAAACTCAGTAATTTCTCTCTTTTTAATTCTTGCTAAAAGGAAATGACAATATAATGCTTTTAGGGAGATATCAGCATGGAACCTTAAGCCTATCATCATATTCACCTTAAAGCCTAATCTTCTGATATCCATTTCCTTATTAATGGTGGTAATAATTTTCCACATCTCCAAGCTAGAACTTCGTTGTGATCCTCATCTCCTCCTCCACCCTCACCTCGTATATCTAATCAGTCACCAAATGTTACCAATTCATCCAGGGCCCATTTCCTCCAATTCCTCTGCCCTTGCTACTTCTTCCTCATCTTTGCCCTATACCTGTAGTCTCCCAAGGGAGGTTCACAAAGCAATCCACTGACATGCCGGAAGAAAACATGAGAACATCAATATATATATATACTTTTTATCTTCAAAAATAAGAGAGTAAACTGTATTAATACATGTTTAGTTTCTGAATTATTACACATATATAAATTAGAAATATATTAACTTTTATTAGGAGTACGGATTCAAAATTACTGACCAGAATGTGTAATAAATAAAGCTTGGAGACCACAGGCCTAGACTATTAAAATAGCATCTTGTCCTCCTGCTGTCTCCCTCTATAAGGGCATAGTGCCACCTGAGTATGGTCCTTAAAAATAAAACTGGTCATGTACTTTAACTGACAAAAGATCTTTGCCTGGCTCTTCATTTCTCTGGGCAAGGCTGACAAGGCCCCTTATGAAATACTGGCCTTTTTACCTTTCCGCTCTCACTGCCTTCTACTCCCTGCCATTCCCCCATGTTCTCCAGCCACACAATTTCTTACTGTTTTCCACACACCAGGCCTTTTCACAGATGAATGTTGTATACAGGCTATTCCTCCTGCAAGGCAGTAAGAGGTAGCATGAAGTTTCTACAGAAGATCTTTGCTGGCATCTGGACTACACAGAATTAAAGAAAGTTACTTAATTTCTTTAAGCCTCAGTTTTCTCCATCCTTAAAATCATGTCAGTATCACCTGCCCATAAAATTGTGGCATGATTACAAGAAATAACAAAGGTAATATCACTTTAGGATTCGAACTGCTGACCTTTTGGTTAGCAGCCTAGCTCTTAAACACTGTGCCATCAGGGATCATCTGTCCTATGAGGCAACTGCCATTATTATCCCCAAAAGAAAATTGAGATATAAAGAGGTTGAGGAGGCTGGGCCAAGATGGCGGAATAGACACACGATTCCGGCAAGCCCTCTTACAACGAAGACCCGAAAAAACAAGTGAAACGAGTACCTTTATGACAAGCTAGGAGCCCTGAACATCAAAGGCAAAGTTAGAAAATGAACTGAGCGGCGAGGGGAAAAAGAGACAGTTCAGAAGCGGAGAGGAGTTACTAGACCTGAGTCGCCGGGAGCCCTCAGGCACCATTCCCAGAGCAGCAGCGGCAGGCTGGTACTAGCGTTCGGCTGCAGTTTCCTCAGGGAGAAGTAGCCAGCCACACAGCCTACTCCCACCTCCGGAACCCAACGAGAACAGCGTTCTCGGCAAAAGCTAAGTACTTGCCTATATTTTACCATGCTCCCCTCCCCCAAGCCAGCTTCAGCAGCTGAATTCCCTTGGCCTGAGATAGGCCCTGTTAAGCACCTAGAGCCATCCTCCCAGCCTTGGAGAAGGAATAAATTCACAACTGGGGGAAAAGATCATTTGCCAACTTCACTAACTGGGGGAGCTTAGGACAGAAGCGGCTCCTGTCCAGGCATAAACGGTCTCTGGATTTGAGTACCTTTCCCCCCTACGTGGACCTGTGTGGGCCTATTTCAGGAGGGTAGGCCCTTGTCGGCAGACTACAACTGTTTCAGCTGTGTGGTGGAGACGTGGGTGTTTGATGTTTGACACCGCCTTGCCTATTAAACAGGGGCCTCACCTACCCACATTAGGGGCCTAAGGACTGGTGGCTCCACTCAGGTCACCCAGCCATCCATGACAGGAGTGCAAGGACAACTGGTACCTCCCAGTCCTTATAACCAAAAGCACTGCCCATGGTCCGTCTGCAGAACCCACCCACCTGTACACTCTAGGGAACAGTGACACACTTTCCTCAGAGACATTTGGGGGACGATTCTCAGCCCCCCTGCCTTGTTCAGAGTGTGACCCCCTGCTGCAACCAGATACCGGTGCCTACACCAATCACCCCTGCCCCTCTAAGAGTGTAGGACAGAGCCTGTACCACATACTTGATGATCAGCTACCTGGACACGTGAGATGAATTCATACAAGAAAAGTGAATGGACTCCTAGACTGATATACCTGTTAACAGCTCTAGCCATCTGGGGACAGGACGTCAGAGCTCCAAAGGTGAAAATAATCAAGCTAGCTCACTCAAGCAACCCATTTGGGCATATCAAAACAAAACAAAGCAAGAAGCTATGATACAGTAAGCAAACATAAAATAAACTAATACGATAACTTATAGATGGCTTGGAGACAACAGTCAATATCAAGTCACATAAAGAAACAGACTGTGATTGCCTCAACAAGCTCTCAAAACAAAGAGTCAAGGCATCTTCTAGATGAAAGTGCATTCCTGGAATTACAGGATGCAGAATACAAAAGATTAATATAGAGAGGTTGAGTAACTTGTCCAAGGACATGTAATTAGTAAGTAACAGAACACGGACACAAACCCAGGGCTGTTCCAGAGTCAGAGTTCAATACCCTTATGCTAGCATTATGCTCAGTAAATCTTGATCTATCTCAACTTTAGCGTCCTTATTAGAGATATGATGAGGTGACCAGATGATCAAGTTCCTTCCACTCTAACATTCATGCTTCTAACTAAAGGCTAACAACTTCACTGGGCCTGCCTTCTGTCAGTTTCTCAAGGATATACAGTGTAAGCAGCGTCCCCTATGCATATTTCTTCTTACAGGAATACATAAGACGATGAGAAGAAAAAGTCCAATATATTCTGTTTCTCTGGCCTGGTTAATCCCCTGTTATTTTCTCTCCAGCCTCTGTTACCAAGGTGACCAACTGGAAGAAGGGGAAGGTGAGGCAGTTTTTAGCAAAGTCATTTCCTTTCTCCTCATTTTATTAGGAAATTTGAACTTCACAATTTCTTTACCACAAAAAGGCCTATGGCTAAGTTAGCAAATCTCAGTTTGGTTATTCTGTCTTTTTGGGGGGAGGAGTGGGTAGGTGGGAGAAGAGTATGACTCTTTCCTGAACATTCAAAAGCCTAACACACATAATTTAACAACCTAAAGAAAAAGACACTGCTTTCAATATATCTGTAAAAATATAGCCTTTCAGGACACACCACGAAGAAAGGTCATTAAAAAAAAAAAGAGTACTAAGAAAATCTCAGCTAAGCACTACTACATGTTATGTACTACTCTGGGAACTGAGGATAAAGCCATGAGCAAAAGTTATCTGTTCTTGCTGAGCTTACATTCTGATAAATAAGTAATGAAATATTTATGCAGGCATGTTCTAACATTCTAGATTTCTTATATTCTAGACTCTGGGCTATAACATCTAGATTGAGCTGCATACTCATTAACTGTTTTTAATTATAAATAATAACTCACCCACAGACAGCTGTCATGTATCTGCCATTGGTACAGTTGTGAACATTTTCTGAAAGGGGGGCAACTCACAGGGTGTTTACTCTGTGCTGGCAGACATTGGGAATGTGTATATAGCTTTAGATATTATCTTGGAAAAGGAAAATAGGGAAGATGACTTTAGGGACAATTCTAGAAAGGGTCAGTTTTAACCTATGGAATAACTCCTTTGGTGGACCAATATCTCTATACTCTTGTAATTGTACCACCAAAAGCCTCTTCTAGGATAATAAGCATCAAAGAAACAAATGGGGAGAATCTTTTGATAGAGAAATAGATTCAGGCTCTGCAGCAGTGATTTTCAAGGTATAGCAGCTAAAAGAAGCATACCCATCAAACCACAAAAAAAGGAGTGCCACAAAATCTTGGCTGATCAGGCTACCTAGAAAATAGAGCTAAAAGCATAGTAAAGGCAAAAGTTTAAAAAAAAAAATTAAGAAATAAAGTCCCAGAGATAAATGCAAATTGCACTAAAATGTATGTCAAAAGGAACAGGAAGATGCCAAAAGCAGTCTCTTCTAAAAAGTCTGCCTAGGGTCAGCCCTGGACTCTGAAAAGATAAAACTTTTCTTTTTCTCTCCTGGGCCCTAGGGCTGCTCAGTCCTAACACCCAAAGTTTGGCAATATTAGTATTTATGAGTAAAACTGCAGTATGAGTTAAATAGGCTTATATACACTGGGCTTGGGAAGCTCCATATAAAAAATCCATAGCATATAGTGTTCCTAAGGGAAAACACAGTGTAAGTTCCAAGTAACCAATTTTATGGACTCTTGGAATACAACTCTTGGTAGCTGGCCTGAGTAAAAGGGTTCCGCTTACTTCATGATTACAATAATCAATGTTTCCACAGTATCTTGCTAAACTGCAGAATTTTATAACAACTGCCTAAGTGAACCGTGCCAAAGATCAATGATACGTAGCCAAGTGAAGTCAAGATTTTGTGGCTTGCCCAGTACCAGTTTGGCTACCATTAAGGAACGCTGGCAAAGCTGCTAAAAGAAGGAGTATTTTGACATTGCCATCTCTAGTATATAGGGGAGTATTTTTCTTTCTTGTATTTTGGGCATGATATAACATGGAAGAATTTAGGCTAAATCTTAAGGTGTATTTCGAGGATGTCAAGATGAGAGAACTTGTTCTGGATCCCTGAATTCTCCACACAGACTGTAATATGGGAACTGTGGCTGTTATTAGGTTAGTTAGCCTGGCAGCTTTACACATTGACACCAGGCTGCCTTCTGTCTTTAGGTCACGGGGAGGGGGGCAACAACGCTGAAAACAGTCTCTTAATAGCCAGACCTTTCTCAATAGGGTGTTTCTGTTCTGGCATTGCAATCTATATAGTCAAAGAAAAAACCCAACATGCTAATCAACTAAAATTATCTTACGGGTCTCATGATTCATGGAAAAGAAGAAATGTTAGAAATAGGCAGAAATAATGTTAGCAAAACCAGGAAAAAGATAAGTATATAATAGATGAGTACTAGAAAAATAATCAGCTCACAGAATATGCCTTATTAGAGCATACATGCTTGGCCCTTCCCCTCCTGTGCCTGCCCATCCAGGCTTGTAAAGATGTTTGAACTAGCCACTCTACCACAGAACAAATTTCTCAATAGCACCTGCAGGATATGTAAGTACTCCAAATCTCTCCTAGTTGACTCTAAAATTACAGTATTCATTCTGTTATCAAAGTTAATGAGGTAAACCTGTTAGGAATTTATAGATTGAACTTTTTTTCCCCTTACTGAGACTGTTCTACAGTTTAAATAAGATATATAAATTTCAGAAATTGTAAAACTGACAAGTCCCACCTTTGTACCTTTCGTATTTGAATATACTTGCATAATAGTATATTACCTGTTTACATACCAGTATTCCTTATTAGACCATAAAGTCCTTAAAGGCAGATATCACGTCTTATCTCTTTCTCCACTCTCTAGTACGGCACTTGACATATAGTAGATGCTCAACAAATGTTTCTTGAATGAACTAGGAGTATATACTCAGTTAAAATACATAAATATCCATTACTGATCCTAAAACACAAATATGTGTGTGTATATATATACACACACACATATATAAAAAGGATCGATATATTTTAATTTTCTTTTCACAAAGATGGCAGTTGCTTTTGTTTGAGAACAAGAACTTCACAATGTAACGGAAAGCCACATATATCTCCATGGAACAATAACATCAAGTTAAATCTTGATAACCCTTTCGTGTCTGATGGTACATATAGTGACCATGAACTTTTTTCAGCCTCTGGGGGTTTATTGGGAAGTTTTGGGCTACTGACAGTGCATGCTGCAAAGCAGGTAGGTGCCTTTATGACTGTCTGAAACCAAAGTAACACGCATATACCACAAATTACTGTTTTAACAGGGTATTATATGAGGTGTCTGCATTTTTGGTGGGAAAAATAGAAATTTTGAAAACTTTGTTACACATACGTACCAATAGACCCCAAAGGGGAATCTGGGGTATAATTAGTGGTACTTCATGTGTACCTCCTGAACACTTAGGGTAGGCTTGTGGCAGGGGTCAAGAAAAGAAAATCCATACTCCAGATACTATCTACCAAAAATTCAAACACACTCAATGATTTAGTGTGCTTCCATTAATATACATGGTAAAAACAAAAAATTCAAAGCAGAAAATAATTGGGTCACCAAAGGGTTAATCACAAAGTAATGTCTCTAAGCTAACTATTTAGAAATTGGTATCATGAAGCTTTAATTCCCAAACTGAGCTAAACTGCAGCCTTGTTAAACACAGAATCATGTCTTAAATGATTCTGAGGTCTCTCTCCATAATTTCTAAAGAATTAAAAAAAAAAAATCACTATTAGCAACACCTACTGGTTTACTGGGTGTTTACTATGCACTAAGGGTTGTGCAAAGCACTTTGCTACATTATCTCACTTAACCCCAATAACGAAATGAGTGGTAGATATTATCTTACAATTTTACTGAAGATATTTTTAACTACAAGAAAAAAAAAAAACTGTTGGTCTTAGAGATAATCTTGCCCAATGTTCACCTTTTACATATTTATAATAATAAAAAAAAAAATCCCAAGAGAAAGAAAAGACATCTGTGTCAGGCAGGGCACCATCTGGTTAAGAAAAATAAAAGGGCATAGTGGAAAATATACACACAAAGGCAAAGTCTTAGGGAAAGGTCTAACCTGTCTAAGAAATGGTCTGAATTCAGGTTATTAGATAATTGGCAGAAATTACGCCAGAGAGAGAGGTTTTGGCTAAGTTGTAGAGGAAAATAGTTTATATTTTTTCCTGAAGGCTCGGGGAGCCAACAGGTGATAATAATGATGATGATGACTATAGCAGCTGCTATCATTTATTGAATCCTTGAGAATTAATGCAGTCTTTATGACAAAACTTTAAGGATTCAAGTCCACTCCTGTGTGGTCCCAAAGCTGGTGCTGCTCTTAACTTGTGTGTTATAATGTCTCCCACAAAGAACATTAGCAGGATAGTGACATGAATACATCTTCCCATAATAAAATAGATAATAAATCTTATGAAAAAAGAGATATTAAAGAATATATACTGTTTTAAACTTATAACCTGAGGAGCTCCACCAAGCTGCAGAAACCACGGATTTATCTACCTCATAGATATGTTCACTTGGAGACCGTAAAGGTTATCTCACAACCAGTCAACCAAAATAGAACTCATCTATCATCTTCCCAATACATCCCCTTTTTGGTTCAGCATCTCTCAATTACTTTCAGTATTAAGCTTAAAAAAAGAAATCAAAAATCCATAATTCATGGCCTAGCCTCACTACTATTATTTTTTACTTTTCATCTGAATCAAACTACAAGTGCTAATATGTAACAAAAGTGGGCAACTTGAATTGCACTTATTCTACTATTATAATAAAGAATATGAGTTTTGAAATCAATCATACAGACCTGCACTGTCACTTTCTGTTTAGCCTCAAACTGTTACTATTACTTATCATTTCTACTTACCTTCTAAACAAGCAAGTGAAACAGTCCTACTAGAAGGTGTTTCTTATTTGTTGTGAAACATTCACAGTAAAATCACTATGGATGTAAGGAAGTGATTAAAGGTGTTTGCTTCGGTAGGGTGCCTCAATGAAATGAAAGTTTTCTAGTTTGACTTCCTAAGAAATGGGACTTCCCAGTTGAGGTAAAGATATGCCTAAGGCACTGCCTTTAATATATCCCTAACGGAGGAAGGGGGTCCACAGGCCTTCAATAATGAAAGGGTGAAAAGAAGAGGGACTGTTGAGACCTACCCACAGAAATAAAAAGCAGAGGACAAAAATCCAAAGTAGCTTCCATTTTCTATTTAAGAGAGTCAGCCATAATGATAGCTGAAAGAAGCCAGAAAGAAAAGAATACAAACCATATGATTCCATTTATATGAAATCCAATAACAGGGAAAAACTAAATCATAGTGATGGACATCAGAATAGTGGTTACTTCCAGGTAGAGAGGGGAAGGGTATTGTTTGGGAAGCAGCCCCAGAGAACTTTCTGGGATATTAAAAATATTCTGTATCTGGATCTAGACAGTAGTTACATGAGTGCATATATATGTAAAAATTCACTGAGCTGGGCACTTAAGATTTGGGCATTTTACATACAATAATACTTGAATAAAACAAATGAAAGGGAGGAGCCAAATTAGGACAAGGACCTTAAAAATCCTTTAAGGTTTTATAAACTTTAACATTTCTATGTTCTTAAATTTTTGTTGCCTACCATCTATTAGTCTGTGGCAAGAGGCAGTAAACGTGTTAAAAAAAATAAGTTCATGTTTCTTTAAAAGTAGCTAGGAAGGTGGAAGCTGGAAGTAAGGAGGCTGGACACTGTGTTGTTACCCGCTGCAGCTAAGGCTGAGGGAGTCAGAAACTGAAAGAACAGAGTGAATGGTATTAGCCAAGCCTGACACATCGACAGGAAAACAGGAAGGACACAGTAGGGCCTGACAGCAACAAGAAATTCCAGAGGTTCTCTGCTCCTATTGATATTAGCTAATAATTTGCAACAAACCATAATATAATCCCTGATGTCATATAAGACTTATTAAACTTGATCTACTTGGTGAAAAACACACTCAATCTTCCATCAGAATTTTTAGAAATTATTTCCTCCAAAATCAACCTGATTACAAAATCTAACTTTAGGTATGGGAAATATACACTCTGTCATAACTACCATTAGCTCTGGTCAAGGAAAAATCCTGTATATGATATGAAGTTGTACACACTTCATTTTATAACTTTTATTGTTAAAACTATGCGCTGTGTTTCTCTGACACATTTATGGAAGATGTTTGTGAGAGTCACAAAGAGGGTACATGAAACCAATGAATAAACAAACCTAGATTAACCAATCTTTTACAATCCTACCATTCAACAAAGGGGAAAAAAATGATGTAATGGTCTAAGACAAAAAAAAGTATAATGAACAAGACCCTACAACAGACCCTCTAAATAAGCAGATGATTTCATTCTCACCTTTATCACGATCATAAAGTAAATCTTCTGTTGAACAAGGGCTGCCATCCTGGGATTCCGGGGGACAAAATGGGGAGACACAGGGTGAATGGCTGCTACAGCTACTGCTGCGCTCCTGAACGGAGGGAGTCTGAGTGTCAATGCTGCGAGTACTACTGCTCCGATAGTGAGCAGGGAGTGGAGCTCGTCGACCATCCGGAATGTCCAAAGGCTGCAAGAGGAACGTCATTAAAAAAGCTAATGATGGTGCATACATTCCATTCATATAAAAAGCACATGGCATTTCCTGTGATTTCATAATCCGTTATCGTCACCATAATTGATTCTTCAGAGAAGAGAAAGACACCAAGCTTCTTTTGGAAGGTAATTTCTGTACATGTTACCTTTATTGAATTAAAAATATCATTCAAATCCCAAAATAGTTAAGATTTCAAAATACTGAGGCTAAACTGCCTTAAAAATTCCACAGTATTCACAGGTTAGCACTTCCCATAATTATTTTGTTTAACCCTGTATCCCTAATACCTAGCACTGTGCCTGGTACACAGCAGCCATTCAATAAACACTTGCTGAATTAATTAACCAAACTGCTCAAGAAATCACTTTGACCTGCTAGTAAGAAAAGCGAAATCTTATATTCACAGGTAGAGATGTCTCTGTTTGTTCATCTTTTCCTATTTTAATTTTTTAGAGCTAAGAACCATATTTTCTATTTCCTTTGCAAACTACCTAAAATTTCTAATAAAGACGTTTATTGCATTAGAACTCAGTGGAGGATACTGACATAGAACAATTCTACTAATCTGGTATCCAACTTAGTAGGACTACTCAATTTTGCTCTGTTCTAATGCATTGTTCTGAGTGGCAAAAATAAGAAATAAAAGAAACTAAAATTGTAGAACCATGTATCTTGAACTTACAGGGACGTTAGAGAACACTAGTTCAACGTCTTCATGTTACATAAGGAGCCTGTAGTTACGAACTCCTGGTACCGTGGCTAACTGAGCAGGAGCTCTGCTGCAGTGGATTCTCTTCTAATATACTACCCTGAATTTTCTTCATTTCTGTACTAACAAAGTGAGGTCAGCAAATAAAATTCTATATGCTGAATTCTTCTTAATTAAAAAAAAAGTCTGTTATTGTACTGACAAGACTGCAATGCTAGAGAAAAGAACTAAGATTCTCTTGGTTTATGTACAACTTATTTTCACTGTTAAGTGTACTTTTGCTCTTACTCTGAGTTTTGTCATCCAAAGTTTTCAAAAACATTGTCAAAAGGAAAATGTAGAAAGATAAAATTAGACAAGATTCAAAATGTATGATTTTTTCCAAAAGGAACAAACAAAATAGGTTGAAACCCTTAATGCCTGAAGTCTAAATTTCATTTATCTATGCCATGCTACTAAACCAAAATACCAACTTTACAACCTGACAATTACTACTTGATTGTAAAGAAAATATTCAATTATTTCAATATCAATTCATTTTGTAAACAAATTTTAAGAAGTAAAGCTTTCCGATTTAGTAAAGAAACAAATAAAAGAATATTAATTTACTTGGGCAAACTCTGAAAATACTATTTTTATAAAAGTGTTAATATTGCTAATCAGTAAAAAAAAAATTGCAGCTAAAAAAGAGTTTAAGAATTTGAGTAGTCTTTTACTCATGTCCTATTTGATAGACACAATCTTGATATATTCCCATTTCTTAAGCTATAACTTGATAATATGTATCAATTCCCTTTACCAACTTTTGTTTTATTGGGGAGCAGAAGAATTAGAAGAGCAAAACATGTTGTAGAAATCCATATATTTACATGAAATAGAAATGGGAAATACAAAAGCTTAGAAAGAAGTTATCTACTATTACCAACACTGATATACTTAACAGGACAATTTTCTTTCTTTAGCTATGGGAAGATTCACTAATGACGGTTATTTTGATTTATTAAAACTTTTAAGAGTACTGCATCATAAATCTAAAAGTTAATATTTTAGTTATAAATTTGTAATTCATTCTAAAATAATTCTGAAATTAGAACACCCCTTATTTGAAAGTAGGACAGTAAGCAATTTTTATATTTTACTATAGTTTTGTCTTCAAATTCTTTGGTAGTCAGCAAATATGTGAATGATTATCTCATCCTCCAAAAATTAGACCAATTTCACTTCCTTACATTATTTCCTTAAATTTTACTTGATCTATAAAGGAAACAATTTAAGTGTAAACAGCTAAGAGAAGATCTAATTTACAAAAGGCACCTTTATAATAGATATAAAATAAAAATTTAACATGAAATGTTTAGGGAGAGTAAAATGGCACAACCTTTTGGGGGGATAATTTTGGCCACAAGCATTAAAATTTAAAATGTAGAAATGCTTCGACTCACCAATTTCAGTGCCAGAAACCTATCTGCATGAGTATAGCGTATTTTCTAAACTACTGCTTCTGATGATAAAAAACTAGAAGCTGAATGTCCATCAATAAGCGGCTTATAAAATGAATTACGGTACATTCATTCATACAAGGTTTTAATTTATACTAATATACACATCAAGTACCTGAAAGCATATACAAGAAATTATGAATAATGCCTAGATCTGCTGAGTAATAATAAGTACTAGAAGGAAGTTATATGTTTTTACCTTATAAATACAGAATTGATTCTGAAACTAAAAACCAGTCTCAAAAGCTACACATTATCTGAAGGAACCAAATAGACATTTGACATAAATTAAATCACTCTTTAATTCTAAAGAATCACAGAAATGATTAAGCCAAAGGCTATTACTGGTGATTTCTTCTGTTGAGTATACCTTTAAAAACATGATCAAATATAGGTCTACATGCAGTGGTTTCTTTTCCGGATTTCCAGATTTCCTTTCTGGAATGTAGGTAATTTACAAAGTACTTTTAATTAATTCAAAACGAATCAAAGATCTAAATTTAAAAGATAAAAGTATAAAACTTTTAAAGAAAACCTAGGAATAAATCTTTGTGACGATGGACTAGGCAATGCTTTCTTAGATATGACATCAAAAGTATAAACAGCAATAAATTGGATTTTGTCAAAATTAACAATGTTGTACTTCAAAGGACACCATAAAGTTAAAAAAAAAAAAAAACTCACAGAATACAAGATATTTTCAAATCATTTATCTGATAAGTGATTTGTATCTAGAAAATATAAATAAATAACTTTTACAAGTTAATAATAAAAAGACTACCTAATTTTAAAAATGGGTCAAAGGATCAAAACAGACATTTCTCCTAAGAAGATATACAAATGGCCAATGTCGTTGCTGTTAGGTGCCTTCGAAATGGGTCTGATTCACAGCGACCCTATGTACAACAGAACTAAACACTGCCTGGTAATACGTCATCCTCACAATCACTGCTGTGTTTGGGCCCACTGTTGTAGCCACTGTGTCAATCCATCCTGTTGAGGATCTTCCTCTTTTTTCACCAATCCTCTATTTTACCAAGCATGATGTCTTTCTCAAGCAACTGGTCCCTCCAGATAACATGTACAAAGTACATGAGAAAAGTCTTGCCATTCCCTGCTTCTAAGGAACATTCTGGCTGTACTTCTTTCAAGACAAGTTTGTTCATTCTTCTGGCAGTCCATGGTATATTCAGTATTCTTCACCAATACCATAATTTAAATGCATCAATTCTTCTTCAGTGTTCCTTATTCATTGTCCGGCTTTCACAAACACAAGGCAATTGAAAATACCATGGCTTTGGTCAGGCACATCTTAGTCCTCAAAGTGACTTTTTTTTTTTTTTTTTTTTTAACACCTTAAAGAGGTCTTTTGCAGCGGATCTGCCCAGTGCAATATTTCCTTTGATTTCTTAACTACTGCTTCTATGGGTGTTGACTGTGGATACAAGTAAAAGGAAATCCTTGACAACTTCAATATTTTCTCCATTTATCATGATGTTGATCACCGATCCAGATATGAGGATTTTTGTTTTCTTTATGTTAAAGTGTAATCCATACTGAGGGCTATAATCTTTGATCTTCATCAGTAAGCGCTTCAGGTCCTCTTCACTTTCAGCAAGCAAGGTTGTGTCATCTGCATATCGCAGGTTGTTAATGTGTCTTTTTCCAATACTGATGCCATGTTCTTCTTCATATAGTACAGACTGAATAAGTATGGTGACGTACACTTTCCCTGATTTTAAACCACCCAGAATCCTCGCGTTTTGTTCAACAACTGCCTCGGGGTCTATGTAAGTGTTCCGCATGAGTACAATTAACTATTCTGGAATCCCCATTCTTCACAATGTTATCCATAATTTGTTATGATACACACAGTTTAACGTCTTGGCACAGTCAATAAAACACAGGTAAAAATCTTTCTGGCATTCTCTGCTTTCAGCCAAGATCCATCTGACATCATCAGTATATTCCATGTTCCAAGTCCTCTTCTGAATCCTGCTTTAATTTCTGGCAGTTCCCTGTTGATGTACTGCTGCAACTGTTTTTTAAATTATCTTAAGCGTAATTTTACCAGTGTATGATATTATTCGATAATTTCCATATTCCGTTGGATCACCTTTCTTTGAAATGGGCATGAATATGGATCTCTTCCAGTTGGTTGGCCAGGTAGCTATCTTTCAAATATCTTGGCTTGGATGAGTGAGTGCTTCCAGTAATGTATCCATTTGCTGAAACATCTCAATCGGTAGTCCATCAATTCTCGGAGTCTTGTTTTTCACCAATGCCTTCAGTAAAGCTTGGACTTCTTCCTTCAATACCATTATATGATCATATACTACCTCCTGAAATGGTTGAACTTCAACTAATTTTTTTTTGGTACGATGTCTCTATGTATTCTTTCCACCTTCTTTTGATGCTGCCTGCATTGTTCAATTTTTTACCCACAGAATCCTTCAATACTGCAACTCGAGGCTTGAATTTTTCTTCAGTTCTTTCAGCTTGAGAAATGCAGAGTATGTTCTTCACTTTTGGTTTTCCATCTCCAAGCCATTATACTTTGTCTTCTTGAGTTGCCCTTTGAAATCTTCTGTTCAGCTCTTTTACTTCATCACTTCTTCCTTTCACTTTAGCTACTCCACATTCATGAGCAAGTTTCAGAGTCTCTTCTGACATCTGTTTTGGTATTTTTATTTTTTTCTTTTCTGTCTTTTTAATGACCTTTTGCTTTCTTCATGTATGATGTCCTTGATGTCCACCCACAAACCTGACTGGTCTTTAGTCATTAGTATTCAATGTGTCAAATCTATTCTTGAGATGGTCTCTAAATTCAGGTGGGACATATTCAAGGTCATACTTTGGCTCTCGTGGACTTGTTTTAATTTTCTTCAGCTTCAACTTGAACTTGCATATGAGAAACTGATGGTCTGTTCCACAGCCAACCCCTGGCCTTGTCGGACTTATATTATTGAGCTTCCCCATCGTCTCTTTCCACAGATGTAGTCAATTTGATTCCTGTGTATTCTATCCAGTGAGGTCCACATGTATAGTCACTGTTTATGTTTTTTAAAAAGGTATTTCCAATTAATAAATTGTTGGTCTTACAGAATTGTATCATGCAATGTACTGCACCATTTCTATCACCAAGGCCATATTTTCCAACTAATTATTATTCTTTGTTCCCAACTTTTGCATTCTAATCACCAGTAATTATTAATGAAATTGACTGCATGTTTGATCAATTTCAGACTGCAGAAGTTGGTAAAAACCTTCAATTTCTTCATCTTTCGCATTACTGGTTAGTAAGTAAATTTGAATAATAGTCATATTAATTGGTCTTCCTATCACTGACAGCACTGTATTTCAAGATGGATCTGGAAATGTTCTTTTTGACGATGAATGCGACGTCACTCCTCTTCAATTTCTCATTCCTGGCATAGTAGACCATAGGACTGTCTGCTTCCAAATGGCCAATACCAGTCCATTTCTACCCACTAATGCCTAGGATAGCTATCTTTAAGTGTTCCATTTCATTTTTGGCAACTTCCAATTTTCCTTGATTCATACTTTTGTGCATTCCACATTCCAATTATTAACGGATGTTTGCAGCTCTTTCTTTTCATTTTGAGTCATGCCACATCAGCAAATGAAGGTCCCAAAAGCTTGACTCCATCCATGTCATTAAGGTCGATTCTACTTTGAGGAGGCAGACCTTCTCCAGTCATATTTTGAGTGCCTTCCGACCTGAGGGGCTCATCTTCCAGCACTATATCAGATAATACTCTGTTCCTAGCCATAAGATTTTCACTGACCAGTTTTTTCCAAAGTAGATCACGCAGTCTTTCTTTCCAGTCTGTCTTAGTCTGGGAAGCTCTGCTGAAACCTGTCCACCATGGGTGACCCTGCTGGTATTTGAAATACCGGCGGCATAGCTTCCAGCATCACAGCAACACACACGCTGCCACAGTATGACAAACTGACAATGGCCAATAAGCACATGAAAAGATGCTCAACATCACTAGCCATCAGGAAAATGCAAATCAATACCACGATGAGATACCACTTCACACTCACTAAGATGGCTATAATCAAAAAGAGAGATTATTAAAAGTGTTGGAGAAGATGTAGAGAAAGTGAAGCCCTCATATACTGGTGGTGAGAATGTATGATGGTGCAGCCACTTTGGAAGACAGTCTGGCAATTTCTCAAATGATTAGACATAGTTACCAGAAGACCAAGCGATTCTACTCCTAGATATATATCCAAGAGAGATGAAAATACACGTTCATAAAAAAGCTTGTACATAAATGTTCCTAGCAGCATTATTCATAACAGCCAGAAAGTGGAAACAACGCAAATTCCGTCAGTTGATGAATGGATAAATAAAATGTGGCATATCCATACAACTGAGGATCATTTGGCAACAGAAAGGAATGAAATACTGATATATGCTACAATATATGGATGAACCTTAAAAACATTATCCTAAGTGAAAGAAGCCAGTCACAAAGTTCAAATATTTAAGATTCCATTTATATGAAATGTTCAAAATGGGCAAATCCATAGAGACAGAAAATAGAGATGCTTGCCTAGGACTGAGAGGTTGGAGGGAAACAGGTGTGACTACTACAGGGTATGTATGGGTTTTATTTTTGGAATGATGAAAATGTTCTAAAATTGACTGTGATGATGGCTGCACAATTCTATTAGTATATTAAAAACCACTGAATTGTATGCTTTAAATGGATTATATAGTATTTGAATTATATCTCATATTTAAAAAAAAAAAACAAAACACATTGCTATCAAGTCGATTCCAACTCATTGTGACCCTGTAGGACAGGGAAGAACTGCCCCCATAGGGTTTCCAAGGCTGTAATCTTTACTGAAGCAGATTGCCACATCTTTCTTCCATGGAGTGACTGGTGGATTCAAACCACTGACCTTTTGGTTAGCAGCCGAGCGCTTAACCACTGCATCACCAGGGCTCCTTCTACCTCAATAAATCTATTACCAAAAAAAGTATATTTGTGATAGTTCACAATATTAAAGAAATATAAAGTTTTCAAAAGTCCGTTGTAACCTTACCTTAGACACTTCCTCTTTCCCATTATTTTCTTTAATGAATACCTTTTCTAATTCAGGACTTATTCCTTCTACATTGCAGGGCACACGTGAAACAGATGATTTTGGCACTGATATATTTGACAGTGGCATAGGGACTGATCTTGATCCAGCAGCCTAGAAGACAGAAGATAAGGTGGTGTCAAATTATGATCAAAGAAATCAAGAACTAAAGAGCAGGGTAAATCTTCAAATCTAAACTTAATGAACAGAGTTATTTTTCATATTTCAAATACAATATAAAATCAGATACACATACAGAAAGTCAGGTTCTGAAGTAAGGAAGGTAAAAATTGCAAACCGAAAAAAAGGAAAAACCAAACCCATTGTTGTCGAGTCGATTTTGACAATACGTGATTGTTACCTTATACTGAATGACTGAAGTTCACGTGATTCATAATGAGGTGGACTAGCTAATCACTGGTTAACACATTGATAATACTAAGTGCTATACTCCTGTTGTATGTGAATTATTGCATGTCCATGTCCTTTGTTTCTTGCTGATGCCTAAGTGATTTTATATTTTAGTTTTAACTCTGTCATACATTTGCTGTTTCTTTTAGTACTTTTATGGTTTTAGTTTTCATATTTAAATACTTATAACGATTTTTTTCTGTGTATGATATGATGAAGAAAATTCAGCATATTTTCCCACATAGCAATCCAACTACCCCACCCATGCTTCTTTATTGTGAATTCTACCATTGACTTCCTTGAGCTGTTATCGGATAATTTCCAGACAAGAGCTATACTTTAATTGCTGCAATTTTACCATACATTTTGGTATCCTGCAGGGAAAGTGTTCTGAATTTTCCTTTCTATCAATGGACATTGCTTTTTCCATATGCACTTTGGAAATAACTGTCCAAATAATAAAAACAATTGCTTTTGAATTTCCACTGGAACTCAATTTGTACATTAATGTGAGATAAACTGTTATTTCAAAAATATTGAGTCTTCCCATTGATGGTTGTGTTAAGGCTTTCTATTTATGTTTCTATTTTCTATTTGATAACCTCAATAAAGTCTTCTAGTTTGCATATTTCTTTTAAGTTTAAATCTAGGCATTTTGTATTTTCATTATATTTTCTAACTTGTTATTGATAGAAAACTACTGATTTTTGTATGTTTATATCTTACTGAATCATCTCATTAAATTCTTAGCCTGCCCCCCCCTTTTATTATGGAAAAATCCAAACATAAATATAATTAGAATAGCATAATGAATCCTAAAGGGCACATCATTCAGCTTCAACAAGGATCAACATTTGCCAATCTTAGTTTCATCTTTTTTTGTTGCTATTGCTGGAGTATTCTAGATTTTACATTTTTTCTACAGATATTTCAGTATGTACAGACAGATTGCTGCCATTGAGTCAACTCTGACTCATGGTGACCTTATGTATAAGAGAAGGACACGTTGCCTGGTTCTGCATCATCCTCATGATTACCGGTATGTTCTAGTCCATCATCCATTGTTGTGGCTATTGTACCAATCCATCTCACTGAGGATCTTGCCCTCGCTGGCCCTCTCCTTCACCAAAAAGATGATGGCCTCCAGTCATTGACCCCTCCTGATGATGTGTCCAAAGCCAAGTGAGTCAAACAATGTTTGTTGTGATCCATAAGGTTTCCATCGTTTAATTTTCATAAGTAGACCGCCAGACCTCTCTTTCTAGTCCGTGTTAGTCTGGAAGCTTCACTAAAACCTGTCCACCATGTGTGACTCCACTGGTATTTAAATACCAGTGGCATAGCTTCCAGAATCAAAGCATCACACAAGCCACCACACTATGATAACTAACCTGACAGATGGGTGGTATTAAGTATATACAGCTAACAGATAATTATTTTTAAGCATAATCACAATACTAAAAAATGTAATCTAAACTGACAGTAAGTACCTGTCCTTTTTATGTCAAGTCAATGAATCTAGTATAGGTACACTGAACTCCTAGAGGAATAGTTCTTGCAATAAATAATAATATGCTAATTAAGACGAAAAAGAAAGGCATGTGTGAATTTCCACTTGAAATGTCTGGGGTTTGCCAGTTGTCTATTTCTTTTACAGCTTTACTGAGCTACAATTTGCATACAAGAAAATCCTCTCTTTTTAAGGGAGGAGTTCATTGAGCTTTGTTAAATACACAGAGTCATGCAATTATGTTTTAGAAACTTTTATTATCCAAAAAAATTTCCTAGGCCTCTTTCCAGTTAATCCCTTCCCCCAATACTTTCTGTTGCTATAATTTTACCATTTTTAGAATTTAATATAACGACTCATACAATACATAGCCTTTTGCTCCCTGGCTTCTTTCACTTAGCATGATTCTTTTGAGATTCAGGTATGTTGTTGTATGTATCAGTAGTTTGTTTCCAATTAAGATTAAATTTTTTGGTATTGTGATAATGCTTAAAAATACTTATCTGTTAGCTATACATACTCACCACCATCCGTCAGTTTGTCATACTGTGGTGGTTTGTGTGATACTGTGATTCTGGAAGCTATGGCATTGGTATTTAAATACCAGCAAGGTCATCCATGGTGAACAGGTAAATAGTATTCCACTGTATGAATATATCAAATTACGTTTAGCCAATCACCAGCTGATGGATATTTGATTGTTTCACGAACATTCATGTCCCAGTCATTGTGTAGACATATACTTCCATTTCTCTTGGATAGATATCAAAGGGTGGAATTTCTGGGTTGTATGGTACATGTTGGAGACTCTGGGTGGCACAATTAATACACTTAGCTGCTAACTGAGAGGTTGGCAGTTTGAGTCCACCCAGAGGTGCCTCAGAAGAAAGGCCTGGTGATTTACTTCTGAAAGATCACAGACACTGAAAATCCTACCCAGTTTAACACACACAGGATCTCCATCAGACGGAAACGGCTCAATGGCAACTGGTTTGGGTTTTCTCGGTTTTATGGTAACGGTAGGTTTAACTTTTTAAGAAATGCCACACTGTTTTCCAAGCTGGCTGTACCATTTTGTATTCCCACCAGCAATATGTGACTAGTCTAGTTGTTCTACATCCTTATCAACATTTGGTACCGTATTTTTAATATTTTAGTTCATTCATTTTGATTTTCTAAATATACAACAATATCACATGCAAATAGTGATACTAATTATTTCTTTTTCTTACTGCCCTGCCTCAAACCTTTAAATTAGTAGCAAATACTACCAGCAATTACAGACATCTGTGACTTATTCTTTAACAGTAATGCTTCCAAAATATATTGTTAGGGTCTCACTACATTTGCTCTTAGTGACCTTAGAAAATATCCTATTTTTAGTTTAATCATAGTTTTTTTTTTTTATATACCACAAAGGGATATTAAGTTTTATCAAGTGTTGTTCACATCTAGAAAATCAAATGATTTTCTTTCTATTTTGACTTTCAGATACAGCAAACTAAATTAATACACTTCCTAACTAGATAATGAAAAAGGAAGACAGAATAAGAACTGATGCTTGCTAACTGTGGTGGTGGCGAAGAATACTGAATATACTGTGGACTGCCAAAAAAACAAACAAATCAGTCTTGGAAGAAATACAACCAGAATACTCCTCAGAACCAAGGATGATGAAACTTTGACTTGCTTACTTTGAACATGTCATCAGGAAAGATCAACTGCTAGAAAAGGGCATCATGTTTGCAAGAGGACCAACAAAAAACAAGGGAAACTCTCAATAAAGATAAATTGACAGAATAACCGAAACAGTGGATTCAAACATACCAACGATATGGAAGATGGTGCATGACTGGGTGATGTTTTATTATACATAAAGTCACCATTAGTCAGAGCTGGCTCAACGGCAACTAACGAGAATGTTGAATTATCCTAACATTTGTTTTGATACATTACTTGGGCTTCTTTTGCTATACTACTATATTGGATTTACTAAGATTTATATCAACATTCATAAGTGAACTTGGTCTAGATGAGCATTTCTCAAACTTTGTTTCACAGGATATGTTAATACAAATTTCTGGGGGAAAAAATCTCTACTCCACACATTTCTTCATATGTAAAACACAGAGAGAGTTACACAGATAGCCTGATTAAGGAACTATTAAAGAGGATTACCCCCACATGTCTGTCAGTTTGTCATACTGTGGAGGCTTGTATGTCATCGTGATGCTGGAAGCTATGCCACCGGTATTCGATTACTAGCAGGGTGACCCATGGCGAACAGGTTTCAGCTGAGCTTCCAGACTAAGACAGACTCTAGGAAGAAGGACCCGACAGTCTACTTCTGAAAAGATTCAGCCAGTGAAAGCCTTACGAATAGCAGTGGAACATTGTTTGATACAATTTTGGAAGATGAGCCCCTCAGGTTGGAAGGCACTCAAAAGACAACTGGGGGAAGAGATGCCTCCTCAAAGTAGAGTGGACCTTAAAGACATGGATGCAATCAAGCTTTCAGGGCCTTCATTTGCTAATGTAGCACAACTCAAAATGAGAAGAAATGGGTGCAAACATCCATTAATAATTGGAACATGGAATGTACGAAGTATGAATCTAGGAAAATTGGAAGTCGTTAAAAATTGAATGGAACACATAAACATCAATATCCTCATCATTTCAAAAATGAGCTGAAATGGACTGGTATTGGCCATTTTGGATCAGACACTCACATGATCTACTATGTCAGGAATGACAAATTGAAGATGAATGGTGTAACATTCATCATCAAAAAGAACATTTCCAGATCTATCTTGAAATACAACACTGGCAGTGATAGGAAAATATCCATATGCCTACAAGGAAGAGTGATCAATTTCAGACTGCAGAAGTTGGCAAAAACCTTGAATTTCATCACGTTTGGCCTTAATGGTTGGTGCATAAATTTGAATTAGTCATATTAACTCAAACACTTAATCAGGATGCCTTGATAATTACCAGTGACTGGAATGCCAAAGTTGGAAACAAAGAAGGATTGGTAGTCGGAAAATATGGCCTTGGTGATAGAAATGATGCCAGAGATCACATGACAGAATTTTGCAAGACCAGTGACTTCTTCATTGCAAATACCTTTTTTACCAATATAAACGGTGACTACACACCTGGATCTCACCATGTGGAAGACACAGGCATCAAATCGAGTACATCTGTGCGAAGGGACAAAGGGAAAGCTCATTGTCATCAGTCGGAACAAGGTCAGGGGCCGACTGTGGAACAAACCATCAACTGGTCATATGCAAGTTCAAGCTGAAACTGAAGAAAATTAGAACAAGTCCATGAGAGCCAAAGTACAACCTTGAATATATCCCACGTGAATTCAGATGCCATCTCAAGAATAGATCTAACCCGTTGATGGAACACTAATGACTGAAGACTAGAGGAGTTGTGGAATGACATCAAAGGCATCATATATGAAGAAAGCAAGAGGTCATTAAAAGACAGGAAAGAAAGAGAAGACCAAAATGGATGTCAGAAGAGACTCTGAAACTTGCTCTTGAACATCAAGTAGCTAAAGCAAAAGGAAGAAATGATGAAGAGTAAGAGTTGAACAGGAGATTTCAGAGGGCGGCTTGAGAAGACAAAGTATTATAAAGACATGTGCAAAGACCTGGAGATGGAAAACCAAAAGTGAAGAACATGCTCTGCATTTCTCAAGCTGAAAGAATTGAAGAAAAAATTCAAGCCTTGAGTTGCAATACTGAAGGATTCTACGGGGGAAACATTAAATGGCTCAGGAAGCATCAAAAGAAGATGGAAGGAATACACAGAATCACTATACCAAAAAGAATTGGTTGATGTTCAACCATTTCAGGAGGTACCATATGAGCAGGAACCAATAGTACTGAAGGAAGAAGTCCAAGCTGCACTGAAGGCATTGGCCCAAAACAAGGCTCCAGAAATTGACAGAATGCCAATTGAGATGTTTCAACAAACAGGTGCAGCACTGGGAAGTGCTCACTTGTCTGTGCAAGAGATTTGGAAGATAGGTACCTGGCCAACTGATTGGAAGAGATCTATATTTATGCCTATTCCCAAGAAAGGTGATCCTACCAAATGGAGAAATTATCGAACAATATATCACACACAAGTAAAATTTTGCTGAAGCGGCTGCAGCAGTTTATTGACAGGGAACTGCCAGAAACTCAGGTCAGTTTCAGAAGAGGGCACAGAACCAAGGATATCATTGCTGACGTCAGATGGATCTTGGCTGAAAGCAGAGAATACCAGAAAGGTTTTTACCTGTGTTTCATTGACTATGCCAAAGCATTTGACTGTGCGGATCGTAACAAATTGTGGGTAAGATCGCAAAGAATGAGAATTCCAGAACACTTAATTGTGCTCATGAGGAACCTTACCTAGATCAAGAGGCAGTCATTCAAACAGAACAAAGCGGTACTGTGTGGTTTAAAGTCAGGAAAGGTATGCATCAGGACTGCATCCTTTCACCACACCTATTCAATGTGTATGCTGAGCAAATAATCTGAGAAGCTGGACTATATGAATAAGAACAGGGCATCAGGATTGGAGGAAGACTCATTAACAACCTGTGTTAGGCAGATGACACAACTGTGATTGCTGAAAGTGAAGAGGACTTGATGCACTTACTGATGAAGATCAAGGACCACAGCCTTCATTATGGATCACACCTCAACAAAAAGAAAACAAAAATCCTCACAACTAGACCAATAAGCAACATCATTATCGAACAATATATCACACACAAGTAAAATTTTGCTGAAGCGGCTGCAGCAGTTTATTGACAGGGAACTGCCAGAAACTCAGGTCAGTTTCAGAAGCGGGCACAGAAAGGATTGAAGTTGTCAAGGATTTCATTTTACTTGGATCCACAATCAACACCCATAGAAGTAGCAGTCAAGAAATCAAAAGATGCATTGCATTCGGCAAATCTGCTGCAAAAGGCCTCTTTAAAGTGTTGAAAAGCAAAGATGTCACCTTGAAGACTAAGGTGCACCTGACCCAAGCCATGGTGTTTTCAATCGCCTCCTATGCATGTGAAAGCTAGACGATGAATAAAGAAGACCGAAGAAGAATTGATGCCTTTGAATTGTGGTGTTGGAGAAGAATATTGAATATGCCACGGACTGCCAAAAGAATGAACAAATCTGTCTTGGAAGAAGTACAACCAGAATGCTCCTTAGAAGCAAAGATGGCAAGACTACATCTCACACACTTTCAACATGTTATCAGGAGGTATCAGTCCCTGGAGAAGGACATCATGCTTGGTAAAGCAGAGGGCCAGTGAAAAAGAGGTAGACCCTCAATGAGATGGACTGATAAAGTGGCTACAACAATGGGCTTAAGCATGACAATAATTGTGAGGATGGCGCAGGATTAGGCAGTATTTCATTCTGTTGTACACAGAGTCCCTATGAGTTGAAATCAACTCAATGACACCTAACAACAACAACAAAGAGGATTAAATGAGATAAGATCCATAGTTGCTCAGTAAATGAACGAGCTAGGATTTCAGCCCAGGTTAGTATCATCCTTGAGACTGACAGACTCTGTTATCTTTGTTATTAAATGAGAAGGTTAAGCGTATGGTTTAAAAAAAAAAAAAACAAAACCAAACCTCTTACAACAATTTAAGAAACAGCAGTGATTTGGCAGAGCTAAGCATCTGCGTTATTAAATTATTTTTAACTGTAAAATAAAGTATTCATCCTTTATGAGGAACTAAAAGCAGTTATTCAAATCTGGACAAGAAGTTAGCCTACCTGAGTGTGACTGATGGCTATATGGTTGCCATGGAGAGGTGACTGACGATCTTTCTCCTTATTGTGACGGCTACTCTGTTTACTGCGCTGTAGTTGCTGCCTCAGTTTGGCAATCTGCTTGGTGGGGAGAAGGGAAAGCAAGAGAGCACAAAAATGAATACCAATTTTTAAGTATTTGTTTCTTTAGGTTTTGAGTATTAATAAATGAATTATTTTTCTCAAAGGGTTCAAGAGGAAAGATTTTACAATGATTTATTCTTCCAAGTTTTTATGATTAAGACTACTGAAAATGAGAAATATATTCTACAAATGCTTCACTTCTACAATTTGAAAATGCTGTTGGTAAATATGTAGACTAAATTTCTCCCAATTATTCATATTTAACTTTGTAACATCAGAAATGTTTTCCTTTTTAAAAACCTTTTTTAAGGTGAAAAGGTAGTATTTCACATGCCTATAAAAAAAAAAAATTTTTTTTTTTTTAATTGATTAAAGTCAAACGTGATCTCTTAATACAGGGCCCACATCAGTTTCTAAGTTCTTGTCTAATCTAAACAAAATGAATCTGGTTTATCAATTACTAAACACTTTAAAATTCCAAATCCCACTGTGATGAAAATCAAAGCTATTTAGTTTTAGTACCTTATTAGCATTTAATATCTTATTATATATTAGTAATTAGTCACACGACTTTTAAAAACAAATATAATCTAGCATGTAAACCTGTTGCCGTTGAGTCGATTACAAGTATCTTTTCTCCTAAGTGGAAGGGTCACATTCCCAGGCTTAAAAGTCATTACTGCAGTACGCCTTGTAATTCATTATTCACCTATATATTTTAGGTGATGTGTAATCTGCTTAAAGTGTACTAAACCAGGAGTAAAAAACTCCTGAGCGTTTTTAAAGAGAACCATTAGTAATTTTGGGCAAGTCATTTAATACTGGTATTTTCCTTTGTAGAAAAGATGACGTTAATCATTTAACAACTGTACCTGGAACACTTATGGTTAACCCAGCTTTATGTTATCTAATAGGCAAAGTGTAGATATAAAGTCAGTAAAAAATATATTGATTTCCTCAGTGAGATATAGCAAAATACAATGTATTGTGATATTATTTAAATACTACCTTGAATAACCATGGCAATAAAAAGCATAATAAGCAGTTACTACTAAAGGCTATAAAAGCTCAAGGGAAAAATATATAAGGCTGTTAGGAAAACTTCTGTTTTTACCTGTGGCAAACAGCAAAAAGGCAATATCATGGAAGGATATAAAAAACTCAGACAAAGAAATAATATATATTCTTTCTTCTACACTAAAACCCTTACATCTCTTAAGTCTTTTAAAAAAGTTCTCTGTAGCTTATGGACCTCTCAACACCATGTCCTTGCAAAAGAGGTACAAGTAAAATTACCTATGTTATTGAGTTCCCTGCTCTCTGTTGAAATGATATCATTTTCTTCTAGAGAACATTAACTTACATGACAAAAGGATTCAAAATTAATAGGTGATTACATTATTCCTGTGATAAAAAATAAATAGGATTTCAAATTGAATAAGTCATTTAATTAGGATACCAAAACCAAAAAAACCAAACCCAGTGCGGTCGAGTCAATTCCAACTCAGAGCGACCCTATAGGACGGAGAAGAACTGCCCCACAGAGTTTCCAAGGAGCGCCTGGAGGATTTGAACTGCCGACTTTTTGGTTAGTAGCCGCAGTACTTAACCACTGTGCCAGCAGGGTTTCCTTAATTAATTAGGATAAAAAAATTGAGCTATAAAATTAATTGTTTTCTGAATATTATGTCTTAGTGGTGATTCACAAACAAAAAGAACTTGCACAGAAGAACCCACAATGCCTAGCGATTAATCCAGACAATTTGGATTGATTTGTTTTTAAAATAATCTTAAAAAAACAAAACAAGAATAACCTTAAAACTGTTCATTCCTATTCACTCTATTTTAAAGGCCTCTGAGACATCAAAATAAGCCAGAAAACTTTCTGTTCCAAGCTGGTTTAACAAACCCCCAAAATAAAAATATACATTTTGCTACATACTTTTCTTAAGATACCAACTGAAATAATGCAACATTATAGTTTTCACATCACTGCTCATCTTTGGAATATAACATGTAATGTTTTTATTTTACAATTCAGTAAGGCTTAAGGTGTAAGGGAAATCCATCTTCCTAAATATACACATACTTGGAACAATACAAATTTAAATCAAGAAGTATGTGAAATGGAAGCAAGATTATTACCCTGTAAGTCCTCCTTTGCTTCAGAAAGAGGTGGTTCCTGTATTATTTACACCACATTAAGAAGAAAGGCAGGCTTAAAAACAACATAGCATCTGCAAGTACTCTTTGCCTTCCACATCTTTTGCCTAGGATTTTCCTTCCATGCCAGAGTCCATGGCTATCTGAGGTCATCTATTCTCCCTAACCTCGGTTCCACTGAAGAGTAAACACAAAGTGTCTCTGGGAGGAAAGGGCAGAAGGAAGTTGTAATCTTTCTCCACACACACCCCTCTCACCTCATTTACAACTATGAATCTCTGCCTAAGACAGCCTCCCTAAGCTCACCTTCCATTACATCACACAGAAGCTTTTGGTCCTCACTTCAGTGAGCCTACCCACACTAATTATGAAGATGCAATACCCAGCATAACCTTCCTTTAAACAGAGATTCAGTGCTTAGGGGATGGTGAGCTCCTGTTAAGGGTGATGGTATAATTTTGGAACAGATAAGGGTAATGGTTGAACAATAAGATGAACATAATTAAAGCCACTAAACTGTGCATTTGAAGATTGTTGGAATGTCAAATGTTTTCTTACATATACATCTACCACAATTAAAAAACAGGTGGGGAGGAGACATTAAGTGATACTGAAGGTAAATTTTTGAACTAAACTATATATATATAGATAAAGCTTACCTTGTATTTCTAAATATTTAGCAGTTTCTTGTGGCATTAATAAAAAATAAAGAGGGAAGGAGAAAGACTTCTTTAAACATGAAAGGTGTTCCAACCACATTAGCTTCAAGGTTTAACAAAAATAGGGAGTAAGTGGCCTGGGTCATAAAGGAGGAAAAATAATTGTAGAGGGAAGAATTCGTACAAATACAAAGAAAAGACGAAAAGAGTTGTGGAATCAGATTAAGAAACACATGGACTAGCTCCACTTAAAATCGGAGAACTAGGAACACATTTTATTGTAATTCTTTGGAAACTTGGTAAAGTTGCCTTGTTTATTTGCTATTTTTGTACTGTTTGTTTCCCTCTCTACTGTCGGCATCTCGAAACAAAACAAAATTCTTAGCCTCAAAAGACTTTTTGAGTTCTTGCCTCAGGGACTGAAGTGGCAATATTCAAGATCCTGGGGCTTCAGGAAGAAAAGGAAAAAGAAAGGGAGAGAAAGGGAGAGAAGAAGCCAGCCTAAAACCAGGAAAAATACTATAGGTTATCACTAGCAAGAGATCTGGTTTCCTTAGTTAACCCTTCTTACCCACAGATGCCTTTGCACCAAGATGCAAGTACAAGCATTAGTTATAGCTGGGAATTCCAATAATTCTTCATATCTGATATTAGGACAAGATGGGAGATACGCTGTTTTCCCAAGACAGAATCCTAAATAGTATTTCCTACAGAAAGCCAGCTACACACAGTGCTTAGAGTCTATCTCACTATTACAGGGAAACTAGATTCCACAAAATAAAGTTTCAGTGTAAGAATATATCCTGGCTTTCAGACACCTGACTTATAACCAAACTTCAGGATATAAACTAATTTTGAGGTCTTCTCCAATTTAACAGAAACATCTTTTTGAAAAGAAAAGGCACAATGTATAACTAAAGTATAAATAATTTGTATTCAGTAAGAAATTTTGAACACTTAAAGATAACCTGCTCTGGGCTGCCATTTTTGCTTGTAGAGTCTGAGTACTAAGCAAGTATTAAGGCACTAGGGTTAAAAGGATAAATAAGGACTGAAATCCAGGCCAGATCAAGCTCCACCCAGCAAGCTATAAGTCTTGGCACAACACTGAAGCTGCCTGAAAGCTGTTGTCTACACTCAAAGGCACTATTCCTTTTCTGAAATGTTACATTTGTGAGGCTGCATCCACTCCAAGATGCCCTATAGGCTAGTATCCATCCAGAACATGGGTAGATACAAGCTAGAACCAAAAAGAACAGCTATGATTTTTTATCTTTTAAAAATAAAGCAGAGATGCTATAAGGGAGTGAAAAGATATACCACACTATGGGAAAAGATATTCACAATACACATATCCAACAAAGGACTCATATCCAGAATATGTTTAAAAAAAAAAAAAACTCCTACAAATCAGTAAGAAAAAGACTATTTAAAGAGTGAGTAAAAGACTTGAACAAGCACTTAGTAAAAGAGACCATCCAAATGGGCAATATGCATAAGAAAAGGAGCTCAACAGCATTCTCAACAAGGAAGTATAAATAAACACCCATCGGACTGTCTAAACTTAAAAGAATACCAAATGGTGACAAAGACCTGAAGAAACTGAACTCTCACATATTCCTAGGGGGAGGCAGGCCAAAAACCAATTTCCTTTTTAACATAATAGGCTTAATTATACAAGGTTTTCTGTGGGATGTTATAATATCCTAGATATCAGGTCAGTGAAAGTTAATAACTTAAAAGTACAAAGCTGTGATCTGGCTCAAATGGGGCAAGAAGTCTCAGGCTCAGCTACCTGGAAGGAGAGAAATGACATGCCCAAGGCAACAGTTAGCTGCTAAGGTGCTGAATGGGAAACAGTGCTGATAGAAGAGGAATACGTGCTGTTAAGTCAAGAGGGCTAGGAGTTATGCTTCCTGTCTTGCAAGGAAAAGATGAATGAGCTATTGCAAAATAGAAGACTTTTGGCAAAGACATACCTATGTTATCTACTTCTGTTAATGCCATTTCTAACAATTAACTGAGACATTAGAATACATCTTCATTGTGTGAAGAGGCAGTCCTATAATAGGAATTTGTTGTTGTTAGGTGCTGTCAACTTCGTTCTGACTCATACCAACACTATATACAACAGAATGAAACACTGCCTGGCCCTGTGTCATCCTCACAACCTTTGCTATGCTAAGCCCGTTGTTGCAGCCACTGTGCCCATCTATCTCATTGAGGGTCTTCCTCTTTTTTTGCTGACCTTCCACTTTGCGAAGCATGATGTCCTTCTCCGGGGACGGGCCCCTCTGGATAACACACCCAAAGTATGTAAGACAAAGTCTCTCCATCCTTGCTTCTAAGGAGCATACTGGCTGTAATTTTTCCGAGACAGATTTGTTTGTTTTTCTGCCAGTCCGTGGTATATTCAATATTCTTTGCCAATGCCATAACTCGAAGGCATCAATTCTTCTTCAGCCTTCCTTATTCATTGTCCAGCTTTCTCATGCATATGAGGTAACTGAAAGTATCGTGGCTTATGTCAGGTGCACCTTAGTCCTCAAGGTGACATCTTTGCTTTTCAACACTTTAAAGAGGTCTTTTGTAGCAGATCTGCCCAGTGCAATACATCTTCTGATTTCTTGACAACTGCTTTCATGGATGTTGATTGTGGATTCAGGTAAAATGAAACCCTTGACAAATTCAATCTCTTCTCTGTTTATCATGATATTGCTTATTGGTCCAGTTGTAAGGATTTTTGTTTTATGGTGAGGTGTAATCCATACTGAATTTGGTCTTCATCAGTAAGTGCTTCAAGTCCTCTTCACTTTCAGTAAGCAACCACGTTGTGTCATCTGCGTATCACAGGTTGTTAATGCGTCTTTCTCCGGTCCTGATGCTGTGTTTTTCTTCATATAGCCCAGCTTCTCGGATTACTTGCTCAGCATACAGATTGAATAAGTATGGTGAAAGGATACAACCCTGACGCACCCTGAAGAAATTTACCCTTTGCCAAATAAAGGCAACACAGTTTTAACAAAGTATAATTGAACATACTGAAAATGCCCGGATGAAGTACATTCTAACTAACATTTTTTAATGGTCACTCAAAGAATAACTAATGTAGGCCAGTCTCTTTGATACGTCAATCACCAACGGAAAACCATCATAAAAACTTGCCTACATGATAACTATTTACCACTAGCAATGAAGGGTTTTTTTTTTTTTTAGCAATGAAGGGTGAGATATTGGTTTGGTGGTAGAATTCTTGCCTTCCATGCAGGAGCCCCAGGTTTGATTCCTGGCCACTGCAGTCATTGCGCAGCCCCCACCCATCAGTCAGTAGAGGCTTGTGTGTTGCTATAATGCTAAGCAAGTTTCAGCAGAGCTTCCAGACTAAAACGGACAAGGAAGAAGGTCTAATGATCTACTTGGAAAATAAGCCAGTGAAAACCCTGTGGATCACAATGGTTCATTCCACAACTAATCATGGGGATGGCGCAGGACCAAGCAGCATTTCATTCTGTTGTGCATGAGGTCACCATGAGTTGGGGACCGATTCAACAGCAGCTAATAAGAACAGCAATGTAGAAAATATTTTGCCAACTGTTTTTATGTGAATTATCTCATTTATCTTTCAACAAAAGCACATGAGGTAAATACTATTACTATCTCCAATTCAGAAGTGAGGAGACTGAGAGGTTGAACGGTTAAAACACTTGCTAAAAAGTCACACAGTTAAGTGGTGAAGCCAGGATTTGAACTAAGGAAGTAAAATTCCAGAGTCTGGTCTCTTTACCACCATTTTATACTGCTTTAACAATCAAGTTAATAACTCACAAGGAGATAAAGAAATCTTACAAAAAGTGAAGACAGACATAGAAATGGGGGGGAAAATTTCGCTACAGCTGAACTAAGATAAAACCTCATACAATAATTATTAAATATACTACTCCAACTTATTTTTCTGAAAATATAATTTGAGAAGTCATGAATCTCACACTGTTGTTCCCTTTCATAGGAAAATGGAAATATATCACAAGTTTTAATACTTATAAAGACCAAGTATCTCAAAAGAAATGTTCTACAGCCTAGTTAAAATCAAAATTTATGCATTATATCACTTGACAGCATTCAAAGGAATTTTAATGCAACAATTACCTAATCTGAAACTAAAAATAAAAAATTAAAACTTCTTTTTGCCCTTCCATAAACATGAACAGTATTGTTTTTCTGCCTTTCTTTAAAGTGTCAACAGGCAAAACCTAATGAACTAACTGCTATTCATTCAACCTCCTGATATACCAATTAATAAACACAAGCATATGCATGCACAGATGTGCACGTGCAGAGAGCACATGAATGTGGTACGTGGCACACATGCATGAGGGGTCACTTTCATGTGCATCAATGCCTACGCACCCACAGACAGACATGCCTACCCACATGCAGACTCAGCCAACGCCACTGACCCAGGAACAGACACCACACACACAGATTTCACCTCCACAGATACAGCTAGTTTTTTTAAGAAAATAAGTTTAACATAAGAAATGTATTTATAACTACCAAAAAGGCTTATTTCCCAATGGAGCCATTTTAACAATACCTAACTTACATTTAAAAAACACTTAGTTCACAAACTCATTTGATCCTACACATTTATTATATTCATTTTACATATGAGGAAAATTTCTCAAAAATAAAGTTTCTTGCCCAATGTGAGACAGCTAATAAACATCTGACTGACCTTGAATCCAGTCCTTTAGCCTTCAATTTGTAACCTCTTCTATTACTTATCAATGTTGCTCAAAGTAATACTATATTAATATTCACCTGCAAATAACTACCAGTCACTAAGTATTGGCTCATAATCTGAACCACTTTGCAAAGTAACTTCCTTTCTTAATGTTGGAGATATTGCAAGATATGACACTGAAATACAGATGAAACAAAATTTGATGAAGCAATTAACTGACTACTAACCTACTGATAAGTTTTTTTTTTTGATAAGCAGATTATAGGTCTTTAAAAATATGTTCCTATTGGGTCTGATATTCTTAAGAGTATAAAATATCTTTACATCTCAATTTAATATGGGTTTAGACAGAGACTTTATTAGATAAAGAATATATGTATTTTTAAGTTTGTTTATCATATAATTCAATGAACAATTCATCATATAAATGATTCCAAAAGGATAATCAACATTCTTCACATTATTTAGGTCCACAGAAAACATCATTGCAATTATTTTCCCCACTACAATAAAAACCAACAAAAACAATTTTTAAAATACCAAAAATTAATAAAATGTTAGGACAGAAGGAATACTATAAGGAGACTTCTATTTTCCTTAAACAAAGGAATACCACATCAATAACATCTATTAATCACTCTTAGATCAGAAGTGAGAAATATATGTAATCATTTCACTGCTCCAGATGGTTCCATCCAAGACAAACCATCCACTACTAATAAAGAGAGCTTATTGGTGAGATAAAGAAAAGCAGCAACACAGAGGTTTTTCCTTCTTTCCAATTAAGGACTTAAGAATAGTAAACCTACCCTTTTTCAATTTATATCATAATCAGTTTTAAAAAACTCGAGATCAAGTAATACTTGATTTCTTATGTTCCAAAATTATGAAAATACTCTAAAATCTCCAGTATCTCAGTGTAATGTATTAGAAACTAACCAGTGCTCACACTGTCCCCTCAGGTGTACTCATTTCCCCACCATCTATCTCTATTTGTCTAAACTATACTCATCCTTTAAGATCCAACTCAACACCACTTTCATGAAGCATTCGTTAAAGTCCATAAAAAGAGGTACTATCTCTTACCTTTGAATTCTTATAACGCTTTGTCTCTCATCCCACCTATCATATTCTATCCGTATGACGAGTACATGAATTGTCTTAATTCTCCTTCCCAGGGGCGGATTATCCAATAGGCAAGGCAAGCACAGTGCTTACCTTGTTTACCAGATCATCTGTTGTGAAATTATTCACTACAGATTAGTAAGTAAGCACAAGCAAGCCTGTACTTACCTTGTTTACTTGGTCATCCGCCCCTGTCATGGACTGTAAATTTGAAAGGAGGTTTTGATTTTATAGGAGGGTGCTGTGGGGTTGGAAGAGACAAATACCTGCCATACCTAGAAGCAGAACCTTTGATGTGGTGAAAAAATGTGAAATTGTTCACTACAGATCATCTATTGGATAATGCGCCCTTGTTCCTCCCTAATAATAGATTAAAGGCTTCTTGAGAGAGTATGATCATCTTGTATGCTCATCTTTGAATCTTGGGTTCGCTATAGATGACTAACAAATATTTTCTGAATGAATAAATGTATAATTAAATTAAAACCTAAATCTGGAAGAGAAAAAAAAAAAAACCTAAATCTGGAACCATGAAGAAAGTTTTTCAAAATGCTGGTTGCTGCCCTGTACTGGATCATGAAATCTATTTATTGATTCATACCCAGCATTTTCTTTTAAATGGAATAGAACAGAAAACATCAAAGTTCATCATGGATACTAAAGGTTAAGTACTGTTTTATAAAACTTCAGTTTCAGTTTTATACACAAATACGTGTATACAAATTTTACTCACATACGGTACACAAAGTTGTAACATTATATATATACACACACACATACACACTCTACTGTTAAGTTTGAATTATACTATACTAAATGGATGATTTAAAAAAAAAAAATTTTTTTTTTTTTTAAATGGATGATGTACCTTGGATTCTAGATTTTTTTCTCTTCCTCTTATTCCCTTAGCTCCTTTCTACTCTCATTGTCTCAGGGGTGCATGCATGACACTATGTTGATCCCACTTCCATCCTCAATGCTATTCTTACAGACAAGAATCTCCCATTTATATTTTCAAGTCATCCCTCCACATATCTCTATATTTATTTTTTACATTATTCTATCTCTACTGTAGCAGATTCTTCCATCTATATTGTGACTCCCTTCCTTTTCTGCTTGCTCCAAGAGAATCTGCACTTATATTGTCTTCTTTCCATTCATTCAACAAATATTTTGGGTCCATTCTCTGTGCGAAGCACTGTGCTAGTTGCCAGAAAAGGATAAACACGACAATTAAGTTCTCTGACTGACTAAAGCTTACAGTTCAGGGGGAAAGTAGACATTAGAACCACACAAGTCAATATAGTATTACAAACTGTGATAAGTGCAGTAAAAAAGGTGCAGCACACTAGGAGTCGGAGTAATGTAACCGAGTCTAGGGTGGTGGATGTCAGAGGATGCTTAGCAATTAAACATGTGAGAAGCAGTAAGAAAATTTCAGGCAGAGAGGAAACTGTACACACAAAAGCCAAGATTAAAAAGAGAGCTTGGTATGAAAGAAAATCTGACAGAGACCTGGAAGAGAAGACTAATCAGAGATTCAGCTGGAGGGGAAGCAGGGGTCAAAACATGGCAGGGGATCATCAGAGATTAGGTTTTAGTTTAAGTGTAATAACAAGCCATTATAAAAAGAATTCTGAGCATGGGAAATGGGAGAAAAGTGATCAAGTTTACATTTTAAGCATCTACTAGCCTATCTATTCCCACTAATTCCCTTTACTTAACTCCCAGTACAGCCCTGGTAGCACAGAGGTTAAGCTCTCGGCCGCTTAACGAAAGGTCGGCAGTTCAAACTCAACAGCCGCTCTGCTGGAGAAAGATGAGTTAGTCTGCTTTTATAAATTTAGAGCCTTGGAAACCCTATGGGGGCAGTTCTACTCTGTCCTATAGGGTCACCTATCAGTCGGAATCAACTCGATGGCAATGGGTCTTAATATACTATATACATCCGGACTACTCGCCATCCTAAAACTATTGATGCCAATCTTTGCCAATTCTTTAAAAATATCTGGCTCAAAATTCATTTCAAAGTAGTTGCTTTTTAATCCTTTCCATTTTATTTTTCCATGCCTCCTCACAATTTTTCCAGATAAAACCTTACCATATGTCATAATTATTCATAAATTGGCTATTATTTTGTTTTAAGTTTACTGATATAATGTTAAAATATGACATTTACTAAGGCATAAAGGTAAAGATGCTGCATTCCAAAAATATTAACATGAAAGACTTTAAAAGTACGTAGAGGATAACCATTACTTGACTCTGGAACCCCTCACCCACACTGTGTATCTAAGTAAAGACTGAGAAAGGACTAAGAACGGACTATCTTTGGTGAGGAAAGAAGTAGGGTGTGTTGCGAGACATTCGTCTACGGATTTCTCGCGCACCTACACATCTTGCTGGGTATGCCAAGAAAACAAGGCTCTGAACATTCTCTCTACCCAGGCCATTTCTCAGGTGAGTCTGCAGCACGCAACCTATGGGAGAGACAGCACGCTTGCTTACCGCTTACTTTAAAGAAGTGTATTCTCCAAGCTCAGTGTTCCTCTCCTGTAACGTGATCTACTGTAAATGCATCCATCTGGGCCCTCTGCATCACTCCTGTGGGACTTGGGGCCAAGGGGAACTGATACAAAGATGATGCTCTTGATACTTGCTGTGAATAAAAAAAGTCCTTTATCTCTAAACCAGGAGTCTCATGTCTCCTGTCAGCATCCATGAAACAGTAACAGGCTAACTTATTAGGTTTTAGGTAGGATAAAATCAAATCCAAGACTTGAGAGGGTGTACATCCTCCTTTACCTCAAATCAAGAAAGAGTAGTTTTAATGGAATGACTTGGAATTTGTCCCTCACAGTTAAGGGGCATGACAGACTGACTCGCACTGTGAATACTGAAAAGGGAGAGCTAGGATGACAGAGGGGTTTTTTTTTCCTCCTTTCTTTTTTTTTTTAATTGTGTTTTAGGTGAAAGTTTACAGTGCAAAATAGTTTTCCATTCAAAAATGCACACACTAATTGCCTGGTGACATTGGTTGCAACTCCCACAATGGTCAGCACTCTTTCCGCCTCTCTTTACACTCCAAGTTCCCTGTGTCTATTCATCCAGATTTGTCTTCTCATCTTTGCTTTTGAACAGGTGTTGCCCACCTGGTCCTGCATGCCCAATCGAACTAAGAAGCACGCTCCCTACATGTGCCATTATCCCTTCATAGGCCCGTCTAATCCTTGGCTGAAAGGAGTGGCTTCAGTTGTAAGTCAATGGGATGTCAAGGTGCGATAGCCTCAGGGATCCCCTCAGTCTCTGTCAGACCAGCAAGCCTGTTTCCTTTTTGCAAATTTGAACTTTGTTCTACATTTTTCTCCTACTCTGTCCAATACTCTCCATTGTTATCTCTGTCAGAGCGGTTGGTGGTGTAGTTGGGCACCATCCAGGTCTTCTGGGCTCAGGCTGGTAGAGCTGTGGTTCATGCGGTCCATCAGTCCTTTAGACTGATATTTTCCCCGCGTCCTTGGTATTCTTCATTTTCCTTTGCTCCGAATGTGATGGAACCAATTAAAAAAAAGAAAAAAGAAGAAACCAAACCCATTGCCATCGAGTTGATTTCAACTCGTAGTGACCCTATAGGACAGAAAGAAGGTTTCCAGCCTAAACTCCCAGTGATTAACCAAACAAAAAATGTATAAGAGTTTCCCACTAATCATTTGGGAAATCTGAGCATGAAAGCCATCATGGAGGATTGTCTTAAGAAGGTCACCTAGAAGAGCTTGGCAGCTGGGAAGCTGAAGGCTATTTCTAGAATTCTAGAGGCTAAAGAGAGAACAAGGGAATCAGTGACCCAGATGGACAAAATTATAGGGAAGAGACATGCAACAAGAGGAGCACCAAAGAACCCATGAAAATATACTACAAGACAAAGTAAGAGTTAAAAATTGGTCAAGCCCAGAGAATCTACGGCTTCTCATAATAGTACCAGTAAAGTAGGAATTTCTGTTTCAGTTATCGCTCCATCCCTCCCCAAGCTCCAACTCCAGATGAGTCAGAAAGAGTAGCTATGGAGTTAGGGAGGAGGTGTGCAAGAAAGAGAAAAAGCTTCCATGACCTCTACAACCACGACAAGTCACCCTGCTACAGTAAGCTGCCACTGGGAGAAGGGGAATAGCTATAAGCATGAAAGAAGTTGGAAGCTTTGACTATTATAAAAGACTAGACGAAATTTGCTGACTTATAATGGACATTTACCTAAAGTGGTCAGAAAAATCATGCAACTATTCTAGTTTTCCACCACAGGCAAGAGGTATAGCACCTACCATCAACAACATAGTAAGTTTCTGTTTCACGTTTTACAAAACTGACAAACCGTTTCCCAAACTGACTGTGCCATTTTATATTCCCAACTACATTTCAGGGTTCCAGATCCTCCATATCCTTGTCAACATTTGGTATTGCCTGTATAGTCACTATGAGTCAGGAATCGACTCAATGGCAATAGGGCTATTTTTTTTTTTGTCTTTTAAACTTACATTGTAGTGGGTATGTAGTAGTATCTCATTGTGATTTTAATTTGCATTTCCCTTATGACTACTGGGAAACCCTGGAGGCATAGTGGTTAAATGCTATAGCTGCTAACCAAAAGGTCGGATGTTGGAATCCACCAGGTGCTCCGTGGAAACTCTACGGGGCAGTTCTCTGTTCTATAGGGTCGCTACAAGTTGGAATTGACTCGATGGCAAAGGGTTTGGTTTTTTTTTTTTTTTTAATGACTACTGATGTTGAGTATCTTTCATGGAGTCATTGCCATTCATATGTCATCTCTGGTGAAACACCAAGTGTTCTATTTTTTTTTAAGTGAATTGTTTGTTTGCTCATGAAGACAAAACAAACTCTTTAAGAGTTCTTTATATATCCTGGATACAAGTCCTTTAACATATATATGATTTGCAAATATTTCTCCCAGACTGTGGCTTGTCTTTTCATTCTTTTAAAAGTGTTTTTTGAGGTATAAAAGTTACTAATTTTAATAAAGTTCAATTTATCATTCTTTTTTTCTTTCACGGCTCTTACTTTTAGTGTTGTATGTAAGAATGCCTTGCCTAATGCAAGGCCTCTGAACTTTTTATAACTTTAGAGTTTACATTTAGGACTATGATCCACTTTAATTTTCCTATATAGTGGGAGTTAATTTATGTTTCTTAGATATGGATATTCAATTATTCCAGCACTAACTACTACCCTGGTGGTGTAATGGTTAAGTGCTACAGCTGCTAACCAAAGGGTCAGCAATTTGAGTCCACCAGGTGCTCCTTGGAAACTCTACGAGGCAGTTCTACTCTGTCCTATAGGGTCGCTATGAGTTGGAATCGACTCAACAGCACTGGGTATGGTATGTGTATAACTGTTGAAAAGACTGTCCTTTTCAAGTGAATTGTATTGGCACCTTTGTAGAAAATCAAAATAAATTAAAGAATTTATTCTTGGGCTCAAAATTCTGTTCTATTTTATCTATATGTCTCCCTTTAAGCCAATACATCACTATCTTCATTAATGTAGACCGTAGTAAGTATTGAAATAGTGTAATTTAAGTCCTCCAAATTTTTTCATCTTTTTCAAAATGTTGGCTCTTCTAGATCCTTTGTATTTCTATATAAATTTTAGGATTAGCACATCAACTTTTAAAAAAAAAAAGAATCCCTGATGGGATTGTAATAGGGATTGCGCTGAATCCATATATCAATTTAAGGAGAATTATCATCTTAATGACAATAATACTGAGTCTTCCAATCTATGAACAAGGTAAGTCTTTTCACTTATTTAAATTGTCTTTAATTTTCCCCAGCATTATTTTATTGTTTTAGGTGTATTAATATTGCACTTCTTTTGTTAAATTTATCCCTAGGTATTTTGATCTTTTTGATACAACTGTGAACAATTTTTTTCTTAAATTATTCTTTGAATTGTTCACAGCTAGAAATACTATTAATTTCTGTACACTGACCTTGTATTTTGTAACCTTGCTGAACTTGTTTATTTTGTTCTAGTAATATATTTGTAGATTTCTCAGGAAATTTTTTTTTTTTTTTTAGGATCATGTTAATTGAGCATTAAAGCAGTTTTCCCCTTCCTTTACAATCTGGATGTCTTTTTTCTTCACTTGCCTGATTACACTGACTAGAACCTCTAGTGCAATACTGAATAGAAGTTGTGGCAGTGGACATGCTTGCCTTCTTCCTGATCTTAGAGGGAAAACAGTCTTTCACCATTGAATATATTAGTTGTAGGTTTCTCATACATGTCCTTTATTAGGTTGAGAAAGTTCCCTTCCAGTTTGTTAAAATACTTTCACAATGAATGGGTGTTAGATTTTGTTTAACATTTTCTCTGAAGCTACTGAGATGATCACATGGTTCTTGACCTTATTAGTATACTGCGTTATATTAATTTTCACATCTTAAATCAACTTTGCATTACTGAGATAAATTCTATGTAATCAGTGTATAACCCTTTTTACATGCTGCTGGATTCAGTTTGCTAATATTTTGTTAAGGAGTTCTGCATTTATGTTCAAGAAGGACACTGGCCTGCAGTTTTCTTATGATGTCTTTGTCTGACTTTGAAATCAGGGTAATTCTGGCACCATAAAATGAATTGGGAAGTGTCTCCTTTTCCTCTATTTTCTAAGCAGGCATTTGTCTTCTATAAAAATTTTATAGAATTTATCAAATATGGCCCTTGGATTTTCTTTGTGGGAGGATTTTAATTTACTAATTTGATTTTTTAATTTTTTTACAAGTTTACCTTTTTCCATTTCTTCTTGTATTAGTTTTGGTAGTTTGTGTCTTTCTAGGAAATTGTCCATTTCATCTAAATTATTTAATAGCATAAAGTTTTCATAATATTCCCTTATAAAGACTTTTAAGTTCTATAAAGTTCATAGTGATGTCATATCTTTTACTCCTGATTTCAGTAATTCGTCTCTTCTTTTTTTCTTGGTCAGTCTGACTAAAGGTTTGTCAATTTTGTTCTTCTTTTCGAAGAATAAATTTTTAGTTTTATTGATTTTTCTCTAATATTTTTCTGTTCATTGGTGTCTACATTAATCCTTATTATTCCTTTTCTTTGTTTATTTTTGTTTAGTTTGTCTTTTTTTGGTTTCTTAAGATGTAAGCTTAAATAACTGATTTGGTTTTGAGATTGTTCTCCTTTGATAATATACACATTTAAAGGTTTATATTTTTCTTGAAGCACTGCTTTAGCTGCATGCAAATTTTGATAAGCTGTGACTGTTTTACTTAGAAATATTTTAAATTTTCCCTTGGATTATTAAAAGAGCGCAGTTCAACTGCCAAATATTTGAGGCTTTTCTTAGATTTCTTTCCATTATATAATCTCCATCTTTTGAAATCGACTGAGACTCATTTTATGGCTCATTATATGGTTTAACCTAGAGAAAGCTTTACATGTACTTGAAAGGAATATGTATTCTATAATCACTGGGTTGACTTTTCTATATATGTGAGTTTGGCCAAGTTGATTGATAATGTTGTTAAAGTCTATCTTCTTGCTTATTTGCTGTCTAGTTAGTTGTGTTATCAAGTATTTAGAGTGAGATATTAAAATCTCTACTATTATAGAACTGTCAATTTCTCCTTTCTGTTGTGCTTCACGTATTTTGGGACTCAGTTGTTAGATGCATAAACATTTATAATTGTGTCTTCCTGATGTATTGACCTTTGTATCATCATGAACTTGCCCTATTTGTCTTAGTAATACTTCCTGTCTTACAATCTATTTTGTCTAATATTAATATAGTTACTCCAGCTCTATTATAGCTAATGTTTTCATTGATTATGTTTTCCCATCCAACCTATTTGTGTCATTGAATTTAGGGTGTATCTCTTCTAGACAGCATATAGTTGAGTGCTGCTTTTTTATCCAGTCTGATAATCTTTGCCTTTTGAGTGCAGTGTTTAGTCCATTCACATTTAATGTATTTATACGGTTGAATTTACATCTGTCATTTTGTTAATTGTGTTTTATTTGTGTCTTTCTTTTGTTTTTTGTTCCTGCGTTCCTTCTTTACTGTCTTCTTTTCAGCCTGAAACTGAAGTTCTCTCAATCTTTGTTTATCTGGGAATGCCTTTATTTCACCTTCATTTTGGAAGATTACTTTCAGGGATGTTGTGCTTTTGGTTGAGAAATTTTGTTTGTTTGTCTGAGCACACTGAAAAATCATCTCACTGACTTACGGTCTTCATTGTTTCTGATGAAAAGTCAATTGGCAGTTAAAGGTATTATTGGTACTGGTTCTCTATGTGTGATGAGTCATTTTCCTTTCTCTGCTATCAAGGTTTTCTCTCTATTTTGGGCTAATTTGGAAAGTTTTCTGCCATTATTTCTTCAAATTTTTAAAAGGTACTTTTGTTCCTCTTTTTTCTCCCAGGTTTTCCTTTACATGCACGCCTATGCAATTACCATATTTTTACACAAATAACGTGACCCTTCTATGTTGGTTTGCCAATTGTGCCCTCCCCCCGCCAGGTATTTTCATAAGCACCACTATACCAATTTTTTTTATATGCTGCTGTAAAAAAAAATTAGCACTGCATGCTTACAAAAATTCCTTGTGAAGGGAGGGTGCAGTTGGCAAACAAACTTAGAAGGCACATATTAGTTGCATAAAAATACAGTAATGTCCCATAGGCATCTAAGTCTCTTTCGTTCATTTTTTTTTTTTTTATTCCTCTGGTTTTATAAATTCTGTTGGTCTATCTTCAAGTTCACTGATTCTTCTGCCATCTCAAATCTTCTGTAGAGCACCTAGTTTTTTTTTATTTCTGTTAGTATACTTTTTAATTCTAGAATTTTTGTTTGCTTTTTTAAAAGAATATCTTTTTGTTGATATTCTGTATTGAGTCACTGTTGTCCCACTTGCCTTTAATTCTTTAAATATAGTTTCCTTTAACTCTTTGAACACATTTACAATAACTGCTTTGAAGTCTTTGTTAAATGCAACATATGGAAATTCCTAGATACAGTTTCTACAGATTGCCTTTTTTTTAAAGTATGGGTTATACCTTCCTGTTTCTTTCCATGTCTCCAATTTTTTTTTATTGACTACTAGACATGTTAGATAATATACTGTAACAATTATAGATTCTGATCCCCCCCCACCAGAGGTTGCTGCTGTCTCATCTTATTAGTAACCCGATAGACTAAAATCTGTGAAGTCTGTCTCCCCAGCAATGTTTGGCTACTGATGTCTCAACTAAATTATTATTTCACTTTTCTTTTTAAGCTTGGTTTCCTAAGAGGTCATCACTGTGTCTCCATAGATCATTGTTCAGCCAAACATTGGTCAGAGGTTTTGTTCAAACAACTCAAGCCAGTAAGGATTTTACTCTCTGCTGATAGATTTGTGTATAGAATGGGGAACACATTCAAAATCCAGGCCTTTTACAAGTCTACTCCAGATTTTATTTTCCAACACCCTTCCTGAATCCCCTCTGCACATATTCTTAGGCATCTCTGGCCAGGACGTATAAAGGCTGGGGCCCACTCTGTTCTCTCCTGTGCAGGCGCACAGCCTTCAGTTAACCCAGGGCATGTTTTGAACTTACCAAGCTCCATGACTGTCTTTCCTTCTAGAACTTTCTGTTAAATCCCAGCTAGTCTGCCAATCAATTGCTTGCTCTAAATTGGACCAAAACCTCAGAGTAGCAGAGCTGTTGACCCTCCTTGTTTACTTGGTACCAAATTGCCACTTTAATGTAGAATGCTCCATATCAAGTGAGCTCTCTCCAGCAGGGGCAGTAAAGGTGCTGGTTTTGAAGACCTGCCTCATCCTGGATAAACTACCACGCCAACAGAGCTAGGTGCAAGGAATGAGGGAAGAGTACTAGCTCCAGACAAGAACATCACAAATCTGTGCTATTCTTACCGTAAGTTCAGTAGTTTTTATTAATAGAGCTTCTCAATTTAATTTGTTTGGTTGATTTCCAGAGCACTGAAATGGTTGATTTGACAATTTTATCTATCTTTAGGGTTGCTTTCTGGAGAGAGTAATCCAACTTTCTCACTCAGTCATGTCAGTCAGTCCTTTTTAAATAGTGCATATCATATGTTGTTGTAGTCTGAAGTTCAACTATACCAAGTCTTGATAATTTTTGAGATTCTATTTACCTGAGATAAAACTGAACGTTCACTCTTTTGTTATTCATATCGTATACATAGATACATACCTATTTTAGACTAGATATTTTTTTTTTTTATATAGACTCAGCTTCCTTTCTCTTTTACCGCTGCTATGAAAAAATGATTTTGTGTATTTCTAAGGTAAATATAAGGAATTGAGGATTTCTCTACATGGTTAACAGGAAGCTACTAAAAATACAACACAGTCATAGGTAATAGACTTTATCTGGAGCCGTGGTGGCACAGTGGTTAAGCATTTGGCTCCTAACCAAAAGTCAAGAGTTCGAATCCACCAGCTCCTCCTTGAGGGAGTTCTACTCTGTTCTATAGGGTTGCTATAAGTCAGAATTGACTCGATGGAAATGGGTTTGGTTTTTGGTTTGGTTGAGTTTAAGTACCATAGTATATGAGAGGTAATGATGATCTACAGTATATGAAAATGATACTAAAAGGTCTGCAAACTATGGCATAAGAAAAACATTTGAAAGAAATGTCAGTGTTTACCTTGGAGAAAAAAAAATGACTTATTGTTAGCCTTTCAAATATTTAAAATACATCTACTCAATACTGATCCAGAGGGCAAGAGTCAAAACTATGGGGTATAATTTTGAGTTCAATATACAAAGAACTTATTTAACAATTTAAGCTAAAACACTGAACTGGTTCTATTGCAAAATACTGCGTTCCCCTCACTGAGAATGATCATAATAGAGACTGGATGACTACCTTTTTAAAGAAGTACTATAGAAGAGATGAACTAGATGACCTTTCAACTCTGTAATTTTATAAAACTTAACAGATAAGGATTAGATGAGTAAAAGATAAAGCTATCAGGAAAAACAATCCAAAAGATCACCATAAAAAATATACTTCAGGTTATTCATAATTAATGACAAAATGGGTTATAAAACTACCCCCAAAAGACATATGTTTCACTGCACTACTGGGTCCCAAAGGGCAACAATATGCTGCTGGATATCATAAATAAAGCTATAAAAACAGAAAACACTATCCTAACACTGTACAAAGCTATGATCTGTAGTTCTGGTTGCTATACCTCAAAAATAAGCAAGCTGAAGTGGAACAAAAGATAATTAAAATGAAAAAGACATAGAGGTTATTTCACAAAATCAGACTTCATCCTGGAAAGGCTGAAGCTGAGTGGGTGAAGGACAAATGTTTATAAAGGACGTGAAGCGCAAAAAAAAAAAAAAGAAGTAAACTCAGACTTCACCAAAACTGAGAAGAGGTAAGATTAAACTTAAATTCTGGAAGAGGTAAAGTTAGGACAAATAAAAGGAGTACTATTATATTCAGCAAAAAGTAAGAATTTTCTAGGACCAAAACAGGTTATAGACTGAAAATAGAAATAACTTACCTCTTTTAGTTGATCAGCGCTCCCCCATGATGCAGAACGTTGATGTGACCTCTTTTCTGCTCCCTCTTCTGCCCAACAGCTAGGTGTCTTTACCAAAAAAAAAAAAAAAGTATAAAACAATAAGGAATTTTGTCTCTACTTACTGATCTCATAGCAACTAAAATGTATCTCAAAATCTTAGCACATACCAGTTTAAGGGCTACAGTAAAACCCTTTGAATGCTAAGATTTTTAGAAGCATGTGAAATGTTTTTAAAAAAGTCATATTCTGAATTCTGTCACATGATCAATCTAAGAAGTCTCCAAGTCACCTTTCTCAAAACGTTTGATATCTTCACATCAACAACTTAGTTACTGAATTCAAAGAGATTTGCATATTGATGTTTGTAAAGAGAATAGCCAAACTAAATAAATAATATTTCCATCAAATACAATGGACAGAAGTATGATTAACAGAACTAACTCAGAAGCAGTAGGATTATAAAGTGACCTACATGTCATTTATCTAGACAGATAGTGGGCTGATTGTACTACTTCTCCTGTACTCGGAACAGATTATTAAGAACAGTATCTTTTTTTGAAAAATATCAGGCATATTTATGTGAAAAATGTAAACCAAATGAAAAAAGTAAATTATAAAAAAGATTAAACAGTAAATATGAGCTAAATAAACTGACCCACAACTAAAATAATGCATCTTTAAAAACAAACAAAAACAATAGCTACATATCAGAAAATAGAATTTTTTTTTTTTTTTTTTTACCTATAACCTCACTTAAAGTTATTCAGCCATCAACAGACACTGTACCCAAATGGAACATAAAATACCATATCTCAAATGATGCCACAAAGTGGTAACACCATTTAGCAATTGTGTTATAAATCAAAATTATTATAATACCACCTTTAATATATAAGAAAACTCTAAGTGAGATGCAAATTAGGGAAAGTAAAAAACACTATTTGAAGACATGCAAAGCATAATGATTACCAAGATAAATACTACATACCAAAAACCAAACCAAACCCATTGCCACAGCGACCCTATAGGACAGAGTAGAACTTCCCCATAGGTTTTCCAAGGAGTACCTGGTGGATTTAAACTGCCAACCGTTTGGTTAGCTGCTGTAGCTCATAAACACTATGCCACCAGGGTTTCCAAACACTACATAAGGATTTAAAAATTGCTTTTTATTACATACAGAAAAAGCTATATTTTATGTTCAGGCTGCACCTGTAAATCTACGTAATATAAGCTCTTATAAAGAAGCCACTATTTCTACTTTATACAGCTCAAAATGCTTGTGGATAACTTTTTAAATTGTTACCACCTCTTAAAAATGATGATACTCTAAGAAGAAGCTATTAAAATCTGAAACCTAGTTGAATAACTACAGAAATAAACTGCTTAAACAGTTCACTATTAAAGTAAAGAAGCTGTTTTTTCATAATTGAGAGCGAAAATTAATATTTTATTCAAATGGCAAGTGCTAGTATAACAGGTATCAAAATAGTACATTAAAAAACAAACAAACAAACAAACCTGTTGCCACTGAGTTGATTTCGACCCATAGCAACCCTATCAGACAGAGTAAAACTGCCCCACAGGGTTTCCAAGGAGTGCCTGGTGGATTTGAACTGCTGACCTTTTGGTTAGCAGATGTAGCTCTTAACCACTATGCCACCACGGTTTCCAAAATTTTACGTAAGTGCTTGCAAATGACTATTAGTAATTAAAATTTCCTAAATTCAGTCTCAGGTAAGACAAACCACCCTGAAAAGAATTTAGGTTCCCTGACTACATCACGAGTCAGAATCATCTTGATGGAATAGGTTTTTTGGGTAACTACATCACATGAGTACCTGGGTGGTGCAAACAGTTAAGCATTCGACTACTAACAAGTTCCCTGGGCGGCACAAATGGTTAGTGCTCAGCTACTAATCGAAAGGTTGGTGGTTTGAATCCACCTAGCGGCACCGTGGAAGAAAGGTTCTGGCGATCGGCATCCAAAAGATTACAGCCATTGAAAACCCTATGAAGCGCAGTTCTATTCTATGACACGTAGGGTCACCGTGAGTCAGGACTGACTCAACAGCAACGGGTTTGGCTTTTTTTTTTTTTTTTAAATATATATCTTCAACAACCAATTTACTCTAAAATTATTCAATTATGACAAACTTATTTTAGCCAAACTTTTACTTTAAGAATTTATACAACTTTATACATATTTTATCATTTTACCAAGTGCAAGCATTACTCTTGCTTAAAAATCATGTCATTAAGGATTACAATCTTTACAACTCAAAAGCATATTCACAGAAAATTAATATTTAGACTGTCCCATAATTAACCATAACATTTTTAACACTAACAGTTTTCATTTTTTACAGCTCTAGCTTTTTCCAACTCATAGGTAACTCAATAGCCAAAAGCACTTTTGTGACTGCCTCAATATCGCAGGGCATGTTGACAGCAAATGGAATTAAATCTGAGGTCTCTTATCTCAAAGAATCTCCTGTCTTTACATCATTCTTAAAACTGAATGTGAAAATGTATTTGATTATTTTAATATATTTAGTTTTTTGACAGTGAAAAACCACTGAAAGGGTTCTCACAATACTACTCTTTGAGTTATATGCATATAAGTTTTTTAAGTATATTCATCATAATCTCAACTTTCCAAAAATATCCCCATAGAGTAATTTCATCTTAATTACATCAATTTAAATAAATACACAAAAATTTCTAGCCTACAAATATATTCTATAGACTGCACTGTCCAATACCATATCTACTAGCCATGAATGGCTACTTAATTAAAATTAAATGAAACTAAATATTCAGTTCGCAGTCCTGACAGCCACATTTCCTATGCTCACCAGTCATATGTAGCTAGCGGCTACTGGCTGCTGTATAAAATGGTACAGACAGGAAACACCTCCATAAAAACAGAAAGTTCTATTAGAGAACAGTGTTCTATATATTCAATCAATAATTTTTAACAGGTTATCTTAGCCAAGGCAAAACCAAAAGATGGCTATTTTGTTTATCAAACCTATTTAAAGTCGATGCCTGTGAAGTCAGAGAGGTGAACTAATCTGAATCCAATTTGTTAAATCTGAGTATTTGAGAAATATTTTACCATACGAATTAGTAAAATAACAACACAAAGTAGCATCAATTCTCTCCTTTCATACCACAATGCAGCACCTTCCAAATGGCCTATTATTCTGTCCACAGATTCTACCAAAGACCACACCTAGGAAACATGGAATTAAAATGATACCATAATATCAATGTAGGCAAAGTTGGTGGGAGGCAAGCAGTTAGAACAAAGCTAGACCAGGCAAATGAACTATAAAGAACACTATTAGTCTAGACTAGAATTTTAAAAACTGTGCTCTTCTCAACATTGCTCCTGGGTGTTAGTAAGAATGTATGACAAAAGGGTTCCATGGTTAGGTAAGTTTGGAAATGTATATTATAATTTCCTCTAGCCAATGCACAATGCACATTAGCTTTTCCAAAACTCAAGACACACAAACACACACCTTTTTTAAAACAACCTGTTTAACTTTCTCTCATTTACAGGACCCCAGAACATTTATCTTAAGGCACACTTGTTAACATCTGAAGGCTACTCCACTGATAGCATGGAATGAAACACCACCCACAATAATCAGTATTGCATGTAACGTAACAGCTTGCTCTTCAGCGTCGACACTACAGGGAATTCTTCCTTTCTAGCTATCTGCACTAGACTACCAGGGAAGACAAAATGAAACTTTTATACACTTGAACAATGCAAAACCAAAGCCCATCTCTAAGACAGCTGACAAAAAAAGGTGGTTGGTTAAAAAAAATTCCTTTTATGTGAAGAGGATGTGCAGAGGCCCTTTTGATCCCTACCTCCTAGAACTGTCCAAAGTCCAGTCCAAAGGAGCAAGGCTTTCTTTCTCACCCTAAGGTCCATCCTCCAAGCTCTGGTGTCCTACCTATATGAGGATCGCTTCTCTGAGCAAAATACAGAGAAAGGTCCGAGTGTACAGGACTACACAGGCTTCAAAATGAATACACATAAGACAAATTATTTTGGCTAGGTCAACTGCAAAGCTTCAAATACTGAGTACTTCTGTTATTTACCTTTATCTTTATTCACAGCTAGCAAGGGTAAATATGCTTTCCTGCTTTAGCAATTTCAAAACAGTTCAAAGTAACTCCTAGCAAGAAAATATTCTTTTTCAATATGCAAGAGCCTAAAGCCACTTCTAAAAAATCCCCAAACTAATCACTTCACAAAATTATCTTAATCTTATTTAAAATGAGGAGTTACTTAAAACTTTAAAATCTCTCTCCTTTTTTTTGTATGGTTTATCCTTGGCCTATAGAGTATAATTTACTACAGAAAGATGATTATTGACTATTAATTATTTAACAGTATTTATAGATTATTCTTAATATTAAAGTATTAATAAACTTGGCAAGAAATGAGATGGAATTAGTTGAAAATCAAAGATACTTAAATTAAGAATTATGCTTACAGATTGATATTAAATTATAAAATGTTTTAAGATAAGTATCTTAGTTACCTAGTGCTGCTATAACAGAAATACCACAAGTGAATAGCTTTAACAAACAGAAATTTATTCTCACACAGCCTAGGAGGCTAGAAGTCAGAATTCAGGGTACCAGCTCCTGGGGAAGGCTTTCTCTCTCTGTCAGCTCTGGGAGAAGGTCCTTGTCATACATCTTCTCCTGCACTAGGAGCTTCCTGCTGCAGGGAGCCTGGGTCCAAAGGATGTACTCTGCTCCCGGGTGCTACTTTTTTGGTGGTGTGAGGTCCCTATCTTTCTGCCTGCTTCTCTCTCCTTTTTCCTCCTGTAAGATAAAAGGTGACGCAGGCCACACCCCAGGGAAACTCCCCTTATATCTCATCAGGGCTTTGAGTTCAGGAAGAGTGTTGCATCCCACCCTAATTCTCTTTCACATAACCTAATCTTGCCTCATTAACCACAGGCAGATATTAGGATTTACAACACATAGGAAAATACATCAGATCACAAAATGGAGGACAACCACACAATACTGGGAATCATGGCCTAGCTAAGTTACACCTATTTTTGTGGGGCATAATTCAATCCATGACAGTAGGTAACAGCAAACCCTTCATTATTTATAAGTCTATACTTTAATATTTGGTTTTCTTTTTATTAATAATTTTAAAATCTTTTTTAATCTAAAGATCATTTTGGAAAATCTACCCTCATGAAGCATTACAAAGGAGCACAGGAAGATTATGATTCTAGTATAATCATTCTTTTGCTTTTCTGGTAAGAACGTAACCGTATAGATACCTGCTCTAGTTGTTAGTAAAGAACACAGAAAGGCAAGAATCATTTGAAAAAAGTCGCAGAGGTTGTTAAGACTTCATTTCTATTTCATGTAAAGTTGGAGGTTTTTAAAAAGCTTTAGGAATTCAGTTATATGCTCAAAATTTTTATCAAGCTTCAAATATACACCAAGTTATGGGCTCATTATGCTAGACCATTCTCAAAGTATGCTTTTCAGATAAGCAGCATCAGCATCACCTGGGACACTTGTGAAAAATGCAAACTCTCAGGTTCACTCTCAGATTTACTAAATCCTACTAGTATTGGTAAGGCCCAGCAATCTGTTTTAGCAAGCTGATCCTGATGCAAGCTTAAGTTTGAAACCACTATTAGACTAAGGAAATAAAAAATGAATAAGATATAGATTTCACACTCAAGGTGTAATGCTGACCATTACCTACCCATTTTTCATATAGTCTAATATCCATTAACAAGTCTGATACAAATTTACATGTAACTACATCTTTTGGAAATTAACATATGCCAGTGTAAACACCGGAGCCACACAGAAAGACATTTTCCCTTCGAGAAATATCACATAATAATCCTTAGCAAGGATCAACGTTGCCTGAGTGTTTAAGTAAAATGTACGAAATTCGTTATTTATTTTAGGCCTCAATGTGTTCAACATACTGCTGAGTGAAAGTCTGTGAAGTAATGGTTTGTGATTTTCCAGATTATTAACCAGAAAACTTGTTCAGAAGAGTTAAGAAGCTATACATCTATTTCCAGATCTCATGGTGGGGGCGGAGGGGGAGGGGGCTGTGTCAGTGGTAAATCTCTGGACTGACAATTTTTGAAAACAGGAAATACCACAGAAATCAACTACTGCATCTGTGCTAGACATGATAAAATGAAACAATTCATCTTACTCTGTAAAAAATGTTAACTTGAGAAAAAGTAATAATATATGCCAACAACCTTAAGAATTTAGTTGCTAGGTTTCAAAAATTTGATTCCAGATGTAAAAAAGATGAGAGTAATTTTACTTTTTAAGAAGCAGTATTCCCAAACGACTTCTATCCTTAAATAATAATACATTCAATAATCATACTGGAGTACAGCGTACCCTGAATTATCCAAGAGATAAATCATTACTTTTACTGTTTCCTGATAGTTTTTTTTTTTTTTCCATCTCTCATACCTGACAGGTGATACATCATTCTAAAAACACCCACTGAACTAATGAAAACTTATAGCACCAAGCTGACAGCATGAATATCACCAATGGAATGCCTAAGCCATGTGGGGTACAGGTAGGACTTTTCATAACAATATAAACCCATTCTGTCACACTTGGACCAATAAATCTGAAATACCAATTTGTTATTTGCAAGAGTACACAGTAGACATGCAATAACTACTTCTGACTGAATATTTTTTTCTTTTTAAAACAACACAAATTTATTATTTACAATTCTATAAATCAGAGGTCCCAATTGACTTAGCTTATTTCCCAGCTTCCATTTTCACAAGGCCCGAATTAAGTTGTCAGCTGATTTGTCTCTTATTGGAAAGTTCTGGGAAAAATTAGTTTCCAAGCTCATTCAAGTCGATGGCCAAATTCAACTTCTTGTGGTTGTGGGTAGGACTGAGGTTCCCATTTTCTTGCTGGCCATCAACCAGGGGCCAGTCTTTGTTCCTAGAGGCTACACACATTTCTTTTCATGCTTTTCATGTCTCCCCTGCCAGATTTGACAGGTCAAGCCCTTCTCATGTTTCTGTATCTCTTCAATTTTCTCTTCTCCCATTTATCTATATTCCTTTCTGTCAAATGTCTCTTCTAACTCTTGGTTTTTGTAAGGGTTCATGTGATTAGACTGGGCCCACCTAGATAATCCAAGTTAATCTCCCTATTTTAAAGTCCAGTAACTGGAATTACATTAGCAAAGTCCATTAGGCACAGTACTACATTAGTGTTTGACTGAATAACCAGGGGATGAGAATATTGGGGAAGCCATCTTTAAAATTCTGCCTTATGTGTCTAAAGCAGATGGCCCAAGGGAGTAGGCTGTCCAATACATTTGAGTATGTTACCTTTGGTTGCTGCTTCTGCAAGACTGACACCTCTGAAATGAGGCACTATGAATAGCCAACAAAATTACACGGCATCATTCATACTCATCCTCCATCTCCTGATCACTGTACAGTCCAAATATCACTGACTGTTCTTTAGGGGCAGGGTTTCCTAAATGCTCTGAACAATAGCATTCATCTTTTTCCCTGGATCCTTCTCTCTAGATACAGATTCAGTGCATCTGGGATAGGGTCCCAAGATGTCCGAATAAATACTGACCTACTAGGAATGCCCACTGAGTTTCGGAGATCTCTCATTCTATTATCGCTATGCCATCTGTATCATTTCTATGCCACTTCCTACCACTCCAGACTTAATGGCCATAATTGCATAATCAATTATTGATGCTAGTAATAATGACTTTTTCTGCCTAACTTGTTGTTGTAATTACATGCCATCGAGTCGCTTCAGAACCATAGCAACCCTATGTACAACAGAACAAAATGCTACCCGATCCTGCTCCTTCCTCATGATCATTGCTATGTTTGAGCCCATTGTTGCAGACACTGTGTCAATCCATCTCATTGAGGGTCTTCCTCTTTTTTGCTGACCCTCCACCTTCCCAAGCATGATGTCCTTCTCCAGGGACTGATCCCTCCTGATTACATGTCCAAAGTACGTGAGACAAAGTCTCACCATCACTTCTAACTTAGTATTATTACATTTAAACCTTCTGACAGTAAAATATATTCTAATACAGAAGGCAACTAACATTTATCAGCATCTAGATACTGTGCTAGGAGCATAGCATGGATTGTTTTATTTAATCCTTACTGTGATAGGTGCTAGGATCCCTGGTGGCACAGTGGTTAAAGCACTGGACTGCTAACCAAAAGGTCGGCGGTTCAAAATCACCAGTGGTTCCACAGGAGAAAGATGTGGCAGTTGGCTTCTGTAGAGATTTACAGCCTTGGAAACCCCATGGGGTCACTGTGAGTTTGAACCGACTTGATGGCAGTGGGTTTTAGCTGGGTGATAGGTAACAGTGTTATCCCCTAAAAGCGATGAGAATTCCAACAGCACAGAAAACTTTTCACTTGGTTTACACCAATGCTTCCCACTAGTATGGTATTTCTTATTCCATTTATTCATTCATACGAAATAGTTATTAATACCTTCGGGACACACTGCTTTCTCATACTATATCCTAAAACACAATCTCATTTTTAAGTTCATAAGGTTTAATGCCTATAACATACAAATGTCTTTCTCAGAAAATGCTCTTTATTACTATCACAAGGTTTTTGAAAAAATAATCAATGGCCTATAAGATATAAAAGGCTGAGAACTAATGTACCAGGCAACAAAGGTCACGGTTCCAGAGTAAGGTGGTTGTTCCAGATAAATACAATCTATTTCACAACAATTTTACCTAGAAATTAGCTTAGGGTAAAGGTATGGAGAAGAGAAGATTGAAAACAGGTTAATTTTGTTACCTATTTAAAAAAATCTTTTTTTACTTTATCAGATGTTTCTGGTACGAGGAGGAAATCTCAGTATCTATGTAGCAGGAGTAAGGGAAAGGCCCTCTACTATATGCCTTTCACATGTGAACCAAATGAACATGTTACCTATTAAAAATTACTAAAGAGAATTTTGAGTGCTGGTAATTTTTAGAGATAAAATTGGTGAATATTATATATTTTAGCCATAGATTTAAATTTTTCATCAATTGAGCCGAGCATATTCCTTTAGCAGCCAAAAATATTACTCATTAAAGTAAGAACATTACTATTTTGGTGTGGACTGCTCAACTCTTTTGTAGCTTAGTTGGTTCCGGCTCATAGTTACCCTATAGGACACCACAGGGTTTCCAAGGAGCAGCTGGTAGATTTGAACTGCCGACCTTTTGGTTAGTAGCTGAGCCCTTAACCACTATGCCACCTAGGCTCCTGCTCAATTCTAGAATTCTACAATTCTATGTCTCCTAATTCAATGATGGCAGAAAGAAAAAGTAAAAGTGACCCTGTACAGGAATAAATCTTTATGCACTTACTCAACAACCTGTTATAAATCAGCTCCATAAAAAATAATTTAGGTCCCTGAAATGCCAAAGAAGGCAATCTAAGAGGCCAAGACAGACAAATCATCAGCCTTGTTTCTGTCTCATGAGGAAGACCCTCAAAATGTTTCAGCAACTGCTGCTTCTCAAACTTGAACACCAAGCTCTTCAACACAGGGCACATGAAAGCCATGTTGTACCAACTGTGACTTTTGGCCAGGAAATGAGTTTCAGATCAAAATAGTAAAATTAATAGTTCTCTTTTATATCTATTACTATTTGAAATTATTGGACCAATAAGTAAGATCGTGATAAATGGAGAAAATAAAGTTGTTGTCAAGGGTTTCATTTTACTTGGATCCAATCAACACCCACAGAAGCAGCAGTCAAGAAACCAAATGACGCACTACATCTGTTGGGCAAATCTGTTGCAAGAGACCTCTTTGAAGTGTTAAAAAAGAAAGATATCACCTTGAAGACTAAGGTGTACCTGACCCAAGCTATGGTGTTTTCAATCACCTCATATGCCTTTGAAAGCTGTACAATTAATAAGGAAGATGGAAGAAGAACTGACGCCTTTGAGTTACGGTGTTGGTGAAGAATATTGAATATACCATGGACTGCCAAAAGAATGAGCAAATATGTCTCAAAAGAAGTACAGCCAGAATGCTCCTTAGGAGCAATGATGGCAAGATTTTGTCTCACATACTTTGGACATGTTATCAGAAGGGACCAGTCCCTGGTGAAGGGTATCATGCTTGGTAAAGTAGAGGAGGAAAAAGAGATGGATGGCCACAGTGGGTGCAACAGTGGGCTCAAGTATAACGACAATTGTGAAGATTGCACAGGACCGGGCAGTGTTTCATTCTGTTGTACGTAGGGTCACTATGAGTTAGAATTGATTCAATGGCACCTAACAACAACATTTGAGATGCATCACCCATTCCTCTGATTAAAGTCCTCCCTAACCAAGCTCTTTTCAGGAAGGGAGGGAAAAAGTTAGAGCATTTTAAATATAATCTCAACAGCAAAAATTTTATGTATTTTAGTTAACTGACATTATCTAAAGTTAGCTAAAGCCAAATGCTAACTACATATTTCAGATGTTTCTTTAAAATAAATAAAAACTAGGTTTCTAGGAAAAGATACTGGCTAGCACAGAGGTAGGATCATAAAACTCCTAGACTCAAACCTAATAAAATTAAGTAAAATAAATTAAAACCTTTTATATACTTTTCACATTTTAACTTTTGAAAATTAATTTAAAATGATTCCAAAGAAAAGCATCATCTAGACAAAGGGAGGCAGAAGAACACAGAGTTACACTTAAGATCTAACCATCCCATCTCTTCTTACCCCTCCAAGCATACAGGCGGCAAATGTGAAAAGTTCTGAAATCCCTCTAACACCAACTTTGGCGAGAAGGTGAATAAGGGAAGTGGAGAGGCAATCAAAGTAAAAGGTCTCTTAAAGTAAAAGCTACTCCCACCTCAACTGCCTATCAGACATTTAAAAAAAATACCAAGGTTCACCATACCAATTTCCCTAATAGAGAGGAATATTGCAGGAGACTCCAAGAAAGATGGCTCAAAACTAATTAATTCCAACAATAAGCAGGATTTACCAGACCAAAAAAAAGGAAAATGACAAAAAGTAAGAAATAAAATTCATGGGAGAGATGAACCTTGAAAAATTATGCTGAGTGAAATAAGTCCGACACAAAAGGATACTTACTGTAAGATTCCACTTATATGAAATATTTAGAGTAGGTAGCTACATAAAGACAAAAGGTTATCAGGGGCTGGCAGAAAGTAGAGAGGGATGAGTTAATGCTGAAGGGGCACTGAGTATCTGTTTGGGATGATGAAAAACTCTGGGAAATGAACAGTGGTGACCGTAACACAACACGGTGAATGTAATATTACTGAATTATACACTTAAAAATGGTTAAAATGGCGACTTTTTGTTAAATATATTTTACTGCAATAAAACAAACAAAAAACAAACGGGAAAAAATAAAACAGGAGAGAGGAGAGATGAAAGGAGGACAAAAAATCCATTTGAAGTCTCCCTTTCTAGCTCTGTGGGAGAAAGATGTGGCAATCTGCTTCTGTAAAGATTACAAGCCTTGGAAACTCTATGCAGCAGTACTATTCTGTCCTATATGGCTGCCATGAATTGCAATCGACTTGACAACAGTGGGTTTGGTCTTTTATTTTTCCCCAGCTGTGAATTAACAGCACCAAAGCCAATATCCAATATTCATCAGTTCTTCCCCCCACTTAGTAAATGTTAATAGTAATTAGCAATTACTGTCACTGTTATTACTATTAACACTAAATGTGGAAGTCATTTTTCATAGCAGCAGTGCAATTTAATCCTTACAACAATTGTATGAGGTAGGCAGTGTTATGATATTCCATTTACAAGTGAGGAAACTGGCACAGAGGTAATTTGTCCAAAATCACAAAGCTAGAAAACGCTGGGAACTGATTCAAAACTAAGCAGTCTTAATCCAGAACCAGAGTCCTTAAACAATGAAGACAGAGTTCACAATATTAATTTATATCATAAAAGGTTAAATCAAGGGAAAAATATTAATCAAGACAGTGAGACACTCTACAATAATAAAGAATACCAACCATGAATAAGATACAACTGACATAAATGTTTAAACATCAGTAATATTATCAAGGTATATAAGGCAATGAATGTTGGAAAAAGACATGAACAGAAATTTTAACTCAAAATGGCTGATTTGTGACAGAACAAGCAGACATAAATGAGGCTACAGAGAAACTGAATATTTAATTAACACGGCTGAACTGATACATACTGAATTCCTTATCTAAAAGTAAAGACTATACCTTATTTTAGGAGAAAGACCTGGCAATCTGCTCCTGTAAAGATTACAGCCTAGGAAACCCTATGGGGCAGTTCTACTCTGTTATATGCGGTCACTACGAGTTGAAAATCGATTGGACATCAACTAACAGGCATACCTTATTTTCAAATACCCATGAAGTATTAACAAAAAATTGATTATAGTCTATCATTAGTTGCAGTCAAGTGGATTCTGACTCACAGTGACTCCACATGTACAGAGCAGAACTGCTCCAAAAGGTTTCTAGGGCTATGACTTTTCAGAAGCAGGTTGCCAGGCCTGTCTTCCGAGGTTCCTCTGGGGATTTGAAACACTGATCTTCTGCTAGTAGTTGAGTACTTGACCATTTGTGCCACCCAGGGATGGATTATATATTAGGCCTCAAATAAAACTTCAATAAAGCCCTCAAAGAAGATTCCTATAGACCACATACTCTAATACAATAAAACTATAAATTAAATTTTTACTAGGAAAAGAAACTTCAACCACTTAGAAATTAAAAACCTAAATAACAAAAAGTTCCCACGTGTTAAAAAGGATATCAAAATTCAAATTTCATAGTATCTTATATGAAAAATGGAACCACTATATACTAGTCAAACCTGAGTTTAGAGGAATGATCTTGGCAAAAACCCTTAAATTACCAAACAACAATAAATATTAGAAACAAATTAAGCATTCATCACCAGAATCTAGAAAAAGAATACACAATATACATGCCAAGAAGGCAGACAGAATGAGAAAGTCAGAAGGCAATAAATTAGAAAAGCGTAAAAAGTTAAATAAATGCTACACCCTTAATTTTTAATACTACATAACCTAACTAAATAACTCATCACAAATAGGCAATATGAAAAACAAGAAAAGGGAAATAATCACAGATACAGAAGAAATTAAAAGAATTTTATAAGAATGCTTTATAAAATTCTGTGCAAATACATTGAAAATCTAGATGAAATCAATTATTTTCTAGGAAAGCAAGTTATTGAAACAGAATCACAACAACAAAAAACAGAACCCCAAAGAGAGCAAGAACCATGGAAGAAACTGAAAGCATTTTCTAAAGAGCCACAATTCAAAAAGACACCAGGATAGCTGCATAGGTAAATTCTTTCAGAACCAAATAATAGATCATTCAGATGATTATTTATATACCAAGCCAGAGAACAGAGGAAGGAAATCTTATAAAGTCTTTTTATGAAGTATAACACTAATCTGATGATTACACTAGAAAATAGAAAATTTCAAATCTCATTTCTGAATACTGAAACAAGTATCATAAAAGATATTAATACTTCATTTGATGCTATATATATTTTTAAACTCCATAAACCAATGGTATTTATTCCAGAAATGTAATGATGATCCAAATATTAAGTAATCTATTAAAGAAATTCATCATGTTATAGGTGATGGGTCAAAACAACATGTTCATTTCAACATATGATGAAGACGCATTCTGCATGTAAAGACACACTCCTGATTAGAACAAGAAAAACCATTAGTACAATAAGCATATATGCTTGAGGTAAGCAAAACATACATGTCTCATAGCCGAAAGTCAATACATAATGTCCAATGAGAAAACTACACACATTCCCATTAAAGTCAAGAACAAGGCGAAGGCACTTGCTACCACAACCATTACCTAACATGGTTAATCAATACAATCCAAGAGAGACATGTAAAGAGGGAGAACATGTAACGAGGAAATAAATAATGGAAAGGAGGTAGATTATTCGTACAATCATATATCTGGAAAACCAAAGAAATTTATGTGAAAAACTGTTAGAAACAAGAGAATTCAAATGAAAAATATACAAATTAAAAGTATGAAGATACTAATCATGACACCAATTAAAAAAGATACTTAGGTATAAGTCTAACAAGAAATGTGTCAATCCTATATGAAGAAAGTTGAAAAATATACCTGAAGGACAAAGACTGTCTGAATAAATAAAAACACATACCCTTTCTTGGATAAGACTCAATATGGTAAAGTTGACAGTTTCACATAAATTAGTATTCAATTACAATCCCAAACACTGCAAGAAGAATTCAACAAAATGACTCTAAAATTAACAAAAGTAAACATGCAAGATTAGCCAGGAACATTCTAAAATAAAGGCAATGTGCAGAACTAGTCATAAAGGAAAAAAAAAAAATTTTTTTTTTTTTTTTTTTTACAAACTATTAATTACTAAGTAACAATAATTAAAAGCTGTCTCTTTTTTGACTCTAAACCTTCTCATTACCTGACTTCTAGTTCTTCAGAGAGTAGCCTGTAACGTCTGTGGCCCACCACCTGACTTGCAGATTTTGGATTTGCCACCCCCACAACCCTGTGAGCTAGCAGAGGTCCCTCCCCAGTCTGCCACCTGACCTCCGGATTTTGGGTTCATCGGCCCCTTCAACCATGTGAGCCAGCAGAAGTCTTCAGCCTGCTGCCTGACCCATGGATTTGGGACTTGCCTGCCCCTACAATTGCATGAGCCATTTACTTGAAGTAAAATTTCTCTAACGTATTTTACACAAATAACTACGTACCTTCCACGTCTGTGTGCCAATCGCATCCTCCCCCTGCAAAGTATTTTCTTAAGTGTTCTATGCTAACTTTTTTTTTTTTTACAGCAACATGTAAAAAAAAAAAAAAAATTGGCATAGACACTTATGAAAATACCTCATGAGGAGAGGGCATGGTTGGCAAACAACATAGAAGGTGTATGTTATTTGCATAAAAATATGGGCGTGTATATATATATACATATATATATACATATATATATACATATATATATATGCTTCACTTATTTTGCTCCTCCACAGAACCCAGAGTAATACATTTGGCACAAAAAGACATCAATAGTATAAAACACAGACCGTCCATAAAGACTCTGGCAACTATTTTCAAAAAGTCAGCCACTGAAATCCCTATGGAACATAGTTCTACTCTGATGTACATGTGGTTACCATGAGTTGAATCAGCCTGATGGCAACTGGACTTGATGGCAACTGGTTTTATATGTATATCACGAAGTGTCCCTGCAAGAACTGAGAAGCAAAGAGATTTTAAAAGACATTATAATAGGATGCTGACTTTGGGAGATGTCTGAAGTAGAAATTCTGTGTTTAGGCAAGTGGCTTTTTTCTTTTCAAAATTATATGTTAAAAGCTTTAAACTGATAATTTTATTAGAATATAAATTTAATCTAAAACATTTTAGATCTTTGTTTTAAAAAGATGACAGTAGTGATTACTTTGTTAGAACTGAAATACACTTGTGGAAAGCCTGTTAATTGGAATCAGTTGTAGTAGGGAAATACCATCAAGTCTTCTAGTTTAAGGGAAATAACAGAACAGGCAATTTGTTGAGGCTGCGGTAGTAGTGGCCTGTTCCAGGGGATGCTTTAGATCGACTATTGACACACAAGTCGCTTCTAATTGCACCAGAAAAAGAGAACAAGGTCTGTAAACATCAAAGAAAGTTACAACAGCCTACAGGAAACTCAGGTATTGTTAGAAACAATAATAAATGATTACGGCTTTGTTTAAAAAAAAAAAACAACACTCAAAATATGATTAAGAAGAAAAGATTAAGAAAATGACAAAATTACGGGACTTCTTAGTACTCGTACCGCTTCCTAGTATCCAGTATTTTTCTTTCATTCTATTATGGTGTTGATTTTATGTATGAAATTCAATCTTTTGAGAGCTTCTAATTGAGAAAACATACTATGCTTTAAATAAAAATCTGTTAAAGGGGCTATATACTGCATATTAGTCAGTATAGATCAAATTATACTATGATATACCAATGAACCCCCAAGTCCCAATGACTTAAAACCACAAAGGTTCATTTCTTGCTCTTACTGCATGTACATAATGGGTAAGGAGGCTTTGCTTGTCACTGTCACTCCGGGATCCAAATGCACAGAGAATTGGTGAACACTTCCAGTTCCCCCTTGCCAAAGGGAAAAAAAGGTAATTCTGCTAAGCATGCACAGCTCTTTAAAGCTTCTTCCCAAAGCAAATCTCATAGCCAAGCTCAACTTAAGTGGGCAGAGAAGTACAGTCCTATCACATGCCAGAAGAGGATATGAATATTTGTAAACAGCCCTAACCACTACTGCACCTTCAAGTCAGAGAAAACACCTTTGATATTTGCTGTATACTAATTTTTATTGTTTGACCACTAAAAATGAGAAAAACCAAACCTGTTGCCATAGAGTTGATTCTGACTCATAGTGACCCTTTAGGACAGCAGAACTGCCCCATAGGGTTTCCAAGGCTGTAATCTTTATGGAAGCAAACTGCCACGTCTTTCTCTCGTGGAGCAGCTGGTGGGTTTGAACCACCAATCTTCTGGTTAGCAGCTGAGTGCTTAACCACTGAACCACCAGGGCTCCTTTTGATTTTACCAAGATTATGTACAGTATTACCTTCCCATTTAACATACCCATGCACAGAACTGAAAAACTGTTACTAGACTATGGGGTGAAACTGAGGGACTTGTATCTAATTACCAAAAAACCAAAAACCTGTTGCTGTCGAGTCAATTCTGACTCATAGCGAACCTATAGGACAGAGTAGAACTGCCCCATAGAGTTTCCAAGGAGCACCTGGTGGATCTGAACTGCCGACCTTTTGGTTAGCAGCCATAGCACTTAACCACTATGCCACCAGGGTTTCCCTATCTAATTACAGAAACCAAAAGTTCAATTTTAAAGGTTGGTAATAAATTTTTGGTTAAAAAAAGTTCATATCTGCCAAGACTAAAGTAATAAACTAACATCAATTTCCACAAAGAGTTTTTAGTTCTTCCTACTAAATAGGTTATTCTAATAAACTGGCAATAATGCATTTCTTTATTTGTCTTAAAAATGTGTAGCTCTTTTAATTATCGAAATAAATGTGCAAATGTGAGAATCAGGTATAATTAAATTTACAGAAAAGGAAACTGAAAACTTGGGTCACACAGCAGTTAATTCAGGAGCCATTATTTCTTCCAACGTTTTATTAAGAAAGTTTTCAAACGTACAGAAAAGTTGTCTGCTCAGTGAATATCCATAAAGCCAACATCTAGAGTTTATATTTAACATTTTTCTATACTTGCTTTATTCCATTATCTATTCACCCATTCATCAATCCATCTTGTTTTTGATTCACTGTAAAGTAAGTTGCAGACAGCACTATACTTTACCCTTGAACACTTCACTAGAGTTCGGTATTTATGTTCTATGTTTTTAAAGTAAAAGTTATATAGTAAAATGCACAAATGTTATGTGTACACTTGGATAAGTTCTGAAAAATGCGTTCACCCATGTAACCCAAGATATACAATATTTATCAAGATATACAACATCTCCATTGTCCTAGAAAATTTCCGTCATGGTGGGCCCTGATTTGAACACAAGATTTGTCTCCAAAGTCCATAGTCTTTTTCACAACACTATATACCTTTTATTTAAAGGTCCAAAGTATAAATATATTAACAACATTAAGAATTTTATTTTTAGTCCTCAGTAATTAAGGTAGTTGAAATATGGAAAGATGAAAAGAAGATACTGGCGTACCCTCCACCAAGACCCAAGAGTTCAAGGGTTAATCCAGGAAGAGTGGATATGGCCAGGAAAACCATCTCATGTGTTCATCATTTGTTTTTCAATTAAAGTAATAGGTCCTTGGGGCAAGACCATTTCTTATGCTTGTGAGCCAGGCACTAAATTAAGTACTATATACATAGTGGTTGCTATGGGGCAGTAGGGGAGCAGGAGAAAAAACAAAAGCTGTTATCAGACAGACATGGGTTCAAATGTTTTCATACTTACTAGCTATGTAGTAACAAATTATTTCTCTAGGCCTCAGTACATCATCTGTAAAATGAAGTCTATATTTTGCCTTACTTTCAACTCTAACCCTCTTAAAGAGATGACTTAAACCCAGAACCAGACAGGAGGCTCCTACACTAGACCTCAAGCTTTAGAGGCAGCTCTCTGGTCTTCTTCTAGCCACACCTTTTCTTGACCTTTGGAGTCAAAAAGACATACAAACCATGAGCCCATGCACCTGCCACAGACTATGCTCTGGGTAATCTACCCATTACTATCCCATCGATTTCAACTGATAGCGACCCTAGACTCAAGAAGTCCCTACCCAAATTGCAGCAAGCCTGGTTTGCAAGGACCTGTCCTTAGGTCCTTGTTCCTGAGGAGTTGTAAACAGAGCTTGAATGTGAAGATGCAGGTGCTCACACATATGTGTAGAGCCGCCATTCAAAGTATCTGATGGAGTATGAGAAGCAAGAGAAGGGGAGTAAGAGTGAAAAGATGGGGTAGGCTTTGCCAATGTGGACACATTCTGGCATGTAACTCTGATGAACACAAGAATTTTCACCTGGACTTACAGGTCCATAGGGAGGAAAAAATATATCTTATTCAATGGTCTGTTCGTTTGACTTATATGGTACATATATGGTATGTGGGTCTTCATTTGTACTTGCCCCTGATCTTGCAAATGTTACAAGTGGGACTGTCTACATTTATTTCTAATGATACACGTGTATATACCACTTGTCACATTCACTTTCAAATATCATATTTAATCATACAACAATATTGTCAGATGTCATTAACCCCACTGCACAGATATAGAAACAGACATGCTCAAGAAACCTATCTAATACCCTTTTCTTCAATGTTCACATCACTCTGCTCTTAACTCTTAAATATCTGGGTTTCCTCCTCCGCCACATCAATACTGCACTCTACAAAACAAGGTAAAGTGTCCGTAATCCCTAAACCCAGTTCTTCTTCTCCGTGACCTCTCTTCTGCATCTGGTACTATACACCATTTCCTCCTTCTTAGAACAGTTTTTCTCCCTTGGCTTCTAAGGCTGCTCTATTCCAGTTTTTCTCCTGACTTTTTGCTTTTTCTCAGATTTTTTTGTGAAGGATGAATAAGATAATGTTTGTGGATAGTGTGAGGACAGAGCATATGTTCAATAAATGTTAGGTCTTTTTTTTTTTTAAATATAAAAAGCAGTGTAAGAAGAATGCTGTTTTTTAGTACAGTGGTACAGTGTCAATTCTGTAATACACATTGCATTAAAAAAAAACAAAAAACAAACCCATTGCCATCAAGTCAATTCCAACTCATAGCAACCCTAAAGGACAGAGTAGAACTGCTCCATAGGGTTTCCAAGGAGCAATTGGTGGATTCCAACTGCCAATCTTTTGGTTAGCAGCCCAGCTCTTAAACACTGCACCACCAGGGGTCCTATATTGAACTAGGTGATAAACATAATATATGAAATACATGTATCTGTGTATACGTGTGTGTAATTCCATTTATCCTAACAACCCCATTTTAATAATTAAAACCCAGAGTGGTTAATGGATTAACCTGTGTTAGAAAACTGGCTCCAATCCTTTCTAGCTATATGAACCTAGATAAGTCACTTAACTTCTCTGAGCTTCTCTCTCTCCTTCTGTGTAATTTACAGTGTTCTTGTAAGAACAAAATGAAACACGGGATATAAAACGCACAGCACATGGCACATATTCAATGTTCTACCTCCTTATTATTTCCAGATGAATAGGTTTTTTTGTTGTCTCTCCACCTTGTGTGCGTTTCCCAAAATTATGTCCTTAGTTATATGACCTTTTTTCTTTATACTCTATGCCTACATTATAGCATATTTGTGACTATAACTCCTCCAGAAAGATGCCTCTGAGTTATCTGTGTCCCTACCTCCCTCTAAAAGTCCAGAACCATATCTCTAAGTTTTGCTAGTTATTTCTGCTTCAGCAACCCACTGCTTGCCATTTCAAACTAATCCTCTTCCTCACAAAACTAAGAATGGAAAGCAAAAGGCTGGGGGCATAAAATATTTATAAATGCAGACTGAATAAGATGAATAACAAAGGAGCTACTTTCACGGTTTAAAGCTTGTCCAAGAATGTAACAAAAATTGAGAAGCAAAGTTGTCATAGACCATGTCCAAAATTCTCTCTTCTTTTTCTCTTTTTTTCTTCAGACATGAAGCTCTAATCCTTCCATCTCCCTAACCCACCTGGCCCTTTGAATTCCCTCACATTTGTATGTTCTGTTCATCTGACATCTAATTACACATGATCTCCTATTAACAATTTTTATAAATTTATATCTTATTTTCTTACCTATACTGTAAGTTCTTTAAGGTCAACACCATCTCTCATATTTTTAGTAATCTTCTTAGTGCCAATTAATGTTGATTGTTTACTATTAAAAGATATGGTCAAGAACTCAGATAATCATAAATAAAGATGTTCTCAATTTTTTTTTTTTTTACTGACATGGGTGAAAAAGCTTTTCAAATCAAAAGCTTAGGGATCCTTCCACAAATAGAGAAGATGTGACAAACGGTAAATTTTCCTCTCTCAAAGTTTTTAATCTTGGCTTTAAACAGAAAAAAAAAAAAAAAAAGTCCTTTAACATAAATTTCCTTAGCCAAGTATTAATAGTTTATAAATTATCTTCAAGAACTGCACAAACTTTTCTTCAAAGTATACCTGTTTTGTAATATAGTTACTAGCCATTGTTCTCTAGTCGATTCCAACTCATCGTGACCCTATAGGACAGAGTAGAACTGCCCCATAGGGCTTCCAAGGAGCACCTAGTGGATTCGAACTGCCGACCTTTTGGTTAGCAGCCGTAGCACTTAACCACTATGCCACTAGGGTTTCCTTCTATTGGAAAACAATTCTAAAAATAATAAAAAAGATATCTGAAACCGTGTATTATTAACTGATGTGCTATTTATTATATTTTAAATAGTTTGAAGGCCTTTAAAAGCTAGATAACAAAAACTAATTAGTGCTTATTAAAAGAAATGGCCTTTTGGTTGAATAAATATACTGTATTTCAAATTTGTCAAAAATACTTTTCTTCTTTAAATTACATTTTATTTACTGTGATCAAAACAAAAAAACTGCACAGTAGTAACACTGATTTTGATTTGCTTATTTTACCTGAGTAGCTTTATCTTTCATGCATGAAGGGTAGTGAACATGAGGATCCCGTGGCCACTGTCCTGTGAGGTAAGGTCCTGTTATCGTATCCAAAGAAGAGGTTCGCCTTATTGTACTAGAGGTTCGAACTTGCTGGGATTTTGGTCTGTCCACTACAAAATGTAAAAAAAAAAAATCATTTGGGTTAGTCATTTATGAGTAAGGTTAACGTTAAAATTATTTAAACTTCAGTTAGGAGCATGCCATCATGTTAAGTCTCTCTACAATAGGTATTTACCCTAATGGCCCTCTTGTATGATCTGATGAAATTTACAGACTTGCTCCCAAGGAAAATACATAAACCAAAAAACCAAACCCATTGTTGTTGAGTCAGTTCCAACAGATAGTGACCCTATAGCACAGAGAAGAACTGTCCCATAGGGTTTCCGAAGAGTGGCTGGTAGATTCGAACTGCCAATCTTTCGGTTAGCACCTAAGCTATTATACAGTACACCACCAGGGCTCAGGAAAATATATACACATATTAAACCTTGCATGCACTTTCAGGGTTTTCACAGACTACGAAGCCTATCAATTTTGAACTGTTCTAAAATCTACACACCATCTCCACTGCCATTACTTTAAGGTTTCATCATGCCTCATCTGGATTGCATCCATCTCAACTAAATCTTACAGTGCCACTCGCTTGCTAAAAACATTTCAGTGGTTATTCAGTGTTTTCAGCTTAAAGCCCTCATTATTTAATATGACATTAAAAGTTTTCCCAATATGGCTCCCATATATCTCATTTTTAATTTCTTGCTACCAGTTGCTTCTGAGTCGATTCTGACTAATGGACACCCCACGTGTGTCAGAGTAGAACTGTGCTCCATGGGGTTTTCAATGACTGATTTGTTGGAAGCAGATCACCAAACCTTTCTTCCGAGGCATCTCTTTGCGGACTCGAACCTCCAACCTTTTGGTTAGCAGTAAAGCACATTAATCATTTGTACCACCCTCGGGACTCCTGAATCTCTTGGTAAAAAAAAATAAGTGCCACACAAACTACTTGTAGTACCCCAAATATTACATGCACTCTCTGCCTCTGTATATTCCATTATTTCCTAAGTCTAGAACTCTCTCCTCCTTTGTTTACCTGACAAACTCTTATTTATCTTCAAGAATAGGTCAGGTGTCACAATGCCTCAGTGAAACCTTTCCCAATGCCCTTCTTTCTTCCTCTCCCCTTCCTCCTCTGGCTAAAGATATACACACACTCCTCTATTTCATGGCTTGTCTCTTTCCCCCACCAGATCATAAGTTCTAAGAAGGCAGGAACGCTTTCTACAAACTGGTAAGAGTTGGTGCTCAATACATTCTTAACGAATTTATTCACAACTACACAAAGTAATGTATATAATGAAGTTTACATTTTAATTCAGCTTCCTAAATTATGGATAAAGAATTTGAAGCCCAGAGAGATTAAAGTGAATTCTCCAATGAAACAGAGCTGTTAACACATGACAGAGGCAAAAGAGGGTATAAAATCTCCAGGCATTCTACATAGTTCAGTAAATCTACTACAACAATCTGTTTCTCCTCTCTGCATGGGCACCATAGATACTCTGTTGAAAACTAAAATTATCACACTAAACCTATAAAGAAACCATAGAGAATTTTTCCTATATAATATTCCAAGTTTATGTACTACTAATGTGAACTCTGTAACAGAATTCAATGGATTACAAATTCACAAGGCTCAGACTCTTATTCAGAGTTGTATCCCTTACAACAAGCAAAATGCCTTGCACCCTCACAGAGGGTCAAGAAACATTTATATTGAATGCTGTCTTTCAAACTACCTTCCTGAAACCAGAAAACACAATGGGTTGTTTATCAGGAAAACAAAATGCAATATACTCTGATGCTATTACATTACCTACATATCCTTACAACTGTGGTTTTGATTTCTTCTTTGACCCAAGAATTGTTAAAGAAGATTTGAAAATTATAAAATTTCCTCCCTATCTTTATTACTTAGTTCTAATTTTACTGCACTGTAGGCAGAGAATCTACTATGAACTATTTCTAATCTTTGGAATTACCTGAAGTTTTCTTTATGACCAGTAACATGATCAATTTTTATAAACATTTCGTGAGTCATGGAGAAGATATGATTGGTTTTTAGAATATATATGAACTAAATTAAATAAAAATATAAACTATAGGAATAACAATTATCAGCTTGATCTGTGACACATTTAAAGAAGTACACTAAAATCTCTAAGCTATTATTGAGTTCTAAAAATTCTACTTCTTATAATTTTTTATTGTTTATATTTTAATTCTGTACAACTTGGTACACAGATTCATGGAATCATCATTATGGCTCATATGCCTATCATTATAATCTGTCCCATTGATTATGCTTTACCTTCATTTTAAACTTTATCAAACTGAGGATTATTTGTGCTTTCTTTCTGTCACAATTTGCCTGGTATGCCTACCCTTTCATTTTCAAGTCTTTTAAATCATTTTGTTTTATGTGTATCTCTTGTACACAGTATGTAGACTAAAAAAAAAAAAACAACTTTGTAGTAGCCTTCCTTTAAAGAGTGAGTTTATCCCACCTATATTTATTGTTAAAGCAAATTTTATTTTACTTGTCATTCATTTTTTCCCTTACTTTATAATGCTTCCTTGCTATTTAATTTCTTTTCAATATTCTACTGTTTGTTTCTTCTTTTCCCTTCTCCCTACCTCATCACAGGTTATTTCGAAGATATGTAGCCTATTTTTAATTCTAGTTCAAGAGGTTGTTTCTATTAATTCTTTTAAATATTTTTTCTGATTATAAAAGCAGGACCTATTCATTTTAGCAACTTTGGAAAATTCAGAAACATGTTCCCCAAAATTTCACTTACATTGATTTGTTTAAAATTAAAAAAAAAAAAAATCACTTCAGATTCCATCCATTAGAAACAAAAGAAAAAAATTATCTCTTTAAAGACAAAGCCAGTATTTATAGCAGTTGATGCCTAAAGAAAGGTCAGCTATAACCAGAAAATGAAAAGCCATTATATGTGAAAAGCTTCTGCCTTCTTGAGCATAAACTGCTTAAAACTATCTGAAAAGTGTATTTAGTCTACCCTTAGGCAAAATTTTTTTTTTTTTTTTAGGCATTAAAACTCCCTTTAACTTGGTAAATAACCAAGTAAAAAACCAAAAACCAAACCCATTGCCATGGAGTCGATTCCAACTCATAGTGACCCTATAGGACAGAGTAGAACTGCCCCATAGAGTTTCTATGGAGCACCTGGTAGATTCAAACTGCTGACCTTTTGGTTAGCAGCCATAGCTCTTAACCGCTATGCCACCAGGGTTTCCAAATAACCAATGGGGACCGTTTAATCTTTTATAGTAAGTATATGAATAATCAAATGAGCTCATTGGTCTGTGTAATACCATATTCTAATCTATAAAGCAACATCACGATAAACAGAGAAAATACTGAACTTTTCAAGGATTTCATTTTACTTGGATCCACAATCAGTGCCCATGGAAGCAACAGTCAAGAGATCAAATGATGTATGGCACTGGGCAAATCTGCTGCAAAAGACTTTTTTAAAAGCAAAAGATGACACTTTGAGGACTAAGATGGAGCTGACCCAAGCCATGGTATTTTCAATTGCCTCATATGCATGCAAAAGCTGGACAATGAATAAGGAAGACCAAAGAAGAATTCATGCCTTTGTATTACAGTGTTGGTGAAGAATACTGAATATACCATGGACTGGCAGAAGAAAGAACAAATCTATCTCGGAAGAAGTACGGCCAGAATGCTCCTTAGAAGCAAGGATGGCAAGACTTTGTCTCACATAGTTTGGACATGTTATAGGAGGGACCAGTCCCCCGAGAAGAACATCATGCTTGATAAAGTAGAGGGTCAGCTAAAAAGAGAAAAACCCTCAATGAGATAGACTGACAGTGGCTGCAACAATGGGTTCAAACATTCCAACAATTATGAGGATGATGCAAGACTGGGCAGTGTTTCGTTCTGTTGTACACAGGGTCCCTAGGAGTCGGAACCAACTTGAGGGCACCTAACAACAACAATCTATAAACCAAAAAAAAATTCCAAACCTGCTGCCATCTAGTGGAGTCGTACTCATGCAGACCCTATGCCAAAAAAACAAAAACCAAACCCACTCTGTCGGGTCGATTCCAACTCATAGCAACCCCATAGGACAGAGGAGAACTGCCCAACAGAGTTTCCAAGGAGCACCTGGCAGATTCGAACTGCCGAACTCTTGGTTAGCAGCTGTAGCACTTAAGCACTATACCACCAGGGTTTGTGGACCCTATAGGACAGAGTAAACTGCTGTATAGGATTTTCAAAGCTGTAAATCTTTATGGAAGAGGACTGCCACATCTTTCTCTTGTGGAGCCGCTGGTGGGTTCAAACAGCTGACCTTTTGGTTAGCAGCCATGCATTTAACCACTGTGCCACCAGGGCTCCCTATTCTGAGCTACAGTTATTAATTTTTCTTTTATTGTATTTTTAATCACTGGACATTTTGACTAAATACTCCTACAGGTAAAAATATGGAGTAATATGTATAATTATTTACTTATAAATCAGATATGTACTATCTTATTACTACTATGTGTATTATAAAGGATAAAGTAGAAACTTAAACATATGAAATAAAAATAATAGATAATTTTTTCCTGTACCTCACTGGTGGTGGCCTAACTTCAATTCGAGGACCACTGGGATAAGGCACCAGAAATCAGGTGCTGAATTCAACTTATAGATCTGCTAGTTAGTTTTGTCTAATTCTGTGACGATACACCTAATGCTTATCTGTGTAAAAATATATAGAGAAAGCATCCCACTTCAACAGAAAAACTATCTTAAAAAGGGAGAAATAGGACAACAGTGTCCGTATCTTGTTACAAAATTCACTCTGTCAGCCATAGATTTTTCTTTTTAAGTATATGAGGCCAACATTCTTGAAAGTCTGTATTTCAAATATACTTTAAAAGACCATTTCAAAGATACGAAGTAGTCAGTGTTTTCCACATAAATTATTTGAAGGGTATAATTCTGAATAGGGTTAAAAATTAGTAATGATAGTATTCTTCAAAGATATGGTCAGCCATATTTACTCTGTTTATCAAATATCACTAGGGCTTAGATTTATCAAAAGGCTTATTACAAACGGTGTAATTTGATTTCAACACGTTGACTTGTTTATGTTATGCAAGCTATCATGCCAGTGAGTGAGTTTCAGACAGCTTCAACATCTAAGCCTTGACTCCTCCAAATTTTTATTTAATTTGTGGTATTATCTCCCACCAATTCAGTTCTTACATTTTAGTGCATTAAGGAAAGTCAATACTGGTTTTGCATTATTTATCTGAATAGCACAATAAATCGTTCCTGTTTCATGGTTATAAAACCAAAACCCACTGCCATCAAGTCGATTCCGACTCCTAGTGACCCTGTAGGAGAGAGCAGAACTGTCCCCATAGTTTCCAAGGAGCACCTGGTGGATTCGAATTGCTAACCTTTTGGTTAGCAGCTGTAGCATTTAACCACTACGCCACCACGGTTTACAGTTGTGATTAAAGTGTATATTTAATCTTGAACTGAGTGATCCCAATACTTCTCTACCAATTATTATACAATTATGTCAATTCAAGTAGATAAAACAAGGACACCTTGTCAACTAGAAATCCATGTTAGTATTCTCAAACAGCCTTTGAATTAGTGTACAATACCTTGAATAACTTAATAAAATTGCTTAAATAAAAGGAATGTTCTAATTATGTATATGTAAATTATAAAAGAAAATCAAATAAATACATATCATTACTACTTAAACTGACCAGGCATCAGGAAAACAGTTTCTTCATAAGTGGAGAAACCAGATCTAGCTAAAAGTCTGTTAGTTTATAATCACTATTACTAACCAGAACATGTTACACGTCTATTATGTGAAAAGCACCATTCCACATACCAAGGGGAATTACAAAATGGGTTTCAGACTCTTTCCCTATCCACAAGGACTTTACATTCTGGCTGGGGGAAATAGGATACACATAATTAAACTATGCTATAAAGCAGTTTATGCATGGCATATGGGTGCCAATAAAGGACAGGAAGACAACTAAGGCAAAATATAAACTAGGCAGCACATAGCATGAAGGATGCTCTACAACTACACCAAGGGAAACCTTCAAAGAGTACTAAAACTCCTGCCATGCCACTTAGCAGTCTCACTGCTAACATTTCCCTCTTAAATATTTGAGGGTAAAATATAGAATAACTACTGTATATAAATTCAGCAATAAAATATGACAATTAAAAAATCATATTATAAAATGGAACCCCTCAGCTACTAACCAAAAAGTTGGAGGTCTGAATTCCTGAATGACAGTCCTAACAATTTATTCATGAAAAATCAGCCACTGAAAATCCTATGGAGTTCTACTCTGACACACACAGTTGCCTTGAGTCAGAATCGACTCAATGGCAACTGGTTAATATAACTGGTTCACTCACTATTAAAATACTGAGTGAATGTTTTTCCAAATTCAGTACCATCCTGATTGTTACGGCTAGGAAATGACCACTCACAGTGGTAGTCTGTAAAAAGGTCTTCCCATTACATTAATCTACAGATTGTGCTTTTCCCTCCTCTGAATAAAAAGCCACATGGCAGCAGCAGCTGGTAGGCCTGGGACTTCTCTGGGATACCTTACTGAGGACTACACAAAAATACTTCCTGCTCTGTAGCACCCAACTGGAAATTCTACTTTAAAGTGGTAATAGTAAAGTAGGTTTAAAAATAAGAAGCTATATTAGATAACTGAATAACAAACAAAGGACTGTTCTAAATGGGGAGGGGGGGCGGTTAAAATCTAACTGCCACGGTTATATAATATGATGTCAAATTAATTTGTTCCCCACAACAATTTTTTATTTAATGGCATTATGTGAAAACGTGACGTCTTTAAAAAGATTATCTAGAGTACAAAGTTAAGTGGAAGGTCTATAAGTCAAAAAAAAAAAAAAAAAGATTAGAAACTTTAAAGCGTATAGCTACAGGAAAATATGAAACAAGCCAACACCTTCCAAACTACCCTTTGTTGTCAGCCGCCACTGAGTCGGCCCCTGGCTCACGACGACCCCGTGCACAATGGAATAAGACCACTGTGATCAATAGGTCTTCACTGGCTGGTTTTTTAGAAGTAGACCACCAGGCCTTTCTTTCCCATCTGTCTTAGTCTGGAAGCTCTGCTGAAACCTGCTCAGCATCATAGCAACATGCAAGCCTCCACTGACAGGTGGTGGCTGCGCATGAGGTACACCTGCCAGAACCAAAAGCAGGTCTCCCCGTATGGAAGATGATAATTCTACCACTGAACCACCACTGTTGTTAGCTGTTGCCCAGTCAATTCCGACTCATGGTGGCCCCATGCATGCAGAGTAGAACTACTCCATAGGGATTTCAAGGCTGTAAACTTTTGGAAGCAGATCTCCAGGCCTGGTTCGAGGAGCCCCTGAGTGAGTCTGAACTGCCAACATTTCAGCTAGTAGTTGAGCACTTAACCGCTTAAGTCACCCAGGAACACCTGAACGACGATTAAACTAAAAAAAAAAAACAAAACCCAAACCCATTGCTGTCGAGTCAATTCTGACTCATAGCAACTACATAGGACAGAGTAGACTATTCCATAGGGTGTCCGAGGCTGTAATTTTTACGGAAGCAGACAGCCACATCTTTCTTCCACAGAGCAGCTGCTGGGTTCAAACCACTGACCTTTTGGTTAGCAGCCAAGCACTTTAACCACAGTGCCACTAGGGCTCCTTGAACCATCGTTAACAAGTGGTAAAAAGGCTGCCAGATTTTTGAGTGCTCACATTCTTTTCTTGGACTTAATACACCCCGACATTTTTCATCCTACATTTAGTCTGCAAAAACTAATAGAACTTGTTAGTTTTCTGTGCTTAGCTCTTAATGAATGATTATTAGCCACCAAATCTTTACATTTACACTGGTTACACTAGCAAAGCATATCTAAACTTAGAGAATTTAAATAACAATTTACTTAAACCTTTAGAAAAGGAGCTATTGCTCCTTCAACTATTGTGTAAAGACTGTAACTGCATGAAACTTGGCTGTCACCACCAACAATCTGCCTCTTACTTTATCCAAAATCCATTTATTGCAATTATAAAGAATCTTCCCTAATTGTCAAAAGCCATACAGTGAAGTAAAATGCTGAGAAATCACTATTTGGTATTTGGTATTAATACCAAATTTTCTCATTCTTTACTACAAACAGCTCTGTGTATACAAACACACATTTACAATGCTAACTAAAAGTATCAAAGCATACACACACATAATGCATTCTGTCTGATTTTAAGCTCCTGAAGTATGTGCAACCTTTTTATCCCATGGCAGTCAAAACCAAAAAACAAACCTGTTTCTGTCTAGTCAATTCCGATTCACAGAGACCCCATAGGACAGGGCAGAGGACCCGTAGTGTTTCCTAGGAGCGGCTGGTGGATTCTAACTGCCAGCCTTTTCATTAGCAGCCAAGCTCTTCACCACTGTGCCACCAGAGCTCCACACACACTCAAACAGCAAAAATAATCACGTTTACTAGCTAACCTGACATTCAAAATGAAGTCATCAAGGCTCATGATACATACATGTATGTGTGTGCATATATGAATGTATGTGGGTGTGCATGTGTGTATGCTCGTGTGTGAACGTATTACATAGCACTAATTAGAAGAATGTCAAAGGGAAAGCTGGTAAATGCTTTTAGCCACTACAATGTCTACATCTAGGCATGTCTAAGAAGTAAAAGAAGCAGCTTCCTAATATTTCACTTGGAAATTAGATCTTGGGAGATCCTAAAATATAAAAGCACAAGGTCCTCAGCCTTAGATGAACTAAGCAATGGATCCCAAGGGTGTGATTCTGTGATGTGGTGGTCTGAATAAGGATCACCACGGAGCTTGTTAAAAATGCAAGTTACTAGGTCCCACTCCCAGAGATTCTATTAAGTAGGTGTAGAGTAGAACCAAAAATCAACATATTTTCTAAACCAAACCAGACTGATTCAGCTGTCTCACCAGGTTTGGGAACCACTGAAGTACTACAGCAATGTTTCTCAAAGTGTGGGGGATTTATTAAAAATGCTGATATCTGGGCCCAATTTCTTATCAATAATGTGAGGTTCTCTGGGAGTGGGACCAAGAAATCTGAATTTTTAATGAGCACCTCAGGTACCCAGTACCCAGTGCTAATAAAGCTTAAGAACCAGTATCTGGAGGATTGGGACTAGACCTTTAGAATTTTAGATATTAAAAAAAAATCATTTTCTGACAATGATCTACTCCATTTAGAGGCACGAAAAATTCAACTACACATCCAAAAACATGTCCTGCTACAAAAAAATAAATTTTTTAAATCAACTACCTCTTTGAAATCTGCAACTAGCAGCTAAATTTCTGGACTTTAGTAAATTTAACATGTACTCATTGCCTTCAAAAGGTCACTTTCTAAACTGAGCGCTGGCCATGACAATAAGAACCTTCAAACATAAATACAGAGCACTCTAGGAAGAATGCTTAAGAGCACAGGAAAAATGAGATAACAAAGTTCAATATATCTTCTTTTGAAAAAGACCCCCCACTCAACCAGGGCGTTTTACATGCAAATGAAAGACAGCTACAATAAAAGTTACTTCCTGAAAATGCAAGGAAGTCTGAAAAAATATATTAAGTAGGTTCCCTAATGAAAGTGCCAGAACAAAATTAAATCAAAGATTGCACTAATATATAAACAAAATGTTACTTAGACTTTAATAATTGATTTAATGAAAGAATTTAAGACTTAGTGTGACAATATTACCACAGTTTACAGCTAGTTTATAAAACAAACTAACAGATGCTCAATGAGTTTTCCATAATGCCTCTAAATCGAGTAGATCATTGTCAGAAAATGATTTTTTTAAATATCTTCAATCTTCATCACCCATATCGTAATAACAAAATTACTGAGCAGAACATGGATACAAAACTTAAAAGTTGCTTTTTTCAACTTCAAAATATCCTGAACTGATACAGCTCCTAATATAGCTGATATCAAGAATACCAAACCAAAACAACCAAAACCAGTGCTGTCGAGTCGATTTCGACTCATAGCGGACCTATAGAACAGAGTAGAACTGCCCCGTAGAGTTTCCAAAGAGCGACTGGTGGATTCGAATTGCCAACCCTTTGGTTAGCAGATGTAGCACTTAACCACTATGCCACCAGGGTTTCCGATATCGAGAATAGCCATAAATAAATATGGGTGGGGAATTTTCCTGCTATGGGTACCTGAGATCGAGCATAAATTGGCTACTGCTCTATTTTAACAGAGGTCTGCTTCAGCATTCCGTAATGAGAGCTACTACCATGAAGTCTACAGTTTTAAATTTATTATCACTACGAAAAGTATGAGTAAATTTCTCATTGTCTTACATTTATAATTATTTTAAAAATAAATTTCTAAAAGAGATGTTGATAACTGGATAACTAACAATAAAAAAGTGTGGAGAGAAAACTGGTACGACTCTCTGCTCAATCCGATGTACACTAGTATCTATCATATAGTAGAATTATTATTAGACTTGGTTTTCCGAAGTCAACAGTCTGGGCACCTTCAGCAATGGCCTTTATGGGTCTTTATTCTTTGACATATAAAAAGATGAAAAGTTAGCCAAATACGTGTGCCACATAAAATAAAACTGCCAAATTCAAATAAACTTCAGATTATAGACAAGACACTAGATCTGAATATGCTATCTGCAATAGAACTTAACGGCAAAAACTGAAGCCCTGTCAGTGTGATAGATTCTGAAAGAGTAATCAACTAACCCTGGAATTCTGCCATAGAAGCAATCTAGAAAGCATGCAGAAATGACCATATGGCTGCCCTGCAGAAATCTGGAAAGGAACCAATCAAGATGCTGACAAGAGAAACAAACATGCTTCTGACCAAATGAGGCCTGACATAGCCCTGTAATCTGAGGCCCATCAGAAAAACAATTTAAAAATGCAGTCAGGCAGCCATTTAGGCATAGGTTACAGCTCTCCCAATTAAGTCTGTGTCAAATGAAACACAAGTTGAGATAAGATATCTGGAGGGAGCCTTCAGCCTGTTTTCAAAGAAAACTCAAAGGAGTATCTTTTTTGTATCAAAGTTGTAAGAAAACTTCACTATGATGGCCATGAAACCTGGTGACAAGCACTGGAAGAATATACAACAAATTACAGTGGAGCTCTAAAATCTAGAACACATCTTCAAAGAAATAACATATATGGCAGATGAGACACTAAAGATTTTTTTTTAAGTTCGCTTTTTCCCGTGGCAGAATGATATTCCTTTAAGAAATTTTGACAAAATAGTTATTTTAAGCACTTCCAGTAAATTCTATTAATGAAGATTCCAAACATCTAAAATCTATTATGAATAGCTCAAACTTTAAAGAAACAGAATATTAACAAAAATGGAAAACCATATTGTAAATGAAAGGAGCAGAGGACTGAACGTTTCACAAAATTTTGTTTCCAATCACTTAACTTCCAGCTAAAGCACTGTTAGAGCTTGGAAAAAAAAATTTTTTTTTCAAGTTTTATTGCTTTAAGTGAAAGTTTACAAATCAAGTCAGTCTCTCATACAAAAATTTACATACACCTTGCTATATGCTCCTAGTTGCTCTCCCCCGCAAAGAGACAGCACATGCCTTCCCTCCACTCTCTATTTTCATGTCCATTCGGCCACCTTCTGACCCCTTCTACCCTCTTATCTCCCCTCCAGGCAGAAGCTGCCCACATAGTCTCATGTGTCTACTTGATCTAAGCTTGGAAAATTTTTGATTAAATAAAAGACTTTCATTGGTGGCACAGTGGCTACTAAGAACTATGGCTACTAACCAAAAGGTCAGTAGTCTGAATCCACCAGCTGCTCCTTCCTTGGAAGCCCTATGAAGCAGTTCTACTCTGTCCTGCAGGTAAGCTTTAAGTCAGAATCAACTCGATGGCAACGGGTTCAGTTTGGTTGTATTATACCCCAGTTTAAAAAAAAAAAAAAATTCTGAAAACGCTACAGAATAAGCCATATTTTGACTACAGTATGCCACCAACATTATTGGTCAAACCTCCTGATATCTAAAGTAGGGAATATTCTCCCAAAGTTTGTGATGTTTACATTATCCCTCAAAGTTTACCTTTTATCTAATGAGGAAAAAAAAAGGGGGGGGGGGGAACAAAATAGAAAAAAAAAAATCACACTTGTAATAAAGGATACTACTAAAATTTTTCAGGTGCTATTATTTGTGGCTTATGTTCATACATACAGAAATACAAACACACACACACTTCCTCTTCACTGTCCAGGTAACAGATCCAATTCAGAAATTCAGAACCTGTGTAATATTGTTTATTTTACAACCATGGCAGGTTTCTAAGTTATGTGGCATTTGCTGTCCAGGAAGCAGAGCAGTAAGTCAATATTCAAGGTAGTTCATTATTTAAAAGTTTTGTCAAAATACTCTAACAGTAAGAAAGATGGTGGCATAAAAGATTTTAAAACTCCTGAAAACAACAGAGTAATGAGGATTGCAAAACCGAAGACTGAAGGACAATATCTACCTCATAATAATGTTACAAGGTAGTCCCACAAAACATCCAAATGTAAGCAAGAAGGGGCAAAAAAAAAAAATGCCAAACCAAACCCGTTGCCGTCGAAACAATTTGGACTTATAGCAACCCAACAGGACTGAGTAGAACCACCTCATACGATTTCCAGGGATCAGCTGGTGGATTCAAACTACAGGCCTTTTAGTTAGTAGCTGAACACAAATACTGTGCCATGCAGCAGAAGGAATGCACCTAGGCTTCTGATGGTCCAGAGAATAAGAGAACACCAAAATCATTACCAGGTAAATGTAAAAGGCTAATCTGAAAGCAGCTACCAAAATTAGGAGGGGGTTCTGCAGGAAACCCTTTGCAAGTGACTGCAAGAGGACCCCAAAGTAATAAAGTCTGATTATACTGAAGCAATATGCGTAGTCTCCAACCGAACAAACAAAAGCTTCTTACAACACACAGTCCAAAGCTGAGGAGAAGTTACTGGAGAACCAAATCCAAACTGGAGACAAGAACAATTGGAATGAAGAAAAGAGAAGGTTTAGATAAAGCTGGGGAAGGGAGCCAAGGAGGATGACTACAGAGGCAAAGGGGTTTTTTAAGAAAGTCATCTTACAGAAACAAAGGAAGTAGGGACATTAGAGTTCTGAAGCTAGAAAAGCTATCCTGAATGGCTCCTCACTCATAAAAGTATAGGAAAATTCATTTTGCTTAAAAATGACCAACACAACACTGTGAATGTAATTAATACCACTCAATTGTCGATTTAAAAATTGGTACAGTGGCAAATTTTATCTTACATATATTCCATCAGAATAAAAAAGTGAACAACAGAAAACAGGTTAATCACACAGTAAGTTATATTGTGCTCATGAGGAACCTTTACATATCAAGAGGCAGTTGCTCAGACAGAACAAGGGGATACTGATTGATTTAAAGTCAGGAAAGGTATGCATCAGGGTTGTATTCTTCCACCATACCTATTCAATCTGTATGCTGAGCAAATAATCCGAGAAGCTGGACTAGATGAACAAAAATTGGAGGAAGACTCATTAACAACCTGTGTTATGCAGATGACACAACCTTGTTTGCTGAAAGTGAAGAGGACTTGAAGCACTTACTAATGAAGATCAAAGACCACAGCCTTCAGTATGGATTACACCTCAACATAAAGAAAACAAAAATCTTCACAACTGGACCAATGACCAACAACACGATAAAAGGAGAAAAAACTGAAGTTGTCAAGGATTTCATTTTTCTTAGATCCACAATCAACAGCCACGGAAGCAGCAGTCAAGAAATCAAGAGACGCACTGCACTGGGTAAATCTGCTGCCAAGGACTTCTTTAAAGTGTTGAAGAGCAAAGATGTCACCTTGAAGACTGAGATGTGCCTGACCCAAGCCATGGTATTTTCAATTGCATCATATGCATATGAAAGCTGGACGATGAATAAGGAAGGGTGAAGAAGAATTAGCGCCTTTAAATTGTAATGTTGGTGAAGAATACTGAATATACCATGGACTGCCAAAACAACGAACAAATCTGTCTTAGAAAAAGTACAACCAGAATGCTCCTTAGAAGCAAGGATGGCGAGACTGGGTCTTACATACTTTGGGGGGAAAAGACAGTCTTTTTAACAGATGGTGCCAGCAAAGCTGGATACCCATCTGCAAAAAAAATGCAACAAGACTCATACCTTGCACCATGCACAAAAACGAACTCAAAATGGATCAAAGGCCTAAATATAAAATCTAAATCGACACAGATTATGGAAGAAAAAATAGGTACAACGCTAAGAGCCCTAATACGTGGCATAAACGGTATACAAAACACTACTAACAACGCAGAAGAGAAACTAGGTAACTGGGAGCTCCTAAAAATCAAACACCTATACTCATCCAAAGACTTCACCAAAAGAGTAACAAGATTACCTACAGACTGGGAAAAAGTTTTTAGCTATGACATTTCTGGTCAGTCCCTGATCTCTCAAATCTACATAATGCTGCGAAAACTCAACTACAAAAAGACAAATAACCCAAATAAAAAATGGGCAAAAGAGATGCACAGGTACTTCACTAAAGAAGACACTCAGGTAGCTAAGAGATACATGAGGAAACGCTCACGATCATTAGCGATTAGAGAAATCCAAATCAAAACCACAATGAGAGTCCATCTCACTCCAACAAGGCTGGCATTTATCAAAAAAAACACAAAATAATAAATGTTGGAGAGGTTGTGGAGAGACTGGAACACTTACACACTGCTGGTGGGAATGTAAAATAGTACAACCACTTTGGGAATCGATTCGGCGCCTCCTTAGAAAACTTGAAATAGAACTACAATATGATCCAGCAATCCCACCCCTTGGAATACGTCCTAGAAAAAAAAGAGCCTTTACGTGAACAGATATATGCACGCCCATGTTCACTGCATATGATGCGTGTGAAAGATGAACAATGAATAAGGAAGACCAAAGAAAAACTGACGCCTCTGAATTGTGGTGTTGGTGAAGAATATTGAATATACCATGGGCTGCCAGAAGAACGAACAAATCCGTCTTGGAGGAAGTACAACCAGAATGCTCCTTGGAAGCAAGGATGGCAAGACTGCATCTTACATACTTTGGACATGTTGTCAGGAGGGATCAGTCCCTGGAGAAGGACATCATGCTTGGCAGAGTACAGGGTCAGAGGAAAAGAGGAAGACCCTCAACGAGGTGGATTGACACAGTGGCTGCAACAATGGAAGCATAAGAACCATTGTAAGGATGGTGCAGGACTGGGCAGTGTTTTGTTCTGTTGTGCATAGGGTCGCCATGAGTCGGAACTGACTCAACGGCACCTAACAACAACAACAACAACATGTTCACTGCAGCACTGTTTACAACAGCAAAAAGGCAGAAGCAACCAAGGTGCCCAACAACGGATGAATGGATAAATAAATTATGGTATATTCACACAATGGAATATTACACATCTATGAGGAACAATGATGAATTCATGAAACATTTCATAACATGGAGAAATCTGGGAGGTATTATGCTGAGTGAAATTAGTCAGTTGCAAAAGGACAAATATTATATAAGACCACTACTACAAGAACTGGGGAAACAGTTTAAACAGAGAAGAAAATGTTCTCTGATGATTGCGAACAGGGGGAGGGAGAGAAGGGAGGGAGGGAGGTTTTCACTAATTAGATAGTAAAAAAAAAAAAAAAAATTAGACAGTAGATAAGAACTATTTTAGGTGAAGGGAAACAGAACACACAATACAGGGGAGGTCAGCAGAACTGGACTAAATCAAAAGCAAAGAAGTCTCCTGAATAAACTGAAAGCTTCAAAGACCAACATACCAGGGGTGGGGGTTTGGGGACCATGGTTTCAGAGGACATCTAAGTCAGTTGGCATTATAAAATCTACTAAGATAACATTCTGCATTCCACTTTGCAGAGTGGCATCTGGGGTCTTAAACGCTAGCAGGCAGCCAGTTAAGATGCATCAATTGGTCTCAACCCACCTGGAACAAAGGAGAATGAAGAACACCAAAGACACAAGGTAATTATGAGTCCAAGAGACAAAAAGGGCCACATAAACCAGAGATTACATCAGCCTGAGACCAGAAGAAATAGATGGTGCCTGGCTACAACCGATGACTTCCCTGACAGGGAACACAACAGAGGAACTCCTGAGGGAGCAGGAGAGCAGTGGGATGGGACCTCAAATTCTCATAAAAAGACCAGACTTAATGGTCTGAGACTAGAAGGACGCCTGTGGTCATGGTCCCCAGACCTTCTGTTAGCCCAAGACAGGAACCATTCCCAAAGCCAACTCTTCAGACAGGGATTGGACTGGACAATGGGATGGAAAATGATACTGGTGAAGAGTGAGCTTCTTTGATCCAGTAGACACGTTAAGAGTATGCTGGCATCTCCTTTCTGCAGGGGAGATGGGAGGGTGGAGGGGGTCAGAAGCTGGCCAAATGGACACGAAAAGAGAGAGTGGAGGGAAGGAGTGTGCTGTCTCATTAGGGGGAGAGCAATTTGGAGTATATAGCAAGGTGTGTATAAATTTTTGTATGAGAGACTGACTTGATTTGTAAACTTTCACTTAAAGCAAAATAAAAATTAAAAACAAAAACATGTGCAGAGAGTGAAGGTGACTGTGATGAAGAATTTGTTTTGAGTAGGGGTTGGTTTGATTGTTTCAAAGTGAGGGCAAATTTACATAACATTAAAGGGCAAGTATGAGTTGTGCATACGTCAGATGTTTGTAATCTGGGGACTGTCTGTATCTCTAACTCAAGTCTTCTATCACCAAATGAAAGAAATAATTAGAAAATGATTGTGAAATCATATACTGCATTTTTATGCAAACAATGCCCACATTCTGTGTTTGTTGGCCAGAGGCACCCTCCCCCTGGAGGCACCCTCACAAGCGATGCCATGCCAGTCCTCTTCCACATGTTGTAAAAAAAAAAAAAAAAAAGCATAGTGCACTTAAGAAAATACCCCATGGGAGTGTGCAGCCAGCAAACAAACACAGAAGGCATGCATTATTTGCATAAAAATATGGTAGTTTTTCTCTTAGCACATTTGAATTTAAGATTGAGTTCTCAGAATATCCGATAAATAACAAAATGTGAGTTAAGTTCCTTCAAGAACCAGATATATATTTATTTTAATTTTAATATTTTTCTAATATTTCAGTTGTATTGACTCTGAGGAAAAGTAATACTAGCCTAGAGAAGTATCAGATAATGTTTCGCTGCTATTCATAAAGTTTTCACTGGCTAATGCTTTTCAGAAGTAGACTGCTGGGTCCTTCTTCCAGAACACTTAATTGTGCTCATGAGGAACCTTTACGTAGACCAAGAGGCAGTTGTTCAGACAGAACAAGCGGATACTGATTGGTTTCAAGTCAGGAAAGGTGTGTGTCAGGGTTGTATTCTTTCACCATACCTATTCAATCTGTATGCTGAGCAAATAATACGAGAAGCTGGACTATATGAAGAAGAACGGGGTATCAGGATTGGAGTACGACTCATTAACAACCCACGTCATGCAGATGACACAACCTTGCTTGCCAAAAGTGAAGAGGACTTGAAGCACTTACTGATGAAGATCAAAGACCACAGCCTTCAGTATGGATTGCACCTCAACAGAAAGAGAAACAAAAATCCTCACAACTGGACCAATGAGCAACATCAGGATAAATGGAGAAAAGGTTGAAGTTGTCAAGGATTTCATTTTACTTGGATCCACAGTCAACAGCCACGGAAGCAGCAGTCAAGAAATCAAAAGATGTACCGCATTAGGTAAATCTACTGCAACAGACTTCCATAAAGTGTTGAAGAGCAAAGATGTCACCTTGAAGACTAAGGTGCGCCTGACCCAAGCCATGGTATTTTCAATTGCACCATATGCATGTGAAAGCTGGACAATGAATAAGGAAGACTGAAGAAGAATTGATGCCTTTGAATTGTGGTGTTGGCGAATACTGGATATACCACGGACTGCCAAAAGAACAAACAAATCTGTCTTAGAAGTACAATCAGGATGCCCATTAGAAGCAGGGATGGCGAGACTGTGTCTTACGTACTTTGGACATGTTGTCAGGAGAGATCAGTCCCTGGAGGACATCGTGCTTGGCAGAGTACAGGGTCAGCGGAAAAGAGGAAGACCCTCAACGAGGTGGACTGACAAAGTGGCTGCAACAATGAGTTCAAGCATAATAACGATTGTAAGGATGGCTCAGGACCAAGCAGTGTTTCGTTCTGTTGTGCATAGGGTCAGTATGAGTCGGAATCTACTCAACGGCACCTAACAAGAACAAGAGAGATATCCTTTCTTCTAGGTAACCTAGTAAAGAAATCAGGCCCTGCCCCATCTAGAGGGGAAACTAATGGGAATTACAGCATCCATATTCACTCAGTTAACAGAATTTTTGTCCATTCCCTTCCTCCAGAGCTGTCAGTCACAGAGTAAAGCTTCAAAGTGCACTTATGGAAGCCTGCAGAAAGACTCAGGAAGGGATCAAGGAACAAAAATTCCTTTTATGGGGAATAGTAAAGTTTACAATAGGAAATGATAGGACAATGGACTGATGGGTTTGAAGAAAAGGCCATGTGGACAAGAGAAGACAGAAAGGAGTCTCCAGGAGGACCTTCTCTTTTCAATGGCCTAAATCTAGAAAGGCCTCCTTTTGTAAAGGACAAACAGAACTCTGCTTTCAGCCTATTATAATAACTGAAGTTCTTCTGATTCTGAAAAAGAATTTGAAAAACTGATACTATTCCTTGGAAAATTACCAGCTTTCTTATTTCTTACTTGAATAAATAATGACAATATGACAAAGAAGGGTCTCCTAAACAAGTAAATCTCTTCTCATGCAATCTCAACCAAAAATTTACAGGATTCTAAATCCAAATATATTTTAACATATTAATTTATAGATAAGATTAAAACACAAGTCTAAGGTATAAATATTTTACTTATGTAGTAACATAAGTTATTACTTATGTAATAACTAAAATTAGCTTATAAAAGTCAAACATAATAGTAACTAAATATTAGTTTATGAAAGTCAAATTATAGGGTTAACAAACCCACAGGTTAAATGCAGAAGAGATTAATGGAAAAATCTTAGGAAAAGATTAGCTGCTTAACCTCATTAAGGTATGACTGCCAGTCTAGCTAATCTACTGGTGCTAGACAAATGATAAACAAAAATCTATAAGGAATATGTCTGTATGCCATTGATTTTCTTAATGAAAAAGAATATAGTTAATTAAGTCTAGTCTACAAGGTGTATCTTCCCCCACATTACATCTCCAAACCAAATAATGGTGAACATGTTGCTGACTGGGAAATACACAACTAACTACACTTCTCTAGAGTAAACCCAAAATAAATGGGCTTAACAGAATGAAGGCTTCAAAAATAAGGAAACACAGATGTTTATTCTAGCATTTACTTTCCTAAATATTGACACCAAAGAATCAAGTATGTAGCTGTGAAGGAGTAGTTTATCCAAAATTGAATGCTGCATTAAAATTGGAAATGGCCAAATGCTTCAGGAAATGTCCTGAAGGAAAATGTTTTATACAAATGACACCTTTGTAGATGCCATGGAGTAAAACAGAACATGGTAAAAACCAGTTCTGTGTTTGCATACACAGAACACCTTCCACCTCAACAATTCTATAAATATTGTGATTAAAGGTTGCCAGGAAAAGTTGCCAAGGACTGAAAACAACTTAAGAAGAAAAACGTAAAATAAAATAAAACCACTCATGGCATGACTAAGTATACAGGGAAAATACCATAAAATACTTTAGAATTACATCATACTTTAACCCTCTAGAACAGGCACAGAACTGGCTATTATAATTTTAGTCAAAAACAGTCTATTGGTATTATTGATTGAACTGTACTTCAATCAAAATGGCACTTCCCAGGAGATAAAATGGACCAAAGTCACAAAGTTCTAGAGTTCATCATTATCAGCTAAGTTACTTTTATTTTTCTCCCTTAAACAACGATAGAGCTTTGTTCATTCAACCTAACTGCTTAAGAAATGAGTGAACTAATCTCAGACTATAGTTTTGGATATGGCTTTAATCGTAAGCAACAACTTGAATAGTTGGGGCATTTGGAATAAAAAACTGAACGACACCTCCAGATGTACTGGAGAGGTTCACGTCAATGTGGAAGGAGAACGTAACTATACCAAGCCAATTAACACACAAAAAAATGTGCCAAGTAGTTTTTCTTCCTTTCTCTTTCTCTCCATTCTCTTCTTCTTCACCTCTGATAATTTTTGTTTAATCCTTTCTATGTAGTGTAGTGTTGAGATGGGACAGTAACTAAATTGAACTGAATAAATGTTCAGGCATTATGAATAATACAGTTAACTCATTTTTCATGGAGATATCACCTCACTTGTATATGCCTCTCTTCCAACCTATATTTTAGCTATTTTATTTTCACATAAGAATAAATTAGGAAAGAAAAAGCCAATACCATTCGAAAACTATTTACTTTGCACTTAAATGATTAACGCAAGACTCATCTACAAGAAGGTAGGCTCCTTCTTGAAAACAAGGCTCTTGTCATATTTTTGTTTCTCTAACATCTAGCAGGAAAACCTGGTGGCATAGTGGTTAAGAGTTTGGCTGCTAACCAAAAGGTTAGCAGTTCGAATCCACCAGGGGCTCCATTGAAACCCTACGGGGAAGTTCTATTCTGTCCTATAGGGCCACTATGAGTGGGAATCAACTTGACGGCAATGCATTTTGGTTCCGGTAACATCTAACACATCTACTCAAGAAACATCTGTTAAACTTGTAGATAGCATTTACCCATCCTCTTCTTGGCCCTTATGAAATACTTAAAAACTAGAAATTGCCTGGGATATTTTCTGGCCTTCTTTACCAAAAGAAACTTTTTGGAAGAGCTTCAAGTAGAGGAGATTCCTTTTTTTAAAATAATATTCTGAATGTGGGACCCATTTAAAACCATTGTGAGAAATGGGACAATAACTTGAATTCTGGTCCTATTAGCATCATATATTCCTGATTTATATAAAGGCTATAATTTTTATACTCAGATATTTCATAAACAGGTAATTAGGATAAAAATAGGTTTATATGATTTAGAACTCTCTATATAGTACACATACAATAATATATTTATAGAAATAAAAATATAATTTAACAAATACACTGAACTTCTTGTCCTTCAGGCACTTTGGTAGGCCATGGGCTCACAAGGCTGCTACTGCTTAAAACATCTCTGAACTTTTTTCAAGATGGTTTTCTAAAATCTTAATCAAAGAGTAGTTATAGGATTGTGAGTGAGACTAGCAAATTACAGGTGATTCTCATTATCTGCAGATTCTATATTGACAAATCAATCTATCTGCTAAAAATACTTGCAATGTTTTTCCATACATTCACAGGCATGTGTAGAGGAGGTGAAAATTCCCAACTGAGGTAGAACAAGTCTGGTTTGGCATTCGCTAATTCAGTATTCACAAGGACTTTATAGAACATTACTGCATGTAACAAGAATCAATTGCATGTCAAAATAAACACATTCAACCAAGATCGCACAACTGACCGATGAAGGTGAATGTCCCTTACTACTGACAGAAGCATTGACAGCACACAGTGAACCACATTTGTCAGTGTGATAGGTTAGATGGGGGTAAAACTGGGATTTCCAAGCTGAATTTTCAAAGTGGCTCCAGGAGCAAAAGGTGGAGGACCACACTTCTTTAAACTCTGAGGTAAAGTAAGGTTGGTAATGCTAGCTTATCATAATGAAAGCCCAATGTGGATCTCCCTGGCTGACAGTTGGCATTCCATATGAACATTCAGGAGCCTAGGCCTCTTTCCTCTTAGGGCAACACCATTCCCCTAAGGGCCTTGTTGGAGTCCTCTTTTAGAGCCTCTGCATTTAGCTGGAAGATGAAAGAAGATAAAAAATGAGGAGAATCATGATAGAATTTCTTATTCACCAAGGCTGGAGTTTTGTATAGTATTTGACCTCACCTAACTGCAAGAGAGAACAGGGAATATAGTCTAAGTGTTGGCTCAAGAGGGAGAGAAAATGAGTTTTGGTGAACACACAGATGTCTCTATTGTAGATGGGCTTCACTCCATTTCTCTGAATTACATTTTGAGATAGTCTGAGCCAAATTCTAAAGCTAGTCTCAATGAATTATCATAATTTACCACCACAAATAAGGTAACTAAATTAGCCACTTACGTTACTCTCTACATTAGGCTCTTAATAGCTTTTGGTTATTTTCAGAAATTGTATCTACACATACAAGAGATTCATCCCCACTGAGAGTACTCTGAGTAACACGTTTTAGTTCTAAAGAAATTTCTTTTAAAAAGACTTCTAAAACAGCTAGGATACATCTATAACTTCCCAAGGTGACCCCTTTGAATAGGTTAACAAATTTGAAGAACTGTGCAGTTTTCCTTAAGGGATTGTTCAGGAATCTCATCATTTATTTGTAAGTTCTTAGAAACTTTAAGGTTTGTCACATCAAAAACCAAAACCAAACCAAACCCGCTGCAGTTGAGTCGATTCCGACTCATAGCGACTCTATACGACAGCGTAGAACTGCCCCATAGAGTTTCCAAGGAGCGCCTGGCGGGTTCAAACTGCTGACCCTTTGGTTAGCACCCGTAGCACTTAACCACTACGCCACCAGGGTTTCCTGTCACATCAAGGGGGTATATAATTTCAAATCCATTAAATCCACTGATGTTGAGTTGATTCCCATGTGTAGCAACTGTACAGGGGAGAAGAGAACTGCCCCACAGGGTTTCCAAGGCTGTAAATCTTTATGGAAACAGACTTCCACATCTTTCTTCCCAGGAGCAGCTGGTGAGTTCGAACTGCCAACCTTTTGGTTAGCAGCCGAGCAATTAATCACTGCATCACCAGGGCTCCTCACATAATTTCAAACTCATGATAATCAGTGTACATCAATGACAATATAACTAACACAAAAACAATGAAAACCCTTTGGTTCATCAATATTAAAACAAAATATTATAACAAAGTTAAAGTCTCTAATTCCTTTTAACACTAGACATTAACCATAAATACGTTTTTGCAAACTATAAACTCCTGCCAACAGAAACTCCACTGATAGCCTGAGTTCTAGGTTTGGGATTAGGAGCCATACGAAAAGGAGGGGTATTCTTATACCTCCAGCGCCATCAAGTCTCACTGAAAGGCTAGTACTTCCTCTCAGAAAAGCAGTTATGTCCATCATTCCCTTCCTTCTATCAAGAAAACTTTCATTTCTTAGTACTGTTGTTCTCAGCTAAGTATCATCAGGAAAGTAATCTTACAGAACTAATTCACACAAGGGTAGTGAGTGAGTCTCAAGGATATCCTTTCAGAGATATCAGCATTTTTTTTTTAAATAGATCACTGTCAACTCAATCTTTAATTTCTAAAATTTCATGCAAAATGATAAACTAAAATCAAAACATTCAGGTAGAAAAATACATTTGGTGGGCAGTGAGATCCTAAACAGACCAGAATAACTGCCCTCAAGAAATCAGTATTTTAGGCAAGACGACAAGCGACTTAACAAGTATTATACAATGTAAAAAACAGGGTAATGGTGTAAACATAGCACTTAGGATACCCAGAGGAGTAATACCTATCTCTACCTAGAACTTTAGGTCAGTAATATTTTGCCAGAGAGAAGGATGATATTTGAAAGCCGGCTTTCAAAGAACAAGTAGAGGTTTTCAGGCAAATCAGCACGTATATACGAGGCAAAGTTATTCCCAACAGAGAAAACACGGAGTTATAAAAGGATGACAGCATTTTCAAGAAAAAGTCAGTTTGGCAGTAACACAAGGTACACAGTGTAGAGTACTGAGATAAGCCTTATATGCCAAGCTAAGGATTCTGGACTTTACCCCTTACATTCAAAGGACCCACAGGAATCTTTCATCGAAATCAGATTTAAAAAAAAAAAAAAAAGACTGTGCTTATAGGAGTACAATGACGAAAGTGAAAATAAGAGATTAATGGCAGTGAAAACCACTTAAAACAACAAGTGATAATTAAGGCATGGAAGGGACAGAAAGAAGCCACCAGATTCAGAAAGTAATTCTAAGATGGGACCAAGTTATGGTGATTAGTAAAATGATAGAATGATGGAAGAGGAAGTCAAGGATTATGATGGCAGAATAAAAAAAAAACCCCAATAATATTCTGAATCTGAATATCTCTTACCCAACCCTGGGTTCCAGAGTGCTAATAAGCAAATAAAAGAAACCACTGAACTCCATTATCTATACCAAGACTGAGTTTAAAACTTAATCCATTCAATACTCTTATCTTGACACTGTACTTCTAAGCATATATTATTACACACGAATCATTAAATGATCCAAACTTCCAATTATATAGAGAAAAAATTGTTAATAAATTACTGGTTTTCTCCTCTCAATAGCATAGAAAAATACACTAGGCCACTTTCTCAAAATATGTCAACTGTATATGAAATACTAAGGGAATATGATATATTCTACTCTAGCAAGCCCCCACACATCTGTGCGTCATACTGTGGGGGCTTGGGTGTTGTTCTGATGCTGGAAGCTATGCCACGGGTATTCAAATACCAGCAGAGTCACTCATGGTAGACAGGTTTCAGCTGAGCTTCCAGACTAAGGCTCGGAAGAAGCACTTGGCAATCTACCTCTGAAAAGAATTAGCCAGTGAAAACTTTATGAATGGGAGTGGAAAATGTCTAGTACAGTGCCAGAAGATGAGCAATCCAGGTTGGAAGGCACTCTAAAGACAACCGGGGAAGAGCCATCTCCTCAAAGTAGAATTGACCTTAATGATGTGAATGGAGTTAAGCTTCCAGGACCTTCATTTGCTGATGTGGCACAAGTCAAAATAAGAAGAAACAGCTGCAAACATTCATTAACAATTGGAATGTGGAATGTATAAAGTATGAACCTAGGAAAATTGGAAATCATCCAAAATGAAATGGAACACATACACATCGATTTTCTAGGCATTAGTGAGCTGAAATGGACTGGTATTAGCCATTCTGAATTGGAAAATCATATGGTCTACTATGTCGGACACGACAACTTGAAGAGGGATGGTGTTGCATTCACTGTCAAAAAGAACATTTCAAGATCTATCCTAAAGTACAACGCTGTCAGTGACGGGATAGCAGCCACACGCCTACATGGAAGACCGGTTGATATGACTATTATTCAAATTTACACACCAACCACATAATGCCAAAGATGAAGAAATTGAAGATTTTTACCAACTTCTGCAGTCTGAAATTGATCGAATTCGCAATCAGGATGCACTGATAATTACCAGTGATTGGAATGCAAAAGTTGGAAACAAAGAAGAAAGATCCCTAGTTGGAAAATGTGGCCGTAGTGATAGAAACGATGTCGGAGATTGCATGATGAAATTTTGCAAGACCAAAGACTTCTATATTGCAAATACCTTTTTCACCAACATAAATGGTTACTATACATGTGGACCTCACCAGATGGAATACACAGGCATCAAATCGACTACATCTGTGGGAAGAGACAACGGAAAATCTCAGTATCATCAGTCACAACAAGCCCAGGGGCCAACTGCAAAAGAGACCATCAATTGCTCATGTGCAAGTTCAAGCTGAAACTGAAGAAAATTGGAACAAGTCCACAAGAGACACAGTATGACCTTGAGCATATCCCACTTGAATTTAGAGACTATCTTAAGAACAGATTTGACGTGTTGAACACTAATAACCAAAGACCAGACAAGTTGTGGAATGACATCAAGGATATCATACATGAAGAAAGCAAGGGGTCATTAAAAAGACAGGAGGAAAAGAAAAGGCCTAAATGGATGTCAGAAGAGACTCTGAAACTTGCTCTTGAACATCAAATAGCTAAAGCAAAAGGAAGAAATGATGAAGTAAAAGCTGAACAGAAGATTTCAGAGGGCAGCTTGAGAAGACAAAGTAAAGTATTATAATGACATATGCAAAGATCTGCAGTTAGAAAACCAAAAGGGAAGAACACACTTGGCATTTCTCAAGCTGAAAGAACTGAAGAAAAAATTCAAGCCTCAAGTTGCAATACTGAAGGATTTCATTTTACTTGGATCCACAGCCAATGTCCATGGACATAGCAGTCAAGGGAAAATATTAAATGACACAGGAAGCATCAAAACAAGATGGATGGAATACACAGAGTCACTATACCAAAAAGAACTGGTCAACATTCACCCATTTCAGGGGGTAACACATGACCAGGAACCAATGGTACTGAAGGAAGAGGTCCAAGCTGCATTGAAGGCATTGCAATGCAAAAAATGAGGCTCCAGGAATTCACGGAACATCAATTGAGATGTTTCAACAGATGCAGCATTGGAAGTGCTCAATCATCTATGTCTCTATGTCAAGAAATTTGGAAGACAGCTACCTGGTTGACTGGAGGAGATCCATATTTATGCCTATACCCAAGAAAGGTGATCCAACGAAATGCAGAAATTATCCAACAATATCATTAATATCACACGCAAGTAAAAGTTTCCTGCAGATCATTCAAAAGCAGCTGCAGCAGCAAATCAACAGGGAACTGCCAGAAATTCAAGCCAGATTCAGAAGATGACGCGGAACCAGGGATCTCACTGCTAATGTCAGCTAAAAGCAGATCTTAGCTAAAAGGAGAGAATACCAGAAAGATGTTTACATGTATTTCAATGACTATGCAAAGGCATTGGACTGTGAGAATAGTAACAAATTATGGATAACATTGCAAAGAATGGGAATTCCAGAACTCTTAACTACGTTCATGAGGAAACTGTACACAGACCAAGAGGCAGTTATTTGAACAGAACATGAGGTTTAAAACCAATAAATGTGTGCATTAGGGTTATACCCTTTCATCATACTTATTCACTCTGTATGCTGAGCAAAGAATCTGAGAAGCTAGACTTGTACGAAGAAGAATGCATCATCACAACTGGAAGAAGACTCATTAACAACCTGTGATACGCAGATGACACAACCTTGCTTGCTGAAAGTGAAGAGGTCTTGAAGCACTTACTGATTAAAATCAAAGACTAGAGCCTTCACTATGAATTACACCTCAACATAAAACAAAAATCCTCACAAATGGACCAGTAAGCAACATGATAAATGGAGAAAAGATCGAAGTTGTCAAGGATTTCATTTTACTTGGATCTATAATCAACATCCATGCGTGCAGCAGTCAAGAAGTCAAACGACACATTGCTTTGGGCAAATCTGCTGTACAAGACCTCTTTAAAGTGTTAAAAAGCAAAGATATCATTTTAAGGACTAAGGCGCGCCTTACCCAAGCCATGGTGTTTTCAATCCCCTCATATGCGTACGAAAGCTAGACAATGTATAAGGAAGATGAAGAAGAATCGATGCCTCTGAATTACGGTGTTTGCGAAGAATATTGAATACACCATGGGCTGCCAGAAGAAAACAACCAGAATACGCCTTAGAGGCAAGGATGGCGAGACTTGGTCTCACATTTTGGATGTGGTGTCAGGAGGTATCAGCCCCTGGAAAAGGACATCGTGCTTGGTAAGGTAGAGGGTCAATGCAAAAGAGGAAGACCCTCAACGAGATAGGTTGACACAGTGGCTGCAACAATGGGCTCAAGCATAGCAATGATTGTGAGGATGGCACAGGGGCGGGCAGTGTTTCATTCTGTTGTATATAGGGTTGTTATAAGTCAGAACCAACTCGATGGTACTTAACAACTGTATGTTAAAATTACTGAAGTATTATGAAAAGATGACTATCAGCCTCCACTATGTGTGGAAAAAATATTAGGAGCTAGTGATTATCCACCCAGTGATGGCTGAGAAAGAAACGTGAACTTTAAGGTTCTGCCTCTGCCTCACACACACACCTCCCCCTATTGAGTAGACTTTTAGCAGTAAACATATAAGCTGACCAATTAATCTTTGGGCCTTAAGTATACCCACAAACTTTAAGTTAAAAAGCAGCCCGTAGGAACATACAATGCCATATAATAATCCAAAGCACTAATCATACTTCTATTGTAATTATGCTCACTTATTCCTCTGTCCTCCTGACACTGATTAAAAGTAGGTTTTGTGAAAATGCCATATAATAATCCAAAGCACTAATCATACTTCTATTGTAATTATGCTCACTTATTCCTCTGTCCTCCTGACACTGATTAAAAGTAGGTTTTGTGAAAATTTTTCATGAGTTTTTCAAAATTTGCACTTCCTCCATGAAGATGGTTAGGCACAGTTGCTAGGAAATTATAACTGAAATAATAACTGTTTTTTAATAAGGACAAAATATTCTAGAAAAGGCCTTGTATCTAATTTAAGAGTTTACCTTTTCCACAAAGTCATGTAAGAAATAAAATTATTAGTATATATGAGTTCTTTCCCTTTTAAGGATTATTTGAATACCAAATTTCTTAGAATTTTAAAACTTGAAATAGAAAGGGAATAGAGAAAGATCTATTCATGTACATTTATAACAACTTCTTAAGATATTAGTTAATTCTGTGAACTGTCAGTAGAACATTTTATGCAGCAATGAGAAATTAGTAATATGTTTTTACAACCTCAGATGAACCTCAATCTTGTGTAACTAACTTCCTAAAAAGTTTGCGTAAATAACATTATAGTAAACTGAATCATTTTACTCGCACATGTTAAGACATTTGGTAAAGCAAATAACCACCCCAAATCCTGATTTAGTTTAAAATGTTTATATCGTAATGAAGCACAAATTAGTATGTAATTTACACTCTCCTTCTTTACAGTTTAGTGTAATCTTGGTTAGGAGACTATAAAAACATTCAAGTATGTAATTGAAAAAGCCCACCAAGATTTGGGCACGATAAGTTTCCCTCCTTCCAATTTATGTGAAGGTCTAAAGCAGTGTTTTCCCAAACTTAAACACTACCACTGAATGACAGGCCCTAAACGAAGGTAACAGCCATCAGTTACCCAAACCATTAGGCATTTGAGAAAATGGGCAACACATAAGTGTAATATGCACTTATTCCGTTCAATAGGAATATCTGTATAAAAATGTTATTTTTCTACCACACGGCTTAGTGTAAAGTAAAACAAAGCAACTGTCCTAAAGATTAACTAACATAACTGAATAGCAATACAAAGGCTATAAAGCTAATGTTTCTTCAAAGTAAAAACTAAAATTGAAAATAAATTTTGAATAAAGATATATGTCATTGTACATTCAGCCAAGAATATAACACTTACAATGTATGAAAATCTAATATTCTAGCTCGGTAGTAGTAATTACTAGTATTACTACTAGTAGAAAATAGGCTCAAACATAGCAATGATTGTGAGGATAACACAGGACCAGGCAAGATTGTGTTCTGCAGTACATGCAGTCCCTACAAGTCATGGATTGAATTGTGTCCCTAAAAAATGTGTCAACTTGGTTGACATGCTTCCCAGTATTGTGTGGTTGTCCTCCATTTTGTGACTGTAATTTTACGTTAAAGAGGATTAGGGTGGGAATGTAACACCCTTACTAAGATCACATCCCTGATCCAATGTAAAGGGTGTTTCCCTGGAGTGTGGACTGAGCCACCTTTTATCTTACAAGAGATGAAACAAGAAGCAAGCAGGGAGTGGGGACCTCATACCACCAAGAAAGAAGCACGGGGAGCAGAATGCGTCCTTCGGACCTGGGGTTCCTACACAGAGAAGCTCCTAGTCCAGGGAAAGACTGATGAGAAGGACCTTCCTCCAGAGCTGACAGAGAGAAGAAGCCTTCCCCTGGAGCTGACACCCTGCATTTAGACTTCTAGTCTACTAGGCTGAGAGAAAATAAACTTCTCTTTGTTAAAGGCAGCCACCTGTGGTATTTCTGTAATAGCAGCATCAGATGACTAGGACAGAATTTGGTACCGGGAGTGGGGTGCTGCTCTAAAAGACACCTAAAATGTGGAAGCAGTTTTGAAACTGTGAATGGATAAAAGACAATAGCACCAGAGGACCGGCAGTAGCAGAGAACTGGCAGCAGTAGAACCAGGAAACCAGTGCCAGACAGCACTGCAGTTGGCCCATGGACAGAGTTGAGTGTGTTTGTGCAGGAGGCTTCCTGGCAGAGTGGGGTGCCTCTGGGCACTTATCAATGGAGCTAGGCTTGCCGACCCACAGAGCAAGTGAGCTGAGTGCCTTCCGGCTGAAGTTTACTGGTGGAGCGGGATGCCTCCAGGCACTCATCGGTAGAGCTACAGAGCTTTGGAACGCTTGCCCCAGCAGGGCAGATGCAGGTGTGAGGCCCACTGGGCCGAGAGGCCAAGGAACCAGGAAGCAGAAGCTGAAGAGATAAGGAACACAGGAAGCCGAGCTGCCTCAGTCTCAAAAGGTATGACCACAACCTCTGGGGTTCCAAAGGCTGGAGCCATGGCCTCTGGTGTTACTAAGTGTGCAGCAGCCACTCAGATGGACTAGGAGAATGGTGTGCCTAAACCTGAGGGTGCAGAGCTGCTGTCCCAGTGGGCCTGGAAAGCAGAGCTAAAGCCCAGAGCTGAGAACCTCCACTCAGAATCTGGAGAGTGCGCTCAATACCTAGCATCTGGAGGGTAAGGCCATTGTGTAACAGAGAACAGAGGATTATTTTCAAAGCCTTGAGGGCTAATGTCATGTGTTCTGCTGAGTTGCTTGGTGACTGTTATGCCTTTTTTCCCTCCGATTTCTCCCATTTGTAATGGAAATGTCTAGCTTGTGCCTGTTTTGCCATTGTACTTTGGAAGGAGGTAACTTGTATTATGGATTTCACAGATGAAGAAGAATTTTTGGATTTTGGACTTGGAGTTGACTTAATTTTGCTATGATATGATGTCATGAATGTGTCTTATATGTAGCAAGGACATAAATTTGGCGGGGGTCAAAGGGTGGAATGCCATGGATTGAACTGTGTCCCCCCAAAATATGTGTCAACTTGGTTAGGCCATGATTCCCAGTATTGTGTGGTTGTCCTCCATTTTGTGAGTGTAATTTTAAGTTAAGGAGGGTTAGGGTGGGACTCTAACACCCTTACTAAGGTCACATCCCTGGTCCAATGTAAACGGAGTTTCCCTGGAATGTGGCCTGCACCACCTTTTACCTTACAAGAGAAGATAAAAGGAAAGGGAAGGGAGCAGGGCGTGAGGGGGTGCGGACCTCACACCACCAAGAAAGAAGCACTGAGAGCAGTGCACATCCTTTGGACCTGGGATTCCTGTGAGGAGAAGCTCCTAGTCCAGGGAAAGATTGATGAGAAGGACCTCCAGAGCCAACAGAGACAGAAAGCATTCCCCCGGAGCCAACGCCCTGAATTTGGACTTCCAGCCTACTAGACTGTGAGAAAATAAATTTCTCTCTGTTAAAGCCAACCATTTGTGGTATTTCTGTTACAGCAGCACTAGATGACTAAGACAGGCTATAATGCTAATACTTCTTTAAAGCAAAAACTAAAACTGGATAAAAACCAAAAATAGGTAAATTCTGAATATAATAAAGATATATGTCATTGTACATTCAGCCAAGATACCAATTAAACGTAACACTTAAAATGTATTAAAATCTAATATTCTAGCTTAGTACTAGTAGTTACTACTAGCATTACTACCAGTAGTAAATGGGCTCAAACATAGCAATGATCGTGAAGATAATGCAGGACTGGGCGGGGTTATGTCCTGTAGCAAATGGGGTCACTGCAAGTCAAAACTGACTCAATGGCACCTAAGAGCAACAATAATAGACATTCACGTAGTCAAAGAGAAGGTCTACTCATCTCAGTGGTCTTAAACAGAACCACTGAACAGGTATTACATACTACACAAGAAGCCACATCCAACAATACAGTTTAGAATTCTGAGATCTGTATGTATATGTGTGGAGGGAGAGAGTGTCAGCGACATCATCCTAAACCGAAAATATACTAGATTATAATACATACTGTTCAGCTAAGATACCAATTAAATAGTAACAACAACACATGAAAATCTAATATTCTAGCTCAGTAACAGAGGTTATTACTAGTACTACTAGTAGAAGTAGATGGGCTCAAACACAGCAATGATTGTCAGGATAACACATGACCAGATTATGAGTCACAACTGATTCAAGGGCATCTAACAACAACAACATAATACGTAAAGGCAGCAATATAGATTGGACTGAGATATATCATAGAAACCACGGTACGGAGTTATTCCAAGGTTCCTAGTCCAATGAAAGAAAAACACACATCAACAGGGTGGTAACTTCAGAAAAGAAAACAAAAAGGTTCAACTTAATTTAGAAAGGTAAGCCCAGGAACATACAATTGATACATAAAGTGCAAAACTCCAGGATAATGGGTCAAATTCTTGGCAGATGTTAAAAGTCTTAAGCCTGTTGAGAAATAGAAACGTGAGCACACTAATTGCACCTGTTACTGTTGTCAGGTGTCATCGAGTTGGTTCTGACTCATAGCGACCCTATGTACAACAGAACGAAACACTGTCCGGTCCTGCACCATGCTCACAATCATTGTTATGCTTAAGCCCATTGTTGCAGCCATTGTGTCAAAGCCATCTCACTGAGGGTTTTCCTCTTTCTCGCTGACCCTCTAACAAGCATGACGTCCTTCTCCAAGGACTGATCCCTCCTGGTAACATGTCCATAGTATGTATAACACATTCTTGCTATCCTTGCTTCTAAGGAGCATTCTGGTTGTACTTCTTCTCAGACAGATTTGTTCATTCTTTTGGCAGTCCATAGTATATTCAATATTTTTTGCCAACAACTCAATTCAGATGTGTCAATTCTTCCTCGGTGTTGTTATTCATTGTCCAGCTTTTACATGCATTATGATGCAATTGAAAATATTATGGTTTGGGTCAGGTGCACCTTAGTCTTCAAGGTGACATCTTTGCTTTCCAGCACTTTAAAGAAGTCCTTTGCAGCAGATTTGCCCAATGCAACACATCTTCTGGTTTCTTGGCTGCTGCTTCCATGGGTGTTGATTGTAGATCCAAGTAAAATGAAATTCTCGACAACTTCCATCTTTTCTCCATTGATCATGACGTTGCTTTTATTGGTCCATGTCTCAGTCATCTAGTGCTGCCGTAACAGAAATATCTCAAGTGGATGGCTTTAACAAAGAGAAATTTATTTTCTCACAGTCTAGTAGGTTACAAGTCCAAATTCACGGTGTCGACTCCAGGGGAAGGCTTTCTCTGTCGGCTATGGAAGAAGGTCCTCGTCTGCAATCTTCTCATGGTGGAGGAGCTTCTCAAGCGCAGGGACCCCGGGGGCCCAAAGGACATGCTCAGCTGCTGGTACTGCTTTCTCGGTGATACGAGGTCTCCAACTCTCTGCTTACTTCCCTTTCCTTTTATCTCTTGAGAGATTAAAGGTAGTGCAGGCCACACCCCAGGGAAACTCCCTTTACCTTGGATCAGGGAGGTGACTTGAGTAAGGGTGGTGTTACAATCCCACCCTAATCCTCTCAACATAAAATTATAATTACAAAATGGAGGACAGCCACAGAATATTGGGAATCATGGCCTAACCAAGTGGGTACACACATTTTTGCAGGGACATAATTCAATCCACGACAGTCCAGTTGTGAGAATTTTTGTTTCCTTTGTGTTGAAGTGTAATCCATACTTAAGGGTGTGGTCTTTGATCTTCATCAGTAAATGCTTCAACTCTTCACTTTAAGCAAGCAAGGTTGTGTCATCTGCATAATGCAGGCTGTTCACGAGTCTTCCTCCAATCCTGATGTCCCTTTCTTCTTCATATAGTCTAGCTTCTCGGATTATATGCTCAGCATACAGACTGAACAGGTATGGTGAAAGGATACAATCGTGATGCACACTTTTCCTGACTTTAAACCACGCAGCATCCCCTTGTTCTGTCCTAACTGTCTCTTGATCTACATACAGGTTCCTCATGAGCACAATTAAAGTGTGCTGGAATTCCCATTTTTCACAACGTTATCCATAATTTGTTAGGATCCACACAGTCGAATGCCTTTGCATAGTCAATAAAACACAGGTAAACATCCATCTGGTATTCTCTGTTTTCAGCCAGGATCCATCTGACATCAGCAATGATATCCCTTGTTCCACATCCTCTTCTGAATCTGGCCTGAATTTCTGGCAGTTACCTGTCAATACACTGCTGCAGCCGCTTTTGGATGATCTTCAGCAAAATTTTGCGTGTGATTCTAATGATATTGTTGGATAATTTTCGCATTCAGAGGGATCACCTTACGTGGGAACAGGTATAAATATGGATCCCTTCCAGTCAGTTGGCCAATTAGCTGTCTTCCAAATTTCTTGGCAAAGATGAGTAAGCACTTCCAGTGCTGCATCTGTTTGCTGAAACATCTCAATTGATACTCTGTCAATTCCTGGACCTTGTTTTTTGCCAATGCCTTTACTGCAGCTTGGACTTCTTCCTCCGGCACCATCAGTTCCTGATCGCATGCTATCTCTTGAAATGGTTGAACATCAATCAGTTCTTTTTGGTATAATGACTCTGTATTCCTTCCATCTTCTTTTGATGCTTCCTGCATTAATATTTTCCCCATGGAATCCTTCACGATTGCAACTCATGGCTTGAACTTTTTCTTAAGTTCTTTCAGCTTGAGAAATGCTAAGCATGTCCCTCCCTTTTGGTTTTCTATCTCCAGCTCTCTGCATGTCACTATAATACTTTGTCTTCTCGAGCCACCCTTTGAAATCTTCTATTCAGTTTTTATTTCATTTCTTCCTTCTTGCACCTAGAATGTATATTCTGTAAGGGTCAAACAGTTCCTCACACATAGTAGGGGATCAATGAGTATTTCTTGAGTGAAAATATTTGAATGAAGGTGGAAGAAAATCCATTCATTTTGCTCACCAGTACACTACCATTGGAAACCCTGGTGGCGTAGTGGTTAAGTGCTATGGCTGCTAACCAAAGGGTCGGCAGTTCAAATCCATCAGGCGCTCCTTGGAAACACTACGAGACAGTTCTACTCTGTCCTATAGGGTCACTATGAGTCGGAATCGACTTGATGGCACTGGGTTTGGTTTGGTTTGGTACTACCAATGGAAACCCTGGTGGCATAGTGGTTAAGAGCTACAGCTGCTAACCAAAAGGCCGGCAGTTCAAATCCACCAGGCAGTCCTTGGGAAACCCTATGGGCAGTTCTACTCTGTCCCTCAGGGTCACTATGAGTCAGAGGTGACTCGATGGCAACTGTTTTAACGGGTGCTCCCAATGGAAACACTGGTGGTGTACTGCTTAAGTGCTATGGCTGCTAACCAAAAGGTCAATAGTTCAAATCTACCAGGCACTCCTTGGAAACTCTACGGGGCAGTTCTAATCTGTCCTATAGGGTTGCTTTGAGTCAGAATTGGCTTGAAGACAACAGGTTTGGTACTACCAATAAGTTGTACAATACCTGACACAAATATTTCTTGGAGGAAGGAACAGCTATCACTGAAAATACATTGAGACTATACTAACCTGTAGCCATTAAAAAATAAATAAATAAATAATAAAAATTTTTTTAATATGTGACCCAAAAAGGCAAAGAATGAGTAAATGCAATCGACTAATTTAGGTTTTTTAATAATGGGTTCCTTTGCTGTGTAGGGTTGCTATGAGTTGGAATTGACAACACAGCAACAGGTTTGGGTTTCTTTCTTTTTTTTTTTTTTTTTGCCAAGTAGGAGCCCTGATGGCTCAGTGGTTAAGAGCTTCACTGCTAACCAAAAAGGTTGCCAGTTTGAATCCACCAGCCACTCCCTGGAAACCTTATGGGGTAGTTCTACTCTGCTCTCTGGGGTCACTATGAGTCAGAGGTGACTTGATGGCAACGGGTTGGGTTTGATATTTGGTCATGTCAAAAATTAACAGAATGTGAAAATAAGTCATCTGATCAAAATATCTGAGATACTGTAGCTTTTCTCAAAAAACTAATTTCTTAGCAGTTTAAGTCCCCTAATGAAAATGCATTTAGCGATGTTTGCTAACCTGTTTAGTTCAGTACTAGGTATTTAAATGACCTGACTTTAAGCAGACAGTGATGCACAAAAAGATACCATTTTGAATGCTACTAAAATACAAAGGATTTAAAAGTAAAGAATCATGTTAGGGTTCAATGGAGCCTTATGATGCTTTATCAAAAACAGGCAGCTTTTTTAATACTAACATTGTCAAATATGAAAATATCAAAGACCCTATTCTACTGAGATTTTAAGATTTCATGTGAAAGGCAGTTTTTAAAAAAATTAAATGCTAAATTATGTCTTAACAAAGCAGTTAAGTCCTTTAAGGATTAAGGAGAAGGCCCACTAATGGCATAATGAAGTTTCAAAGTGCTTATTAGATTCTCATATACACACTTGGGGCCTGAATAACTGGTGATATACTTGTAGCTATTTTAAGTTTTATGGACTCTACAGCCTAGTCCCATTTAGCTTTCTCTTCACCCAACTCCTCAAAACTATTTTTAGCCTTTCTATGACTTAACTGTATAAGCAGTGGGAGAATCCATTGTGCATGCTTTCCTGCCTCATAACTAATGGAGTTCCAAAAGCAACTTTTAGCAAACTTAAAGTTGGCAGCACAGCAAGCTACAAAAGCACTCTGGGGCGTCTGTGCATGTTACGTGACGTTGGGCAAACTACTTCTCAAGACCTCGTACCCTACATTGGGTTATGGTGATGATTAGTGGCATATACATAAATGCTTAGTAAATGATAATTTTATAAAGAATCATCTAGTCTAATAGTTAAACATTTTTTCTTTCAATAGCAGATTTTTTTCCCTACCTAACCAAAATCTAAAGTATCACAGCTTCCTCATTTTATAGATAGAGGGTAAGATGCAAAGAGTTAGTGACTGGTTATAAGCCAAATGTTAAACTGGAAATAGATCCCAAGTCTCTTGGCTCGAAATATATTATTACCCACTATACCTGGTTGGTCTCTAAAACACTTTTATGGAACCACTTGAAAATAATTTAGCCCTTCATCTGATAATTACCTCTAAAGAAAAGAGTTATTCTATCAAGGAATACTATAGCTACACATGTTCCATTTTATCTTCATCACAAAAAATAATCCCAAAATCAAATTTATAGGCTCAGTTACAGGGCAACTTTAGTTGTCATTTAATACTCATTCAATCTTATATTCAATATCTACAGTAGTCATTATATTAGGTATTATAATAAGTATTAATAACGTTAAGTCACAAAAAGTTCATTTATGTCTTGTATGCTCTGCTTGAGAAACCAAGGTGCATAACAATTTTGGAAAATGTTTCACCAAAAAGGTTAATTTTTAATGATATAAAAGTTAAAATAAGCTTCTCCCTGTGGCCATACCTGACAAATAAGGTGCTACTTTTTTTTTTTTTACTATCAGTAGTTGATAGGTATTTACCTTTGGTAACACCAGACAGCAAGTTGTAGCAGTTTTTTGCCCTTTCATTATGAAAGACATTCAGATATTTAGCGAATTTCTTAACTGTTCTATTAATTTGACAGACAATTTTGGACACTGACCTTGCCACACAATGAAAGGTTTCGCTAGTCTCTTTAACTCATCCTTATTTTTGGTGAGCGATCATTAAGGTGCACCGTGATGGCACTTCAATGAGGTACTTATATATAGACTTGAAACCCACAAATTACAGAGATAACTATTGGCTCTTGAAAGGGCTTAATCAACTTAGCGCTGGTTACTGAGAAAATCACTTGGGACCAGGGTCTCTGCTTAGCGAATCCTGAAGCATTAATCACTTTACCATTATGTATACCTAACTGTACAATTTACAGAACATTCGTAAAGGCAGGAAAGGGGAGAAAAGCACTTCCACTCACTAAAATATAATTCAAAGACAGCACAGATTCTAGATGTAAGGAGGGCCCAACACCATCAAGTTCAACCATCATGTTCAGATCCCTGAGTCCTCGGGAACAAGCCCTCTCACACACACACACACACACACACACACAGATTCACACATACGCATGTGCATACTCACATACACACATACATTTTAATATAAGAAATAAATGGAGAAAAATGGCCAATCTATCTATATTTTTCACAGTTACATTTCACCATCCTAGGTCTCATATTTTTAGACGTTCTGCAAATGTCAGAACATACCCTGGTACAGCATAATAGTGCTACAGAAACAAAAGAAAACTCATTCCTTTGCCATTCTTTTAGCTCAGAAATCACAGCTGATCACCAACATCAGAGTCCTTTTGAGTTAGGAGGAATAGGATAATCTTGTGAAATGTACAATGGATCTGAAGTCAGAAGGCTGCATTCCAAACTCACTTACCTGCTGAATGAAGGTAAATACTGCCTGGTATACAGTAAACACTCAAATATGTTTTCTTCCTTCCTACCTACAATAATAAGAGACACAGCATAATATAATGGAAGTCACAGAGGTATTCATGAACTTGCCTCCTCTTAACATTTGCCTCAATAATATTTATTTGGCATAAACAACACTGCTTAGAGTATCTACTGTATTTGTTCCCACTAAAACGAAATAACGGAAAAGTACTTTTCTACCATTTGTTCATAAGTAAAATGTTTAGATTTTTCAAAATCACTGCTAATTCATTATAGTTTGTTTTACAAATAAGCAAAAATTTTATTCTTCAAGAATCAGGTGGACGATGGGTGGAGTTGTCCTCACTTCCAGAGGTCCAGATGAGAGGAAGAGGGGAAGAGAGGTGGCTTCTGGAACTTCTATCAGTTCCCTAGGCTTCCAATATCAATAGATGAGTACCAGTGTTCTTCTATCTGCCTTACTTTTGGCAAAATCCAGTTAAGAGACCAGTTAGACAAAAGCTCAACCTTGTGTTAAAATAAACAGTGTACAGCACAGAAAGCGCATCAGAGATCTGACATTTAATAACAGAACAAAATTAATATTGAAGACAAAAGACAACAGTGCCAGGCACAGACCTAGGACAGGTGCTGTGGAAGAGCCTATCCTGGTGGTGACTGGGAATTTTAAGCTCTGGAGAAAGGACTTAACTAAAATTAAGAATAACAAAGTTGTTAGTATGCTCCTTGGCAGATTATTAGCTATATGGGAAAGTTTTAATAAAACAGGCTTTTAGAAAATTTTTAAATGTCAGAGTTAGAGAGTCTCTCTCCACCCAACCATTTTTGAACACTGCCATTTATTTCCATTATTATTCACTGCTTTTTTTTTTATGGTGCCCAGTTACTCTTCTGGTTTTTATTTCCATATAGTCTGCATTATCACAATCGAAATAAAAATCACAAAGTTGCCATTACCCTTCAACATTTCCCCAATGTATAAATTCTAATTTCCATTAAGTTCTTGCAGAAAAGTACACTGTGGTGAATGAAATGTCTTTCTGTTAAAAAGTACTATAATTAATGGAACGGTTGTCAGTTCAACACATATATACAAAACTTTACATAGCTAAAAAATTGACCAACATGCTTTTATAAAAAAAACACCTTACTAAAAACCATTTGGTATTCAGTCAATTTTAGCTCATGCTGACCCCATGTATGTCAGAGTGGAACTACACTCTACAGGGTTTTCAATGGCGTATTTTTCGCAAGTAGATCGCCAGGCCTTTTTTCCAAGGCATCTCTGATAGACTCATCAGTTAGCAGCTGAGCATGTTAACTGTTTACACTATCCATCGATTCCTTATATACCTTAGGTATGTTTAGAGTAATAGTTATTTGAGAGGAATATGATCAATATATGAGAGAAGGAAACCCTGGTGGTGTAGTAGTTACAAGCTACAGCTGCTAACCAAAAGGTCGGCAGTTTGAATCCACCAGTCACTCCTTGCAAACCCTATGGCGCAGTTCCACGCTGTCCTATAAAGGTCACTATGAGTTGGCATTGACTTGACGGCAATGAGTTTGGTTTTGGTTTTATATAGTCTCTGAACATAAGACAATAGTTTAAGATTAAATAACTTTTATAAATTTACTTATCTATTCGGCTATTCACTTATCGATCTAGAAACTGCATTTACCATGAGATAACTGGTGGGAAATACTAGATACATAAACAATGAAAATTACTGAAACAGTGTAGTTCTCAAAGGCTTAACACCGTTACCAAAAATCGGTATTTGGAACCTGTCACTTTTTTAAAAATCTAGAGCTTCAACATATTTTCACTCCTGTACAGGTAAGTTTTGTAATAAGTTCCTCTAAACACTCTAAGAAAATTAATTTAAAGGGTGGGACCTTAGTTTACAAGAATATCAGTCTGAGAATTAACTTTGTAGGAAGAAAATGTCTGAGTATCCTTAAGAGAAAAGTTATTAATATTTTTGAGTTGCACAAACTGAGCACAAGCAAAGAGGAAATTTTAATTAATGAAAAGATAAACCCAACTACAAACTGAAAGCAAATGAACTGATTCACACACTCACACAAACATACACACACACACTCTGCATGCAGTCATTCAACATTATATGCTGGCTGGCTTTGTATTATTTTGGAACAGAATCATAACTTCTTTATGTATAAGACACTGAAGCTCTCAAGATATTCATGAAAAATCCTAATCAAATTTCACTCTAGAATTAGAAATCAAAGCATTAGATGTAAATAGATCTAATATGTTAAATCAGAAACCAATGCATGCTTATTTTCATTAGCAGGAGCTACACAAATTATAAATTCTTCATGCTTTTGTTACTAGATTTCTTATATTGAAAATAAGCAATTTCCTCCATCCAGAGTATTCTAATGGTACTCTTTTCTACATAGTTTAGAACTTGTTCAATCTTTACAACAAGCCACATGAGGATTTGCATTTGCTATGTACTATCTTGCACACCAAAATTGAGAGTATTTGCTCCATTTTCAAATACAAAGGTTTTGCTCTATGAGGTTTCAGAAAGAAGCAACTTTATTTTCTTTTGGCTGTTACTAATTATTTTAACTTAAGATCATTATTCTAACACTAATATCCTGCTATATTCTCATTTGAGTTGTTCCATTTATCCCAAAGGTAGACTTTATGTATTACCATTACAAAAAAATAACTATTTGCATAATACTTTATGATTTTACATCTCTTACAAACACATCACAGGGAGCCTCATGATGCATTCAGCTGCTTGTCATTCACCATTTCAAGACCCTTCAGAATCAAACAAGGGGGAGGGTCACATTTTGCTAATGGCAGAAGTATGGAAATGAATATAAAGAATGAACCTTGAAGTTTTAAAAATACAAAAGAAAAAAAGAAAAAGAGGATGATCCATGAGCATAAATAAAACAGCTTCAATTTGCAAAATTCTATGTCCTGTATATTTTTTTTATATATCTGGAGATTTATGCATCTTCTACTGTGATACCCATTTATCTAAAACTACGCTACAAAAATAAAAGAAATTACAATCCTTTTCTGGATTTTATAAATTAGTATCACCTTAATGTTAAAATTTACTGCTCCTATTTACAGAATTCAGCTTTTAGTCTATATTATCAAAAATAAAAATAAAAATCAGAGTTGCCATTTCATGCTTGTGAAATAATCTGAGTATCAATTTTCTACTACTCTAGCTTTAGCCTTATAAATATTCATATTAGAAATGTTTAGGAAGGAGATAATGATCCAATGTGTTTACAAATTACGTTGTTTCATAATTTCTTCTTGGAAAAACAATTACAAAGAAAAATTGTTTAAAGCTTCTATGTTTTCCTCCATACCCACCACTCCAGATAAAATACTGACTGCTCAGTTATGTCACCTCTAGTCCAAATGCCCACAGCACTTGAAGCTTTTTGTAAACAATATACCGCTATACCACATATCCCTTGAGCCACCATCTACTTAACATTTTTTAAAAAACGTAGTTTCAAATGCAGTATAACACTATCATCTTAAACACACACATACACACGCACACTCATTCTGGAGTGTGTTGAAAAGGACGGAGGTGGAGGGCAGAGGAAGAAATGGAGCACGTTGTTGTTTTTCATTCATGCAGTATAGTGATGTCAGTGTCTGCAGCAGCAACCGCGGCGGCAGGAGCCTTGACCTGTGGAGGCTAAAATCCACTGAAGTCAGAACCTTGCAGAATTCAAAAGAAACTGAGGAGATAATGGCTTAAAAAATTAAAACAACTATTCATACTGTGGATTTTAAATGGATAAGCAGACAGCATAGATTAGTTAAACCCATAGATTAGTTGTACAGTTTTAATTTGGGTTTAGGGGGGCAAGATGGGATGGGGAGAAGTAGGATGGGGTAATAATAACCAGGGAACTGGGGGCACAAGAGCCTGCATTCAAAATCACCTCAGTGTAAGAAACTGACAAAACCACCTGGTGTTACAAAGGCAGAAAAACATCTCTAGTAGAGAATGCCCTTCCATTCCCAGCACCAGCTCCCTGATGATGCAAATCTGTCTGCTGCACAACTAGACTCAGAGAAGTGTTTTCATCATGATTGCATTAAAACTGCATTAAAGTCGGATGCGCCACACTACAACAAAGAGGATAGCTTAAGCCTCATCACAAATTTCATTAAAACTACTTGATGATGGAGCATGTAATTCCCAGGCAATTAAGGCTTTTGAAGGATGAAGAAAAACAAGTTGTACTATAATGTGTTGTAAGATGTGTTTTCAACAAAAGGGGAGGAGATACTCAATGGCCATTACTGTTGCAGCAATGGCCGAAAATACTCTTACGCTGCCCACAAAACCCTGTGTACAAAAAATCTGCAATATTTATTTTATCACTTTTACAGTAATCCCTAAAATAAAACCCTGAAACTCAATTTATGCACTAGTGAAGCTAAATCACTCAGAAATTCATGTAACTGCTGCCTCCTTTTCATTTGTTAGCTCTAGAAAATGTGCAAGGGAGTTGCATATGGCATTAATCTGTTAGAAAATGGTGGCCTTTTCTATAAAATACAGCCAAAGATGTGTGTTCAGTTGTGGTCATTATTAGGGCGATCACGTTGTTTTCATTCATTCATTCAGGATTTGCTGGAGGATGTCAGTTTCTGCAGCAGCTGGCTTGACCTGGGGGAGGAGTGGGGGAGCAAATTCCTCCTGGTGCATACAGATTACAAGATGTATTTCTTGATGCTCACGTACAATCCCACTGCACTACATCCTACCCTGGTTCACCATCAAGTGGTCTGAAAACAAGTGCCTTAGCAAATGCTAATTACAGGTCCGAAATATTAAAACAAAAACATCAAAACTACAATCTGTCAAAACACAGACTATCACATTCTCCAAGGCTAAGACCTTCATCAAGAAAACTCCATTTAAAAAAAGAATCCACATACCACGTAAACATTGTACAGAGCTCGACAGTGTTTTTGCTTCCAGCCAGAGATTTTCCACTCAGTCTGATCTGCTGCCTCCTCAATGCAGCAGCAGCATCTGTAGCTGCAGACTGGTATCTAACAGTATTAACTACTCTGATCTCCCTTATGAGCTTTGGCAAATCTTCCTTTTCTCCCCCAGGACTCAACTAGATCATTCACTGTGTCCCTAGACATACACCAAACCAAACCAGAAAACATGATGGGAAGCTCACAGCATCCACCAGTTCACCATTACCTTTGACACCTAACAACAACAACAAAAAAAACTTGAGATTCTTGAACAGTTCGACTGAACTGTTAAATGAACATAAAAGTGGAAAGAAAAAGTGAATGCACTGCACAAAAAGGTCTTTAGAAATTTACCATAAAAATCTTGAGTTGGGCATAAACCGTTTCCAGTGCAGTATTGCTATGATGCGTAAAACTACACAGAGAGGACGGGGAGACTTAAGGCGGGGAGGGGGGGTAACTCCACTTGAAATGCATTCAAAATTGCCCCCTCTATACATCCAGCAGATATCATTACATCATACCTACCACCACCACCCCTCCAAAAAAGAAAACATTATCCCCATAGTTACATGCACGTTAGGAACTTTGTAGGAAGCACAAAGGGGCTGCAGAGATTACAACCACCACCTTATGGACTGCTGGAGAGTTTGTGTGCGTGTTTAAGTGTTTCGCCCAGCTCCTTCTTCCCCAGCTACAATCAGCAAACGCGAGTGAGCTAATCATCTATTAAACTGAAAAACCTTTCGATGCAGGCGAATGATAGGAGATAAAATCTGAGGGGCTGCACGAGGGTCAAATAAAAGTTGCAGTTTTCAGTTCGCTCAGCCAAGCCCCGCTGCGACCGTAGGGGGGTGAGATTCCCAAAGCCACTTTCACACCTTCGATAATGCACTAGCAAAGAGAAGCCCGGAGAGGCTGAAGTTTCCACGGAGGGCACCGTCGGGGAGACGCAGCCCGGGAGAACGGGAGGGTTGGGCTCGCTACCTCTGCACACAGGCGAGCCGGGGCTCCGTCTCTCAGGTGAGCTGCTCCTCCGGCGGCTCTCGGGCGACCGTCTCGGGCGGCCCTTGGCCCGCGGTGCCTGCTCGGCCGGGGCCGCGGCCGGTGGCGGCGTCGGGCTAGGCGGGCTGGGGCCGCGGGCCGCGCCGGGCCCCGGGAGGCTGCCCAGCGAGGCGGCGGCGGCTACGGCGGGCGGGCGCGTGGGACTGTGCTGGCTGCTCCGCAGGAGCTGGTAGGGCACCGTGGCGCGGATGGGTTGCAGCAGCCGGCCGGCTCCCGCAGCCGGGGCGCAGCCCACGCCGCCGCCGCCCGCACCGTTCCCGCTCCCGGCGGCGGCGGCGGGCGGGGAGCTCGCGGCGCTGCGCCGCATCCTCTGCGGCGGGGGATGAGGGATCTGAGAGGAACTGGAGGAGGAAGAGGAGGAGGAGGCAGTGGACATGGTGGCTCCGCGGGCCCTGGACGACGCCAGCCGACACGGAGGCGCGGAGCTTGTGGGAGCCGGCGCGATAGTGCGTGCGAGTGTGTAAGGGGGAGGGGCGGGGATATCGGGAGGGGGAGGAGTCTCTTGGCTCCCCCTTCCCAACGCGCACCCCCGTCACCTCGGCGAGGGGGGAGGGGAAAGCTGCGAAAACAAACGTCCAACGGCCCCAACCGCCCGGTCGGGCTTGCTGTGGTGGTCACGGCTGGAGCCGCGAGGACCCCGAACCTGCCGCCGCCCAGGGCATCGCGCTGACAGAGAAGCGGGGCAACTGCCTGAGTCACGCAGCCCCAGGGGCCGCTCGCAGGCTACTTAGCCCTGGCGGGGCTGCAAGCGCGGTAGTACCAGGCAGCTGCAGGGAGGGCCGGGACCCCTGCTTCTGGAGATCAGGAGAAAGGGGAAGGGCTTCAGGGTGCTTGGCACGTCTCAGAAGCCCCGCCACCGCGAACGCCGCCGCCTCCTCTACCCGCTCCTCACTCCGACTGGCAACTAATCCCCCCACCCTCACCCCGCCCCCGGCACCGCCTCCCGGCGTTTGGGACCCGGCAGCTGCCGCAACGAGGTTTCCCATTGGCTACGCCGCTTCCGCCAGCACGCGAGTGATTGGTTTTAGAGTAGGAGTGAGCGGAGCCTCCACCAATGAAAGTGGGGCATTCTACCTTTGGGCGGAGGGTGAGGGAGTGGAGGAGTGAGGAGAGGGCTAAGCGCGCAAGGAGCGCCGTGAGACTTGACAGCCTTCGGGGTGAGAGGAGACTTTGGGCAGCCCTAGGAAACTGGGTCCATGTGTGTCCTGCGCGTGCCTTGACACCCACAGACACGCGGACGCTCCCCTGAGCAGGTTGCAAGTGCTCCACCTTCCTGGGCAGTCTACTACTTAAGGCAGAAGACACTTAAGGCAAACTTTACTTTTCAAGTATACTTTGTTCTGGTGGGATGTCTTAGAGTTAGAGTCAGAAGGATCCATCCCTTCCTTTCTAATTTTAGTAATCTGAGTTTTCGTGGCTAGTAGACTGATCAAAACAACTTAAGGTGCTTAACATAATTATCAAGATCAGGAGTAATGTCTAGAAGCCGGATGAACTAAGGGACCATCATTTCATAGCCCATCCTAACATTTGTAGTTAGCAGTAAAATGAGATGATGAAATCTTATGCTCCAGGACAGTATTACATGGGTCAACAAGGACTTTTACATCATTCACCACCAGTTAGATATAGTCACTCAGTATCCAAAGGGGATTGATTCCAGGACCCGCACAGGTACCAAAATCTGAGGATGCTCAAGTCTCTTACATAAAATGGCGTAGTGTTTGCATATACTTCTGCACATTCTCTCATATACCTTAAATCCTCTCTAAATTACTTTTAAAACCTAATAAATGTGCTATCTAAATAGTTATTATACCGTACTGTATTGTTTAGGGAATAATGACAAGAGGTGAACAATGCTCAAACAATGAGTGTCAGAGAGACACTGATGATCTGTGAAATGGCAGGAGGCTACAGTAGGGTGTGCCTACACATCATTTCATTCGCATGGATTCAGTGTATTGCTCAGCAAGTGGCAAATTCAAGTTTTGATTTTTGGAACTTCTATTTTTTATCTCTCACTCTCTCTGGAATAGTTTTGATCCACGGTTGGTTGAATCTGCGGATGAGAAACCAGCAGATACAGGGGGCCACGATATATTAGTGGAGGACACATCCTTGACTTTCTCCAGAAGCAGCCTCTTGGGAAGAATAAATACCAGACTTAATGTAACAATGCACTGGGATAAATTCTGTTTGTATTCTATAATGCAACTGAAGAGGTACAAATGCTTTGATTATCAGCAACTTAAGTTAACCTCATAGTAAACCATGGTTTTAAACACTACACAGGAACAGTTAATTTAAGAGTCTACATCAGATATCTTCCATTAATTAGGTAAAAGAAGTGGGACCCAGACCGGTCTGCCCAAACTGACAAGCTTCCTCTGATTTCAGGCACTGCAGGGGTCTGTTTCACTCACAGGAGGCATCTCTCTCTCTGTTCCCTTGTGTTCTCAGACCAGAAAGCATACTTAGTTCTGTAAAAAATTGATGAAACTCAATAAGAACACAAAAATTTCAGCCAGTACTTCATCCCATTAAGACTAGGGAAAGTTCCTCACCTTTTGTCACACTAGAATAGTAGCTAACATTTACTTAATATTTACCACTTCCCAGCCAGTGTTCAAGAACGTTCCATGTGTTAACCCATTTAGTCCTCTCAACAATCCACAAGGTAGATACTATCGTTACCCCTGCTGTGTTCTCAGCTGAAGCACAAAGCAGTTAAATATCTTGCTCAAGATCACTCAGCTATTAAGTGGGAAGCCAGGAATCTAAAACAGGCAGTCTGGCTCAAGTGTCTGTGAATAGCTCTCTCTCTACTGCCTCATAGCTTAAAGCTGTGGAGTAGATGATTGGTAGGGTATTTACAACAGTCTATAAATCTCACCTGTGAGATAAATTCCCTTTTGGTTCAAAAGACATTTTACCAGTGAAAACAGCCCACTGTTGTTTTGCTTTCCAAAATAACATGTATTTTCATTATAAATAGGGTAAATACCTTACTCCTTCAACTTTGATATAATTCATCTGATTTGTTGTGTTAGTTTTTTCATGTAAAAATTAATGATTCCTCATTAATTATGACATTGCATTCTTTCAGGCATAAAAATGACGACAACAAATGACCTCTCTGGTGAATTATTCAGAATAGTAAGAACAAAAAAACTTGACAGATTAAAATATGTAAAGCTTTAAAAAATGCTGGTAAGTTTCTAAGTTGTTGCTTTAATTACAGCATGGTTTCATTACAGAAATTTTATCTCTGGCCACTCCTTAATATAAGTATGGAACAACCTCAACACATTCAAACAAAAAAAAAAAAAATGTTTTTACATTAGAGAAAAGAAATTAGATTATAATAATTCTAAATTTTTACCAACTTTCAGTAAAACGACCAATACTTAATTTGAACTAAAACTAGCCACATTTTAAGGCTTTATGTGTTTGTTCAAATCTACCATAGCCAACTTAACTCAGATATCTAAAGCAAATCTTAGTGAACTACACAAAGAATTAGTATGATCCTAAAATACTATTTTCACTTACTGGTATGTCATCTTGATTTATTTGGAAATTCAATCCCTCTCTTTTGAGTTCTTAATAATATTTTATTCTTATTGGGGTTGGGAATGGGACTCCAAGAGCATGTATAGGCTTTAGGAAAATGTTCTTCTCAGTAAATTGGAAATCCTTTAGAAGGAAATGTGGATTTCTGGGCTAGAATAGCATTTTTATGCTACTGTGCTAGCTACAAGATAGGTTGGCACTTTGCCTATTTTGTTAAATGTAAATGTAGCAATCTCTGATAAGTCCATATAAGTCTTAATGTTAGTAATGACCTCTTTACTATGTTCTTCTTACCAGAAGAAGACAAAACTGAAAGCAGCAATGTGGTAGCGTGGGGAAGGCCTTTGTTCTCAGTAGCCTCCTTGCCTTGGCTACCTGTGGGATAAGACTCCACCATTAGCTAATCGGAGGTAGAATTCTATTGTACTTACTTCTTAGTTCAAATATGGTAATAGACTATGGTTTAGGGTAAATTAAAACATAGAATTACTGACTACCTATGATTAATATAGAGTTCCTGGGTGGTGCAAATGGTTAAGTACTCAGCCATTAACTGAAAGGTTGGAGGTTCCAGTCCACCCAGGGATGCCACACAAGAAAGACCTGGCAATCTACTTCTGAAAAATCAGCCATTGAAAATACTATGGAACACCATTCTATTGTGACACACAAGGGGTTACCGTGAGTTGGAACTGAATCTCTCCCATGTGGAGAGATAATCAGATGAAGAACCATCAGGCCTACAGAGCTACTGAGATGAAAATCTTCCTCTTCTAGTTCCATCCAGGTTTGCCAGGCTGTACATCCAAGGCCCATCCATATCTAAAAAGCAACCCAGTCTGCTAGTATTAGCAATGAGGTCATGGCTGGGAGAGAACACTAAACAGATCTGCACTGATGTTCATTTTAAGCGGATTAAACTCTCTTGTAGGTGATTCTTAGTAGCAACTCAACAAAAAAATCCTTGCTGCATTTTTGTCCCTGGCAGATGCTGCTAGTAAAACTGCCCACAGCTTGTGGCAGCCTACGTGCTCCTTTGCACTGCTGTTCCCTCTGCCTGAAAGGCTCTTGCCCCAGATATCCATGTGGCTTGTTCCCTCATTTCCATCAGGTCTTCACTCAAATGTCACCACCTTTATGATAACAGCATCTCTGAACACCCTTTTAAAAATTCTAAGTCCTCCTTAGGCGTTCCTATTCTCTATCCCGCTTTATTTTTCTCCAGAGCACTTGTTGTCATCCAACCTAGCATATATTATAATCATCATTTTGTATGTCTGTTCTGTCTGGAATATAAGAGCCATGAAGGCAGGATTTTAAAATCTATTTTATAACTGCAACATCTCCAGAACAGTGCTTGGTACATCATAAAAAATTTTAAAAATCTGTTCAACGATGTTGAGAGAGTAGCAAATTTTAACCTATACTTGTCCCATGAATGAAAACTTGAGCTTTTCATTTAAAAAAAATTGTATGATAGTAACAGGTATAGCTCTGCTGGAATGGCAAAGCCACAGAGTAGAAAAGTGTTCTATATGGCTACTGTAAACTACACAGATAGGTGCATTGGGGCTGACATTCAAAAAGAAAGCAGTATCTTGTATTGTGGTCCTTATACAGGCAAAGTGAAAAACATTAGCCCCAGTGGCTCCTGGAGGCTCATCAGAGGTTGAAAATGGAAAAGAGAATTGATAATGAAGAAAAGACAGTTGAACTTTACAGGAAAAAAGGACAACTGAAATAGAGAGTGACAGTTGAGGAGGATCAGTTAGGGAGTGACATCTGCCTATTGACATCTGCCTAGTTGGTTCTATCTCGCTGTTATGAACAGCTATTCTCAAGAGGCTGTGTAAAGGAACTGAAAAATATTTAAGTAGAAAGGGACATATTATGTAAACGATAAAATTTTTGTTTTGTTTCTAATAAGAAAGCTCACAGAAGTTATGGAAATAAGAGTGCCTTCTTTTTAACTGGCATGGTCATCGAAAGAGTAAACATGCAATTATTTCTACAAGGACAGAAAACGATAAAGACCACCAATTTTTCAGCCTTGCATCTCCATAACAATTCCACTTGTCAACTATGATGCTAGTGGCATATCCCCTAAGCTGGTACATAAATTGATTTTTACCATTTAACTAGAAGGCTATATTGTATAAAGTCAGCACAGTTGCAGGCTAAAGACTTGGGACCAAAGAACTGTAAATATTCTAACTCATTCCATGCTGTGATAGTCTATTTGTTTTATCCCCAAATAGTGCTAGCAATACATGGAAGCGGTAGTCGTCCTATGAAGGCAGTATGCTTGATTATCATAGTATTATTTTAAAAAATGAGAGTTCAAATAGTTAAAAGTGTATCATCAATTTATTTCCTCCTATGTGCCTGAATTTTGCTTTTCACCACATGAGTAAGTATATTGAGGGACAGTTAAGGTACAATCAATTCATCAGCACTGCTCGACTACAGGAGTTTCTTTCTATTAAACTTTCTCGGAGCACACAATTTCCAGAGTGTCCTACTTAGCACCTCGTTGGAAAGTCCCAGATGAATGCAGTAGCATCTAGTAAACCTATGTGAGAGTTTAGTAGCAATAGTACTACTCATCAAGCCTTAATAACTACTCATCAGCTTATTTATGAAATGCTTTCTAAGTGTCAGCCCCTACACTCTGTAGGGCATGCCTGTTCTCCTTCTCTGGTAAATTGTAATCTACTAAGGGTAATATATATGCCTACAAATAAAATTAAAATTTTCTAAAAATTACATCTGCCATAAGAGATGCAAATAAAGCATTATGAGAGTGATAACAGGGAAGGATGAATTTTGAGGAAAGGCTTCAGGAAGAAGAGTGTGACCAAGTCATGTAGTTAAGAATGCACAGGACACATGCTAGGAGATGACTGAACAGTCTGTCTCTGCTGATGGTTAATAAAAGAAGTCTTCGTCTGTTGGTAAAAGATTTTGGAGGGGCTTGGTTGCCAGGCAAGGCTTGCACTTAACTGAATAGACAGTGAAGAACCACTGAAGATTCTTCAACAGGTGGAGAGAACATGAGTGGCGCTGTGCTTTATGAAGATTAAAGCAAGAAGAGTTTACAAAATAGATTAGAAGATGACTTAGGAGGCATTGAGAATAGTCCACCTGAGTCTAGCTGATGAGAGTTAGGAGAATGACAGAGGACACGGAGAGGAGAAAAAGATGCAAGTGAGGCTCCTTCTCAGCTGATGGCCACGTGTACCTTGAAAGGAAGAGGTCAGGCAAATCTGAAGCTTCAGTCTTGGATGCCTGAGAGGATAGTGGTGGTTTTAACAGAAACGGGGCAGCCAAGAGGAGGAGCAAATTTGGGAAGAGGATAATGAATTCAGCTATAAATGAAAGAACCAGAGGCTATTCAAGTGGGCAAGCTTTCAATGAAAGTGAAATTGAGAAAAGCAGAGAGATGGATTTTGTGATTATCCATGTACATATGGTAGTTAAAGCCATGGGCACAAATGAAGTTAGCAAGGGAGAAAATAAGAGAAATTAAAAAAAAGAGGGTTAAAGACAAAATTTTGGAGAATTTATACATTAGTGAGGGAGGAAGGGGCAAAAAAAAATTAGAAAAGAAGGCAGAGAGGAAGCACTCTTTAAAGCAGAAAAGGGAGTTCAGTGTCTGAGAATATAAGAGTCACTCTGGTGGATGCTTTTTGGAATATCTGACAGGCTCATGCCTCCCTTCTCTGAGAACTTACCCTCCCCCAATACACACAGAGGGGGTCGGCCTGACAGCTATGTTTGTACAAAATGACCTTGCTCCTCTGACATAGTTGATTGGACCTGAGTTGGTCAACTGACTAAAGCTGGGTCAATCGTCTTCTCCCCTGTGAATCTGGAATTAGGAAATTAAATTGTTATTCTGTTAAGTGCATGAACTGAATGAACAAAGAAACTTGTGTGTGGAGGGGCTGTCTTCTGTCATGGGCACAGGTAGCAAAGAAAACCTGTCTTCTGAGTGAAAAGAATGAAGTGACTTGCCGAGAGAAGGAGAAATGAGAGCAGGTGGCTCAAGAGCCTGAGAGTAAATTCATTTTCCCATAACTATTTTATGCCTTACCCTTTTTCTTCAGTCCTTCGAAACTGCCCCCCGACTCCTGCCCCATCCCTGCTAATACAACTCCAGTATATTCCCACTATCAAATCTACAAATCTTTTGGCATCTGGGCCCATTTCTCCTTCCTTTCTGTTACAAGTGATACATTTTCTCCTATCAAAAGCCAAGTCTTCTACTTGAGATTTAAATTCCTTTTTCTCTTGCCTTCTCAACAACTTCGTTTCATCAGTTATCCCCTCCTTCTTCATCAAATTCTTGGTTATTCTCAATAATGTATGAACATGTTCCCATCCTAACATTAAAAACAAACAACAAAACAAAGATTGTCATACCATACTTTTCCATCTGCAGTCCTAATTCTCTGGTCCCTTCACAGCAACACTTCTTGAAAGAGATGTCTACACATTACCTCTGATTTCCTACTTATCTACTCCAATCTGGCTTCCATCCCTACCACACCACTAAAAACTGCTAATCAAGGTTACCAACAGCTTCCATATCACTAGAACCAATGGGTATTCCTCAAACCTCATCCTGTTCTAAAATTTAACAGTTTTCAACACAGTTGACCAGGCTCAGTCAGCTTCCTGAAACAATCTCATCCCTTGGAGTCTAAGGCACTGTACTTGCCTAGCCTGTCTCCTACTTCTCCAATCACTGCTGCTCAGTCTTCTTCAGGGGCTCTTCCCCCTCCAAAAAAAAAAATAATAAGTAACCAAACCAGTTGCTGTCGCATTGACCTTATGTGTTTCAGAGTAGAGCTGCGCTCCATCAGGTTTTCAATGGCTGTGACCTTTTGGAAGTAGACAGGGGCAGATTAACCAGTAAGCATGGTATGCCCTGGCTTGCACTGAGCAAGGTATGCAACAGGCTTAATTGTATTTACTTGCTGATCTGGGTGAACAATTTCAAATGGGTTTCACCACATCTTTGATGTAGTGGGGGACAGGTGAAATTGTGCACTGCAGATGGATGGGAAAGCACAACTGAGCCCATGCATACTTTGCTTATTAGTTAATCCAGCCCTGGAATTAGATTGCGAGGCCTTTCTCCTGAGGTGCCTCTGGGGGGATTTGAAATACCAGCCTTTTGGTTAGCAGCCAAGGGCTTAACTGTTTATACCACCTAGGGACTCCTCTAGTCCCCTCTAAAAATTTGGCCTGTTCTCCTGTTGCACGAGTTATTACTATAGCTGCCCAACTGATCTCCCAGCTTCTGCTTTTGCCTTCCTTAATCTATTTTCATTCATCAGTCAGGAAAAACTTGGAATATATTGGACCATGTTGTTTCTCTACCCCAAACCATTCCATGTCTCCCAATTAGTTTGCAATGAAATCCAAATTCCTTAAAATAGCTTAAAAGATCTGACCGGCTCTGGCTTCTGCCTTCCTCTCCACCTGATCTTACTCTTCTCTCCTTTAAGTTCCAGCCTCAATGGCCTCCTTTCACTTCCCTTGAAAGAGACCACCTCACCACCTTCACACAGGTGTATTCTCAGCCTAAAACACTCCTTTCGCACCTTCACTCCTAAATTCCCCTGCATGCACCCTCACATCGTTCAGGCCCCAGCTTAAACATTATGTCTTCAGAGAGTCCTTTCTGAGTCCTCACCCATCACTAATAGTCTATAAAAATCCATCATTAAGCCAGTTTCTTTCACCCATAGTGCTTATTACAAATTGAATATACACATTTGTGTATATTTTTATGCTAAGCCTTCCCTAATAGATTGCAAAGTCTCTAAGGACAGGACTTAGTCTCTTGTGTTCACTACTTGATCCCCTAATACTTAGCCAGGGCCTAGTATAGTAACCAGTACCAGTTGCTATCAAGTTGATTACTACTCATGGCAACCCCACCTGTGTCAGAGTGGAACTGTGCTCCATGAGGTTTTCAATGGCTGATTTTTTGGAAGTAGACAGCCAAGCCTTTCTTCCAAGGTGCCTCTGAGGGGACTTGAACCTCCAACCTTTTGGTTAGCAACCAAGCACATTAGTCTTTAGAACATAGTAGATGTTTGGTAATTATTGATTGTAACTTTATTGGTTGCCGATGGCTTTCTAGCTCCTCATTCCAATCCTTGTGCAGGCCTACTATACTTTCTGTGGGAGGGTTTCTTGTGGTTTAATGTTAAAATCGCTCCTTGTTGTTTCAGTTATTTGAGTGGGTTTCTGGTCTTGCAATCAAATGCTCACTATTTTTAAAAAGATGAGGTTGCCACTTCAGGAGGTAGCAAAGCTGTCTACAAATTGGTTGTCAAGGGGAGGATCAAAATCTCTTGAGAGACTCCTCCAAAGCATGCCACTGTGGTTCATGGGAATGTGCCTAGTTTCTTAGGTGGGATGGAAGATTAAAAAAAAAAAAAAAAAAAAGGCTGCAATCACTGAAAAGGAAAGTCAGAAGGGAATATGGGGGGTTAAAGAGCTCTGGTATCATAAGGAATATGACAAGGAAATAGAACTATGTTTTCCAAACATGGGGCCCTTGCTAAAAATACTGATTTTCAGGCCTCTTCCCTGGAGAGTCTAATTCTGGCACAGTGGTTAAGAGCTACAGCTGCTAACTAAAAAGTTAGCGGTTCGAATCTACCAGCTGCTCCTTGGAAACCCTATGGGGCAGTTCTACTCTGCTGTATAGGGTCGCTATGAGTCAAAATCAACTCAGCGGTAACAGGTTTGGTTTGGTTTGGGGCTAGGGGAGGGGCAGGATTGTGTATTTTTTATACAGTGTTTAACAAGATCCCCAGGTGCTTTTTGTGATTAGGCAAGTCTGGGAAACAATGGATTAGAAACAAAAGTTCACCTAGTTGCAAGCCCAAAGTATTTCTTCAGTTTTCAACAAAATGCAGAGAAATCTTGATAACTGACATCAATTCATGGAAATTATGCTCAGCAAGCAGTTTTCAAAATTCTATTTGAATTACTATAAAATAACCTAAGAGATCTGTTAATTTTACAGAAGTGGCTCCTAATTCTATAGTTCCAAATAATCTACAGAGATATTTAAAATATAAGACTAATTTATTGATACTTCCTTATTATAGAGAATTTCACTGAGAATGGGTAAATGGAGTTGACTGGCTAAGAATTAGCTATCGATAATATAATAATGAGCCAGATATTTTAAAGCCTGTTTTACTTCTAGTTTGCTTAGCTCCCAGTTTAATAAACTAAACACATAAATTCTAAGACTGTGACTTGATCTTATCCATTCCTAGCATTCTTAAATAAGATGTTTAGCACAGTTGCAGTAGAGACAGTGAGAGAGGATTCAGGTTCCTAAAAAATATTTTTTCTATCCCCCCAGGAAGGGTGATTTGTATTGTTATACAACACAGTTAGACCTCAGACCTCTTTCTGGGACCACCAAACCCATTCAAACCCAGTGCCAGCAAGACAATTCCAAGGGCTTCCAAGCCTGTAACCTTTACGGAAGCAGACTGCCACATCTTGCTCCCACAGAGCGGCTAGTGGGTTCAAACTTCCATCAGCAGACTCGCACTTAACCACTGCACCACCAGGGCTCTTTCTGGGACCACAGGGCCCTACTGAATTGCAGCAGTTTTCCCCCATTCTAGTTAGCCTTGATCATCAAGTATAACTTAGTGCTAAATCAATATTAGCTGATACTTCCCCAGGTGTAGGAAGTTTGGAAACATGATCACATGAGCAAACACAGCCCTTCCTGGCTACATTTAAAATAAGATGGTTATTATTATACTATATGGGGAAAAAGTCTTCTTTCTGGTTTTTAACAAATCCTATGCCACTTTCAGTTAGAATCAATTTTCAGTTATTTTACTTTTCCTATCACCCTTCAGACTTTTTCATTCTTTCAGGGAGGCTTCTCCTGCCATTCCTATTTCTTCTCACCTCCAGCTGTGCCATTCACCCCACACCCTTTTTTATTTCTAGTACTACATACTTAAGGCATTGTGTGGAGCAGCCAAGGGGACTGAATTTACATACCTGCTTTAATTGCTCACCTTGGGTGCAGCAGTGTCCCAAATAAACTTGGTTTTGCCATAGCACTATTACTCAACAAGGCATTTATACAAGTGTCACTTCATAACACAAAAATAAACAAAGCACTTAAACTTGTTCTTGGAGAAAGAAGTTTTAGCTACTCATTTTCCTTACTAAGGGCCAAATCTTACTTCACGTGTTCTTAGAAAACTCTTAAGGAACTTTTCTTAAAAAAAAAAACAAAAAAAAACACTAAGAATATGAGGCAAAGCCCAAGTGCTGTGAGCCAGGTCTAAGCTACCTTTACCCTTAAAAAGATCAGTTCCGTTGTCAATTTTCAGTAATAAGGAATCTTCCCATTTATCTTGATACTTCCAAGTCATAGCTATTCATAGTATAGCTATGTACTCAATGTTTTCATAAAAATCTAAAACATGTATGTCCAGTACTTAGCCATAGATGGAAACGGAAACGGAAGTTCAAAATTCCAAGCAAATGGTCTAACTCTACCCTTCTGTTACCTGGGTTTTATAGAAATCTTATAAATATTTTCAAAGCTCTTTCATATCCATGACCTTTTTGGATCACAATTTTGTGAAGCAGTTAGGAAAAGATACTATCTCCATTTTACAATTGGAGAAACAGGCCTGTAGCCTTGGCTGGAGTTACAGTTGCCAAATATTAGATTCAGAATAGGAAACCAGGTCTGCTGACTCCTAGCCCAGTGTTCTTCCTTTACTATAAAAACTGCCTTTATAGCAAGAAAAAAACAAAACCAGTTGCCATCGAATAGATTCCAACTTATAGTGACTCCATAGGACAGACTAGACCTGCCCCATAGGGTTTCCAAGGAGTAGCTGGTGGATTCAAACTGCTGATCTTTTGGTTAGCAGCCAAGCTCTTAACCACTGTACCACCAGGGCTCCTTTATAGCAATAGGTCAGGGATATGATCACTTGGTAATAAAGAGGCATGGATCTTCTCCCCTATGCCACCCCCTTGGTCTTTGAAGGGTCTATGAGCTAATACTATATGCAAGAGAGGACACCTACTGCATGAAAGATTGATTATATACATTCAGGGCAATCTGATGATACAGCCAGATAGGAGAGGGCCTGTCTAAAGTCCTAATTTGCTTGAAACATCCAGAGTTCCTGATAGGAACACAGGGTGTGGTAATTATATATCTTGCTTTTGACTTATCTTCTCCATATCCTCATCCTCAGGGATGTCTTTCAAAATTTGGTAATTACGGCTTTCAGAGCCAAAGCCTACAAACTCATAATCTACATAGATGACATACTAAAATCTATTCAAACATGTAAAGCTGAAGAAAATGTTGGTGCTACTGGATTCACATGAAAAGAAAACTGCTTTAAATGGAGGTAGACTTTATTTCTATGTCACTGCTATAGTCCACTACATAGATATGTAATGGTTTCATGTTGATCTGAGGAGGTATGTGTTAACTCATTTGCCTCTAAATTTGATCAGTAACTTAGAAAATAAACTAAAGTACGTATGTAGATGGCAAGCCCACAGAATTAAAATCACATGGTTTGACATTGGAAAACTGATCCAAATTAATGAAACCAACTTAAAACAATGAATGAACAGCTCCTAAGTAAGGGAAAATAAATACAGCATAGAAAAGCAGTCATCCCTGTTATTTTGGCCTATAAATGGAACCTGTGTTAATAACATACTAACTTTTTAAGAATTCCTCAAGTTCTTGTGATAATGGCAACAGCATAACAAATAAGGTGTGGTGGAATTTCCCATCTCTATCACTAAAAAAAAAAAAAAAAAAAATTTTTTTTTTTTTTTTTTATCACTAGCCAGTGGAAACCCTGGTGGTGTAGTGGTTAGGTGCTATGGCTGCAACCAAAAGGTCAGCAGTTCAAATCCACCAGGAGCTCCTTGGAAACTCTATGGGGCAGTTCTACTGTGTCCTATGGGGTCGCTATGAGTCGGAATTGACTCAATCGCAATGGCTTTTGGTTTGGTTTTATCACTGGCCAGACCAATAGTAATATACTCAGTCAAGTTTTTTTTTTTTACTTTGGGGCCTCACAGTTTAGGAGGGTCTGAATTTTTGAAGAATTAGGAAAGTAGACTCTAGGAAAAGTCAAATGAATTAGATTTATCTAGTCTGGAGAATGAGTTCATAGGGCTTAGTAACAGTCTTCAGGTATATTTTGTGCCACAGATAATGGTGTTTGGGTATTTCTCATTGTAGTAAGAATTCAAGGAAATGTTATATATTTCAGAAGAAAAGGGTAAATAAAAGAAGCAAACATATATTCAGCACCTGCACTATGCTGGGCACACCATGTACATTATATCATGGAATTCTCACCGGAATCCTGAAAGATACATAGAAACTGAGAATGAGAGAGGATGAGCACAGTCAAGGTCAAAGTCTTTTACCTGGTATTTGGACCCAGGGTCTGTTCACATCCAAAGCCAATGCTCCCAACACCAAATCTCTGTAGTTGTACATTGTGCGGGATTATGGAATCTTTTCTTTTATTAAATTCAGGAATAGTGTCTAGAGACATGTATCTGGGATAGTTGACAGATAGTCCTATCTAGAAATAGGGAAATGGAATAAATTCCTCTGAGGTTGCCTTCAGCACTGTAATTAATTTTAGATTGGAATTTAGATCAATAGATACTTAGTCCAAGGCTTTTACTGTGCCCACCTTTTTTTTTTTTTTTTTTTTAAATCATTAAAAGTCTGAGGCCAACAGTATGAGTAAGATTTTAGATGCTTATATTTAAAGTTTTCTTCACCTACTTAAATGTCCAACAATAAGGGACTGGTCCAATAGAGTATATCCATACAGTAGAATGCTATGCTATTGTTAGAATTATGTGGTAAATATCTTAATGACATAAGAATATGTTCATGATATATTATTAAATGGAAATAAATCAGGAAAACCAAACTTTAAAGTATGTTCCCAGCTGAATTTAAATATGCATGTATAAAAACAATTGGGAGGCTATATACCAAAATAATAACAGTGGTTCCCTGTGGGTGCTGGGATAATGGGTAGCTTTTATTTTTGTCTCCGGGCTTCTGTGCATTTTTCTAAAATGAACATGTCTTACATGCCTTACTAGAAAAAATGCTTAACACACCACACAGACACATAAAGCTATTATCTGCAAAGGTTTTAATATTAAGAAATAGTATAAACCCATTGCTGTCCAGTCGATTCCCACTTATAGCAACCCTATAGGACAGGATAGAACTGCCCCGTAAGTTTTCCAAAGCTGTAAATCTTTATGGAAACAGACTGCCACATCTTTCTCCCAAGGAGCAGCAGCAGGTGGGTTTGAACCACCAACCTTTCGGTTAGCAGCCAAGCGCTTAACTATTGCATCACCAAGGATTCTTAAGAAATAGTATAGCAATGAATGCAATGATAGTATAATACAAAGGAAATTTATTAAACAGCATAGAACCTATTGGTGGCTGCAAACTGGCACTGCTCCCAGCACTGGAAATAAAATTGACCCTTCATGTGATTTCTTATTATGCTAAAATTATCAAATATAACTACCAGAGTTCTTTTAACCACTTGCCTAAAAGCCTCTACTCAGAAAGCACACAGAAAATGCACAGCTGATCGTATGGTACCGTGTATGTAAAATGGAGATAATAATTATACTAAGCTCATGGGGTTCTTAGAAGAATTAAATAAAATAATACATTAAAAGCTTCTAGCACAGTACCTAGCAAATAGTAAGCACTCTATAAATGTTAGCTACCTCGGTAGTTACGATCTTCCTGTAAAGCTAAAGGACACAAGAATTCTACAGAGGAAGGTGGTTGTTGATCTAAGAACTTCCTATCAGCCACCTGGAACACCTGCTTAATTTTAAAATAGCCTTACAATTAACGTAGGTAGCGCCCAAAGGAATCTCTGGCACATTGTAATTATACAGCACATTTCATTCACTGTACTTATCAAGGTTTAATGAGTAATGAAAACAGGAAATGAAGTCATGGTATAATTCAATTTTTCTTTAATCATTTTGCTTATGTTTATATTACCAAAAATGATTGAAATGTGAAGAAAATGTTAGAACTTTATAACTACACTGTTATGTGAGCCTGCACTTTTTTATTTTTACATATGATTAAGAACAACTAAGGAATGCATTGGTAGTTCAGTGGTAGAATTCTTGCCTTCCATGTGGGAGACCCGGGTTCAATTCCTAGCCAATACACCTCAAGCATAGTCACTGCGCATCTGTCAGTGGAGGCTTACATGTTGAACTCTGATGCTGAACAGGTTTCAGCAGAGCTTACAGACTAAGACAGACCAGGAAGAAAGGCCTGGCAATCTACTTTTGAAAATCAATTAATGAAAACCCTATCTATCACAATGGTCCAGTTCACAACCAATCACGGCAATGGTGCAGGACTGGGCAGCATTTCATTCTACTGTGCATGGGATCACTGTGAGTCAGGGGCCTACTTGATGGCAACTGTCTTAGTCATCTAGTGCTGCTATAACACACATAGCACAAGTGGGTGACTTTAACAAACAGAAGCTTATTTTTTCACAGTCCAGGCAGCGAGAAGTCCGAACTCAGGAAACCAGCTCCCAGGGAAGTCTTCCTCTCTCTGTCAACTTTGGGGGAAAGTCCTTGTCATCAATTTTCCCCTGGTCTAGCAGTTTCTCAGGGCAGGGACCCCGGGTTCAAAGAATGTGCTCTCCTCCTGGCACTTCTCTCTTGGTGGCATGAGGTCCCTCTCCTCTCTGCTCAGTTCTCTCTTTTACATCTCAAAAGAGATTGATTCAAGATATAACCTAATCCTGTAGACTGAGTCCTGCCTCCTTAACATAACTGCCTCTAATCCCTACCTCATTAACATCTTTAAAAAAAAAAAAAAAAGCCTTTCTAACTCATCGTCCACTCCATAGGTCAGAGTAGAACTGCCCCATAGGGTTTCCAAGGAGCACCTGGTGGATTCGAACAGCTGAACTTTTGGTTAGCAGCCTTAGCTCTTAACTGCTACGCCAGGTTAGGATTTACAACACACAGGATAATCACATCAGATCACAATGGTGGACAACCACACAATACTGGGAATCATGGCCTAGCCAAGTTGACACACATTTTTGTGGGGCATAATTCAATACATTGACGGCACTGGGTTAATTCAATACAAAACAGCAACTAGCAAAAACAGCTTAGACAAACAAACATAAAGCATATCTAAGATTCTTCTTTGAAACTATCATTATCCACTTGGAGTCATACATATACTTGTTCAAATATATTTTAGTCATCTATATTAGGTAAAATTGGAATGGTTAAATGTCCCACATTTTTTAAGGGAAATCAGTTCAGTAGGTGTCACATTTCTAGATAAGAGCACATTAACACAATGATTTCAAAAAATAGAGCTCATAATAGGGCATCATAACTCAAGACCAAGAAGAAAAACCTTAGTTACCTATAAAGTGAAAGATGCTATAACTGGTAAGAAAGTGGTTTTGAATTACAAGTAGAATAAACTTAGACGTATTTGTCTCCCACTCCGATTGAGACCAAAAACTAAACCAAACCCAGGGCTGTTGAGTCGATTCTGACTCATAGCAACCCTATAGGACAGAGTAGAACTGCCCCATAGAGTTTCCAAGGAGGAAATCTGGCGGATTCGAACTGCCAACCCTTTGGTTAGCTGCTATAGCAATTAACCACTACGCCACCAGGCTTTCCTCTGATTAAGAGCAGAAGTATTCATCTGGGGGAGCACCAAAGCCAAATGACGTGGTGGCACATGTTTTTGTTAGCTGAAAACAAGGACATCTTATGCCAGATCTAACCGTTTCCAAAATGCCATTAGGGACTATACCTCACATTGCAATCCTGTCTCTATTTCAGCCCTCATTCTCTTACTGTTTTCTCAGAAGACCCTTAATGTCTCCTTCTAGGACCATTGCTAATTAATGCCTTCTCGGGTTCACTTTCCTCATCACTACTGAGGCTGTTTCTCCTGACTCTCATCCCCGAGGGAAATGTTTGTTCGGGGTGATGTATTTCAAGTCTTGCCCAGCCTCACCTAGCTGATTTTCCAGCTCATGGGGTTTCTTGTGGACCCCAGGAGGCAGGAGAATGGTAGGGGTCTGAGGTAGTGCAATATAATCATCCTTCAGAACAACGGTTTCCTGTATTTCTGTGCATATGCACACTGTGATTTTTTGAACTTCATCGAGAATCATATTTTAAAATCTTTCTTCTTTTTGTTGTTGTAAAAATACATAGAATACAATATTTGCCAATTCAACATTTTTCAGGTGAAGATCTCACATTTTAGCATTTATTTTCTTCCTGATGCCTCAAAAATAATAAATATTAAAGAAAAAAAAAAAGAGAATTCTAGATGAAATTCAAAGGGGAAAGACTGGGAGCCTGCCAAAAGTTGTTCCCCACCTCTGTCTCACTCAGCTTATTTATATTTGACTGAGTAGTGGTCCTATGTTTATATTCCAGGTAGCAGATTACTGTTGTGGATAAATAGGGGATCGCTCTCTCTCCCTCAGGGAAACTACTGACTCTGGATTGAGAAAACAAATGTCTTCTGCCAGCATGAGTCAAGATCGTTAAAAAGAAGGTAAATTTTTATTTCAGGAAGTTTGGAAGAGAACAGATTTCTCAGGCAACTGAAAGAACATATTTGGATGTATAAAATTAAAAGAGGTTTGAAGAGTATTGGACAGACTTCCCTAGAGAGGGAAAGACCCACCCTGAATGATGTGGGACAAATCAGTAAATTGGCTTGAGTTTCACTTTCTTCATGTGTAAAACCTAGTGATTAAACTGGTCCAGCAAAAGGTATAATAAATGTAAATTGAAATGAATCTGCATTTTCCAGGCCTGATGAATTTTTAAAAACTGAATTATGTGACAATTGGAATCTTGAATATGAAAGGAAATAATACAGTCATGTTTCTGGAGGTAAAAGGGTGGTCTCATTTAGAATTCTGCTGTCCCTGAAGACAAATTACAAGGAGAGAGAGACTCAAGATCACATGGACAGCCTCTGCTCCCACTCTGAGGTTGTAATGTGAGGTCTGGAAAAGGCACAGTCTCTATAAAGACATAAATGTTAAAATATAAACATTGTCTTTATTTCAATCCAAATATAAATAAATGAATTAAAAGCCAAAGATGCCCATTCTAATTTGGACTTCTTTGTACAGGTTTGCTATGAGTCAGAATCAACTGAATGGCAATGGGTTTTTTTTTTTTTTTGGTGCATGATCTAATATGTTGTTGTTGTTATGTGCCATTGAGTCGATTCTGACTCATAACAACCTTATTGGACAAGTAGAAAGGCCTCATAGGGTTTTCTAGGCTGTAATTTTTATGGGAGCAGATTGCCACATCTTTCTTCCACAGAGTAGCTGGGTGGGTTTGAACTGCTGACCTTCCAGTTAGCAGCAAAGCTTTTAACCACTGCACCACCAGGGCTCCTTATCTAATATGTAATGGGTACTAAAACTCTGCCCATAGTATTGTTCTTAGTTGCCATTGAGTCAGTCCCCAACTCATGGCGACCCCATGTACAATGGACTATTGTGATGCATAGCGTTTTCATTGGCTGATTTTTTGGAAGTTGATTGATAGCCATCTTAGGCTGGAATCTCTGCTGAAACCTGTTCAGCATCATAGCAACACTTAAGCCTCCACTGACAGATGGGAAGTGGCTGCCCTTGAGGTACATTGGCTGGGAATCAAACCCTTGTCTCCCTCATGGATAGTGCGGTTTCTACCACTGAACCACATTGCCTTCTCTTTTTTCTTAGTACCACTTAAAATAATGCTATGATTCACAATAGATGGTGTCATGTATTTAATGTACAGTAGTACAGTTTAAAAATCAGAACTCTGTCTAGAGTCCTAAGGATCTCATAGATGTTTTAGTATTTGTGAATCATCTTAAGAATAGGCTGGAAAATGCTAAAGAAATGCTCCCCAAAAGATATGATCTTGGGAGCAAATATGGTCATCAGGGTCAGGAGGAGGTTGGTGGGCAAAGGCAATGAGCCTAATGATGTCATTGTTGATTTAGGTCTGGCTTCAAACTCAGCTGTCTGTCTCTCCTGTGTAGTTCCCTAAGCTCCTAGAGCTGCGTCTAGTCAATTTCAGTACCTTCACTTGTGTTGGGGATCACTGACATGCTTGAACCGACAGAAAAGATTCATTTATCCTAATAATGATAAATGATATATATTTCTAGGTATACATATAATACCTAGAAAATACAATGTATTTTCCACTCTAATTTGAACTTCTCTGTACAGGTACTCTATGAGTTAGGATTGACTCAGTGTCAACGGGGTTGGTTTTTTTTTTTTTGGTACATGATCTAATATGTTGTTGTTATGTGCCTTTGAGTCAATTCCAACTCATAACAACCTTATAGGACAAAGTAGAATGGCCTCATTTGGTTTCCTAGGCTGCAACGTATTTTCTAGGTATTATATGTGTCTAAGGTTTGATTGTAAAGGGTATATTTTGCTTTTAAAAGATTTAAGACCTCATGAGACTCATAAAATAAATGTATTTTTAAAAACGCAAAAAAAAAAAAAATTTAAAGTATTTTAATGCATTTTCGTCACCCTATTTATTTCAGCCCAGAACAGCATCAGTTCTTAACAGAGTTTCAGAGATCTTAAGTTAAAGCAAAGAACTCTTTATTCTTAAAAATTAAAGTCACCAAGTAATTTTTTTAAATATAAACATACACATATGTATTATATGAAGATATGTAGATAAGGCCACAGAAGTTTGTGTCAAAAGTGGCTACTACTGAATGAAAACAATGAGACTTTTTCTCATCTGTGTTTTTAAACTTTGCCACAGTACACATGTATTGCATTTGCAGTAATAGAAAAAGCAATAAGGGTTTTTCTTTGTTATGATTAAACAAGAATTTTCAAATATGCATCGGCAAGGATACATTTGCTTAATAATTTTTTTTCCTACAAAGTTACAGGCACCATAGTCCAGCCACAAAATCGAATGTAAAGTTAACCATAAGTGAGATGGTATGCAGATGTCTGTGTGGGGCGGTGGGGGTGGAGCAACAGGCTGGGTAGAAGGAATAATTCTGCCCTCCGTCTTGACAGAGATGGGGATTTCTGCACGTTTCTGTGCGTTGACAGTTTATGTGCACACATGCAATTTGCTTTCTCTGGCCAGGCCACAGAATGGAGCAATTCACTTAAAAGCATAGTTCTCCTGATACGGATTTTGTTCAAAATGCTGGAGCTAAAGAATCTTTTATTTGGATGTTACTTCAATTCCTTAAAGCATAAAATACTTTCAGCACAGGTCTTTCTCCTACTGTAACCAAACTTGTGCCAAATTGAAAATATCGAAAAGTATTACTTGAAAATAAGTGACTAAATAAAGTTTCCTCTTTTGCTTAGCTGTTAGCACAATTTTAGAAAGCTGCTGCCTCCTTTACCATGTATTTGGTAGGAAATTACATGTCTGCTTTTATGTTATTCATAAATAAAAGTTGATATTATTCAGATTCTTTGTTTCCACAAATCATGCTATCAACATTTATAGAAATATAGCTTGACCCTCTTTTATCTTAGGTCTCACCAGCTTTTACAGGAAAACATACCCTTAGGGTCTGAGTTGGTATTTGAGGAGATAGGCTCACTTTTAGTTCATGCCTAATGACATTACAGACTGTTTAGAAAAAGATAGCAGACTGCCTTATAAATTTTAATACACTCTGTCATCATGTAACAACTGAATTATTCTACTGATAAACAATAGAACTCATATCAATCTGAATGATGTCTGGTTACTCTATTTTTGCCAACTAAGAACACAAAAAAGCATTATGTCATGGCCAGCTTTTCAGTGACTTTAGGGACTTTAGGAAGATGCAGTTAGTGCCGCTTCACATATTGCTCAGAAAGCATTTTTTTACAATAATTTCTGAAGGAGAACAAGAGGGAATGAAAAGGAGAATTTACTAAATGTTTGTGAAATTGGGCAAGGGAATCTCTTGAGCCTCAGTATGCTCCCTGGTGAAATAAAGATGATAATTCCTCCATCACAGGGTGGTTGTAACTATTAGATGGATGGAGCCATTATACGAAGATAATTTTTAAGGAGCCCTGGTGGTGCAAATGGCTAAGCACTCAGCTGCTAACCAAAAGCCTGACAGTTCAAACCCATCCAGCAGCTCCATGGTAGAAAGACCTGGCTATCTGCTTCTGTAAAGACTATAGCCAAGAAAAGCCTATGAGGCAGTTCGACTCTGTCATATGGGGTTGCTGTGAGTTGGAATTGACTCCACAGCACCCAACAACAACATGTTGGTTATTACTATTATTGCATAAAAAGGAACGCTGAGCACATTCGGCAAGACTTTATTAAATTCAGGGCTTTAGTGGGTACTTTAGCTCTCAGGGTTGCCATGGACTGGAGAGGGGGACAAAAGGGACAGGCTGAACACTCTGGACCCTGGCATTACAAAACCCTCTCGCAGAATGTCCTGCTTTGCAATGTCATTCATGCTTTTTCAAGATAAAGGGGACAATCTGCCTCAGAGCAAAGGAACTCCCCCTCCAGCAAATGTATGTGATGTTGCCGATGTCATCCAGTCTACTATCAGTAAACACGGAATATTAATGGAAAGGGAGGAGGTTCGTATTCTCTTGAGTGAGCTCAGGAAAGCGTCTTCAACTGGGAATTGAGATGGGGTGTCGAAATATGATTTAAACAGCTAATGGGCATTAACTAAATACACCACAACAAAGACCGGTCTGATGAAATACAGATCAACTATTCCTGTCCCCATAAACACACCTAATTCCTGTTAACACCAACAGTATTTCCACTCCCCAGAGTAAGAGGCTTAAAGATAATAGATGGCTCCAATGTCCTGGGGTGGGAAGATGCCTGGGGGCTAAAGAGATCTGCTCTGTCCTCTGTAAGCAGAGATTCGACTCCCATCACCCTCTTCCGAATTTTTTGACAATAAAGGGGATCTTCATGAGCAGAGTAAGTGACAAAGAAATGAGGCAAATTATTGAGAAACTGATTGGCATTCACTGAAAAGCAACAAATGATTTATAAACCGGAAGGGACTGCCTTCACAGGAAAGATGAAAGAGACAAGTCTCCCAGCATGGCCTGGCTCTAACTAACGGAGGCTGGCTTATCAGCCACAAGTGCTTGAAGGGTGTACATAGCAGGGAAGGGGAGAAATTATTTAGTGTGGTCCAAGGGGACAGCATAAAGAGTGATGTAAATGAAAGTAAAAACAAAGATGATTTAGGCAGCTGAGCGGGTCACATGCCCTAATGGAGAAATCTATTATAGACCATGCAGCACCATCCCCAGGGAGGGAAGGAAGTCCCATCACTTGCACCATTTACAATTGGAAAGGGCACTAAAAAGTGGATCAGCATATCGGAGAGGGGGAAAAAAACCACCACATGCCCTCAGAGAATCGGCAGGATGACTTAATAGGTCTTTTCCATCTCAAATTACTGTGATGTGGCTTGTGTTCATGGGGACCTGAGCTGTTAGAATAATTTTCCCATCATCTGGGCTCCTTTTCTGTTACAAGTTCTCGCTGAAGAAATGATAATAGGTAATGGAATGCAGCTGGTACATTGCAAATGGAAGCTTATAGCCAGTGTATGATGCTTTAGTCTGACAGCTGCACTGACTACTTTAAGTTACACATTATGATGTCCATGTAAATGAATATGTACACATATCCACCAAGACCCCAAACAACATACACATTGATTGAGACCCAAGGCAAAGGCAAGGAAGCTTTGCCATGTTTGGAGGGTGGCTGCACAAATGGAGACCTGGTGGTTAAAGAGTTACAGCTGCTAACCAAAAAAGGTCGGCAGTTTAAATCCACCAGCCACTCCTTGGAAACCCTGTGGGGTAGTTCTACTCTGTCTTATAGGGTCACTATGAGTCAGAATTGATTCGACAGCAAGGGTTTTGTTGTTGTTGTTGCATAAATGAAATTTCAAGTAGTTTATTCTCTCATCTGGAAAAATGTCCCAATACTTAAGGACATACATTAAAAAAAAAAAAAAAGAGGAAGAAAAAGATTATTTGACCTTCAAAAACTATCAAGAAACATTTACTGTGCAGGAACTTTAGGACCCACATTTTGAACATGTTTATGCTTTCTGTACACAGCTGCAGTTGTATTGGCAACTGACACATTCTGAAACTCATGATAGCCCAGAAGGGCACATGTGGGCACGAGGGAGGGCGAACCTGGGGTGACAACTGCAACTGAAAGGAACGTGTACAACTTAGTCAGATGGAAACTGGGGCAGGCAGGGAAAAGCAGTGTTACCGTGATTGCTAGAAGGTGCACAGCTGTGACCATCACAACTCCTCTCAGCCAGAGGATGACCCAGAAGCAGGGGGACACAAATGGTAAGAGGGTGACGGGCGGAAGAGGCAGCAAGAATGAAAGCAAAAGAACCAGGTTGGGGAGGTGGGGGTGGGGGACTCACAGATGTAAGTTCTTCGCAGGTGGAGGATATTACGATTCCGGATAAAAATATTGTATGTGGTTGGGCCAAGTCAAATTTGGTGTTCTGAAAGACTGAAGTTTGCTACAAACAAATTCATGGTTTGACCTACACCCGCCAGATATAGGTCAACCCTCATCCTGCTGCTGCTCTCAGCAGCTGCGGCCAATGGGAGACAAAGCTGCCCCAGCACGCCAGTTTAAGCTGCTACTAATAGATGGAAATCAACCTAACCCATTTCCTGCCTCTGCTGTCTCTTGATTGTGTATTCATGGCCAATTCAGGTACAGCTGAGCTGGTGGGTTGCTGTAACTGCTGGGAGGCTGATGGGTGAAATCTGTTGCCAGCCTATAGGTTCCTGTCTCACCTAGGTGAAAGATTTGTTTTTAAGCCTTTAAAGGAGGATCGTGTAAAATACAACATGCTGTCATTAGTCTAAGGGCTATCCTAGGCGCACAGATCCAGAAGACACATTACTGATCCTTCGTTTCAACAAAACCATAGAGATGTTTAGAGAGTGAGAAATCCACAACAGAGATCTGAATGCAGCAGTGGCTAAGTGACCCATCCAAGGTCACTCAGAGGGCTGATGGCAGAGGCTGAGGCAGAATAAGACCTGAAGGAGTGGTCTAAGAATAAACGGAAAAAATATATAATTAAATCTGAAGACAGAACATCCACTGAATTAAGATTAATTAAGAATTAATTAAATACTCTAGGATCCAGTAACCCTACTCCTAGGTATATTCCCTAGAGATCTAATAGCAGTGTCACAAATAGACATATGCACACCTATGTTCATTTCAGTACTATTCATGATAGCAAAAAGAAGGAGACAACCTAAGTGCCCATCAATAGAAGAATGGCTAAACAAAATGTGGTATACACATACAATGGAATACTATGCAGCTATAAAGAATAATGATGAGTCCACGAAACATAGCATGGATGAATCTGGAGGCCATTACGCTGAGTGAAATACGTCAAGTAAAAAAGGACAAATATTCTATGATCTCACGTTTATAAAAAGACAGAAGGAAGTATACATGGAGAGATCAATGTTCTTTCGTGGTTATAAGGGATGGGAAGAGGAGGGAGGAGAAATCATTTTCTAGATGTTGTTGCTGTTAAGTGCTGTCAAGTCGGTTCCGACTCATTGCGATCTATGTATAACAAGTATGAAACACTGCCTGGTCCTGTGCCATCCTCACAATTGTTGTTATGCTTAAGCCCATTGTTGCAGCCACTATGTCAATCCATCTCACTGAGGGTCTTCCTCTTCTTTGCTCACCCTCTACTTTACTAAGCAAGATGTCCTTCTCCAGAAACTGATCCCTTCTAATAACATGTTCAAGGTACGTGACACGTAGCCTCGCCATCCTTGCTTCTAGATAGTAGACACTTATTATTTGTGGTGATGGGAAAGGCAATACCAAGTGAGGGTGAAGTCTGCACAACTTGACTGAGGTAAATGTGACACTAACAAGTACACAAGAGTAAGGTATGTTTTTAATAAATGATGCACACAGTCCTACAAAGACAGCAGTAATGACCAAAAATATATGTTTGGTTAAATAGGTAGTATGATGGTTAAGACTTTGTGTCAACTTGGCTAGGCTATGATTCTCGGTGTTTATATGTGATCACTCCCATGATTGAATCTGCTGGGAGTAGCCAATCAGTTGAAAGGAGTTTCCTTGGGGCTGTGGCCTGCATGCAAATATAAGCAGACATTCTGGCTTTTTTTGCTCACTTTGGATCCTGCGGCTGCCTCCTATTCATCTGACCTCCAGCTCTTGGGACTTGAGCTATCAGCTTATCTGCAGATCTTGGAATTCATCGATTGTCACAGCCTGAGAGACTGGGAACCCCCCTCTCCAACCTGCTGATCTTGGGCTCACCAGCCCCTGTGGCTACGTAAATTGAGAGAAGCCTCTATCTTGATCCACGGACTTGGAACATTCCAACCTCTACAATCATGTGAGCCGTCTCCTTGATACAAATCTCTATATTTATATGCTTTACTGGTTTTACTTCTCTAGAGAACCCAACCTAAGACAGGTAGACATGTATGCACATATGTGTATAGGAAGGTAGATGTGAGTATATGCAGGTACATATATAGGTTTATCTGTAGGCATAAATATATACATATTTGTGTGTGCTGCATATATATTCATATAAGGCAGTCCCTAGGTTAAAATTAGATCTGTTCCGGTGTCTTTAAGTTGAATTCATAGGTAAGTCAGAACAGATGCCTACAGTTCTTATTTAGCCTTGGTTTAGTGCAAGAAGGAAACACTAGTGGCATAGTGGTTAAGAGCTACGGTTGCTAATCAAAGGGTTGGCAGTTCGAATCCACCGGGTGCTCCTTGGAAACTCTATGGCGGCAGTTCTACTCTGTCCTATAGGGTTGCTATGAGTCGGGCTCGACAGCAACGGGTTTGGTTTTTTCAGTTTTTAGTCCAAGAAAAGTCTCAAAGTCTTCTCAATGATTTAAAAGCTGCACGTGCAGCAAGTGAAAGTGACTATGGTACAGCAAGTGAAGGTGATCGTAATGAAGAATTTGTTGCAAGTAGGAGTTGGTTCAGTGTTTCAAAGTGAGGGCAAATTTACACAATATTAAAGGGCAAGTACCAGTTGTCCATAGTCTGACGTTTGTCACCGGGGGACTACCTGTATATAATAAAGCACATAGGAGATGCAGTTACAAAGACTTCCTAGACATAACCAAACACCTCGCAGGACTGGCTTACTGGGTTTGAAGGCTTAGTGCCATAGTCTTGCTGGACAACTTGGTCAATTGGAACAACAGAGTTTATAAAGTTTATGTCCCACATCCTAGTTTGGTGAATAGTGTCTGGGGTCTTAAAAGCTTGTGAAAGGCCATCTAAGATACAACTATTGGTCTCTGGTTGTTTAGAACAAAAGTCTACAAAAGGAAGGTACAATCTATGCGAACTTTAGTAGGAGGATTAGACCTTACTTAGGGAAGTTAGGGAGCCGTGGTAGTGCAGTGGTTAAAAGCTCAGCTGCTATAAGCAAAAGGTCAGCGGTTCGAATCCACGAGCTGCTTCTTGGAGACCCTATGGGGCAGTTAGGAGAAGCTTCTCCTGGGAAGAGGTACTAAGCTACGAATGATAAAGACAAGTTAGACAGCTGGGTAAGGGCATTACAGGCAGTGGAAACAGCAGGGACAAAGGGCCTATTTAGGAGTAAGTACAGGAAATACGAAGGCTGAAAGAATATGAGTGTGGTCCAGATCCCAAAAGGGGCTAAATATAAGATAAAGGTGGAGAGATCAGGATGGAGGTGGTGATGATGGTGGTGGGAAAGCTGACCATGCAGAGCCAATAAGGCCATGTTAAGGAGTTCTGCCTCCTTCTCATGATCTATGGGAAACTACTGAAGGTATCATCTTTGACACCCATATTTCCTTTACCTCAACATCCAATCTAATACCAAGTCTTATCGATTTTTGCTTTCTAAATATCTAATTATATCTTTAATCTACCCACTTCTTCCATCTTTACCAATACTACCTTAGTCCATTCTATCATCATTTCTGCCTGGACTAATAGAAGAGCCTCCTCAACGATCAATTTACACTTACTCTTGCCCCATTCCAATCCATTTCTATATGTAAATACAGACCTTACATTCGTTGATCTAGAGAACACTGAAAGAGGCCCAGTTTTGGTTTTCGTTCTTTTTGGAGAAGAGAAGGTGTATAGTCGGCAGTTCATGAGTTCAATTTTGGACCTGCTGAGTTTGAAGTACCCTTGGGATATCCTAGAGAAATCAAGTAGGAGGTGAACTCTAGGTAGATATCTTCTGCTTGCCTGTCTAGAGCAACTCTGCATTCTTCTCTCTTCTGCTGTGTGTCCAGAGAGACTGACCCATGTGGGATGCACCAACATTCCATGTATCCCCAGCATCTGGCTCCCATGTCCTCTGGCTTCTAGTTAGGTTCAGCCAATGGTAGATACAGGCAGAAGATTGAAGGGAAAGTATGAAGGTGGAGTATTTATTCCATATTTATTATCTCATATTGCATTCTCAAGCTCGCTGTGATCGTATAGTGGTTAGTACTCTGCATTGTGGCCACAGCAACCTGGGTTCACATCCGAGTTACAGCATTGTGGGAACAATGGCACAGCAAGGGCATCTTTTTAGAAACCCTGGTGGCATAGTGGTTAAGAGCTACGGCTGCTAACCAAAAGGTCAGCAGTTCAAATCCACCAGGCGCTCCTTGGAAACCCTATGGGCAGTTCTGGTCCCTCCTATAGGGTTGCTATGAGTCAGAATCAACTCGACTGCAATGGGCTTGAGTGCATTCTCTCTTCCCCTTCCTTTCCCTCTTCCTCATCTATTCCTCTTTCCCCCCTCCTTCAACCTATCTTTCTTTGCCTTTCTCATCCAGTAATCATTTCCACCGCCTTGTTCCTTTAAGCCTAAGGCAGTAATGGCTCCTTGAGATACCATACCATTATTCTCTGCTGCTTTCCCTAAACTCTTCGTAAATGGTCTCTTTACTAAAATCTCCTTAATTACCCATTTTGATTATGCCAGCTTTTTCCTGCAGGGACACTGACTAATACTTGTTGTTGTTATTAGTTGCCATTGAGTAGCTCCTACTCATGATGACTCCATGTGTGCACAATAGAATTGCTCTACAGGATTTTCAAGGCTGTGACCTTTTGGAAGCAGATCTCCAGGAATGTCTTCTGAGGTGCCTCTGGATGGGTTCAGACCGCCAATCTTCAGACTAGTAGTTGTCCACTTAACTGTTTGCTACTGAGGGATCCTTGACAAATACGGATAAGTAGGAAATGGCTGGGCTAGAGTTAAGTTTATGAATCATCTGAATATGGGTAGTAACTAGAGCAAAGAGGATGAATGAGAATACCTAGGTAGAGTGTGGAGAAGGAATGGACCTTGAGGTACTCAAACTTATAATTACCTGGCAAAGGAGGATAATCCTGCAAAGGCACTGGAGGAGTAGGGCTAAAGTGGTAAGAGGAAAATCAAGGGAGTATGTGCCATGGAAGCTAAAGGAAGAAAAAGAGGGTTGGTGCTTAAGGGTATCAATTGGTCCTGCAAAATCATTGGATTTAGTGACCTATACCATGCTGAATCTACTACATATTTAACTGTGGTCCCTTCTAGTTTATAATGATTTCAATTTTGTACATTAATTTATGTAGAATTTATGTGGGAATTTAATGTAAGGAGCCCTGGTAGTTCAGTGGATAAGCGCTCAGCTGCTAACCAAGAGGTTGGCGGTTCAAAACCACCAGCCACTCCATAGGAGGAAGATGTGACAGTCTGCTTCCATAAATATTACAGCCTTGGAAACTCTATAGGGCAGTTCTACCCTTATAGGGTCACTATGAGTCAGAATCAACTTGATGGCAAAGGCTTATAGTTTAATGTGAGTAATTAACTACCTTTCTTAGCCACGAATAATTCTAACATCATTAAATAACTTATCACTTTCTCTACTACAATTTCTTCCTTCAACATAGTCTATTTTTTAAAGTACAAAAACATGTTTAAGCACTTTCTATTAGATGTTATCGAACTTTCTATTTGACTGTATCATAATGTTTCAACAGTTGTAGCTTTATCATACATTTTAATATTTGTTAGGTTAAATCTAATCTCTTCATTCTTAATCTTCAGAATTTTATTATCAGTAACTTCATTCATTTTTCCAGATGAACATTAGAACCATCTTATAGTTTTTTTTTTTTTTAAATTCTATTGGGTTTTGTTTGAGGTTGCTTTAGTCCCATAAATTTTAAATTGGGAAGAATTTACATCTCTATTATATTCAGTTTTCTTATCCAGAAATTAGATATTTATCTTCAAATCCCATTTTTTAGCTCTAAGAAAAGTATAGTCATTTTCTTAAAACAATACACATATTTTGTGAAGGTCATTTCTAAGTATTTTATACTTATATCCTTCTGTCTGATTTTTCTTAGGTACTCTTTTTTAACCTTTCTCTGACTTGTTTTTTGGTATAAGAGTAATACATACCTGTGGTAGAAAAAATAGGAGAAATCAAGAAGAAAAAATCTCATATATAATCTCAACGCTGTTAACATTTTAGGGGACCTACTGTCATGGATTGAATTGTATCCCCAAAAAACATGTGTATCAATTTGGCTAGGCCATGATTCCCAGTATTATGTGATTGTCCACCATTTTGTCATCAGATGTGATTTTCCTATGTGTTGTAAATCCCACCTCTATGATGTTAATGAAGTGGGATAGGCAGCAGTTATGTTAATAAGGTAGGACTCAATCTACAAGATTGGACTGTGTGTTGAGCCAATCTCTTTTGAGATATAAAAGAGAGAAGCCAATAGAGAGACAGAGGGACCTCATATCACCAGGAAAGCAGCACTGGGAGCAGAATGCATCCTTTGGACCTGGAGTTCCTGTGTGGAGAAGCTCCTAGTCCAGGGGAATATTGATGACAAAGACCTTCCTCCAGAACTGACAGAGAGAAAATGGCTTCCCCTGGAGCTGATGCCCTGAATTTGGACTTCTAGCCTACTAAACTGTGAGGAAATAAGTTTGTCTTTGTTAAAACCATCCACTTGTGGTATTTCTGTTATACAGCAGCCCTAGATAAGTAAGACACCTACTAAAGACTTTTTATATTCTTATATATGTGCATTTGTGTATATTTCTTATACAAATTAGGTAACGTAGATATTCTTCTATAACTTCTTTTGCCTGCTCTACAAGGAACTTCTTCTCATCTTTAGTATATGTATTTCTAACCCATCAACCCTCATTGTTACATGCTATTTCATTGTATAGATGTGCCTTTATTTAACAAGTCTCTTATTAGGGACCTTTTCTAGTTCCAACTTTCCAGCATTAAATAATGCTGTGATAAATATCTTTCACTTCTTCAACTCCAGAAAGAATATTTATGAAATAAGTGTTTAAGTGTAAAGAACACCACCACAATGGTCACTTGTGTAGATAGAATATTTAAGCCTTTATGTGATCCTCCCCAGTTCTCCTCCTTTCCTCATCTTTCCCTTTTTTTGTATTTTGCCATAAGCATTATATCCCTGAACAAATATAATGTATAATTTTGCATTTTTTGAACTTTATATAACTGTAAGTTTACTGAATGAATCTTGCTGTGACTTGCTTTTTACTCTGAATGACGTGTTTCTGAAATACATCCATATTATTGCAAACAGGTATGGTTTATTCATTTTTATTGCTGGACAGCATCACTGTGAGTTGTAATTGACTCAATGGCAGTTTTTTTTTTTAAGTATTAAATTATTTGCATATATAATTTTTGTCCATTCTACTGTTGGTGAATATTTTAGCTATTCTAAGTTTTTGCTATTACAAATACTGAAACTATGAACATTCTTGTACATGTCTCCTAGTACATGTGCATGAGAGTTTCTCTATGACGAGTATCAAAGAGTAGAATTGCTGAATCAAAGAGTATGCACATTTTTAACCTAATAGATAATACCAAATTATCTTCCAAAATAGTTAAAATCATTTACACTCCACCAACAGTGTATAAAAGTTCAGTGGATCTACATCATCTCCAATTATCGGTATTTGACATTTTAAAATTTTTGTCAGCACTGATGAGTTGAAATAATATCCAGCTGTGGTTTTCATTTGTTTCTCAGACTACAAAGTCAGAAAGTCATGTCACATCAGCAAATGAAGGTACCAAAAGCTTTATTCCATCCACATCATTAAGGTCAACTCCATTTTGAAGAGGCAGCTTGTCTTAGTTATCTAGTGGTGCTATAACAGAAATACCACAAGTGGATGGCTTTAACAAAGAGAAATTTATTTTCTCACAGTCTAGTAGGTTACAAGTCCAAATTCAGGGCATTGGCTCCAGGGGAAGGCTTTCCCTTTCTGTCTGCTCTGGAGGAAGGTCCTTGTCCTCAATCTTCCTCTGGCCAAGGAGCCTTTCAGGTGCAGGGACTCCGTGTCCAAAGAACATGCTCTGCTCCTGGTGCTACCTTCTTGATGGTACGAGGTCCCCAATTCTTTGCTTGCTTCCCTTTCCTTTTATCTCAAGAGATAAAAGGTGGTACAGGCCACACCGCAGGGAAAATCCTTTTACATTGGATCCGGATGTATATGATTTATAATACATAGAAAAATCACAAAATGGAGGACAACCACATAGGGTCTAACCAAGTTGACATATATTTTTTTTGGGGGGGGGACATAATTCAACCCATGACACAGCTCTTCCCCAGTCGTATTTTGAGTGCCTTCCAACCTGAGGGGCTCACCTTTTGGCACTCTACCAGACAGCGTTCCACTGCCCTTCATAAGGTTTTCACTGGCCAATATTTACAGAAGTACACTACCAGGTCCTTCTTCCTAGTCTGTCTTAGTCTGGCAGCTCTGCTGAAATCTGTGGAACAGACCATTAATTATTCATATGTAAGTTCAAGTTGAAGCTGAAGAAAATTAAAACAAGTCCACTAGAGCCAAAATACAACCTTGAGTATATCCCACCTAAATTTAGAGACCATCTCAAGAATAGATTTGATGCACTGAACATTAATGACAAAGACCAGATGAGTTGTGGGATGACATTAAGGACATCACAGGTGAAGAAAGCAAAAGGTCATTAAAAAGACAGGAAAGAAAGAAGAGACCAAAATGGATGTGAGAAGAGACTCTGAAACTTGCTCTTGAAAGTAGAGCAGCTAAAGTGAATGGAAAAATTGATGAAGTAAAAGAGCTGAACAGAAGATTTGAAAGGGCGGCTCAAGAAGACAAAGTATTATAATGAAAAGTGCAAAGACCTGGAGTTAGAAAACCAAAAAGGAAGAACATGCTCAGCATTTCTCAAGCTGAAAGAACTGAAGAAAAAATTCCAGCATCGAATTGCAATATTGAAGGATTCTATTTTACGGGTAAAATATTAAACAATGCAGGAAGCATCAAAAGAAGATGGAAGGAATACACAGTCACTGTGCCAAAAATAATTGGTCAACATTCAAACATTTCAGGAAATAGCATATGGTCAAGAACCAGTGGCATTGAAAGAAGTCTAAGCTACACTGAAAAGGCAGTGGTAAAAAATAAGGTTCCAGGAATTGATGGAATACCAGTTGAGATGTTTCAACAAACAGATGCAGTGCTGGAAGCACTCACTCATCTATGCCAAGAAATTTGGAAGACAGTTACCTAGCCAAACAATTGAAAGGGATCCATATTTGTGCCCATTCCCAAGAAAGGTGATCCAATAGAATGTAGAAATTATTAAACAATATCATCAATATCATATGAAAGTAAAATTTCGCTGAAGATAATTCAAAAGCTGTTGCAGCAGTATATCCACAGGGAACTGCCAGAAATTCAAGCCAGATTCAGACGAGGATGTGGAACGAGGGATATCATCGCTGATGTCAGATGGATCCTGGCTGAAAACAGAGAATACCAGAAGGATGTTTACCCGTGTTTATTGACTATGCAAAGGCATTTGATTGTGTGGATCATAAAAATTATGGATATTGAGAAGAAGGGGAATTCCAGAACACTTAAATGTGCTCATGAGGAACCTGTACACAGACCAAGAGGCAGTTGTTCGAACAGAACAAGGGGATACTGTCAGGAAAGGTGTGCATCAGGGTTGTATCCTTTCACTATACTTATTCGATCTGTATGCTAACCAAATAATCCGAGAAGCTGAACTATATGAAGAAGATTGCAGCATCACGATTGGAGGAAGACTCATTAACAACCTGCAACATGCAAATAACACAATCTTGCTTGCTGAAAGTGAAGAGGACTTGAAGCACTTACTGATGAAGATCAAAGATCACAGCCTTCAGGATGGATTACATCTCAACATAAAGAAAACAAAAAGCCTCAGAACTGGTCCTATAAGCAACATCATGATAACTTGAGTAAAGATTGATGTTGTCAAGGATTTCATTTTACTTAGATCCACAATCCAAGCATAACAATGATTGTGAGGATGATGCAGGACTGGGAAGTGTTTTATTCTGTTGTACATAGGGTCGCTATGAGTTGGAAGAAACTTGACGGCAACTAAGAACAACAGTGGATCAATATGAAAAAAAAATGGGAACTTTACAAAATTGAATCTTCTTTTTCATGAGCATAGTATCTCTTTCCATTTATTTAAGTCTTCTTTAATTTTTCTTGATAATTTTATGATTTTCTGTGTATATGCCTTACACATATTTTGTTAAGTTTTTCCTAGGTATTTCATACTTTTGATTATATTGTAAATGACACCTGTTTTTAATGACATATTCTATCCATTTGACGCAGGTATATAAAAATCAATGCTTTTTTTTTTGTTAATCTTGCAAATACCAATTTTGTTTGAAAATCTTATTTATAATTTATAGGTAGATTATTTTGTATTTTCCATGTAGAAAATCTTACCCTCTGCAAATGGTGACTGCCTAGTGTCTGCCTTTTATCCTTGTAAATAAATTACATTTCTTTTTCTTTCGTTATTACTTGGGCTAGGGCCACCAGTACATGTCATGTAGAACTGGACATTGCAGGACCGTTTAACTTGTTGTTGTTCATAAAGAGAATGCTTTCAGTGTTTTACCATTAAGTATGATGTTTGCTGTAGGGTTTTCATGGATAGCTTTTATCAGATTAAATATATATATTCAATTTCTACCTTATTTTTTTATCATTAATTTTATCCAAATGCTCTATTTTGAAATTTATTGAGGGAATAATAAGATTTTTGTCTTTTAATTTATTAATGTGAATAATTATATTAACTGATTTTCTAATGTTAATTTGATATTGAATTACTAGGACAAACCATATTTTTTATATTCTGCTGGACTCAGGTTGCTAACATTTTGATTATGGATTTTCCATCAGATATTTCCAATACTTGTCTAAAGTTTTTGTGAGTGATATTCAGTTGCTTGTTATTATTGTTGGTTCTCACTCATTGTGCTTTACCTCTTTTTTTTTTTTTTTAACTGTGGATTCATATTTCTATAGAAATTCTTTGAAGACTATATTAAAAAGAGCTTACCCAAAGAGGATTTGCTTTTGTTTCTACCAGAAGCCAATGGGTACTACCAAAGGAGGGCCTCTTTAAACTAAATTCTCACCTTGAAGCTTTTCCAGGCCACCCAAGTACAATATTGGGCAGCACAACTCACACATGAGGATTGGCTTGTACATATAAACTTTAAGGCAAGATTTTTCCCCTTTTACCCGGTGCTAAATTTCAAGATAAGCAATTTTCCTGGTCTGCTGTGAGGCACTTTTATTTCTAGTACACTCTTTCTAGCTTTTAAGCTGCCCTTGCTGGGCTAGACCTGGGCTTTGCTACCTGTCATCTATACCTTGCAAGGCTGTGAAAACTGGAACTCAAGATCCCCCGGATTTGTGAAAATTCTCAGGGCAAAAGCTAGCATCAGTGCCTAGGTCATCTAGCTAGGCCTTTGCTTTGAATTAGTTTTTGGTCTTACTTCATTACCAGTTTACTGATGCATTTAAAAATATATTTCTATATTTTACTCATCATTTTTAGTTATTATCTACAGTAGGGTTGGTAAGGGTCTCTATTTTGCCAATGGTCTTCTATCTGCCCCACCTCAGCTGCCCACCTCTATCTCATACTGTAGTTTTCATTTCCAATATCTGTTTCACCTCCTAAACCTCAGTTTAAAATGTCTACTCCCTGACCATCATCTATCTTCGAACACCTCTAATCTATCAGTCCCATTTCAACAATTCTTTAACCCCATTAGGACTGCCAATCTAATTACCCCCAAAATGTTCACTGTCCATATTCTCAGATTCTTCTTTATCCAGATCAGAATCTATGCAGGGTCAATGTGTTGCAAAATACAATGTAAATAGTGCCTTCCACAGTTGTGCCATGCTGCCACACTGATTTTGTGTTCTATCACTATAATCACTCCCTTACACACACCATCAAGTTCTGTTCCTTTTCCCCTTGAACATCTGATCTGGCAATAATTATTGATTAAACCCACATCTGCTCACTCTGTACCTGGTGCCTGGCAGAAAACAAGCAACTATGCTGACTGGTTTCCTTCTAAATCTATGTGGCTTCAATATGCTCAGCAATCCTACTATATTTCTCTAATAGGTTTACTTTCCCACCCTTCAAAATAACTAATTCATACCTTCTTCCCTTTGCAAATTCCAGCCTTGGTCAGTGGGGGAGGCCCAATGGCCTGGAACATTGCTAGGCATATGATAGGGGCTTAAAAAACGATGATTGAATTAATAAATAAATGCCTAGAAGAATTAGAAGTTTTACATACGTGCTTCCAATCTGATCTCCAGAAAGACTGTACCAATTTTTCCTACCCTCATCAACAGTGGTTACACATTTTTAAGACTTTTTTTTTTTTTTTTTTAATGTGCCAGTAAAGGTTCTAGGCATTGGGGAATAAAAAGACACATTCCTACCTTCCAGGGTCTCACAATCTAGAGACAGTTTTTCTAATTTTAAGTCAAATACTTGGAGGAGCACAGTGGTTGAGAGCACAGACTCTGAAACCAGACTTCCTGGGTTCTAATCTTGGCTCCCCCATTCCCTAGTTGTATGGTCTTGGTCAAATCACTCATCCCTTCTGTGCCTCAGTTTCCTCTTCTGTAAAACAATACTGATAATAGCAGTATATACCTCTTGGTTGTTGTGAGGATGAAATGAGTAGATACATGTAAAGCTCATTGAACAGTGCCTGGCAAACGATAGGCACTTAATATGTATTAGCCATTGCTGCTGCTGTTGTCATTATTCATTCCTTACTGATTTATATGCTTCTTAAATATTGGTTTAGCCATATCCCATGGGTTTTAATTTGTACTGCTTTCATTATTTTTATTTTCAAAATATTCTGTAATTATAATCATGTTTCCCCCTTATGCCCACTAGATATTTCGAAGCGTTTTCAAATCTCCCTATGGGTAGGAATGTTTGTTTAAATATTTGTTCCTACTTTGTAGTTTTATCATCCTGTGGTCAGAGAATATGTCTGTGCACTTTGCGCTTTAGGATATTTATTGTTGTTTTCTTTATAGCCTAGTACATAATCTATTTTAAAAAATAATCTCTTCAATTAAAATAATTTCTCCCCTTTTCCTCGTTGCAAATGCTTTTATGCTAGGGATACATCCTACAAACATACTTTCCAACACCAAACTAGACAGTTAAATGAAATAAAAGCTTCAGTCATGTTGAGTTAAAATGCTTTATTCCCATTCAATTTGCAGTAAGCACAGATTGCAAAGTTCCCCAGAGAGAGAGAAATGGGAGTGGGCATACTCAGCCTTCAGGTGTGATTTGTTAGTTGTTCTTGCGATTCCTCTTTACTCCTCCAGCTTTCTTCTTGTAAAGAATGCTTTTAATTCTTATCATAACAGATGAAAATTTCCAAAAGTGGCCAGTCAATATTTCTGGCCCCTTATGCTTTTATAGGACCTTGCTGTTTCCCATTAAGAAGTGAAATCTATTCCCCTCACCTTGAACTGGGTTTAAACTTTATGACTGCTTCAACACAAAAGGAATGGCTGAAAGTAGTGTTGTGTGACTTTCAAGGCTGGGTCATAAATGGCAGTATGACCTCTGTCTGGCTTTCTTTCTTGTGATGCTCATGCTTGGAAGCCGGTCACCATGTTGTGAGGAAGCTCAAGCCATATGGAGAGGCTACCTACCTGTAGGTGTTCTGGCCCCAGGTGAAGCGCCATCGATAGCCAGCATTAACCAGCAGACACGTGAGTAGGAAGCTTTCAGGTAATCTCAGCCCCCAGACTTCGAATCTCCCAATTAAGGCCCCAGTTAGCAAGAAGCAAAGACCAGAGGCAAGTCATCTCCATGGTTTCCTGTCTGAATCTGGGACCCATAGACTCAGTGAGCATAATAAATTGTTGCTTTATATCATTGAGTTATGTGGGTAATTTGTTACACAGTGATAGTAACCAAAACACTAAGATGAAGTGACCCCAACTAATCAGAAGATTCCATGTAGAGAGTTGATATATTGAAAAAAACATTAGTATAGGACCTGAGAGACTTGGGCTGTAAGCTGTATTAGCTCATAACTGGTCTTGGGTCCTCGAGCACATCATTTAACCCTTCTGGGCTTTAATAAAACCCTGGTGGCACAGTCAGCTGCTAACTGAAAGGTTGGCGGTTCAAACCCATCAGCCACTCTGCAGGAGAAATATGTGGCGGTCTGCTTCCATAAAGATTTACAGCCTTGAAAACCTTATAGGGCCACTCTACTTTGTCCTATAGTGTCACTATGAGCTGGAACCAACTCAAGGCAATGGGTTTGGTTTCTTTTGGTTTTGGGGGAGTCCTTAATATCCACATGGAGTCCTGGTGGCACAGTGGTTAAGTGCTCAGCTGCTAACCAAAAAAAGTTGGTAGTTCAGATCTACCAGCCACTCCTTGGAAACCCTATGGGGCAGTTCTCCTCTGCCCTGTAGGGTCGCTATGAGTCAGAATCGACTTGACGGCAACAGGTATGTATGTATGTATGCATAATAACCACATTTGTTATATGAAGTATTTGGATCAATGACTGTTTAGGCCCCTTCCAGTTCTACCATTAGAGTCTTCATTTAGAAAATCAAGTATTATCAAAGGTTTCATATTGGAAATATTGTCTCTTTTCTTGAGATACTTCATATCTATTTTTGATATTCTTGATTTTATCATTAACTCTCCTTGTGCAATATTATTCCCCTAATTTTTAAATTTTCAAGAAGAACCTTTTTCCCATGTATTGACAATAAAGAATACGATAACTTTTATCAACTCAATTTTAGCATAAGATAAATTAAAAAGCTGGCTAGGCATTGGCTGCAGAACAGAGGGCTCCCCAATCTCTGCTCACAGTAACGTATTAACCATTGCTTTGATTCCCAGCTTTTATATTGTTCAGTGATCTCTGACTACTATTTTAGGTGTTCTTTGTTAGTTACCAGGTGACATGCTGCCAAAATATGCTTACTGAGATTTTACTGGCTCTGTGTAGATTCACAGTTTGAGAATTTTAAGTATGCTTGACAAAACTAAATCTGCCATGAGATATGTAAGGCCAGTTTCTCATCAGTTGTAATTCTCTGGGAGTTGCATTGTTAGGAGGAGTCATCTATTATTCTGCATACTACATTCCAGAAGAAGCGAAAGAAAGTGCTTAATGTGTGCTTTGCCACACACAATACTGCATGGTTCCTAGAGTATGATGCCTTGGGACAGCTGTCCCGAGTCAATATTCAGGAGACACAGCCGAGCTGGCAGCCTGTCAGGGATTCAGGGAGCACCAGCTGGGGCTCTGTAACATGCTTATACCACCTTGCCAAGAAACATTCTCAACCTGCCTCCCTTCACTGGACTCACCAGAATCACTGACTCTATTCCATTTTTGTTGTAATATACTGACACACTCCCAAACACACAACAGTCAAAGCTAGGAGGCTATTCTCAGACAGGAATTGTATGCTCCCTGAGAAGCCATTGCTTCCTAAATCTGTTTAGGACAGTTGTATTTTGTTATCATAATGATGTGGTTTCATGAAATATTATGTAAATAGATGCAATATGAGGACAAAGAAAGGAGCCGTTTCTATGAAAACAAGTCAAAAGCTTCATAAAGTCTTAATAAAAGTGTGAGTGGCTATGAGTCAGAACTGACTGGACAGCACTTGGCACTTAACAACAACAACCCCTTGCCCTATTCCATTCTCTTATACAGCACCTGGCTCCTTTTCTTCCTTGCTTCAGCCAATATTTACTGAATGCCCACCACGTGTCAGGCTCAGCACCAGGTAATGGGTAGGCAAAGAAAACGAAACCTGTTGCCGTCAAGTCGATTCTGACTCACAGCAACCCTATAAGACAGAGTAGAGCTGCCCCATAGGGTTTCCAAGGCTGTAATCTTTATGGAAGCACACTGCCATATCTTTCTCAGGCAGAGGTGCTGGTAGGTTCAAACTGCTGACATTTTGCTTAGCACCAGCACTTCAACCACTGTACCATCGGGGCTCCTTAATAGGTATGCAGAGGTGAATAAAATGTGCTTATTTGTATTGTCATCAAAAGATATTATCAGCACAAGAGCGATACCTAAGTTTTTGTCTTTTTTGCTGATAAATTGGTCAATGGACTAGGGATATTTTCCACAGCATTTTGCCTTGGGAATTGGATCACACTATTTGTTGACTGGTTTATGGACTTACGCATGCATTATGTATGTATATATTTGGGCTCCTGGGGACATTAAAGGGGTTAGGGCTTGTAATACTTTAGCTTAATCCAGGGGTTGGAAAATTTTTCTTATAAAGGGCCAGCAAGTAAATATTTTTGGTTTTGTAGGCTATACGGTCTGTGTCACAAATATTAAACTCTGCTGTTGTAGTGCAAAGGCAGCCATAAACAATACGTAAATGAATGGGAGTGGCTGTGTTCCAGTAAAATTTCATTAACAAAACCAGGCAGGAGCCTTAGTTTGCCGACCCCTGGAATCTATGAAAATACCTTGCTGGCTCCTCTACTGGCAATTAAACTTGCTCTAGTTTCTTCCCTAAAAGAATCAAAGAAACAACACATGGCTGCAAAAAGTTGTCTTGTATTTACTATTTCTACTTCCTCACTTCTCATTTACCCTCAGTGCTAGACAATCCGATCTCTATTCTCACCACTCTGCTGAAATTGCCCTTATCAAGGTCACCAACAATCTTCACGTTGCTAAATCCCTTAGAGACTCTAGTCTTCTCTTTTTCACTCAATCTCTCAACAGCCTTCAACACAGCCAACCACTCTCTCTTCCTTCTGGAAACCCTCTCCACTCTTAGCTTCTGAAGCCTCACACAATTGGCTTTCCTTCTATATCAGTAGCTGTTCCTTCTTAGTCCTCAAGTTCTCTTCACAAGCTCTAAATGTTGGAGTTGCTCAGGACTCCATCCTGGGTTCTATGGATTCTCTCCCTAGGGGCCTCACCATTCTGTAGCTTTAAATGACATCCTTATGTTGAAAACTCCCAGATTTATTTCTACATCCCAGATCTCTCCCCCAGTGCCTTGCTCATATACCCAACTGCCCATCTGACATTTCAAGTCTCTCAAGCATCTTAACCTAAAGTGCTGAGTGAACATTGAATAAATAAATGAGTTTACCTGGTTGCCCAAGCAGAAACCAGAGCTTAGTCGCCAACTCCTCCCTTTTGCTCACTTCATGTATTACCAAAATGTAAGCCTTCTCTTTCCTAATCATCTCCTGAATCTTTCCCTGGCTCTCTATATCAAATTCCCAGGCTGAAACAGCTGCAACTATTGCTGAAATATTGAAATACTTCCATATTGGTTGTAAAACGCTGCTGGCCTATGCCCTCTTCCTGCTGGACCCTCCTCTGTGATCCACCTGCCCCACCCAGTTTGGCCCAGCAGAGGAATCCAAGACCCTGTACCAAGGCTGAGGTTGGTATCCATTCTGATTGCTCAGTGTTCATGCTAAACTGCTCATTAAGCATTTTAATACCATTGCTGCCTAAGGTATTTAAGGAGCCCTGGTGGCATGCTGCCTAAGGTATTTAAGGAGCCCTGGTGGCATAGTGGTTAAGAGCTTGCCTGTTAACCAAAAAGTCGGTAGTTCAAATCCATCAGCCATTCCTTGGAAACCCTATGGGGCACTTCTACTGTGTCCTATACGGCTGTTATGAGTTGGAACAACTCAATGAAACCTAACAACAACAATAACAAGATATTTGAGCACTAGGAAATTATCTCTCACCCAGATTACTGGAAAAGCCATTCAACTGGCCTCCCTACCTCCTGCCTTGTTCAACTCCAGACTCGGCATAGCAGCCAGAGTGATTTTCCAAAAATGCAAGTTGACCACTTCTCTCCCCTGCTTGAAACCTTTAAACATCGACATCCCTCATGGTATAACCCAAACTCCCTAATGAAGTTCACCAGGGTCTTCATGATCTGACCCCTTCGTGCGTGGTCTTCAAATCTCATCTCCTCAGAGTCATCCCTGATTCCACCTAAAGTAGGTTCTTCCTATTATTCTCTCCTAGCATCCTATTTGTTTTCTTCATTGGACTTACTACAATTTGTCTTTATTATGTTGATTATTGTTATTTTTATCTGTTTTCCCTCCTAAACTATAAGGTCCCTGAAAGCAGGTACCATGTCTGTCTTAAACACTGACATATTCCCCCCCCGCCTTTTTTTTTCAGTTGTCATTGAGTCAATTATGACTCATGGCAACCCATGTGTATCAGAGAGCTGTGCGTCAAAGGGTGTCCAATGGCTGATTTTTTAGAAGTAGTTTGCCAGGCCTTTCTTCTGAGGTGCCTTCAAGTGGACTCCTGCATTCAAGTGGACTCATACCTCCAGTCTTACACAAAGCAGCTGAGCACATTAACTGTTTGCACTACCCAGGGACTCTGAGATATCCCTAGCCCTTGAATATTTGTTAAGTGAATAAATTTGGCCCCCGGGCTACCTTCTAGCTTCATCTCATCACTTTCTCCTCTGCAGTTCATGGTTTAGCTCTATGCAGGCAACATTTATTCAATAATTATTTGATAATAAATGATTCTTGGTTCCTTAAACATTTCCATGAACTACTACCATTTGCCTGGAACACTACTGTCTGCACCCTCATGCCTTTTCACCTGGTAAAATCCTGCTTCCTTTCCAGGTCTTAGCATAGTTATCACACCCTCCATGAAGCCTTGCCTCTTAGCTCCCCCAGGACAGAACTCTTTGTACTATAATTTAAATGTCTGTTTCCCTCTCTGCTTTCATCACTAAATGGTCAGCTATGAAGGCAGGGACTGTGTCTGTTATTTGTCATAGTTTCGTTCCAAGCATCTTACTCAATGTCTGGGTTGAGGGGGAAAAAAAAAAAGAGGTACTCAATAACTAATATTTAGCAAACTAATTCAATCCTAAAGCAGACAAGCCAAAGCCCTGAGAGAGCAAGTTAACTCATATCCCTTTTGGTGATAAGATACTATTTGTAAATAGTCTATCTTCCAAAAACGGCTTTTTTGTTTGTTCATTTGTTTTTTCTAGGAGTAAATTTTCCCTTAGTGATATGCTTGTGTGATGTGCAGTGACTCCACTTGCAACTCACTGTTTGGCTTTGAGGGCTGAAACTGGTTCATAAGTTGCTAAATTTACCTACAGCTTAAGTGGGAAGTGTAAGGCGTAGATTACTAAAAATCTCTATAGTGAGACTGGGTTTTGTAATGTCCTAAGATGACATAACAGGATAGCAGTGTTCCTTCCTCAAAATAAATTTTTACATATTCATCCTGAATTCATGTATTTCTGTTAAAAGAAGAACTTCTTTCATCTACTCATTAATGGCAGTTTCATGGTTTCATTCTACGGGGCACATAAATATGTTATAACATAAACAAGCCAATGGTGTAATGAATCATTTCAGTCTCATTGTGCGTATGTTTTTACTACAAATCATGAGGAAAAAAAAGCTATTCACGCTCTGCATTTTTAAATTATGCTAATGTGATTAGTCATTATGATTCTACTTACTCTTCATGATGGATGCAAGATGTTTAAGCCTTCGATAGCACTTGTGACAGGCCTGATTAGCACTTGAGACCCGATCAAGAAGCTGTTGATGAAGCTCAAATAACACAAGAAACTTATGTGTCACAGAAGAGTTGATCATTGCTTGTATAAAATTATATAAACTAATAAGTGTAAACTGTACCAATGTACATTTTTATTCTTCCAGGAAACTTGTATTGTTACTGCTACTGTACCCTTTGAATGTGTTTTGCCAGGATCTGTCCAGGCCACGGTTATTGCAATAAAAGTGTGAAAATGACAGAGTAAGCTGCTATTGTTGTTACGTATGAAAATTCACATGCAGCCGCACCACTAAACAGGTGTTTCCAAAACTCAGACTTCAAAACAGTTCACCCATTCTTGCATTTTGATGTTGTCGTGGTCAAGCAAAATTAAAAACAGAAGAGACACATTTTGGTTGATTATTATCCTGCCAAATCAGATTGTTCCTGTTATTGTCTTACACAGATGCCAAGCTAAGAGGGAGAGGTGGGGAGGAGGGAGGAGAATATGAATGTTGATGAAGAGAGTGAAAGAATAGTTTTAGAATTTCAAATGAGTCCAGTAAATTAAAGACTTGCTTAACAATCTAGAAAATAAAATTTGATAGAAGTAAATGTAGTATCATACATTCCACACTCATTGTTTTTTAATTTTTTAATTATTATCATCTTTTTTTAGAAGTAGACCCTTTTAAAAGAAGATCACTGGCTTGAAATAAATTTATGAAATGTTACAGAAGAATCACAATATATATTAAAAAAATACATAAAATAGAGAATACTTTTTATACATTTCATTAGTTCAAGTTGATCTCATTTACTCAAATTCAATGAGTTAGAAAAATAAGGCTGTTCTGATGAATACCAAAAATTAAAATTAGGGACCTAGATGACAATGATCATCTTACTTGAACCTCAGCAGCCAATTTATTTTTATATTTTCCTATTTATTGGTTACATATTATCAAGATTTTCCTGATTATGAAGACAAGTGGTAGGAAATGGTAAAAATATAGTTTTGAAACAAGGTGCCATGTACTCTCAGAAGACAATTCCATTTGTAAGTAATAAGAGGGAACTTCATTTGTTTTGTGTGTTATACCTAAAGAGTTAACCTGGTAAGACAAGTTAGCACGTCACTGGCTTCTATTTTAATAACATTTGGTATGTGACACATTTGAATGAGCCTGTATTTAAAAATATAGTTTTGTGATAGTTAAAATTATAAAAGTAAAATTCCAGTTGAATGTTTCCGTAGCCCTTTAATCTCCCCAAGAAACCAGCAGGGTGGGGCAATGTGAAGATGCTTTCTCTGGCTGGTTCTGTCTGAGTTGCAGTCTCCTCCACTATAACAAGGAGGATTTTAACAATGGATTTGCCAACCTCATAGATTGATGTGTAGATGGAGTATCTCCACCCCTGCTCCATTGCCCTCCTCCTACATGCATAAATGGTATTCCTTTTGCAATATTCCCTATCTTAGTAAATGGCATCTACCATCTTAGGAGCTAGAGTTGCCTGTAATTTTTTCCCACTTCCTCACCATTTACTAGATCATGAAAGTCTATTACTACTATCTCCAAAATATCTATGGAATCCACTCTCTCATTTCCCCTTTCTGTCCCCATTGTGACGGCCTCTTGACTAGCTACCTGCTGCCTTGAGCCTCACCCTACCCCTCGTAGCCAGAGCTTTCGTTCTGAGATATTAATTTGATCAGTTCATTCCCTTGCTTTAAAGCCTGCTTTCACTTAACTGGTTAAGGCCAAACTCCTCAGCACAGTACAGAAGGCCCTTCACATTCTGACCCCACCACTCTCCAACCTCATCTCTTGCTGACTCCCCAGCCCATGCACCCTAAGCCTGTCACATTGCACGAGCCTTATTCTTTGTACTTATTGTTTTCTTTGTGCCTGGAGAATTCTTACTCATCCTCCAAGACCCAACTCAAATACTACCCCCTTTTCAAAGGCAAAGCTAGTTCCAGCTCTTCAGCACTCCTTTGTACTAATTATCCTTTGTTCCATTGTTTTATTATAATTATCTGCTTATATGTCTTTCTTTTCTCTAAAAGACTGTGACTTCTTAGACAGCAGAGATTGCATCTCAGACATCTTTTTATCCCAGTCACCTACCATTACGCTTAATGTTTGACTGAAACATGGGAAGCCTCAATGGATATTGTTGAGGTTTTATTATAGCATTTATTCCTGATTCTTACAGTGATACACAAGCAGAAACAATGACGGGGTCCTGTAGACACCCTGTTGCAGTGATAGCACTCAGCTAATTGTCAGTCTCTTCTCTCCTTATTCCAGTTTCTCCACGCCACTGGGCACCCAAATCCTTTATCTTCCTCCAAATGCATTAACATATGTTTCAGAATTGAATTTCAAGAAAAAAACACCTCTTCTCTATGGTGTTTTCTTTCCCAAATTTACTTATCCTGTCCCCTTCTGGGTTATACGATACTTCCCTGGCGTTTGGAATTCAGTCACCTCAAACAGAAGTGATTTGTCCTCCTAGTTTTAGAATGTCAGACTTTGGAGAAAGTACTCATTTATCCTGCTCCATGTACCCTTAGTAGAGACTCCCTTTCATTTTGTTTTCTCACTACATTTCATAGCCCTTCCCAAGACAGCTCATATTCAAGCTCTTGGTGATTTGCAAATCTTAGGTCTTCATCTCCACATCCCCTGAGCCCTTGAGACACTGAAGTGAATGAAGGTGGGATCTTGTTTTTGTGTATTAATGTGCTATAACCATTGCTTCCTTTTCCTTACTTATTTTTATAATTCAATACAAAGCTATTCCACGATAATATTATTTCTTTACAAATCCAGGTCTTTACTATTCCTAATCATTTGGATATTTATAGACTTTGTCATCTTTTATTTACTTCATGATTTTAATAGAAGAGACTTTAATAACATTTACTAGGATGGTTATTCTCCCTCATCCACTCAACCGTTCCCACCCCTTCTCAAGGCATAACATTTCCTATTTCCAATCCTCTCTGGTTTTGAAAAAAATAGCTTGGCAATGGTTCACTAAGAATTGTAATTTAATCCTTTGGAATAACAGGCTTTTCATCTGTGCTCCCTGCAATGATCCGACGATCTGCCACACAATCAGTTCCTTAGAAAAGAACAATGCAATTCAAAAGAAAAGAAAGTACTGGCAACATGGTAAAGAATATGAGGCCTTTCATAAAACTTGTAAATATAAATTAACCTTGAGAGTAAATTGCATCAAATATGAATTATTGCTCCTTGTCCGAAGAAAAATCAGGACACTTTTGGCAGCAAATGCAAATGAACCCAAGTAAGTGTCTGTGCTTTTGACGCAGGCCATGTAAACACAGGCTCATAACTAGGTAGTCTTGTGTTTATATTGGTGGAGCCTCTAAAGTTATGCTTACAGACCCAGGAACAATGCCACATTCAAGAAAGAGCAAACACGACCTTAATTCTTACCTCCCGTGGCCCTTGACCTCAGGGGTGTTTGTCCAAGTTGTTAGGTGTCCCTGTATTTTATGGAGCAGATTATTGTGAAAAATATACAGTTCTGTATGTCTGTAATGCTACTCATATAGTTGTTTAAATGAAATTGGTCCCGTTATGAAATGTCTGCTTTTGAGATAATTACAAGCCATCGACAATCTGCATAGTAATTTATCACCTTGTTCTCAGTCATTATCACTGTTAGTCCACCGGTGTTCCACAGCCTTAACATCACAGAGAGTGCACGGGGATTAGTTAGGTGTTTTGAGATTCAATATTGTCATCATTATTACTACAAATTGCACCATTTATTTAACACTAACAAACTGCTGAAGAAAACAGATTGGCACAACCTAAAGTGGATGAGAAATGGGCCGCACGCATTACAGGAGTGTGAGAAATGAGTTCAAGCAAGGATAGGTGAGGGAAGATCACCAGTAGGCTTTTAGGAAAAGATATAAGGAACCCTGGTGGCACAATGGTTAAACGCTTGGTTGCTAACCTAAAGGTCATTGGTTCAAAACGACCGGGCACTCCACAGGAGAAAAGACCTGGAGATCTGCTCCCATAAAGATCACAGCCTAGGAAGCCCTATGGAGAAGTTCTACTCCATCCTATAGGGTCGCTATGAGTCAGAATCGACTTAGTAGCACACAACGACAACCTGGGGGTTTCTAACTTATCATAGCCTGGAATGTAGTCTCCTGGAAGGACACATACTTTGTAAAAATCCTTTTATTTCTCCCAATGGTCCGAAAAATAGTGGAGGCACATTTAAGATAAAGGAATTCGGAAAAACTGTCCCTGTCTATGGAACACAATGATTTTTTTTTTTTCTTCAAAGTCCATTGGTATCAGAACACTCTGAGTTCTTTTTCTCAGAGTCCCCTACTGTACTAGCACGAGCTACTTATGTAGCACCCAGAGCAGTGATGTATCCAGTTAACTCAAGAGGGCTGAAGGGAGGTTGGCAGTCTGAGCTTGGCCAAGGGAATACTATATAACATAGGAGGCACTTCCTTCTGATCTAAGCATTATTGCAAGTGATTAAGATTATACTATGCCTCATTTGGAGACTAAAAGAAACAACTCTAATACTCTCTTCTCTTTGAGTAAAAGGTAAACATTAAAAGGTCAGTAACCCTTAAGTGTGATTATAAAATTTGACTTGGAAACTAGGTTTTAAAAAAAAGGTTTTTGGTCTATCACAGTAGTTGCCAAAGATTTGAACAAAGCTTAAGAATAAAAGGAATCATTTGGAGAAAATATTCGTGTTCCTTCTTTATATTTTTATTTAATGATTAAAAAAAATACGTAGCAAAGCCATAATTCATCTCATTAAAATTTTGTTTTATTTTATATTTATTGAGAAATTTGAATAAATTGAATAAGTAATGAAATTCTTGGTTTGCACGAAAATCACACATTTTTCTTTATCTGAGATGTGGTAAGATTTTTGACATTTTAAAATAGCTATAGGATAAACAACCTATTATTACTGGGGCGTGATTTGCACATAGGATAAATATTTGATCTTTTATATAACCTTAGCACTTCTGGTTATAGCAATACTGAATTGAAGCTAAAGACACTCCATCTTTTAACAAGGAGAGATTTACTACAATATCTGAAGAAGGCTCACAGTTCCTTTAGCTGCTCATTCTATTTTATTCCAGTCGGTATCTGTGCACATAAATGTAAACGAGGGAAAAATAAAAGTTTTCTTTCTACTGGAGTATTTCAGTTTGGTGTTCTTGGTGTGAGTCAAGCACATTTTACAGAAAATGGCTATAGGAGAAAAAAGTGATGCTTGAGAAGATACAGAGTCTAAGAATTCTGAAGTGTCTGGGAAGATTATTAAAGTAAATATTAGAAGGAAATTTGCTGGGTTTTTACAGAAAGCAAAGTGAGCCAAAACATTTCATTACTTATTTATGGTTTTGGAAAATTTTGTTCTTCAAACATACACCCGCTAGGAAAATAATTGCTAACCCTTCCCACAATGGCTGGTGCCATTTATGAGGTCGCTACTGGCAAGAGGAAGACTTTTTCAAAAGACTAAAAAACTAAAGTACAAAAATTGTGGCTTTTACTGTCTTTACGAAAAACTAATTTCTGTGGACCTTGGACCTGGGGGGGATTTACATGGCCAATTTATAAGAGCTCTCATGGAATGACTGCACACCTGCATCTGGTGAAACTGAAAGAAAAACTCTTCTTCAGTAATGTGCCACATGCAAATTGGGGGATCAAAGGAACACAACAGCTGGCATGCAAAGAATAATTTATAGATTCGTAGGAAACTCTGGTCCAGAGGCATTCAGACCCTCCATTAGGCTGCCAAAATGCAGTGTGCAACTTGGATAACCTTAGCTCGAGTATGATAAAAAAGGCTTTCAGAGAAACAGATAAATGTTATGGCCAAAGTCCAAAAGTCATTGGCATTGACAACTGGGCCTCCAGCAAAGTAGGAAGAGCCATTAACAAATTCATTAATTAGGGTTCTGTCTATATTCTTACCATCAACTGAAAACAGGTTTAATCTATGCTCTGAATTTATTTCAATCTCTATTGCTAGAAAAAGATATACTGTTTGAATTTCATAAAGTTGTGTCATTAGAACACTTACCATTTTCATGGAAGAATGGGCACATCTTCAGTCAGTATTTCTATTAAATGATAGCCCTTCCCTTGAACGCCAGCCCTCACTTTGTCAAAGAAGTGATTATTCATCACACGAAGGAACCTCCAACAGGTCCTCGGAGGCAGTGTTTTCAGTAGAAAGAACCCTGAGCTGTTCTCAGCTTCAACTTTCTCATCTGTTAAGTGGGATAATAAAACCTTCCATGCGTACTCAAACTTGTGAAGGTCATAATAGGTGAAAGTGCTTTGTAAAGTGAATGACAGTGTCAGTGTAAGGGATTATTATTAATGAATGAATTTGCTAATGTTGTTGTTGTTAGGTTCCGTCGAGTTGGCTCTGACTCGTAGTGACCCTATGTACAACAGACCAAAACACTGCCAGGTCTTGCACCATCCTCACAATCTTTGTTATGCTTGAACCACTGTTGCAGCCACTGTGTCAGGCCATCTCGTTGAGGGTCTTCCTCTTTTTCACTGACCCTCTCCAGGGACTGGTCCTTCCTGATAAATGTCCAAAGTATGTTAAGACAAAGCCTTGCCATCCTTCCTTCTAAGGAACATTCTGGCTGTATTTCTTCCAAGACAGCAGCTATCCTTAATTTATTGATATTGACAAAGTCCTAAATCCTCAAAGAGATGAATGCAGGTATAATTATTTGACCCTTATATTTATTTTGATTAACAATCACATGCATGTCTTATTTAGGCAAGAAAGTTGTATTTCCTTTTGAGGTCACCTGTCTGTATTCGAGTCTGATCTTTCTGTATTTGCAAAACTCACTGAAATCAGCCAAGGCTACAACAGCAAAGTCCAAGTGTTGATTAAAATGGGCTATTTTGCCACTTATGTGCTAAATCTAACCACCCAAGACAAGACAAAACAAAAACAAATCCAATGTCCCATTCCATGCAATCCCAGGACCTTGAGCTGCCCTCATTCTTGGTCCCCTGACCAAAACATTACCATTTTAGGCAAGACTATCACAGACCACTGCTCTTCTATGTAAACTTCATAATAACACATAATATACTATGAAGCATCATCATAAATAATCAAGATATATGTTGTTTTTAGTTTCCGTCGAGTCTATTCTCATTAATGGTGACCCAGAGTAGAACTATTCCACAGGGTTCCCAAGGCTGTGGCCTTTCAGAAGCAGATTGCCAGGCCTGTCTTCCCACGTACTTCCGGGTGAGTTTGAACTGCCAACCTTTTGGCTAGTAGTCACCCAGTGTCTTTCTCTTTCTAGTGAAATTCATAATTGGACATCTGGTCATGGAATTACTAGAAGCCCTTGGCCATGCAAGTGAATTCGGAAACTCAGAGGTGGATAAGCCCTGGAATGGAACTTCTTTTCCTCAAGTTTTACATTCTGAGCATCTGCTAACTAATTTTCCTTCTTCCCTCCCTTTCTCCCTTCCTCTCTTTACTACGTCCTTTGTTTTTTCCTCTGAAGAAGGAGAGGTCCTAGTGATTGACAGTATGTTTTGCAATGGCTTGGTGACCTTTTTATAACAAACCTGATTTATAATAATGCCCATGCACAATGCTATCTTTCTCCATCCATCAGGAGGTGGCCTCTAGATTTGAAGTCCTAGTAGTTCCCGATTCTAGACTTAAAGTCCTGGTAGTCCTTGATCCCTTCATCTTGTTGCTTTCAGGTAACTGGGTTTTCTCAGTTAATAAACTTAAAGTAAAAGGTATGGCTGGGTAAGACTTTAGCCAATTATTTTCATTTTTGAATTAAGGGCTCTGAAGCATTCATTGGCTCCAAAGATGATCCAATTTACTCAGTGCATGAGCCAGATAAACACACACAAAATTTAGGAACTACAGGCAGCATCTGTTATGAAAAGACCTCCCATCTCCTTTATTTACTTGAGTTTTCATTTCTAATTGTACACTGACAACCATGTAACAACAGCAAAAGGCCACAACTAAAGTTAACGTTTTTTTTTGCAAAAGGCCATTCAAGTCAATTTTAATGAAACATGTTTACTCCATGGGAATTTATATGGAATATTTCATTGTGAACAATTAAATTTTGAATGACAAACATTTACTGAGATGATCATTAGAATAGCTATTTGGTATCAGAGCAAACCCAAAACCAAGCCCACTGCCAATGAGTTGATTCCGACTCATAGCAATCCTATAGGACAGGGTAGAAGTGCCCATAGGGTTTCCAAGGTTTTAAATCTTTACGGAAGCAGACTGCCACAACTGCCAACCTTTTGGTTAGCAGCCAAGTGCTCTAACCACTGTACCACCAGGGCTCCTGGTATCAGAAAAGCCATGTTAATTATTAGCCAGCCACTTAAGCTGGCTAATATCTAATCAAGTTCTGTCATTAATGGGCCTAGTGGCCTAGAATAAACTTCTGTTTCCTTTTCTATAAGTGGGAATTGGGCCACTGACCCAGCTCCTGAAAAGCACTTGTAATCAGCCTGAATCTCAGAGGGGCAAATGACCACCTGGGGCCATCTGAGACTGTTCGGGGGATGCATTTACTCTTTGGGGCTATTAGAGGAACCATTTAGTACTGTAACAATAATTTACTAATGTTGCCCTCATGGCCCCAAAGAGTTAATGCACTTTCCATATATCTCCTGCTTTCTCTGTGTAAATCATCTATCACATGGTGTCTTTGACAAGTCAATTTGCCTGACACAGGTGGGCGTTTTACTCCCAGAAAGTACTTACCTCTTCTTGACTTACGAAAGAACCAGGGTCCAAGCCCCAGCAGGCATTTACACAGCACTCTGCAATCATAGTCCTTTGGGATTATTAATTAAATGCAGAGTTGTAACCTCCCAGGGCTATTATTGTGTTCTCTGATCTTTAAAAGAACAATGCAGACTGGTAGTGTTGGAGTTACTTGATAGGGGTTTGTTTCTAATGTTTTATTATAAATAATAGCTTTAAGGCATGAATACCTATAGTCCTTTGGAGTCTCTGTATGCCCACCTGTCCTTTCTCAGAGGAAAAGAGACTTTGAAGAAGGTGAACCCTGTTTGTGTTTTGGATTCCTTCCGCTTGCTACCATCACACTCTCCCTGCGCTCTGGCCTCACCTTTTATAGCTCTCCATCACACTTTTAATTATTTTTTCGATGTCTGTCTTCCCCAATAATAAAAGTGTCTAATATTTATTGGGAGTCCCTGGGTGCTGCAAAGGGTTAATGCGCTCAACTGCTAATCAAAAGGTTGGAGGTTCCAGAGGTACAGTTCTACTCTGAAACACAAAATGTCACCATGAGTTAAAGCTGACTTGGCAGCAACTAGTAACTGGTAATATTTTTTTTAAGTACTTCCTATATGGGATGTAGTTTGGCACACGTAATCTCATTTTAATCACCACAACAACTATGAGGTAAGTTCTATTATTACTCTAGTTTTATAGATGAGGAAAACGAAGCACTTAGAAATGGAAGGCCACATCCACTGTGTGCTAAAATTGAAACTGGAATCCAAGTAGTCTGTATCCAGAGCCTATGCCATAGACACAGGGCAATATTGAAGGTAATGAGCTCTACAAGGGCAGGGGCCATATCTTGTTTTATCCCCAGAGCCTAACACAGGACTGCCAACAATGGACTGCTGAAATAACACAATTCAAATTGCTATGGTATACGGGGCCCTTCATAATCTTACCCTCACCTAACTCTCCAGCCTCATCTCCCAGTAGGCCTGTCCACTTCTCTCCATGCACTATCTTCTGCCCATATCAACAGCTCCTTGAGTAGGCTGTAGTGGTTCATACCTCTGCCCTCTGTATGTTCATTTGCTTACTGAATACCTACTAAATGCTAAGCAGAGAGAAAAGTCTGATATAGATGTATGCTACAAAAACACAGAAGAGGGATAGCTAAATAAAACTGAGGGGGGGTCAAGAGGGTCCCCCAAGAGATGTAGCACTAAAATTGAGTTTTCATTTCCCTGGAACGTGCGTATTTGCATGGCAAACACCTATTCATCTCTCGGGGCTCAGCTGAAACATCTCTTCCAGCACTGGGCCAGTGCTCTCTCCACAACACTGTCCTACACAAGTGTAGATGACTACCTTCCCAGTCGGACTGTGAGATCCTCCTACTCACAGTTGAGTGCCTGGCACAGGAGAGATAGCCAATAAAGAGCTGATGAACGAACAAATAAAATAACGGCTCTTTCTGTGAAAACACTCCTCTTCAAATCATTGTACATCTCCGTGTACTTACCTGAAACCACACAATTTGGGTTCCTATTCAGTTACAGAATAGATGTTTTTTCCTTAATATACAAATAAGAAAGATTGGGGACCACTGACATTTAGCCTTACCATTTTATTTTAGATGTGGATGTATAAATTACGTAAAAGCACTTACGTAAACATACACACTCATCCAGATGCTTCTGTCAACGTAGTGACTCTAATAACTTAAGAAAATAAGAATACACACCACCGACACATTCTCCTGAAAGCTCCAGGCCACTCGGGAGAGCGCTAATAACTACAGAATGTTAGTACACTTGCTGAAAGATAAGATGTTTCCAATGGTTCCCTTATCAGTGAAAAGGGCTTTTTCATTATTGAAATGAGCAAATATTAGGCTGATAATGTGTTTTGTACACCTGTGAGGGAAAATGATGCCATCTGTACATTTTGGACTAACATCAAAGCATACCTTTGTTTCACTACTGATCTTTTTGGATTTATGATATGAAGGGGCTCTTTGAAAATTGTAACGAGATGCAGACTTGGTCCAGTCTCCTTCTCTACTAATATATGAAAGATGGCTCTGACTCTTTTGGGGGGGACTAGGGAGCTTCTGGTCGTCATGAGTCAGGAGCTGGCTCGATGGCAGCTAACAACAGGAAGAAAGGCCTGGTGATCCACTTCTAAAAGTCAACCAGTGAAGCTCCTCTGGATCACAACATTCTAGTCCACAACCAATCATGGGGCTGGCACAGGTCTGGCCAGCATTTTGTCAAGTTTTGCATGGGAGCCAACTCAAAGGCAGCTAACAACAATAACAACAAAGCTCTTACAGGGACTGCTGAGGGCGATGCCTGGCATTGAGCAGATCTGAATACCTACTCTTGTTTCTATCTGAAATGTATAAACCTGAGTTCCCCTTTCTCTCTACTGGGTTAGGTCTCCTCACCTATCAAATGAGGAGGGTGGACTAGAGCAGAGGTCAGCAAACTTTTTTTAAAGGGCCAGAGAGCAATCATTTTCAGATTTGCAGGTGATGCTGTCTCTGTTCCAACTACTTAACTCTTGTTGTTGTAATGGGAAAGCAGCCTTACACAATGCATATATGAATGGACATGGCTATGTTCCAATAAACCTTTATTTATAAAAACAGGTAGTGGGTCAGATTTAACCAGCAAACTGTATTTCACAGACCCCAAGACTAGATGGATTTTAGGATCCCTTTTGGCTTTTGTCTGCCCTGGTATTCAGTTTCAGTGACTTTGAGAGTTCTGGATTGAAGGACAGCTGGAAAGAAAGAGGATCATACTTTACAGAACCACTGGCTGGATGGGATTACTATATTTGACTTATCTTTTCACTTGGAATCTTTTAACTTTGTAGCATAATGTTCCTATTATATTTAGCAATTAGAGTGCCATCACAAAGTAAAATGTGAAACCATTATTCCTTGAAAAGAGAAAAGGCTTGCAGTATGAAATGATGCAAGCAAGGAGTGTGGGTGATAATTTACTCACATAATCATTTCTATTTCAGTTCTATGGCATGTATTTCTGGAGATGGCTCACACAGCAAGGAGATCTTTAAGATGTGCACACCATAATTAACCTTTTTATATACTCTAATAGAAATATCAATAGTCTTTTCTCCTTTAACAGTTTTAACTTTACTTATGGCTTATGGAATTGATTTGAATTAAAGAATGATGACCATAAGGGGAAAAAAACATTAGTATAAAACATGCATACTCTTCCTGTTATTTTTATTTCATGGTTAAGTTCTAGATGATGACCGTGTCCATGTTCCTTCCCCCTGTCAGAGGGAATCAGGCAACTGGCTAATGCTTCTGTATTGTATAGATCCATTGTTCAAAGTGTGGTCCCTGGACTTGCAGTATCAGCATCACCTGGGAGCTTTGGGAATGCAAACTTTCTAGCTCTACTCCAGACCTACTGAACCAGAACCACTGGAGATGCGGCCCAGCAACCTGTGTTTTAACAGGCCTTCCAGGCGATTCTAATGCCCACTAAAGTTTGGGAAGCACTGGCATAGATTATTGCTTTCTAAAAACACCAGTTAAAGAGCAGACCTGGCCTCACGTGAAGAGCAGAAAGTCCCTAAGAAGGAGCAGAATAAAGGCAATAAGCCTCTAAATATATAACAAGAAGAAAAAAGGGCTGAGAAGGATACACAATAGAGAAAAAAAAGAGACACAGAACTTAAATGAGCAGGCAGAACTAGAAAATCCCAGCAGTTCCATTTGCAGCTGTGGCTAAGCTTCTGGCTATCACCACCACCCCCAGTCTCAAAGACAAACCCTCACTGTGATCAATGTGGGTGACGACTGTGCTAGGTGACGGGGATATGGAAATGGAAAAGGTTCCCTCCTGGCCTACAAAGAGTTCACAGTCTTAGAATTAAAAAACAACAAATATGGCTCCCTTGAGAATTTACAGTGAGTACCTAATAGTCAATGTCAAAAGGGACAGCAGGAGAGAGACAAGATGAAGAGAATGAAGAAGACAAGAAAATAAAGGATAAAAAGAGTGAACATTAAAAAGTACTGTTGGTACTAACAACAACAGGCACATAGACCAATGGAACAGAATTGAGAACCCAGATATAAATCCATCCACATATGAGCAGCTGATATTTGACAAAGGCCTGGCATCAGTTAATTGGGGAAAAGATAGTCTTTTTCACAAATGGTGCTGGCATAACTGGATATCCATTTGCAAAAAAATGAAACAGGACCCATACCTCACACCACGCACAAAAACTAACTCCAAGTGGATCAAAGACCTAAACATAAAGACTAAAATGATAAAGATCATGGAAGAAAAATAGGGACAACATTAGGAGCCCTAATACAAGGCATAAACAGAATACAAAACATTACCAAAAACGACGAAGAGAAACCAGGTAACTGGGAGCTCCTGAAAATCAAACACCTATGCTCATCTAAAGACTTCACCAAAAGAGTAAAAAGACCACCTACAGACTGGGAAAGAATTTTCAGCTATGACATCTCCGACCAGCGCCTGATCTCTAAAATCTATATGATTCTGTTAAAACTCAACCACAAAAAGACAAACAACCCAATCAAGAAGTCGGCAAAGGATATGAACACACACTTCACTAAAGAAGATATTCAGGCAGCTAACAGATACATGAGAAAATGCTCTCGATCATTAGCCATTAGAGAAATGCAAATTAAAACTACGATGAGATTCCATCTCACTCCAACAAGGCTGGCATTAATCCAAAAAACACAAAATAATAAATGTTGGAGAGGCTGCGGAGAGATTGGAACTCTTATACACTGCTGGTGGGAATGTAAAATGGTACAACCACTTTGGAAATCTATCTGGCATTTTCTTAAAAAGTTAGAAATAGAACTACCATACAACCCAGAAATCCCACTCCTCGGAATATACCCTAGAGAAATAAGAGCCTTCACACGAACAGATATATGCACACCCATGTTTACTGCAGCTCTGTTTACAATAGCAAAAAGCTGGAAGCAACCAAGGTGTCCATCAACGGATGAATGGTTAAATAAATTGTGGTATATTCACACAATGGAATACTACGCATCGATAAAGACCAGTGACGAATCTGTGAAACATTTCACAACACGAAGGAACCTGGAAGGCATTATGCTGAGTGAAATTAGTCAGAGGCAAAAGGACAAATATTGTATAAGACCACTATTATAAGATCTTGAGAAATAGTATAAATTGAGAAGAACACACACTTTTGTGGTTACGAGGGGGGGAGGGAGGGAGGGTGGGAGAAGGTTATTTACTGATTAGTTAGTAGATAAGAACTACTTTAGGTGAAGGAAGGACAATTCTCAATACACGGAAGGTCAGCTCAACTGGACTGGACCAAAAGTAAAGAAGTTTCCGGGATAAAATGAATGCTTCAAAGGTCAGCAGAGCAAGGGCGGGGGTTTGGGGACTATGGCTTAAGGGGACTTCTAAGTCAATTGGCAAAATAATTCTATTATGAAAACATTCTGCATCCCGCTTTGAAATGTGGAGTCTGGGGTCTTAAATGCTAACAAGCGGCCATCTAAGATGCATCAATTGGTCTCAACCCACCTGGATCAAAGCAGAATGAAGAACACCAAGGTCACACGACAACTATGAGCCCAAGAGACAGAAAGGGCCACATGAACCAGAGACTTACATCATCCTGAGACCAGAAGAACTAGATGGTGCCCGGCCACAACTGATGACTGCCCTGACAGGGAGCACAACAGAGAACCCCTGAGGGAGCAGGAAATCAGTGGGATACAGACCCCAAATTCTCATAAAAAGACCAGACTTAATGGTCTGACTGAGACTAGAGGAATCCCGGCGGTCATGGTCCCCAAACCTTCTGTTGGCCCAGGACAGGAACCATTCCTGAAGACAACTCATCAGACATGGAAGGGACTGGACAATGGGTTGCAGACAGATGCTGATGAAGAGTGAGCTATTTGTATCAGGTGGACACTTGAGACTGTGTTGGCATCTCCTGTCTGGAGGGGAGATAGGAGGGTAGAGAGGGTTGGAAGCTGGCAAAATTGTCATGAAAGGAGAGACTGGAAGAGCTGACTCATTAGGGGGAGAGTAAGTGGGAGTATGGAGTAAGGTGTATATAAGCTTATATGTGACAGACTGACTTGATTTGTAAACGTTCACTTAAAGCTCAATAAAAATTATAAAAAAAAAAAAAGTACTGTTGGTACTAGAACATTTAGGAATCAGTCCTTTTAATTCCTCTGATTACTCAATAGCAAGTTGTGCTTTGATTTCGAGATAGAGAAGATCCCCGACCGTTCTTTATTCCCTCACCCCTACGCTGGGCAAAACCACATGGGAACTGTAACGAAAAGCCTTTCCTTCACGTATGATGCTTGTAGCTGGCAAAAAGCAAAGGTAACACAAAGACATAAACCGTTAAGCTATCTATGGATCAGGAGCAACATTTATGTATGTGTGAGTCAGTAACATGATCTTTTTTCTAATCCTGTGGCATAGTGTTAATTTTGGAGCTTCATCACAAAATCATCATATAGCCCATAAGAAGAGTGCAATAGATGAGACCATGTTATGACAAACTAAAACAAACACCATAGGGCTTTTAGAATTTGCAGGATCTTTAGAACTCACCTCATCAAATAGCCTTAAGTGTTTTAAAGAGAGTAAATATTTATCGTTTTTATAAAATGATATGTATGTTCATTTTTTTTAATCCATGCAATACAGAAAGCTACGAAGAAAGAAGGAAGTAATTTCCCATAATAAATATTACTAGCAATTTTCTTTACATCAATATATAAATAAAAATAGAAGGATAGAATTGGTTTCAGAAAGGGGGTCACATGGTACATGTAATTTTTTTTTAAATAAACTTTTTATTTGTACTAATTTTAGATTTACGGAAAAACGGCAAAGATAGTACACAGTGTTCTAGTCTACCCCTTACACAGCTTCTCCTATTGTTAACATCTTACTATAGTACATTTGTCACAACTATGAAAGCAACATTGGTACGCTGCTATTAACTACATTCCAGACTTTATTTTAATTTCACTGGCTTTTCCACTAATGCCCTATTTCCATTCCAAGATCCACATTGTATTTAGTTGTCAGGTATACATGCTATTTTTAATCCACAATTTAATGTAAGTGGAAACTCTCTTAACGAACCTCAATTTGACCGATTTGCCAGATCACTTTTGAAGTGATACACTTTGCTTTAAATGCTCACAGCAAGCAGACAGCTCTCTAGATGCCTCCACACTTTTGTCCCTGTCTTAGGCTCTCTCTATACAGAGAGATTTATATCAAGGAAATGGCTCACACAGTTGTAGAGCTGGAACGTCCCAAGTCCGTGGATCAGGATAGAGGCTCCTGATTCATATAGCCGCAGGGGTTGGTGAACCCAAGATAGGCAGATCAGAGAGCAGGGCTCTTGTTCACAGTCCGTGAAGATGGATGAATCCCAAAATCAGCAGGGAAGACCCCAGGTAAGTTGCTAGCTCACGTCCCAGGAACTGGAGGTCAGACAAAGAGGAGCCAGCTGCAGGATCCAGAGCAGACAAAAGCCAGAACATCTGCTTATATTCGGATACAGGCCACACACCCAAGGCAACTCCCTTTCAACTGATTGGCTACTCACAACAGATCCCATCATGGGGGTGATCAAATATCAGATCTAAACAGGGAAGTGACCACAACATTATACGACAGCCAAAATACTGAGAATCACGGCCCAGCCAAGCTGACACACAATCTTAACCATCACGGTCCCCATCGGTCCAGCCAGACACCTGCCACAAGTCAGCTATATTTATACCAAATATAACCTAATTAAATGTTATAAAAACTGATAGAACGTGAGTGCAAAAAGATAAAACTGTTTCCATAAGGACTAGCTTGAGTGTGTTAGAAAGAATGGATTAATAAAAGGTAGTTCAAAATTTGCTTTCCAATTAGGTAAGAGCATGACCATGGTAAAATACTGGAGGTGGAGGGGTATGAGTTCTAGAAGGTTTCTCCACTCAGATCCCTTCCCAAGTGTTTTCCAGTTCTTGTTTCATTTTTGAAAACTTGAAACTGGAAATCCTAAAGAGTATATTACTAGTGCGGTTCATGCATAAAAGATGGCCTGGGGAATTTCAATCAGGGGACCACTCTCAAAGAAAAGATCTTGGTTCAAAATCAACAGACTGGGAAAGGGTAAATGACTATATTTATACATGATTTATGTTAAAATAAGATATGAAAAGTCAGTCCTTGGTTTAATAAATATTTTTTATTAACTTACAAATAGTTTGATTATATAAGATGGCTTCTTTTGAATTAAATTTATTTTTATTTTAATTTAATAGAGGAAAAGGAAACCGACACGAAACTGAATTAGCTGATGAATTTCAGGTAAATAATTCCTCCTGAGATTTTAAATGAAGAGATTTTAATTCTCTAACATTGCTCTAAATTTAAGAGGAAAATATTTTTTAAAACTTTAAGAGGTTAGAGCAGTGATTCTCAATCTAAGCCAGTGCCAGTTTCTTATCTTAGGGTGCATTTAAATATGAATGAATATATTTTGGGGTCACAATGACTTGAGGGATCCTGGTATGTAGTGTCTGGGCTCCAGGGATGCCAAGCATCTTGCAGCGCGCAGCATTTTGGTGTGGTTATTGCTCTATAGTGTCACTACTACATGATGTCTAGGCACGGATTTTCTTTTTATTTTTCCTACTTGGGAATATAGTACTTCCTGAAACTGTAGATTCATAGGATTCAGAACTTCTGGAAATCTGTCCACTAATATTTCTCCTTGATTAGCTTTAGTCTCTCCTGTGACTCTGATGTGATGTATGTTAGATCTTCTCATTTTAGTCTAAATATTTCAAGCTATTCTTATATTCTCCTGTCCTTTTTATTTCTGGATTGTATTCTGGATAATTTAGTCACTTCTATTTTCAAGTTCATTAACTCACTTTTAGATTTGGTTAATTTGCTTGTAAACACTTTTTTTCTTTCAACATTTACATATTTCATATCCAGAAGTTTCATTTACTTGTTTTCCAGAACTACAGATCACTCTTGATAGTCTGATATTTTATCCTATAGTGTATTTCTTTAAGTATTTCATAAGTAGTTATTCTGCATCTGACAATTCTAATCTTGGTGGCTTACTTTCTTGACTTCTTGGTGGTCTCTGACTGTAGACTAATATTTGCCTGACTATAAATTGTGGGAATTCTATGGGGTTTAAACTGGCAATGCTTTCCTCTGGAGATCTGGTTTGCTTCTGCTAGAAGCTGGGAGGATACTAACCTGGGGCCAGTTTTGCTCTCCTTGAGGGTCGTAACTAATGCAGAACCTCGGGTTCAGTTCCCTTTCCTTGCTGCTGACCCAAGGCTTAACATCCAGATTGAACTCACAGTACTCTTGCTGGCACTTTTCCCTCATTACAACACAGCTTCTCTCCCTTGCCTCTTGCTCCAAGCTCCAGGGTTGACTCACAGCTTGTTCATTTTTATTATTTTTTGGGGGTACTCAAAGATTTTTTTCCCCCACTTCCAGAGAGTCCAGCAATGAACCAAAATGCTTTATTCAGGATCTAATTAGTTTCCAGCAGAGAATGTCTTGTCTACCGTTGCAGCTGCAAGTGGATGTTCTATTCTTAATCTGTGAAGTTCAATAAATAGAACATATACGCTTCCCATTCTGCCTCAGCTTCCTAGCATACAGTACCCTCTTACCATTTGAAGAGTCTAATGCCTATAATTATTTTTGTATTTTCAATTTACAAACAGGGATACTAAGGCCCAGAAAGGTTAAAAGGCTCACCCAATTCATGACAGAGGGGGACTACAAATCACGTCTTATGTCCATGTGGTAGTCTTTTCAATACACCCTTCGGATAATTTCACAAAACTCTTTAGACCAGATTTTAAAAAGATACATGATGTTAAATTCCACCTGTAATTATTTATATTATTACAAGGTCTAGACTTTTATTTTTATTTCTATGCATATCCAAGTCTAAATACATATGTCTATGTATAATCACATACAAGCATAAATAAATCCATGTCTATAAAGAAACTAGAAGTACAATTTAATATATAGATAAGCATGACTCTAAGGAAGACGCCTTGAGAGCACTAAGGGGAACTACAGAATCCTAACCATGTCTTTCTCTAATAACCATGACCTTTAAGATCAAAATAATTGTACACAAGGAACATTTGTTTTTAGTGATGCACAAAAGCACAGTTTGTTTTTACTTATGCACAAAACTATAGGGGCCCTGGGGAGCAGTGGTTAAAGCAATCGACTGCTAACTGAAAGGTCGGCAGTTTAAAACCACCAGTGGCTCTGTGGGAGAAAGATGTGGCAGTCTGCTTCGGTAGAGATTAACAGCCTTGGAAACCCTATGGAGTTGGTATGAGTTGGCAGTTGGTTTTTTTTTTTTTTTTTGGTTTATGCACAAAGCAAATGTTTTCTGGTAAAGATGATAATGACCTGGATTAGGTATATACAATGTCTCTAGTAGCCTTTTACATAATCTCTTCATTGAGTTAACTCATAGGTTAAAATGATAAACTAAATGAATATGCTAATGTAAGAGAAAAAGTGAGATCCCTTGTGGGCAGTATTCATCAACAGTCCTCTAGGAAATCTGTCAAAATGCACAGCGATTAACATATAGCACAAAATTAACAACTTAGAGAGCCTGAGAGAAGTAATTAGCAATACAGCCCCTGAAATAAATACTAGCATCTCAACAAAGCTGCGGACAGCTGCTAGAAGCAACCTTAGAATTTCTTAAATCCTATCAGATAATTTCTATTTTATTAGCTTTGTTTGGTAATGTATTTTTAAAGTTAAAATAATTGGCCTAATATCCTAAACTTCATTGCATAATCTTCTTTATTTGGTGGACTATGGAGAGGTACGTTTGTTAAAGTTCTTTTTAGATACATTCCTTTTAGTTTTCAGTATTTTTTCCCCTCAGGAAATTTTTCAGCAGCATTTCAGTAACTTCTTGATCCTTTTTTCCATCTTAACATTCAAGGTGAGATGATGTCCTTACATGTTTTTCCTCTTTTGACTTTCCTTTCTGTTCAGCTTTTGATTCTCCACCCTCATCCCCCCAAGAGATGTAGAGTCCACTTCTCAAAACCAGGTATTATTTTAGTCAAACATGACACTAGTTTGAATACAGTTATGCGTAGTCATTTTCTTTTGGGGGAACTGTGAATTAGAAATCTGTATTGATAAGATTGTTCACAGCAACATCTGCTACCACTCTTGACAAACACTAACAGGTGAAGCTATTTCCAAATTCCCATGGGTGAGGGCTGAGCTGTGGAGGGGAGTGGCAGAGCCCTGTATCACCCTGAAATGTAGAAGACACTAACATAAGTCAATTTGGGGAGGGAGTGTTGGAGTCTGACACAAAAGGTGTTTTCAACAAGCCAAGTATGTAAAATGGCATTCCCGGAGTCAACTGCCAATTTTTCAGTAACATCCTAGATTTAATGGGTTGTCTAGCAAACTTTCATGTAATAACATGGAACACTATAAAAGGTAAATTTAAATTATTTAACTCTCTCACAGTACTGTCAAATCTGATAAAAAGTTTAAAAATTAAATTATTGATATAATCCATAGCCCCCGGGTGAGATCTGAAATTTCCAACAAACCCCTCCCCAAGAGGACTGGTCTCTGTGTCTGGGGTCTGGGTGTGAATGGAGACGCCATCACATGTGCTGTAAAACGCACTACCATCAACTTAAACATTCTTTGTACATTAAATTGCTTGTATTACCTTTTTTTAGGTGCAATGCCAGTTTCACTTATTATGGAAACCAGCCAATTACAAGTGACTAAACAGTGGGAGAAGTCGGTGTCTAATAAGGCACTGGATTGTTTCTAATTGCTAGAAGAGACAGCCTTCTTAAAAGTCTCCTGACAGAGTCAGAAGTTAGGGTAGGAAGAGAGGCTTGTTACACCTGGAGCCCAGGGGGAAGCAGCAGGCAACAGTTGGCATTCTCTCAGGAGAGCCAGTTTACTCATTATTTTTGTGTTTGCGCTAGTGAACACCTTCAAAGTAAAAATTAATTTCCCTTTTGGATTACTTAGAATATTATTTTTAATGCTGAAGTTTTCCACATCATCCTTGCTCACAAATTTTTTTTTTTTCAGAATGAGTAAAAAAAAAATCACGTAGTTGTTTCTAACAGCACACACACAGCCAAAAACAGCTTTTGAGAGATTTTGATGTTTCCTATGATTTTCTTGTAGACATTCTTGATTAAATCTTTTTTTAAAGAAAAGTAAATGAGACAAAAGCATTCAGTATTAATGGTTAATGGCTCTGGTGCTAACCGAAGGTTGGAGGTTTGAATCTACCCAGTAGCCCCATGAGAGAAAGACCTGGCAATCTGCTTTAGTAAAGATTACACCCAAAGAAACCCTATTGGGTAGTTCTACTTTGTCACATGGGGTCACTATGAGTCGGAATCGACTTGACAGCACCCAATAACAACAACAATTAAAATGAAAGTTAAGTGTTTTCATAAAAAGACCAGACTTATTAGTCTGACAGAGACGGAAAAAAAAAAAAAAGGAACCCCCAAAATTATGGCCTCTGGACTCTCTTAACCCAGAACTGAAACCATTCTTGAAGCCCACTTTTCAGACAAAGATTTGGCAGGCCTATGAAACAAAAAACAACACACTTCAGGAATATGCTTCTTAGTTCAATCAAATATACAAGACCAAATAAGCAGCTCTTGTCCAAAAGCAGGACAAAAAGGCAGATAGGGACAGGAACTGGACAAATGGACACAGGGAACCCAGGATGGAAAAGGGGAGCATACTGTCAGATGGTGGGGATTGCAACCAATGTCACAAAACACTGTGTATGAGTTTTTGAATGAGACCTTAACTTGAGCTGTAAACTTTCACCTAAAGCTCAATTAAAAAAAAAAAAAAAAGTTAAGTGTTTCATTGGTAGGGAGAAAGCTCTCCTCAAAACATCCAAAGGATGAAAACCCACCTAGTTCTACCTAAAAAATTTCAAACAATTAAACCGAAAGCTTGTTAACCAAGAATAAGCTTCAGAATATTAAGATCATTCTGATCCTATCTGCAGTCCTGCCTGTCCCTTTGCATCTGTCACCCCAAATCAGGTCTCTTAGAGAATGGCAGGGACAAAAGGCCCTTCCTAATCTATCCAGCTGTCTCCCACCCCTGCCAGAGCATCTCTGGATCTTGCTCAGGGTACAAGAGGCAAGTCGGAGGAGCATGAAATCAGCCACAGTTTCAGCTTCCTCCTGTCACCACTCCCCACCATTCCTAATGAAGGACTTCATTCTGGGTGGCTGGAGAAGCATCCAATGCCTGTCCCACTCCCTCTGCCAACTCCACACATGGGGCAGCCTGTCGACAGGAGCACATTCCAAAGGGCCAAACATTCAACGTCAACTTCCTCAGCACTAAACTCTTAGGTGACTTTCCAAGCAGCAACGCTTTGGGGACTTTCACTGTCATTTCTTTACTGGGATAGGTTTTTAATGTCTTTAAAATGAACTGTTTAAGATATTAGTCAGATATTAAATTACTCTGGTGGAAAAAATGTACCCTAAGCAGAGCAGTAAAGGGTGGAGAAAACATCTCATATTTCTACTTAATAAATGAGCTTTCGTTTTGTTTTTAAACTAGGCTCTGAGGAAAGAGATGAGTCCTTAAATATAAGGCAAACTGAATGAAGAGCAGATATGGTGAAGCTGGAGAGATTTCAGAAGTGACAGCGAAACTCTTTTTGGATTGGGTTTAGTATCACCTTTCTGGGTTTTCTCTTTCTTTACGTTTTAGGTTACACTAGGGAGTAGTGACTTTAGGAAACCAAATGGATCTTGATTTTTGGTATGGCAAATAGGTTTCTTCACCTGTTAAAATTGAAAGCCAGCAAAGATCATTGTTAGGCACCTTAGAACCTTCCTGAGAGGAACCAAAGGGATGGAAAAATTTAGATGGAGAGTTTCATCCCAGGGTCTAAAGGAACCTACTTTAATCCAGGGAATTTGAGTTTGGGGTTAAATTTTTTTTTTTTTTAGTTTTTCCTCCTTAATACACTTCATCTCCAATCCCTCTCTGCCTTAGAATAAAGGGGATAAGGTGGAAAGAGGGAAAAAAAAAAAAAAAAAGAGTGAGAAATTCCAAAGTAAAAGGAATACTTGAACACAAACATGTGAAGGCCAAGAACCCAAAAATTAAATTTCCTATAAAGGATGGAAGATGAGAGTTGAGCTATTAAATGAGTACTAGGGTATGCAGAAAGAGCCAAAAGGGTGATTTACTGTTACTGGGAGAGCCTTGGAAACCCTCATGGTGTAGTGGTTAAGTGCCACGGCTGCTAACCAAAGGGTCGGCAGTTGGAATCCACCAGGCGCTCCTCGGACTCTATGGGGCAGTTCTACTCTGTCCTATAGAATCGACTCGATGGCACTGGGTTTTCTGGGTTTTGGGGAAAGGCTTAGCCCAGGAGTTCATGACTTTGTGCTTTCAACTTTATAGTTAGACAATTCCAGTCCTACCTACATTAAAAAGAAAAAAGCTCATGTATGATTTAAGAAAATAAGGGAAAGGGAGGAGAGGTGAATTTAGTTGATTTTAAGGAAAATGATGTTGCAGAAGAGAGGAATGTACATAATTAACTATGGTTTTGAGATGACAGCCAGAAGATTTCCAAGTTAAATAGTTGTGAGCAGCAACAATTTCGCATCAAATACTGGTGGAATTTGTACCAACTACCTCTAAGCAAGAGGGAATTCTTTAAGGAATCAAGTACAGTGTCAGAAAGACAAAACCCAGGCTGAGCTATGAACATTCTGTAAGATTATTCTGTGATTCTTCACATATTTGAATTAATAGCAGCTCCCTAGGCCAAAATTTAGTGTAGAATATGTGCTTTTCTAGCAAATAAAGTAGTTGTTATGGTGATTTTAAATTAGTGCCATCAAGATAAAAGTGACTGCTACATTCCATGAACCATTTGCTTCACAGCCAGATGAAGCCATAAATATACAACAAAGCTATGGATTAATTTCTTCTATCTCCTTAATGTTAATATCACACATATAATTTAACAGCTGAAAAAAGCGTCAGAAGAAAAGGATCCGGAAAGAATTACGTATTCCCTCCCCTCAAACCCCAACTACAGCTTTAGTAACTCAAAGAAGAAATCCTAACTAAATAATAAAGTTATTTTTAGATAAGAGATTTAAAAATTAAAACACAACAGTTATTCTCAAAACTGATCTAGTATCCATACCTACCTGATCCACTATGAAAAGCAGGTAATTCTCTGAACACTTTCTTACCTGAAATCAATAAATAATCTTGTACCCAGGAGCATAGCTAGTTCTTCATTCAAACTACCCACTTCAAGATACCGAGGCAACAATGGGAACTCGACTTTTTTTAAGGTCATCAATCAGCTTTACATTTTTAAGGCACATTTTAAACAGATACATTTTGGAGAATAAAAACAAATAATTGCTATTTCTTTCAGTGTTTACTGTGTGCTAAGCACAAAGCAAAAGGTTTAAAAAAGAAAGACTTTATGGCTGGTGGATTAAATAGACCTGGATGTAAAAAGACTGTGTCTTATTCTGGTTTGCATGGAATAGGCATAAATGAATGAATTCATTTCAATATCCCCAATCTCATGAGGAAAGACATTTTATTTTCCCAATTTGTTAGATGATGTTGTTAGGTGCCGCCCCGTTAGTTCCGACTCACAGCGACCCTGTAGGACAGAGAAGAGTTGCCCCATAGGGTTTCCAAGGAGCGGCTGGTGGATTTGAGCTGCTGAACTTTTGGTTGGCAGCCAAGCTCTTAACCACTGCACCACCTTGTTAAACGTAGATGTTGATAAACAGATATTAAGCGATTTGCCGGAAGTAGTGGCCAGCACTAGCCTGAGGGGAGAATATCAGGGAGACAGCGTCCAGTGCTGTCTCTCTCCTAGATGGGCTTTAGGCCCCTTGTCTTTGTGTTTGGCAAGAAGCACAGTTTGGTTCAGAACACATACAGTCAAACCTACTCTCCTGAGCCCAAAACCACTGACTGATTAGGAATATTTTGATCACTTTGATTTGGACCAATCAATTCTCACACTCCTGTTCTAGATCAGAACAGGATTGCTTTACTAATATTATTTACTAATAGTCTTACTACAGACACTTTTGCTGATAGCTGCCACACATTGACCACTTACTATGTGGTACGCTCTTTGCTGTGCAGTTGACGTATAATACTTAGTTTAATTCTCATCTCAACGTTATAAAGTAAACGTTATCCCCCAAAACAAGAAAACCGAGGCTCCATGAGGTTATATAGTTTGTCCAAAGTCAAGAAATGACACCAAGATCTACTGAATTTTACGGCTCCTAAACTTGTTTGCCTCATTGTATTTACTTAATTACTCTATGTTGCAAGTATTCAGGTGTTGAGCCAAAGACATTTAAATACTATGAATGTTTTTCTAGACACTTTAATTTCTTAAAGAAAACCTTACAAAGTATGCCTCTTTGAATAATGTAGACATGAAGAAGAGATGGGAAATTCACTTTTTGGAAAGGCATATTCCAGTGAAACTAATGAACTGATATAAACAGACAGAAAATGTATTCCACCTATGAGCAGAGAAACATAAAAGTGAATTAGCTGGGATGACAAGTGACTGGAACAATAGCTGAAGGGATGCATCTAATGAAAACATCCGGAAGAACTCCTAAAATTCATTTTTCATTCACCTTCTAGACATCCTACATCATCTAATTTTAGGAAACATTTCTCACCTTCTGAAACATACTCCTTATTCCACCTAGTTCCTTAGGCTACAGCAGTAGTTCTCAACTTTTTTTTTTTTTTTGTCCCTTTAACCAAAACCAAACCAAACCCAGTGCCGTTGAGTTGATTCTGACTCATAGTGACCCTACAGGACAGAGTAGAATGCCCCACAGAGTTTCCAAGGAGTGCCTAGCGGATTTGAACAGCCGAGCCTTTGGTGCGCAGCCGTAGCACTTAACCACTACACCACCAGGGTTTCGTTTGTCCCCTTAGGGAGCAAAAATTAATTTAACTTAAATTCTACCCTATGAGAGAAATTAAACACTAAGGGTTAAGATTTGTTGGGTAGAGTTGAGCTTTGAAGGACCATAAACCATGTAATATCTAAGATATTTTTCATCTCCCAAGAACCAATTTACCCTGTTGAGAATGCTGGTTTACAGCTACTTGAACCCTCCTCTTTGAGCATATACCCCTGTTCCTTCTAAACTGAAAATTGTTAGGAATAAATAATGAGGACTCAGGAAAAGCATGTAGATACCTGGCATCAGCATTTCATGGATGCCTCATTCACTCATTCTATGCAAAGTTAGTTCCTCCTGTTAACAACAAGGCCATTAATTCAATGGCACAGGTTGGTCAGAAGAAAGACTGGTGTGATGCCTAATTCTATATGTCCATTTCGGTAGGCTATTTTTTTTTTTTTTTTTATGGAGCCCTGGTGGCATAGTGGTTAAGAGCTCAGCTGGTAACCAAAAAGTTTGGGAGTTCAAGTCCACCAGCTTCTCCTTGGAAACTCTATGAGGCAGTTCTACTCTGCCCTATAGGATCTCTGTGAGTTGGAACTGACTTGACCGCACCAGCAACAACATGGTTCCCAGTGGTTTGGCCAAATACTAGCCTAGTTGCTGTGCCACAATGCAATATAATGTAATAACCTTCATAATGTAATATAATATAATCAATCAGTTGAAAAGTGATCTTCCTTAGGGTATGTTCTGCCTCTGGACTATAAATAGATATTGTGGCAGAACTTGCTGTCTCTCTCCACTCTGCACTCTTTCCTTGCCTAACCTACAGATCTTGGGCTTCAAGACCGCAGAAGTCTCTAGCCTGCCACCTAACCTATGGATTTTTTTTTTTAGTTTTTTATTGTGCTTTAGGTGAAAGTTGACAGAGCAGATTCGTTTCCCATTCTATAGTTTGTACATAAAGTGTTCCATGACATTGGTTGCATTCCCCACAATATGTCAGCACTCTCCCCATTTCCGCCCTGGGTTACCCATTTCCTTTGGTCCAGATTTCTACCCCTTTGTGCCTTCTCATCTTTGCTTTTGGGCAAATGTTGTCCTTTCGATTTGGTATACTTGATTGTTCTAAGGAACATGTTCCTCTCAGATGTTACTGTTTATTTTATGGGCCTGTCTTGTGTAGCTGAAAGGCGCTCCTTGAGAATGGCTTCAGTTTCAGGTCAGAAGGGTGTCTTAAGGCTACGTTCTTGGGGGTTTCTCCACTCTCTGTCAGACCAGTAGTCTGGTTTTTTTTTTGTGAATTTGATTTTTTGTTATACATTTTTCTCTGGCTCTGTCTGGGACCCTCTGTTGTGATCCTGGTCAGAGTGATTAGTAGTACTAGCCAGGCACCATCTAGTTCTTCTGGTCTCAGGGTCTTGTAAGCTGTGGTTCATGTAGTCCATTAGTCTTTTGAACTAATTGTTCCCTTAAGTCTTTGGTTTTCTTCACTCTCCTTTGCTCCAGATGGGAAGAGGCCAATCATTGCATCTTAGATGGCTGCTTGCAAGCTTTTAAGACCCCAGAATGGTACTCACCAAAGTAAAATGTAGAACATTTTCTTTATAAACTATGGTATGCCAATTGACCTAGATATCCCCTGAGACCATGGTCCCCAGCCCTCAGCCCTAGTAGCTCGGTCCTTCAGGGTGTTTGGATGTGTCTAGGAAGCTTCTGTGGCTTTACCTTGGTCAAGCTGTGCCGACTTCCCCTATATTGTGTGTTGTCTTTCCCTTCACCAAAGTTAACTTACTTACTATCTAGTTAGTGATTTCCCCTCCTCTCTCTCATAACCATCAAAGATTGTTTTTTTCTGTGTGTAAAACTTTTCTTGGGTTTTTATAATTGTGGTCTCATACAATATTTTTCTTTTTGTGTTTGACTTACTTTACTCAGCATAATACCCTCCAAATTCACCTATGTTGTGAGATGTTTCACAGATTCATCATTATTCTTTATCATTGCATAGTATTCCATTGTGTGTAGGTACCACAGTAGTTTATCCACTCATCCGTTGATGGGCACTTAGGTTATTTCCATTTTTTGCTATTGTGAATAATGCTACAATGAACATGGATATGCACACATCTATTTGTGTCATGGTTCTTATTTCTTTAGGGTATATACCTAGGAGTGGGTTTGCTAAGTGATATGGTATTTCTATTTCCAGCTTTTTAAGGAAGCGCCATACCATTTTCCATTTTGGTTGCACCAGTTTATGTTCCCATCCACAGTGTATAAGAGTTCCAATCTCCCCACAACATCACTAACATTTGTTATTTTCTGGATTTTTTTCTTTTTTTTGATTAGTGCCATAATTGTCAGGGAGAGATGGTATCTCATTGCAGCTTTCATTTGCATGTCTTTAACGCTAATGATCTTGAGCATTTCTTCATGTGTTTGTTAGCTGCCTGAATGTCGTCTTTGGTGAAGTGTCTGTTTAAGCAGATTGTTGTTGAGGCGTTGAAGTTTTCTATAAATATTAGAGATTAGACCCTTGTCAGTATGTCATAACCAAAATTTTTTCCCCGTCTGTAGGTTCTCTTTTTAATAAGTCTTTTGATGAGCATTAAATGTTTAATTTTTAGAAGGTCCCATTTATCAAGTTCATCTTCTGTTTATTTTTAGTTTTGTTTGATATTCTATTTATGCCATATATTAGGGACCCTAGTATTGTCCTTATTTTTTCTTCCATGATCTTTATAGTTTTAGGTTTTATATTTAGGTCTTTGATCCATTTTAACTTAGTTTTTGTGTATGGTGTGAGGTATGAGTCCTGTTTCATTTTTCTACAGGGAGACATCCAGTTTTGCCAGTACCATTTGTTAAACATACTGTCTGTGCCCCATATAATGGACTTTGGCCTTTTGTCAAAGATCAGTTGTCCATAGGTGGATGGATTTATGTTTGGGTTCTCAATTTTGTTCCATTGGTTTCTGCATCTGTCATGGTACCAGTACCAGGCTGTTTTGACTACTGTGGCTTTATAGTAGGTTCTGAGATCAGGGAATGTGAGGCCTCCTACTTTTTTCTTCTTCTTCGACAATGCTTTATATATCCAGGGCCTCTTTCCTTTCCATAAAAGTTGGTGATTTGTTTTTCCATCTTGTTAAAGAATGCTATTGGGATTTGGATCAGAATTGCATTGTATCTATAGATTGTTTTGGGTAGCATGGACATTTCACAATGTTAAGTCTTCCTATCTATGAGCATGGTATGTTTTTCCATTTATGTAGGCCTCTTTTGGTTTCTTGCAGTAGTGTTTTGCAGTTTTCTAGGTCTTTTACATCATGATTAGATTTATTCCTAAGTATTTTATCTTTTGGGGGCTATTGTAAATAATATTGTTTTCCTGATTTCCTTCTCAAAGTTCTTTTTGTTGGTTTGGAAGAATTCACCTGATTTTTGTTTGTTGATCTTGTATCCTGCTACTTTGCTGAATTCTTCTATTAGTTTCAGTAGCTTTCTTGTGCAATCTTTGGGATTTTCTATGTTTAAGATCATATCATCTGCAAATAGGGATAGTTTTAGTTCCTCCTTACCAATTTAAATGCTCTTCATTTCCGTTTCTTGCCTTATTACTCTAGATAGGCCTTCCAGCACAATGCTGAATAACGGGCATCCTTGCCTGGTTCCCGTTCTCAAGGGGAATACTTTCAATCTTTCTCCATTGATAATAATGTTGGCTGTTGGTTTGGTATAAATGCCTTTTATTATGTTGAAGAACTTCCTTTCTATTCCTATTTTGCTGAGAGTTTTTAGCAGGAATGGGTGTTGAACTTTATCAAATGCTTTTTGTCAATTGAGATGATCGTGTGATTTTTTGTTTTATTTATGTGGTAGATTATGGTGATTGATTTTCTAATGTTGAACTATCCTTGCATACCTGGTCATGATGTATAATTTTTTTGATATGCTGTTGAATTCTATTGGCTAGAATTTTGTTGAGAATTTTTGTTTCTATATTCATGAGGGATATTGGTCTGTAATTTTCTTTTTTTGTGTTGTCTTTGCCTGGCTTTGGTATCACAGTTATGCTGGCTTCATAGAATGGATTCAGAAATATTCCTTCTTTTTCTACGCTCTGAAATAGTTTGGGTAGTCTTGTGTGAGATCTTCTCTGAATGTTTGGTAGAAATCTCCAGTGAAGCTATTTGGGCAAGGGCTTTTTTTGTTGTTGCGAACTTTTTTTTTTTTTTTCTAAGTACTTCTTCAATCTCCTCTTTTGCTAGGGGTCTGTTCAGTTTTTCTAACCTCAGCTTGTGTTAGTTTAGGTAGGTAGTGTGTTTCTAGAAATTTGTCCATTTTCTCTAGGTTTTCAAATTTGTTGGAGTATAGTTTTTCATAGTATTCTGTTATCCTTTTTATTTCAGTTGGTTCTGTTGTAATGTCACCCATGTCATTTCTTATTTGGGTTATTTGCTTCTTCTACTTTTCTTTTGTCAATTTGCCCAATGGTTTGTCAATTTTAATGACCCTTTCAAAGAACCAGTTTCTGATCTTGGTGAGTCTTTCTATTGTTTTTCTGTTCTCTGTTTCATTTATTTCTGCTCTAATATTTATAATTTCCTTTCTTCTGGTGAATGTGGGCTTCTTTTGCTGCTCTCTTTCTATTTGTTTGAGTTGTAAGGTTAATGTTTTGATTTTGGCCCTCTCTTCTTTTTCAATGTGTGCATTTATTGCTATAAGTTGACCTCTTAGCACTGCTTTTGCTGGGTCCCAAAGGTTTTGGTATGTTGTATTTTCATTCTTGTTGGATTCTAGGAGTTTTTAATTTCATCTTTAACTTCTTCTATTACCTAGTGGTTTTTAAAGCAAGGTGTTATTCAGTTTCCATGTATTTTTTCCCTTGTTCTTCCTGTTATTAATTTCTACTCTTATAGCATTGTGATCAGAGAAAATGCTTTGTATTATTTCCATGTTTTGGATTTTATTGAGAAGATTTAAGGTCTAACATGGTCTGTTCTGGAGGATGATCCATATGCATTGAGAAAGAACATATACTTTACTGTTTTTGAGTGGTGTGATCTTTATATGTCTGCGAGGTCAAGTTGGTTGATTGTGGCACTTAGGTCTTCTGTATCTTTGTTGAGTTTCTTTCTAGCTGTTCTGTCTTTCACTGAGAGTGATGTGTTAAAGTCTCCTACTGTTAACATGGAACTGTTTCTCTTTTCAGTGGTGTTAGAGTTTACTTTTTGTATTTTGAAGCCCTGTCATTGGGTACGTGTATATTTATTATGGTTGTGTCCTCTTGGTGGACTGACCCTTTAATCATTATATAATGTCCTTCCTTGTCATTTATGATGGATTTTACCTTAAACTCTATTTTGTGAGAGCTTAACATTGCCACTCCTGCTCTTTTTTGGTTATTGTTTGCTTGATTTTTTTTTTTTCCCATCCTTTGAATTTTAGTTTATGTCTTTGTGACTAAGGTGTCTCTTACAGACAGCACATTGATGGGTTGTTGTTGTTGTTGTTAGCTGCCATCGAGTCGGTTCCAACTCTTAACAACCCTATGCACAACAGAATGAAACACTGCCTGGTCCTGAGCCGTCCCTACAATCATTGTTATGCTTGAGCTCACTGTTGTAGCCACTGTGTCAATCCACCTCGTTGAGGGTCTTCCTCTTTTCCGCTGACCCTGTACTCTGGCAAGCATGATGTCCTTCTCCAGTGACTGATCCCTCCTGACAACATGTCCAAAGTATGTAAGACACGGTCTTGCCATCCTTGCTTCTAAGGAGCATTCTCGTTGTACTTCTTCCAAAACAGACTTGTCCGTTCTTTTGGCAAAAAAAAAAAAACTTTGGTCTTTTGGCAGTCCATGGTATATTCAATATTCTTTGCCAACACCACAATTCAAAGGGGTCCACCCTTCTTCGGTCTTTCCTTATTCATTGTCCAGCTTTCACATGCATGATGTGATTGAAAATACCAGGGCTTGGGTCAGGCGCACCTTAGTCTTCAAGGTGACATCTTTGCTCTTCAACACTTTAAAGAGGTCCTTTGCAGCAGATTTAACCAACACAATGCATCTCTTGATTTCTTGACTGCTGCTTCCACGACTGTTGATTGTGGATCCAAGTAAAAAGAAATCCTTGACAACTTCAGTCTTTTCTCCATTTATCATGATGTTGCTCATTGGTCCAGTTGTAAGGATTTTTGTTTTCTTTATGTTGAGGTGCAATCCATACTGCAGGCTGTGGTCTGTGATCTTCATTAGCAAGTGCTTCAAGTCCTCTTCACTTTCAGCAAGCAAGGTTGTGTCATCTGCATAACGCAGGTTGTTAATGAGTCTTCTTCCAATTCTGATGCCCCATTCTTCTTCATCTAGTCCAGCTTCTCATATTATTTGCTCAGCATACAGACTAAATAGGTATGATGAAAGAATACAACCCTGACGCACACCTTTCCTGACTTTAAACCAATCAGTATCCCCTTGTTCTGTCTGAACAACTGCCTCTTGATCTATGTAAAGGTTCCTCATGAGCACAATAAAGTGTTCTGGAATTCCCATTCTTTGCAACATTATCCATAATGTGTTATGATCCACACAGTTGAATGCCTTTGCATAGTCAATAAAACAAAGGTAAACATCCTTCTGGTATTCTCTACTTTCAGCCAGGATCCATCTGACATCAGCAATGATATCCCTGGTTCCATGTCCGCTTCTGAAACTGGCCTGAATTTCTGGCAGTTCCCTGTTGATATACTGCTGCAGCCATTTTTGAATGATCTTCAGCAAAATTTTGCTTGTGTGTGATAGTAATGATATTGTTCTATAATTTCCACATTCAGTTGGATCACCTTTCTTGGGAATAGGCATAAATATGGATCTCTTCCAGTCATGTTTTTTTAATCTATTCTGCTACTCTCTGTCTCTTTTCTGGTACATTTAAGCCATTTAAATTCATTGTGATTATCAACAGGTATGAGTTTACTGCTGTCATTTTGTTGTGCTTTTTTTTGTGGTGTTGATAGTTTCGTTGTTCTACTCAATTTTCTGTGATGAGTTCTTTTTTCACTTCTTTCATTGTTGATTTTGAGTTTACTGAGTCTTTGTGTTTTTCTTCTTTTTTATTTTGATGAGTAGGTTCATTAACTTTCTTTGTGGTTACCTTGAAATCTACCTTTATCTTCCTAAGTATAAAGCAGTCTTATTTCTTCGTATTACCTTGATTTCCTTATTTTGATGCTGTTGCCATTTACAGATTAATGTCTCTGGTTCCCTGTTTTCAGTCTTTTAGCTTTTGAGAATATTTTATTTGGCTTGGTATCTGGCTGATGCTGTCCTGTGTCCTAATCTCAGGTTGTTGTCTGATGTTGTTGGTTCTCTGTCCAAAGGACCCCCTTTAATATTTCTTGTAAGGTCTGACTCACAGCAACCCTATAGGACAGAGTAGAACTGCCCCATAGAATTTCCAATGAGCTCCTGGTGAATTTGAACTGCCAACCTTTTGGTTAGCACTCGTAGTAGCACTTAACCACTATGCCACCAGGGTTTCCCAATGTTGGTCTGGTTTTTACAAATTCCCTTAATTTCTGTTTATCTGGGAATGTCCTAATGTCACCATTGTATTTGAGAGACGGTTTTCCTGGATATATAATTTTTTGTTGGAATTTTTTTTTCAAGCTCCTGGGCAGGCAGGGCTACACAGCGGGGGTTACAGCAGACAGAAGCCTCCAGTTGTGGGGGCTGGGGGGCAGTGTGGGGACAAAGGAGGGGGGCTGCCATCAGTCCATGGGTACCCAGTAGGAGAGAGTGACCCTATCTGCTTGAGTGCAAAGTGGAGGAAGGTATGCTGCTGGTCCTTGGGCCCCGGCACAGGTGGCTAGAGGGAGTAGGAGGCGTCACTGGTCTGTGAGCCCCCACTGCAGGTGGCTAGGTAGAACAGTGAGTGTTGCTGGTTTGTGGGCCCCTGGTCAGGTGGCTGGGCGTAGCAGTGATCACCACTGGTCCTTGGACCCCTGCACAGTTGGCTGGGTGGGAGAGAGGGTGCCTCCAGTCCCCAGGCCCTGGCGGCCAAGTGGAGAAGTGGGTGCTGCCATTCTGCAGGCCCCCAGTGCTGGTAGCCAGGTGGAGATGCGGACACCACCAGTCCACGGGTCCCCACCCTGAGTGGCTGAGCAAAGGGGCAGGTGCCACCAGTCCATGGGTCCCTGGCTCAGGGGGTGGGGTACTGGTGGATGCCACTGGACCGTGATCGAGTGTGGGGGAGCTGGATGAGGTAGGTGGGGGGGAGCCCCGTGGGCCTCCAACACAGGGGTTTAGGGGTGTGTAGTGGGTGAGGTGAGTGTACTTAACTTTCACAGGGCAGGAAGCACTCCTGCCTGGCTCTGGACGTGGGTGCATCACTTGGCTGCACCAGGTGATGGGGGCTATAGGTGGGAACGCTGTTTGCTTTGTCTCAGTACGGCTGTGCTGTGCGGGTTCAGCTGGCAGGTTGCTGACAATCCATAATTCTCCAGGTCTGCTGTTTTTGTACAGTCTGTCCTTTTACCTGGCACTTCAGCCTTGCCTTTGATGCTCAGGGTTCCAAAGTTGTCACCTATATCCAATTCACTTTTTTTTCCTCAGGTCATTCTTGTAAGAAGGATGTTATTCAGGGTCTCACTATGGCAACATTTTGGATTGCCTCCCTGACCTATGGATTTTGGATTTGCCAGCCCTCACAATCACATATATATGTTGTTGTTAGGTGCTGTTGAGTCAATTTGGACACATGGTGACCCCATGTGACAGAGCAGAACTGACCCACGTGGTTTTCTAGGCTGCAATCTTTACAGAAGCAGTTTGCCAGGTCTTTCTCCCATGAAGCTACTGGGTGGGTTCGAAACACCAACCTTTTGGTTGTCAGCCGAGTGCTTAACTGTTGTGCCACTAGGGCTCCGTGTGTGTGTGTGTGTGTGTGTGTGTGTGTGTGTGTGTGTGTCACTGGTTCTGTTTCTCTAGAGAACCATGACTAAGACACCTAGTAAGAGGAAAAGCTCTAAGTCAGAAGTCCTGGGTTCAAACCTCAGCTCTATCACTTAGCTATGAGGATTCAGTTAAGCCATCTAACCCAGTGGTTTTCAACAAGGGGTGATAAAATGTCTGGAGACATTTCATATTGTCACAACTGGGGAAGGGGGGTAGATGGTGGGAGATAGTAAGTACTGACCAGGGATGCTGCTAACCATTCTACAATGCACAGGACAGCCCCACAACAAAGAATTATCTGGTTCAAAATGCCAACTGCCAAGGTTGAAAACCTCTGATGTAATCTCTCTGTTCCTCATTTTTTCATTGTGCCAAATTCCTTAACAGACATTCCCTTGTCCATTTCCCTTGCTGCCTCTATGGTAGACACTGTAAAAGATAAATACTCATTTTGCCCACCTTCCTTGGCTTGTATCTGCCATGAGGCAGAGTTCTGCTCAGTAAGATATAAGTGGAAATTTATTAGCGGCTTGAGGAAAGTTTTTGGGGTTTTTTCCTGTTAGAAGAAAAGGAGTTAGCTGGTGTCACCCCCTTCTTCTATTCTTCCCTTGAACATGGATGCAACATCACTAAGGAAAAGCCAGGAAATTCAAAGAGAAGATGGCCTAAATATTGATAAGACCCTGAACCACCACCAGTAACACTCTTATTCTAGACTTCTTGTTGTGTTTGAAAAAATAAACCTCTATTTGTAAGCATTACCGATGTACACCAATTTAAAATTAGGTTAATGACAGAGTTTTAAAATATAAAATATGTTAAGCACTTAGAACAGTACTTGGTACCTAGAAAGGGCTCATCAAATATAAGTGAAAATCTCTACGGCTACCACTAAATACCATTCCAACACACCCACCTGGACAATTGTCTTTTGGTCTAAGGGGTACTTAAGCAGTATATGGATGGGTTGGCATAAAACTATAATAAGAATCTACCATACAGTTCAAAGCAAACAATTTTCTCATGGTCTGCAGCTTTCTATAGGTATGATGAACAACAAGCCCACTTTCATTTATTTACCCAGCCAGGAATCCACCTATCCATCCAGAATTTATTAGGCACCCCCGATGCAAGAAAAGGAGCCCTGGTGGTGCAGTGCTTAAAGTGTTCAGTGGCTACCTGAAAGGTCAGCAGTTTGAACCCACCGGTCACTCTGTGGGAGAAAGATGTGGTAGACTGCTTCTGTAAAGATTTACAGCCTTGAAAATCCTATGGGGCAGTTCTACTCTGTCCTATAGGGTTGCTGCGAGTCAGAATCGACTTGATGGCAGTTGAGTTTTGGATGCAAGAAACAACATGCTTAAAACCTAAGCTGAAGTGATGCATGATTAAACCGTTGAAAATGAGAAAGAAGAAAAGGTGGCTTAGTCAACATTTCTGGAGATGATGAAATAGTTCAATTATGAGCTTCAGAAATTTCTCTAGGACTGGACTGTGTTATCTCTACAAAGTTATCAATGAACCAGGCACCTGCCTTATCAATTCCTCCTCCTGCTGGGTACTTTGTAAATTCATTTGTAAATATTATTCACTTTCATCCTTTGCACTTAGTGTTTCATTCACGAGAGTACAAAACCAAAGTCTATATAGTGATTGTCGTGGCTGGTACCAGGAAGAATGCCACTTTTTAATGAGAAAAACAAACTGCTACCTCCACGGACTGGGAGTAGGCAGAGAGGAGTACAATGCCTGTCCTTAGTAGAGGAGCACGGTAGGGCAACTTTTTAGCTGGTGGGAGGTATATCTCTGGGAAAGGATTGGCTGTTGGGGAAAATACATATGTTGGAGATCATTTTCAACAGGGAGTGGGAAAGATGGGGGCTAAGGAGGGTAATAACCCTCTGATGATAGTGGTGATAACAATCTTCCTTGGGAAGTGAAGACCTTTTCCACAAGTATGAATGGTCAATCATTTAAGGGCCAACACCTGGAATAATGTTTGGAAGCGAGGTATTTGCTGAGCAACTACTGGGTACAATTTGTTTTGTAACATAAAATAACTATCAGCTTACCCTATATATCTTACAATTTACTGAGAGAAAAAATTCACCACAGAATAGCCTCTGAGAAGAAGTGAAGTAACAGTGTGAAAATCTGAATGCCATAAGAGTTCTGAGATATTATGTGAACTCCATGCTTGGAGAACATTCATGTGGGAGCTAGAGACTGAGCTGCACTGAGCAGTGGGTAGAATGAGTATAGGTGTAACAGAAGACCACGAGAGGGAAAAGCCCCACCAGCAGAGGAATGGCATGGCACCAGAAGGGAGGTAGGGGCCAGGTAGGCAACAAAAAGGTTGGCCTGACTAGTCACCAATGGAAAAAAAGCTCCAATAGTTAGAGCGGTAGCAAAAAAGATGCAGGTACTAAGTAGCTCGCTATTTCCAGACTCATCACAAGAGAATATGGCTTTATTTCTAGGTGCTGTTACTTTTAATCCTGTTATGCCACCCCTACCCCTACCCATTCATTTCTTGTCTTTTTGTCTGTAAAATCACAAGCACTCTAGTCAAGGTAAATATTATACTTATCTTTTTAAAATAAACTAACCAGCTCCTGGCAAATTTTCTTGGGTTTCTTCTAATAACCACTGCTTGTCTTCCCGGTCACCTCCTTACACGATTTGAATTTAAATTCATTCCCTTACCTGACATTTCATGATGATTAAACCTGTCTTAGGCAGTCAACCTGATACTTTTACCTGCTATTTTATACTCTAGAATGAAAAGTGCTAAGGATAGAGCCTTTGTCTTTTGTGTTTTATGTTTTGTCAAGTGCCAGGTACATTTCTGGCATTTTGTATTAAAAAGCACAACAAAGAATGCCCAGGCTGAAGGATATCACATCTGCTGTCCTCCAGAACAACAAAAGCAGCAAGCACAGTGGTCTCTGACCTCTAGAGTGGTGATAGATTGCGCCGGGAAATGAAGTCCTTATCACAATCCACATTAAAAAAGAAATAGTGCCTCAAGTGTATCTCTACACACACTAGAAAACCTGAATAGAAATAACCTAGGCCCAGAAGACAATTGCTTTTCATAACGAAGGTTTTATCCCTACAATCGCTCTCTGATGGGTGTACATTGCCAAGTGTGGAAACTTAGAGTCACTTAAAATTACTAAGGTGGTAAACCTAAGATAGGTATAGTTTCAGCAGATAGTCTTTCAATTAGAAAAAAAGAAACTATTGACCCCTGGTACTCATTTAACATAATGTTTTAATCAAGAATAGGAAGTTACGTAATAAAGATTAAGAACTTGCTTTCAATTTGAGTTCTGAAGACTATTTTTGCTGAATGAAAAAGCTTGTCTAATGAAAGATTTTATTACTTCTTGATGTTATGAAGTATTTGCAAGTTGTTATTTGGACAACAGAAATGCAAGATTTGTTAACCAATCTAACAGGGATTTCTCTTTTTATAGACTAAATAAAATTTTAAAAATATTGGCTACTTTTGTTTTGTCCATTTGTTGAAAATGATGTATATTCACATCCTTATATCTTTTTTTTTTTTATATCTAGGGGGAATAGAGTACCCGCGAAAATGGGGAACTTTAGAGATTTCAATAATTAATAGCCACATTGGCTAGAAATTAGATTGCCTAATATACAAAATCATTTAAATCCATTAAAAAAAATTTTTTAATTTTTTTTAAAAAAAGATACAAAATCATTTAAATCCATTTTAGGAATATGAAAATTGAATTCATACAGTAAACTGGCTACCAAATGAATGCACTAAAGAATATTTTAGAACTAGTTTTGATTGCATGACAAATCAAAATGATGGTCTGCCTTCCTCAGATAATTATTTGTTTTTCTCAAAAGTAAAGTGAGCTTATTCTTCAAGAGTCTGGACCACCACCAAAAGGGTTAATATTTCCAAGTCCTTTGGGAAGGTAATGTTACATAAAAACAAAATGCCACAGTCCATTAAAACATCAGACATTCCATTTTATGGTATATATTTAAATCTATACAAATCCATGATTTAAAAAAGAGCCCATGTAATTTAATTAGCACTAATCAATGTTGATTTAATAGAAGGCTGAAGACAGCTCCTTTTCTATGAACATTAAGGAAAACCAAAAAATAAAACACAAATTACAAAGGACAGATTCATAGTAACTTATATCCCCAAAATTTAATATAAAGACTTAATCAGCACTGTCTAGAAAGTTAAAATAAGTACAAAATATTTTGTTGTATTAGTAATGATATGGGTAACTAAACAAAATGTACATTTCTACTTTCAAAAAATTAAAATGGTGAAATTACTTAGCATAGAAAATATATTTGGGAGCATTAAGGAAATGTTTCTTATTTTTGTAAGGAAATCTCAAAGGTTGCATAAAGGGTTTCAACACAAACTCAAGGGCAAATTCTAACGTGGATGGGATAAGGACCTCATGTATTTCCTCGTTCAATGGTGATTCATTTAGCAAACATTTACTGCACACGCACTATATGTGAGGCATCATGCTAAGCACGGAAGTGTACGTTAAGACCAGAGCTGTGAGCCCCTGCTGAGACTCTCCATTTCCACACCAGACATACTGAATCGGAATCTACATTTTAACAAGATCTCCCAGGTGACTCTGATGTATAATAAACTTGAGGGCCACTGCTCTGTTAGTGGTTCTCAGCATTGGTCCCTAACCAGCAGTATCAGCATCACCTGAAAACTTGTTAGAAATGCAAATTCTCAGCAGAGGTTCAAACTGGAAGGAACTGGTCCAAGCCCTGGTTGAGACCCATTTATAAAAACCCAAGTGTCCATGAACAGATGAATGGATAGACAAAACGTGGTATATGCATACAAAAAAAAACCCAGTGCCCTCGAGTAGATTCCGACTCATAGCAACCCTACAGGACGGAGTAGAACTGCCCCATAGAGTTTCCAAGGAGTGTCTGGCGGATTTGAACTGCCAACCCTTTGGTTAGCAGCCGCAGCACTTAACCACTACGCCACCAGGGCTGGGGTGGATTAACCATCAAGCAGGGTATGCACTGACTTAACATAAGCAAGGTACACACGGGCTTAATTGTGTTTATTTACTAATCTGTAGTGAACAATTTCACCTGTGTTTGATGTAGTGCAACCCAGGTGAAATTGTTTACTATAGATTTGTAAGTAAACACAATTAAGCCAGGGGTACCTTGCTTATTAGGTAATTCGGCCCTGCCATACAATGAAATATTACTCAGCCATTAAGATAAGTGAAGTTCTGATAAATGCTACAACGTGGATAAATCTTGAAACACTGAGTGAAATAAGTTAGTCACAGAAGGATAAATATTGTATAACCCCACTTACATGAAATATCTATAATAGGCAAAGGTGTAGAGACCAAAGGTTATTAATGGTCACTAGGAGTGGGAGGGGAGGGGAAAACAGGAGGTTATTGCTTTAGGAGCACTGAATTTCTGTTAAGGGTGGTGAAAACTTTGGAAACAAAAAGTTATAATGGTTGAATAATGTGGCGAGTGTAATTTATGTCACTGAATTGTACATGTAAAAATGGTAGATGTTTTGTTACACATTTCATCATGATGAAAAAAAAAAGATCCATTCACAATTACAATACTGTGGGTCAAGTCCCTTGCAAGAGGAAAGCACAGGATAGTAAAGGAACATAGAAGAAGGACATCCAACCCAGCTTAGGAGAACAAGGAAAGGTCTCAGAAGAGGTGATACCTGTACAATATCTTGTTAATAGGATTTAGCCAGGTGATGAAAGGAGGCCAGGGCATTCCAGTCAAAGACAACAGAATGTAGACAGAAGATATGGTATGTTAAATAGTGCAGAAAACTGCTCCCTAGGGCAAAAAGAAAGAGTAAACGGGCAGGAATATCATGAAGGAAGTCTGGGCAGGCAAGTGAGGAGGCCCATTCGCCTTAAGTGCTTCAATTCTCCAGAAGATAACAGAAAGAGAGCCCTTGCACTTTTTTAAAACAGTTCCTTCTGGCTGTATTGTGGAAGACAGATGGGACGGAAGCAAAACTGGTTGCAGGAAGGTCATTTAGGAGAAATTATAAAGACCTGGAGTGAGGCAGTGGCAACGGGTATGGAGAAGACAGTACACATTTGAAAGATGAATCTTTAAGATCCAAACAAGTTATTGTAAATTAAGTATGGAGCTGAGTAGAAATGAAGAATGGATAGACTCCTAGATTTTTCATTTAGGAAATTTAGGGCTTCAAATGATACGGTCAGGACTTTGAAACATGGAGGAGAAGATGGCAGCCAGCAGTAAGCCTAGCAAAATATCTAACATCTGTGTATCAGTTGATAAAGGGATGCTGACTGGACCAGACCAGGTTATGTGTCTATCCCCATGGGCTACAGTCATGGCAGCAAGTAATTATGACAGTTCCCACCCACAAACCACATGGAATGAGGAAGGAGCTCCCCAAAGAAAAGAGGAAGAGGAAGGGGGTGAGAAAGAGTATGGAGCAAGTAAAAATAATAACTACCATGTCCTGTAATAGAAACTGAGAGGAAGAGTCAAGACGAGATTCTTGATAACAAATTATGTATATGGATCTAGGATTTAGGAAAGAGCTCTGTGCTGAAGAGAGATTTGGGTGTCAACAGTGGTAGATAAGGAATGGATACGATCAAGCAATGAGAAGACAGAAAAAGAAGAGATGTGAGCCAAAGATGGAATTTGAACCAAAGATGGAATTCTGGGGAACACCAACATTTTAGGGATGGAATGAGGAAAAGATGTCCCCAACAGTCTAAGATAGAATGATCACAGAGATGGAAGGAAAACCAGAAAAGTAGGGCTATAGAAATCAAGGACGAAGCCAATTTTAAGAGACTGGGATTCAACAACAGTGATAACTGCCTCAAAGCAGTAGAGATAAGGATTTTGGCAGGTGGGAGGTGGCTCTAGTATGAACCAGTTTTATGGAGTGGTAGAATGGGAAACCAAATTGCAGAAGGAGGAAGAATGAACAGAAAGAAAGGAAGTGAAGACAGAAATACAGATCACTCTCTCAAGAGGCTTGACTCTATAAAGAGAAGAATTTACAGTCACAGTTGGATGAGAAAGATCTAAACATGTTTATATGGCAAAGAAATGGAATTGGTAGAGTAGGAAACACAGGACAGAGGTATAGGCGAGTACTAAAAGAAAGGTGCACTATTACTCCTAGAAAAATAAGTATTTTTCTAAAACAAGGTCATTAAAAATATACAAATGTGCCTGGAGGAAAGCATATGAACAAAGAACACATTTTTCAAGGACAAGTCAGATAGAATTAATAAATTCTGGGACAGGAATACACACAACATAACCAAGAACACAGAGGGAAACTTGGCGGCTAGGGAAAAGCCTCAAATGAGTTCATCCACAGCCCCAAAATATGCTATATTGTCTAGAATCAGTTCTTACTCATCATGAAGGTATACATAGTCATTACGGGCAGAGGAGAACACAACCCAAAAAACAGGGAGTATTCTTAAATGGAGTATTCCCAAAATGGACAAAAGGTACAATTTGTAGAGGCTTGGTAAACGAAGCATTATCTTCAGCTGTGAAAACACAGTAAGATAATTTGGGGACTCTTATTGGAGGTCAGAGAAACCACAAAAGTTTTGAAATTCTATTCCTTTTCTTTTGGAAAATCCCATTTATAATTTAATGATTCCCTCCATTGATTTCCTCATCCATTCGACAAATCCTGATTGAGTACGAATTTGGTAGAACACCAGTGAGAGTGCACAGATTCTTAAAGAAAAAGGGGTGATGGTTGTAGTTTTGGAAGTATATTCAATTTACCTATTGTCTTTGTAATAGAAAATGCAAAGAATAAAACATCTCTAAATTTTCTTGGCTAGTCAAATATATAGAAGACACAGTCAAAAAACATCGTAGGGCTCACTGGTTGAAAAAGGTGGAGAGAAACTGGCCTAAGGGCTTAAGCATTTCTCCTTAGAAAAGATTCAATAAGAAGATGCATTTTTAAGGTTCCTGTCTCCTCCATTAAGTTCTATTTCTAATTTCAGGCTACAGAGCAGGCAAAACAAGGAAGAACTGTATGTTAATTATGGAAGCATACACATATATATTTAATTCCAGAGGCTATTGGTCCTTTATAGATTTTACAAGTATCATTCTCTTCTCTTAATCATCTTTATTTCTTTTACTGCTGCCCATATGTTTAGGGTCAGGAAATTCAAATACCTACCTGAGGTAGAAAATTCTAGATTTTCCTCACAAAAAATAAAGAGGTAATTTTTCTGAAAGGGGAAGAGGAGGGGTTGCTATTCTTGTTTTAAGCTGTTTTAATTGATGGCTAAAGCTGGTATAGTGAGATAGATGACTACATACAGTCTGTTCTAGGCTCAAAACTATATATCCATAAACACAAATTCCTGTGAAGACCTAAAACAAGGATGAGGGAGGAGATAGAATGGAGAGGATGAATATTTAGTATTTTATTTAGACCAACTACCCGTTCGCTTTTTTGGCATTCATTTCTTTCTTTTTGGTCGCGAAAAGGCCTGCTAAAATGACTAAGCTAACAACCAACGTCACACACAGCATGTTAGGGTACAGTGTACCCTGTAGGTATAAGAACTCTGCTTTGTTTTGCCCTTGTTCTTGAACAAAAGCTTTTTCTTTGTCAGCCTCCCAAATGTTCCTAGTCATTATACAGAAATACATTAATTTTAAAACAAAATAAATTATGTACCTTTTGAAAAGGAAAATTAAAATAAAAACCACACACATAATGAACCTGGCATTACCCTGTTCCTTCTTCCAGGCACCTCAGAGTTATAGTCAACACCTGTGGCCACACAAGGGGCAGACTTGGCAGCTGCAGAGTCCAGATGTCAGACACTGGATTGTAGGTCCCTGGCAGCAGTCCTAAGTCGCAGGCCCTCTCCTTAACTGACCTCTGAAATGGCCTATTGTCTGACTCCCTCTCTGGTCTGGGAAGTAACTAAGAAGCTGCTGTGGGGGCTGGCTCAGGGTTAGCCTACCGATGGGTTGTTCTGGATGCAATTATCCTTTGCCTTACCTTTGATTGTAAGGAATTTATTTCCTTTGTCGGGGCGAAAATTGGGGCTGGGCAAATTCTTGACAAAGAACTATATTCAGGTTTCTTTCAAGGACAAAATAAAATGCTTTTTCCTTTGATTTTTTCCCCCCCAAGTGAAATTGGATAAGATCAACCGTACATTTTAGCATACAGTCATTCTGGTTAATCAGGAGTAAAACTGACTTCTTTGGACTCCCCTTGCCTCAAAAAAAGGACTCTAAATTTCCTTGTACTGCTTCTTAAAACTAATTCTTAAAGTTTGACAATGAAACCTTTCTCTCTTTAGAAACTTGAGGAGCTACAAGTTTGTTTTGCCATGACGAAAAAAGTCTCCTTTATTGCAGAGAAGAACTCTTTGTATCATGAGTTATTTTGGTTTATTAAAGAGGAAAAGGATTACATTCTAACCTCATTCCCACATCACTTGATGAAGAATGAAATTATGTGTAAGATGCAACCATTTTGGGAATAAGGTATTAGAAGATCTAAGAGGCTCCACGTACAATCCACACTTGCCGCCCGACAGTGAAGATCCATTGCGCATACAGTTACAGTTACTGCAAGTTAAGGAGAAAAATGTCTGAGGCAACTGCAGGATATATTAATGTCACATCCAGCATCAAGGTGGTATTCATTTGCAACATGCAAAATGTTCCAAATTTTCTTTATTAATTTTTATATTGGTCACCACAGATTTAGACATCAAAAAAAGAGATGATTAAGTATCTATGAGTCCATACTGATATAAATAAAATAATTGAATAAATAAATTGGAGAGAAGAAACAAATTTCTCATATAGAACAATTTCAAATAATCTATATGGCCACTCTTCTTTTAAGGAGGTGGAGTTTAATTCCCAACCCCTTGAGTGTAGGCTATGACTAGCGACTTGATTCCAAAGAGTAGACTCTGGAAAGGGGTAGGAGGATAGCTTTCCTGTGCAGACACCTGGCAAAAACTACCATGGCCAGTTGACCAAAGTTAACATCATCAGTGGTACCATGTTGAGAGTACATACCCTTGGTATGATTTAATCAGATGGGCACTTTACCTTGCGGTCTTCTTCCAAAAACCTAGAACCCCAGTCTAACCATGTGAAAACATTAGATTAAACTCCAGCTAAGGGACATGCTACAAAATATCAGATGAAAACAGACGAACAAAAAAACCGAACTCACTCTTGTCGAGTCCTTATAGGACAGAGTAGAACTGCCCCATAAAGTTTCCAAGGCTGTGATCTTTACAGAAGCAGACTGCCACCAGTACTCCTCAAATCTGTCAAGGTCATCAAAAATAGGAAGTCTGAGAAACTGTCAGGGCTGAGAGAAGCCTAAGGAGACATGACAATTAAATGTGATGTGGTATTGCTGAATGGGATCCTGGAACAGAAAAAAGGACATCAGGGAAAAACCAGTGAAATCCATATAAAGTGTGAAGTTTAACTAATAGTAATACACCAGTGTTGATTCCTTAGTTATGACAAATTACCACAGTAATAGAAGAAACCAAGGAGCCCTGGTGGCACAGTGATTAAAATGCTTGGCTGCTAATGGCAAGGTTGCCAGAGAAAGATGTGACAATCTGCTTCCATAAGGATTATAGTTTTAGAAACGTCACAAGGCAGTTCTAATCTGTCCTATAGGGCTGCTATGAGTCAGAATTGACTTGATGGCAAAAGAATATAAGAAACTGGGTGAGAAGTATATGAGAATTTCTCTGCATTATCTCTGCAACTTTTCTGTAAATCTACAACTACCATAAAATTGAAAGTTTATTTAACTTAAAAAATGGTTACCACCTTGCTATACTGACTGTAACAGAATTCCTATGCATCAATCAATACATCTCATCGTCCTCTCCCTCTAACACTCAACGATACACCAAACCTTATGGCATAAAGAGTAGTTCTCCTGACGTGTAGGAATGCTTCATCTTTCAAGCCAATAAAGTATGAATGGAGACAGTACTATTCTGAGAGTTTTAGATTTCCCAGTAATATTTAGGTCATGCCCCGCTAATGCGGCACAGATGCTCACAAGATAAGGCCCATAAACCCTAATATTTCTCAAAGGCTTTAAAAGATAGAACACCTTTAAACCACCTATCCACTACACTTGTATTTCATGTGAATGTTATTAATGACACTATAAGACAATGTATTAATCTCTGAAACTAACATATTCTTTGCTAGATTACTGAGAGCAATGTTCATTTATTAATCAATTCTTATCACGGAAGGTAAGATCTGATGCACCACCGTGTTAGAACATGCATGAAATTGCTTCCTTACTATTCCACATCGGTACTTTAGAAAAACAGTGAAACCCGTGAGAGCCGGAACTAAGCGGGGCTGTCTTGTTTTTCCGAGTCTCACAAGTTTTCTGTCTTTGAGAGGGTACAGTCTTACCACTTTTCTATCACTCTCTATTAGTGGAAAATATTTGAGTTTTCCTTCTCTGACAGTTTTCGCCTCACACAGGTTCTGGCTTTTGCAAGTTTTACTGTATAAGAAATGAGGTCTCTGGGAATTTTACAAGAGGTTTCTTTCATATCATTTCCAATTTATCATTTTACTTTGAAAAGGAAAAAAAAAGTGTTGGTGTTAATAAATGTTTACTTAAACCATTGTGAGTTTCTAGAATTCTTAACAATAATTGTGCTATTGTTAACATTTTAATGGTACAATTTTAAAAATCCAGTTAATCAAGATTTAATTAACTAATATAATTGAGCAGAACTGCCTCTGTAATTCTATTTTTAGGAAAGGATAAAAATGCTTAAGGTTGAAAATAAAAAATACATGCAACTTCCTGGATATATTTTAGGGTTAAAAATGAGGTCCAGTAAAATCAGTTGCATATTCTATACCTGCATTACTAATTCATATTAAGGAAAGCACCATGATCCTCAGTAACAAGAGAAAAAAGTGTTCCCTATGGGATGCTTAAATTAACTAAGGCAGAAGAGTCAGCTAACATATTTTAGGAATGTTTTCCATAGTGAGCTAGAATGACTTGGAAAAATATACTCAGGGGGATCTACAATAAATGCAGGTAGCTATTTTTATAATACCCTTTAAGCAGTTCAGTTAATACGTAGTTTGCATTTCATTAGCCTATTGTGCTTGTGTAGTTAGTAATGAGAATTGTAACAGCTCCCTTTCCTGAACACCTATGGTGTGTCGGGCTCCATGCAGCCAGGCATTTGACATACACCTCCTATAACCTGAACACAACCCTGCAAAGTTCTTACAATTACTATTTAACAAGCCAGGAAATTAAGAACATGGGAAGTTAGGGCACTGATGAAGAGCCCTGCAGCTGGTCAGTGAGGCAGCCATTACACTGCCTGGCTGCCTCCAATGCCTTAACTCTTTCCCATCATATCATGTAGTTCTGTTATAATTCATATTAGTTATCATTAATACTATTAAATAAAAGTTTATTTATCGCTAGAGGTAATTTGAGTCATTTAACCTTTCTAGGCCTCACCTTTCTCTTAGGTAAAATGAAGGAGTTGGCTGGTTGATTTCTAATGTCTCTGTAAGTTTTAACATGGGAAGATTGAGTAACATACAAAAAAAACAAAAAAGCAACAACAAAAAAACCCAGTGCCGTCAAGTCGATTCCTACTCATAAGGACCCTACAGGGCAGAGCAAAACTGCCCCATAGAGTTTCCAAGGAGCACCTGGTGGATTCGAACTGCCGACCCTTTGGTTTGCAGCCGTAGCACTTAACCACTACGCCACCAGGGTTTCCTGATTAACATACAGGAAAAGAAAATTTAAATGGTCATCTTCATATTTTTGTTAGAAATAGGTTTGTTAACATTGGCCCTTACTAAGTTTTGTGATGATGGGGCTCAATCTAGATATGTTCAGTTGATTTCCTTCAAATCTCTCCAGTCCCACTAAGCCAGGACTAGTGATCTTACCATTTTCAATTGTTACTCCTTTAAAATGTACATATATGAAGAAATTTCACACTTTTTTCCTCTGTGCTATAAAAAGGATATATTTAACTCTTTGCCGCCCAAAGAATCAATAACTGTCATTGAGATATGAATAATGCAAAAAACCCCACATTTTTATGGATGTAAAAATAATCAAAATACTTTATTTTAATTTGTATTTATTTAAATACAACAATTTTTAAGACAAATGGAGGTACTTGTAAGCCTATTTGTAACATGGTAGACATAAATATAAATGAAATGTATTTTAGATAAAATTTAGCACATGTATTAGACAAGTTGACAAGTGCTTACATTTAACTTTAAGGGCACAGTAACAAACATTTGAAAAGGATGTGCTTTCACAAAAACTTCTTTAAAATGTTCACATTTGCATCAGTAGTCATCCTTTCTAGACTGATGTTTTATGAAAATTGTAAGAATCTAGTCATTAAGCTTATCTGGTAATATTATTTGTAAATGAAGCATATTTTTGTCAATAAAAATGTTGCTTTAACTTTTAAATAACATAGCATTTTTGTCAAGCATTTTTACCAAGATCACACCACATTTATTTCTTAAACAAACATGCATAACATATTAAAACTTGAATAATTCACGTACCTTTATGTACAGTGCTTAGTTTTGCTATGGCACTCTATTTTTGAGAAAAACATACTTAAAATTTGGCACAGGATTAATAAACCATATTGCTGTTAATCAAGCCAAGTGTGATTTAAGTTTTCCATGGCACAGAAAATTCTCTATCATAATTTACCTCTCTCCCCTTTGCAGCTTATTGACCAATGGCAGTTCTCTTCTGTTCTAGTTGGAATAAATAATGGATATCCAAGTACTAAAAGTCACATCTAGGTGTTTTGCCTACACTCTAATTGGAAATGAGTCGACTGCAGTTCTTCTAACAGTAAAACATTTCCATCTGTATTGTGGCCAACAAATTTCTAAATATCAGCAATAATATGTATCATTGCGAGATGTTTTTCTTCAGGAGCCAGCAAGGTTGAAGAGGAAATGTGGACCTCATCCTAAACTGGGAACATATGTGGCACGGAGAGCAAATGCCAACTGAGACCAAGGCAGGGAAAGGTCTTTGGAAAGCTGGTGAGAGAGCACACTCTGAAGTAGCATGAAGGCAGAGAATAAAGGCGGGAACAGAGAACTCATTACAGGTGGAAAGGACGGCCACGGGCTTAAGAAAACTGAAATTTCTCACTCAAATGAAAAAGCATCCAGAGCAGTTACGGAATTCTTACATTGGCAAAGTACCACTGCTTTTTAGGAAACGTGCTAAATTTCCACATCAGTCTGTCCAAATCAGGACTGACGAAATTCAGCTAACCAGCAACTTTCTTTCTAAATTCATTCATAAGTACCGTGGAAAAAGGAAGAGTAACATTAATTCAAGCCTTCTCCAAACCAGAGAAGAGAATTCACACTCCCTCTAAGCGTGGACTTCAGAGTTGTGGTAACTAAGAAAAACACCACAGTTCTTTTTCACAGTTCTTCCAAGATAAATTTGAGGTGTTAAATTTTGAGAGAATGGTCAAGGAATCTACTCCTTTCATAAAACTTTGATAACCTAGTTTTTATATTTATTACTTGGGGGAAAGGAACTATAATTTAATTTTTATACAAATGCGCTTTATTCTTAAAAAAAATTACGATGAACATAACGTTATTTCCTTTGCTTTGTGATCCCTGCGTTTCTGAGGGAATTTTAAACAGTGAAATGGGAAAGAACATCAACAGGTTAAATAAAATAGGCAAGTGTTTTTTTTAAAGCTGTTGAGGTACAAATTGACACAAAAATTATGAATCACAGAGTACTGAATTTTCAAGACTAAAATCATACCAAAACCGTGATAAGTTTTCGCTGACATCATAGGAGAGTAAGTGGTCCGGAAGGTCACTGATGGGGCCCTGCACCGCCAGCACGTGCGGGGCCAAGGTGAAGGGGATGTCGCTCAGGAGCTCGGCCATGAACGAGCTGTTTTCCAGGGTCTGGCCTGCCTTATTTCCTCTCTCAGAGTCTGCTACAGTCACACTGGATGAGTTTTCCTTGCCGGTCTACAAATACATATACATTTAAAACATTTAGACTTCATGAACTTTGAGGTTCACTAATGGTTAAAACCCACTGCCGTTGAGTCGATTCCGACTCATAGTGACCCTATAGGACAGAGTAGAACTGCCCCACAGAGTTTCCAAGGAGCGCCTGGCAGATTCAAACTGCTGACCTCTTGGTTAGCAGCCGTAGCACTTAACCACTAGCCACCAGGGTTTTCACTAACGGTTAGTGTGGGATTAATACATCAAAATGATTGAGACATGTGGAATATACACATATTCCCAGATTAAAATGCACCTATTGACCTTACCTCAGAAATTCTTGCTATTTCCCTAGCCCAGATACTGCCTACCAGGTCCACCTCTGCTCTTCCAAACCCGATGTATGCCATGAGGTTCTACTGAATTCCCCCAGCTTTTCCATGATATCTTATATCTGCAGAGTTCAAGGTGATCTTGCCCAGCTCAGAACACTTATCAGACAAGTTGCTAGGATATTATTTGGTGTTTCCTAGAAGTGTCCCAGCTAGTTGTTTTACATGTATATGTCACATTTCCAATAAGACCCTGCTGTCCTTAAAGGCAAGGAATTGCTCTGACATATCTTTTATTTCCTACCCTGTGTACCTTACTGCTTTACCCTAATAAAATCCGAGATTTTACCTCTAATGTGTACTACAAGTAGGGACAAACTGCCTGACATTCACAGGAACTAACATGTTTTTTTGTATAAATTATTCAAATAGGAAGAATTAATACATCTGGCGCAGTGATTAAGTGTTCCACTGCTGATCAAAAGGTCTGTGTTCGAATGCACCAGCCGCTGCTTGGAAACCCTATGGGGCAGTTCTACTCTGTCCTATAGGATCACCATGAGTCAGAAACAACTCGACAGCTGTGGGTTTGGTTTACAGTTTGGTTCAACTTCTTCAAAATTGTTATTTCTTGCCTACCCTAGTTTGCCAAAAGACCTGCACTAGGATATTCATAGCCACCCTCATCACAAACTAAACACTGGAAAAATCCATTGATAGTACAATGGGTAATAAATTAGGGTATGTCACTACATACCCTAATGATCTGTCACTACGAGCAGCTGAAATCTAACTCAAATCAGCTTAGACAAAAAATGACTCCCCATCTCATGCAGAATAAAACTCCTGAGCTCTTACATATGCCCGCAAGGCCCTTCATGATCTGGCCCCTTACCTCTTGGGCCATATTTGCCCTCACTTGCTGCTCTCCAGTTCCACTGGTCTCCCCGCTGTTGCTAGTGCACACCCCACCTGCTTCTGCCTCAGGCCCTTTGCAGTTTCCATTTCCTCTGCCCAGAAGATTCTTCCCATAGATATACACAGGGCCCCCTCCCTCACACCTTTCTAAGTGTTGACCCAAAAGCTTAAGCAGCTTTTGTCTCTCATGTTCACTGCTATATCTCGAATGCCGAGATTGAATGCCTAAAACTAGTTGCATCAAGTTGCTTCTGACTCATGGTGAATCCATATGTGTCAAAATAGAACTGTACTCCATAGGGTTTCAATGGCTGATTTTTGGAAGAAGATTGTCAGGCCTTTCTTCTTAGTCCATCTCAGTCTGGAAGCTTCACTGAAACCTGTTCAGCATCATAGCAACATGCAAGTCTCTACTGAAGGGCAGGTGGTGGCTGCACATGAGATGCACTGGCTAGGAATGGAACACGGGTCTCCCACATGGAGGGGAGAACTCTACCAAGGAACTACCACTGCCCCCAAATTGGTACCTAAAAACCAAATCAAACCTGTTGCCATCGATTCTGACTCATAGCCACTCTATAGGACAGAGTGGAACTGGCCCGTAGGGCTTCCAAGGAGTGACTGGTGGATTCAAACTGTTAACTTTTTGTTTAGCAGCCGAGCTCTTAAGCACTGTGCCACCAGGGCTCCAAATGGTGCCTAGTGCTCAATAAATATTTGTTGAATTAATAAAAGCATCCAAGACTGTTGCCTGCATGGAGCTTATATTCTAATGCTTATGAATGCTGATAAATTATTTGTCTCAAAGTCTAGAAGAGAATGATTTTCTGTGTGAGAAATACCAATACTGTAAGCATTTTTATTGAAGCGTAAAATAAAAAACAAACACAAAAAAGTATGTTATGAGTGCACAACTTGCTAAATTTCCACATTTCCACAAACTGAACACGTGAACAACCAGCACCCAGATCAAGAAACGGAAATGACCGACACGCCCAGTAGCCCTCCTAGTGTTCTCTCCCAGTCACAATCAACTCTCTGCCCCCCTCAAAATACTATGACCATCCTGACTTATAACAGCATAAACTGGTTTTTACCTGTTTTTGTATTTTAAATGAATGTAATACACAGTATGAACTCTTTGTTTATAGTTTCTTTCAACATTATATGTATGAGATTCATCCATGTTGTTGTACATCAGATTAAAAAAATCTTGAAAAACAGTGTTGCAGAAAAGACATATTCTGACTGCCGTCTTAAAAGGATCACTATGGTTGGTGTGTTGAGAGTAGGCATTGGGGGTGAGTGGGCAGGGAAGGAAATAAAGACTAGCTGGGAGTGAGAGATGATTTGATGTGGATTTGGGTGGTGACAGTGGAAGTGAGAAGAAATGGTTGGATTCTGGATAGATTTTTAGGGTATGGAGCCCTGGTGGTACAGCGGTTAAGAGCTCAGCTGTTAATCAAAAGGTCGGCAATTCCAATCTGCCAGTTTCCTCAGCTGTATTATGAGATAAACATAGTATTTATCTTATAGGATTGCTATAAAGATTAAATGAAGTAATGTTTATAAGTAATTAGAACAATGCTTAATACATTTTAACTAAAATAAGTGGATAAATGAGAAATTTAGGAATGTAAGATCCCACCTGGCTTTAGATGAAGTTCAGGATCCAGACATCCCTTTTGTTTTTGCCATTCACTTTCTCTTATATCTTGCCTTCTCTCAATCTCATTTGTAAATGTTCCCCAGATCAGTTGGTCTCATCTCATACAAGAACTTCCTTATGCATGGAATGGAATGTTCTTCCAGTGCCAAATCATCTCTTTTGCCAAGTGAAAATATTCCTGAAATCTCACCTTCTCTACTTAAGAGGAAGTATGTTACCTCTAATACTTGGCTTTCCAGACACACAGCTTCTAAAGCTTAACTCTCCTGGAGCAATATTTACTCCCTTGCTTATGCATTTATTAATCTTCTTTCTGTTCTTTTACAAATCACTCTCATCTCTCAGAGTATACACTCCTTAAGGACAAGACTGTGTCAAACTACATTTAGTATAATAAAGGAATTGAGACGTGGTTTCTAGTTCAAGTTCTCCTGACAAAACTGCTGTATGACCTAAAGGGGGATGCTCTGTTCATCTTGGCCTCAGTTCTCTATTAGTAAAATGAGTGGTGAGGGACAAAAATGACGATGATGATGATGATGATAACAATGACGATGACTGCAACTAGTATATACTGAACACTTACTTTGTGCCAGGCACTACCTAAGCTGTTTAAATGTATTCACTCATTTAATGTTTACAACAGGCCTGTGGGGTGTGTACTAATAGTATTGGTTCTATTTTACAGACAAGGGGATACTGAGGCACACACAGAAAGGTTAAGTAAGTTGTCCCAGGCCACACAGCAAGTGAGCAGCAGAACTGAGACTAAAACCCAATGATCTTTACTGTTCTCCAAAGACTCTTACACCCTACATTCTAAGATCCTGCACATTTCAGATATGCTTTGGGTAGGTAGACTGCCTTACTAAATGGACAAAATCTTGAAAACTTAGGGAAAAGTATTAGAAAATATGATAGTTACTGAAGTTATATATGGTAGCTTAATTTAGAAGGAAAATAAAAAAAACCCCAAACTCTAAGATCCTTTACCTTTAGGAAGAAAGGGCTGAGAAAATCAAAGTGACAGATCTTAAGCTAAAGAGGGATGGAAGGAAGACTGTAATTATGATACATTTATCCCTGGAAATGAACCTACCAAAAGTCTGGATAAAGCCGCAGAAAAAAACACCATGGACAGTGAAAGAAGACTACCTATTAGCTGATAATAGTTGAAACTGGGAAATAGGTAGGTGCATGGGAAAGTACTGTACTATTTTGTCTACCTTATGTTTAAAGCTTTTCATAATAAAAAGTTCAAAGAATAATTTAACTTAAAAAATACCATGGACAAAGCGTTCAACCAAATACCTCCTACAATGATCTGAATTTGAGATGTACTGTATGTGTTGCTCCAGGATCTATCTCTTAACAGTTGGCTACAGTGCAATGTCACAGTCTCTAAGGAGGCTGTCTGCCCTCTTGGCAGCAGGGTGAGTGCCATGATGCAGCTGCTGTTGGCATGCTGAGAGTTGGAAGGGGGAAATTATAAGGCAAAACAAGAGAAAGTCATAAAGAAAATGTGAGTCAAAATCCAAGGACCCCACACCCAATAACCTGATTGCTAAGTCTCTAGCTTGGCAGCCAAGGGAAGCAGGGGTGGGGGCTGAGAGCTGAAACAGGTGCATGAATTCCCCTGCAAAAAGCAGCCCTCTCTCTTAGACACAAAGTCTTAAGATTTTTCATTTGCATAATAAAATGAGTCTTTAAAGGGAAGAATTAGTGCGTTAACCCCAATGGAGCAAGAAGAAATGAATTAATTAGGCTTTTGGTTAATAGCCAAATTTAAAAAAGTTTCTTCAAATATAATGTTCATAAAGCATATTCATTATTTTCATGCTTAAGCCTATTCACAGAAATGCTACTGCTTTGATAATGCTTGGTAATGCTCCTGAGTATAAGTTTCTTCATATAATCTAGTTTTAACACTTCTTTTTCAAAGCAGTGTTTGGCCTCATAAGGTTTAAATATAAGCATACCATGTCAGATTTTTTCTTCTAATCTTGAGAAAGTAAATATCCTTATAACAAATAAAGTTTATAATTAATTATTTTCAAATGTACAAACAAAAATTATTTCTTGTCCACCAGTTAGCCTGTTAAAAAACGGATTGGCCAAGTTTATCTTTTATTCCTTACCTGCTAGTGTCTTTCATTCAAATAGTTCGAAAAGGTTTATGGGCACTATGCTGCCCTTTCTTGCAGAGGGGTGGTAAAGATTCATAAGGTTCAATATGTAAAATCTTGTAAGAGCTTAGGAAAAAGCACACTCCAAGAATACACGTGGAAAACACTTTTTAGTAAAGGATCAGAAAAATGAAGGCACTTTCCCAGAGCAACAGAAGGTTAGTGGCATCCCTGTGAACCTCACTCTTGGGTGTTTGAAAGCAAGAAAATACAGGTTTAAAAGCAGACAAATACATTTCTCCTGGCACAAAGGCCCAGCAACCACCATGAAATCTATTAGGAGGTGCCAATTTTGCAAACGCGGTAACAACTGGAGATCTCATCTACTTAGTCACACCAGACTAAATTATGAATATTTTATTAATGTGAAAATCACCTATATTTGACATCTTTTTTTTTTTACAAAAACCTCCTTCTTTTTTCTACAACCTGTGCCTCAGATAAGTAGAGATAAAATAGTGTCCTATAAAAGCAAAATATTGATGCATTAAAATTTAGAAACCAGCCTAAACCAAAACAGCAAAAGAACCTGAAACCAGATATAAAACACCCATCTAACACATTCAATTTACATGTAAAGAAGGTAGCTATATCAAGCATATTTCAAGAAAATGAGTTATACTAAGAAGAGGTAATATCAACCTCTGGCTGTCTATGCTTTTAAATTCTGTCTATAAATAAAAGACATGTTCCTTTGAACAACAGCCTGAATAAGCAACACTGTCACTTTATCTCCCCTGCTAGCTATCCATTCTATTCTGGCTTTAGCTGGTATCTGCTTGGATTACATCAGCCGCTTGATAGGAGGTGGGGTTGGGGGGCAAATCTGAGTCAGAAGCGTCAGGAGACAGAGGCTAGAAGGTGATACAAGCAGTGGCACAGTTAAGGCAGGACTCAAGCATCCTTTGCTGTTACTCTGGTAGTTCTCCTAAGAAGTTGGTGGCTAATAAATTTCTGGCTGGCTGTTAAAAACCACGTAAGTCCTATGCAACAATCTCCTTTCACTTGGGAGAAATTACATGTCAGAGACAGAGATTATTTCCTGTTTTTCTATAAATGCCCACTACCTAGAACAGTGCCCGCACATAGTAAGGGCCCATTAAGTATTTTTGAATGGCACTGCATCTGGTCTCTTTGTTCTCTCAGACACTTCCTCCCTTAGGGCCCAGACATCCTAAGCACCCCAGACTTGATTTTAAAATTGAGAGATGAGGCCAAAGAAACAAACAAAAACCCAGAACACCTTACCACTTATATAGATAAATTATTTGGTATTCAACAGACATCACTGAAAACCCATGTTTTCCATGTGACCTTGTGGTGGCAGCTAGCATGCCTTGGGTACTAGTCTTCCCCAGAAGTGAGGGCTCCTAGTTTGAGGATACTGCCTTTGAGTAGCAAACTAAGAGGTGAGGTTAGAAAGTTGATATTTTCTTCAGTCTCTTTCCTGTTCCAATCTCGGACATCATTTCGGTTTCCATTTTGGCTCACGATTTTTTTCAGCATTCATTCCCTTTTCTTTTTCCTTCAGTATTTCCACCACCTGCTTGGGCTTGTCTTCTTGCATCTCCTCTTTTTCTTTTAAAAAGGAAAAAAGTTCTCCTGACTTCCTCTTTTCAGAACATCAGCTGAATGTATGCAAGTGCAGAAGGGAAGTAAGCAGGCTGTCACTTGCTTCTATAATCTGTTCCATGTATTCTTGGAAAAGCGGCTTGTCTGAACTCGGAAAATCTTCCTTACTAGCCAAGTTGAGTGGGGGTGCAATGGAAAGAGGAAGGAGAAGCATTTTAGGAAAGGAACCAGGCAAGAAACAGTGTGTTCACTGTGGAATCCTGTTTAATACCAGTTTTGACAACACAAAACGCTATTCCAGTAGTTTTTTTAAATATATATTTTTAATGTTGGTTTATAGAAATTCATGGTCTTTAACCTTCAGCTATCCAGGCATCTCATATTTTCAAGGCAGGTCCCCCATTCCCATTTTTTTTACAGCATACATCTCACCCTTTCTCTTTGAGGAGCCCTGGCGGCGTAACAGTTAAGAACTTGGCTTCTAACCGAGGTTGGCAGTTCAAACCCACCCAGCAGCTCCACAAGATAAAAGACCTGGCGATCTGCCTCTGTAGAAATTACAGACTAGAAAACAACTATGGGGCAGTTCTACTTTGTCACATGGGGTTACTATAAATCAGAACAGACTCTATAGCCTCTAACAACAACAACGTCTCTCCTTTAGTCTGACATCACCATCTTTCTCCTCACTGTAGGCAGGTGGGCTAGCCTCCTACTTAACAGTAGCTTGCCTGTACCACCCAAAAAACGTATCTGCATTTGTACCCATCTGTGCTTCCCTCCTGCCACAACAGGCAAATCGTCCTCCTCAGAAGCAAAGCTCATTTCTCTACTGATGCTCCAGGGCCATTCTCCCCCACTCTTCAAGGACATGGTTTCATCAATTATGAGGTATCTCTCTGTCCACTTTCTCCTCTGCTACTGGCTCTTCCCTATAAGCAGTTATTTTAGATTGAACTGTGTCCCCCAAAAAGATATGCTTAAGTCCAAACCCTCGTACCTGTGAATATGACCTTGTTTGGGGAAATAGGGTTTTTCTTTGCAGATGTTATCTCTAAACTAATGAGGTCATACTGGAGTAGGGCAGGTCCTAATCCTGATCCTTTCTGTGTGGTGTCTTATAAAGGGGAGAAGAGATATGGAAACACGGTCACATGGGGAAAACACCATGTGAAAATTCATCTACAAGCCAAGGAAAACCAAGAAATGCTGGGGGCTACAGGAGACAGAAAGAGACAAGAAAGGACCTTCCCTAGAGCTGACTCCCTGAATTCAAGCTTCTAGCCTCCAGAACTGTAACACAATAAATTTCTGTTCTTTAAGCCACCCACTTTGTGGTATTTTGTTATGACAACCCTTGGAAACTAATACAGCAATTAACCATTGAAAAAAAAAATTCTCCACAAACCTCTATCACCCACTGGCATATCACTCACGTAACTCCCACACTATCTACTTTCTTCACAGCCAGGCTTTCAGGGACCGCTGTTGACACTCGCTGTCTGCCATGCACTCCTCACCCACTGTGATCTGCCTTCTGTCTCTACCCCTCCACTGGCCTGCTTTCACAAAGGTTGCTAATGATTACTTTTTTGCAACGCCCAGAAGATGTTTTGAAGTGCTAATCTTATAAGACCTCTTTGCACCACTTAAGACTGTTGACTCCCTCTTTGAGTTTTTATTTCTTGGCTTCTGTGCCACTTCTTAATTCTGTCTCCTACCTGTCTAGCTGCAAAAGACCTCGTTAAAGTGTTGAACACAAAGATGTCACCTAGAGGACTAAAGTGCACCTGACCCAACCCATGGTGTTTTCAATCACCTCATATGTATGCGAAAGCCGGACAGTGAATAAGGATGACTGAAGAACTGATGCCTTTGAATTGTGGTTGTGGTGTTGGCAAAGAATATTGATACCATGGACTGCCAAAAGAATGAACAAATCTGTCTTGGAAGAAGTACAACCAGAATGCTCCTTAGAAGCAAGGACGTTAGATTACGTCTCACATACTTTGGACATGTTATCAGGAAGGATCATTCCCTGAAGAAGGACATCATGCTTGGTAAAATGGAGGGTCAGTGAAAAAGAGGAAGACCCTCAACAAGATGGACTGACACAGTGGCTACTACAATGGGCTCAAGCATAGCAACAATTGTGAGGATGGTGCAGGACTGGGCAGTGTTTCGTTCTGTTGTGCACAGGGTTTCTATGGGTCAGAAGCAGCTCGACAGCACCTAACAACCACAACAACAACTGGTCTAACTAGTTATGGATACACTCTTTGGCTTATTTCTGAAATGGTGGTGCTCTCTATGGTTACTCTTCTTAATCTCAACATGCTCCTCTGGATGATCTTATCCATATCCATGGTGCCTGCTGCCCTACTCCTTCATTGCCCCAAAAGTAGATACGTATGTACATGAGAGCATTCTGACCCATATATACCCTATCATACACCTTCTTTTGAATGTTCCACAGGCATCTTAAACTCAATATGTTTAAAACTAGGCTCTCATCTCCTTCTATACCCTCAACTCTACCCCAAACTTAACAATCTTCCACTACTTTCTGTATCTACATTGTTGTCCAATACAGAAATCTGCATTATCCTTGAATTCTCTTTCTTCTGACTTCCTCCACCCAGTGAAGAACCAAGCCCTACTGATTTTGATGTTTCTAATATCTCCCAAAATCCATCCATTCTTTTCAGGTCCACTGTCATTCTCTAATTCAAGACATTATGGTCTTCTACCTTGAACATTACAAGAGTTTCCTGAAGGTAGCATTGCTCTCCCTATACTCCACTCTCCCTATCAGTGCCATGGTGGTATCTAAAAACATTCCCTTCCTTGCTTAACCCTTCTCAGTGCCTTTGAGAAAAGACCAAACTCCTTATCATGACATAAAAGGCATGACCTGGCCTTAATTACCTCTCCAATTTCTTTTATTACTATTGCCCAAACTCTTTACTCCACCCATACCGAACTGCCTGCTGTTATTTAAACAAGCTACTACATGGTTTAAAGTCAGGAAAGGTGTGCATCAGGGTTGTATCATCTCACCATATTTATTCAATCTGAATGCTGAGCAAATAATTTGAGAAGATGGACTCTATGAAGAAGACAGCATCAGGATTGGAGGCAGTCTCATTAATAACCTGAGACACGCAGATGACACAACTTTGCTTGCTGAAAGTGAACAGGACTTGAAGCATTTACTGATGAAGATGAAACACTACAGCCTTGAGTAAGGATTGTACCTCAATACAAAGAGAACAAAAATCCTCACAAATGGACCAATAAGCAAAATCCATGATAAATGGAGACAATATTGAAGTTGCCACGGATTTCATTCTGCTTGGATCCACAATCAATGCCCATGGAAGTAGCAGTCAAGAAATCAAACAATGTATTGCATTCAGTAAACCTGCTGCAAAAGACTTCTTCAAAGTGTTAAAAAGCAAAGATGTCACTTTGAGGACTAAGGTGCACCTGATCCAAGCCATGGTGTTTTCAATTGCCTCATACGCATGCAAGAGCTGGACAATGAATAAGTAAGATCTAAGAAGAATTTTTTTTAAGACACCTCTGAATTATGGTATTGGTGAAGAATATTCAATACACCATGGACTACAGGAAGAATGAACAAATCTGTCTTGGAAGAAGTACAACCAAAATGCTCCCGAGAAGCAAGAATGTTGAGACTTCATCACATGTACTTTGGACATGTTCTCAGGAGGGATCAGTCCCTGGAGAAGGACATCATGCTTGGTAAAGTGGAGGGTCAGCGAAAAAGAGGAAGACCCTCAATGAGATGGACTGACATAGCTGCTGCAACAATGGGCTCAAGCATAGAAACAATTGTGAGGATGGCACAAGACCGGGCAGTGTTTCGTTCTGTTGTACTCAGGGTTACTATGAGTTGGAACTGACTCGATGGTACCTAATAACAACAACAGACTCTCTTTTCAGCTCTGAGCCTTGGCTCATTCGATTAGTTTTACCTAAATTAGAACATCTTTCTCTCTTCTTATACTCTATACATCTTGCCAATTTCAATTTTCCCTCAAGATGGACTTCAGACCTCTTTTAGAAAAGACTCCCCCAACGAAGTCTGTGCATACCTCTCTCACAGCACATACCATATGGGACTTTAATTCTCTGTCACACCAGGAAGCTATGGACAGCTCAGGGTTGGGACCAGGGCTTTCATCTCCATTTTCCTAGCAATCAGGGCAATGTCTGAGTCATAGTAGGTGATCAATCCATGTACGTTTATTCAGAATAAACTAGGAATTATTATGTTGAGTCGTGATTCCTACATTTTTTTTTCTAACAAGATTTTACCAACTGTCTTTCACATTATCACCAACATGGTGAACTAGAGAGGGTATAAAAATGCAGATAGAACTTAAACTGGTTTGAGACTCCAGCTACATTTATTTCCTGAAGAGTAAGATGGGTTGTTCTTTGACGTGCCAAATGAACAACTTCACAACTATCTCCCGAAGGTAAAGTGTAATGTGCTCCTGCTACAATGAGATTAAACAGTTTGGGAAATAGTTTTACTGTAGACCCACCTTCTCACTGAGGGAGAGGAAGAAGGTAGCCTCATCTACTCCAAATTCCGCTTAGCCAATTTGCTTTATCTACCGCGTCTCTCCCAGGAATCAATATTTCTCCCCAGCTATGTGTCTTTTATGTGGTATGGAAACCCTGGTGGCGTACTGGTTGAGTGCTACGGCTGCCAGCCAGAGGGTCGGCAGTTCGAATCTGCCAGGCGCTCCTTGGAAACTCTATGGGGCAGTTCTACTCTGTCCTATAGGGTCGCTATCAGTCGGAATCGACTCGATGGCACTGGGTTTGGTTTTTGGTTTGGATGTGGTATAGTCTAGAATAGCTACAGTGTAGCCCATGCTTGGGAGTGGGGTATATGAGGGACATGACTAAGTCAGCACTGAAAGGGAAGGAAAGCCTCAGAGATGAGAGCTGTATAGGAGAGTAGATGAGAGGATAGGTAGGTAAATTCCATTTATTTAATTCCTGTTCACTTTTGTTAGAGACAAAAGTCTCTTTCCTACTTCTCAGGTTTCCATAAAGAGGGGTTTTTCTCCAAGCAGCTCTGGTCTTCTCCTCTACCCCTTGTTACTCCCCAAGGAGATGGACTGAGGGACATGGTTGATGGGTGACAGCCAAAAGTCCATGTTTCTAGATGGGGAAAGGTAAACCATCCAAAGTCCTGGGTCCTGGGGAGAGCCTCTTTCTCCTTTTCTCTCAACCTGGACCTAGGGAGACAAGTAGCGGGCATAACAGCATCTGCTGTGCTGATTTTAACATTCCCCCAGAGCTAGATGTGGGGCATTGGAAGTGTGGAAAACCATTTTAGCTATTATACTAAGCTGCCTCCCCCATTCTAAACTGCACTGCTAGACAAAAGGGGCTATCTTATTTCTCCGTCTGCCAGCTCTTTGGTTTTATTTCTTCACTGGCTCCACGTGCAGGTGAGAAAGAGGGATACCATTCATTAGGTCCCAAGACTCCACCAGTTTCCCAAAGCAACTCTGTATACACCAAAAAAAGACACACATCAACCAAAGACACACACACAAGGATTGCAAACATTAAATGATCTGGAAATTAAAAATACAACAAACTGAAAGTTTTCAAAGCTTACATGCCCTGTAATACTCTATGAAACAACTTGGTGTTAGGATTTTATCAAAGTTTCAGGACAATTCACATACATCTAGGGGATTAGGAAAATTTTAATCAGAACCTTAGAAAACTGAAAACTAATATTTGTATATTGCCTTACATAGTACTTTCAAAGTACTTTCTTAAATGTTACTTCATTTGAGCCTCACAACCCACTAAACTTGGTGGGGAAGATGTTGTGTCTAGTCTCATCTTCCCAGGCTCAGGGTATAGTGACTAAAGTCACTCAACTAGTAACCAGCAGAGACCTGTACTTTGGAACTCCTGACTTATAATCCAGTGCTCGTCCTTCCATGCTCTGCATCAGTGAGGTCACATACAGAGTATACAAACGGCATGTATCCCCTGCATCCAGATTATAACAACATCAATGCAACCTACATAAGCAACCTATAACAATATCAGTCCAACCTGGCTGCAGCGATAGTTTTTTTTAAACACTGAACCAGCCATATTTCAATTTTATGCACTATCCTACAATTTCATGATAATTACCTATTAATTACGATTTTTTTTTTATGGGTCTCAGTGAGCTGCACTAGGTAAATAAACCCTTCCAGTAAAGGCCAGCATCAAAAGGAATGATTTTAACACTTACCTTTTTTTTTTTTTTTAAGCACTGAAGCTTAGTAACATCTCTATGGGCAAATGTCACCTGGGGCCCAAGAATACAGACTATGCCACTATAGAAACATAGTTTAAAGTTAACGGTTTGACTAAGCATCTTATTACTAGGTTAAATCCACGAAGCTGGCTACAACATGTAGCAGCTTAGAAAACGATAACATCTAATCACAGCCAAGGCTACAAAATGGCTTGGGGTTTTATGCACGAATTCTTCACGCTTATTATGTATACCACAGGTCTGAAGAATTTGATATCCGTTATTAGTCACACTGGATTCTACTTAACTTCCCATTTAGATAGCCTTATTTATTTTAAATATTCAACTTCTTCAGAATGCAATGCAACAAGATTTTTTTTTCCCCAGACAATTTCAAGGGAAAACAATGAAGAACAATCTTGCACATCTCCTTGGCAAGCTGAATATTAATTTCATTCAAGTGAATGATTTTCATTTTGTAAAACAATAAAGTACTTCATCCGTCTGCATTTATAATAAGAAAAAAAACAGAATAATTTCTATTTTTAAAGCTGGTAAGAAAAATATAATTATACTCATTTGTTTTTATATATTTAGGAACACAGACATCAGTTACATGATATTGACTGAGTGGGAATAAATAGCATGAATACTAGTAGAAATGCAAAAAGAAATCTAAAAATATTAATAGCTACAGTCTGGTTTCTTTGCTCTGTACTTTGATGGCATGAAAATCTGATATACTTATAACCTGAGTGTAATATATTTTTAAGAGCAAACATTTAGATGTTACTACAAACAATAATAAATGTAATTATTTCATGCAAAGGCTGTTGCTTGAGGACAGAAAGCTGGTCTGTTTTGCTGTACTTAATTTATACTAAAAAGCTTACACCTTATCATTTACATTTATGCAAAAATGTAAACATATAATTTTTACTTTATACTTAATTCAGAGACAATTATCAACAGTTCACCCTGCCTATAAAACATCTCTAATTTCAGAAAACAAAACAAAAATTCTTAAAGAAATAGGAAAATATTGGGAAAGAAAAGTCTTACTTTCTTTGTAATTTGAATTTGATGGAAATACTGTTATTGGTGAACACCCAGCCATGCCTTGGACTGTGAGTTTTCGTATACAGATGAAAGTGAAAGGAAATGCATCACACCAAACTAAGTACAGAAATTACAAAGGTGAGCTAATTAAATTCCACTCTTCCACTCACAAGGCATATGAGTGATAAGTCTTACCCACACTTGCAGTACCTAACCCAGAATTCCACTAGAAAAACAATGTCTGGCAAACTGAAGAGGTGAACAGAAAGCTGTGTCACTTGACCTTGGCTCTGGTTTGCCAAAAGGTTGTATTTCAAAATAGAAGATGGGGTAGGAAAAGTAAATACAGCTGTGTTTTCTCCACCCCAGTGTGAGAATGCAAGGGGCCATTTGGCATGGCAGGAGGCTGAGTCCCTTCTTGGTGCTCACTCAGGGCCCAAATAAGCGAGCTATTATTTCATTTCATGGCTAACTCAGGACACTATTTTTAAGTTAGAGTAAAATCAACGAAGTGAAAAAGCTGGGAAACAATTCTAACAGGATTGTCAGGATTCGCCAAGCATAGGAATACTGAGTATTTAAGTACATGGAAGATAGGTAGTGAGAGCCCGAAGGGAGGAAAACATAAACAAGGGTTCTTTCTTATTTTGAATTATAAGTTTGTTTGGGTGTAGGACATTTGTTTGAACAGTTTTATAATGTACATTTTGCTTGCCAAAATAATATTTTAAGAATGAAAGTCTGAAGTATAATTTTATACTATTTCAACGTTGTTTGAAACAGCTTCAGCATCTCTAAGACCTTCCGAACACACTGGAACTCGATGCTGGAGTTCGTGTGTGTCGTTATAAGGGTTACAAGATGTCATCACCTGTTTTGGGGAAAAGTCTACCCAATATATAGAGAGAGTGAATAATGTTAAAACATGGTTAAAGATGAAAACTACAATGGAGTCCTCAAAATCATGAGAGAAAAATCTAACGCTTACATAGTTGAATAAATTAAAAGTTATACGTCTCAAACCAAAACCAAGCCAAATCCGTTGCCATTGAGTCGATTCTGACTCATAGCAACCCCATAGGACAGAGTAGAACTGCCCCATAGGGTTTCCAAGGAGCGCCTGGTGGATTCGAACTGTCGACTCTTTGGTTAGCAGTTGTAGCTCTTACCCACTACACCACCAGGGTTTCCATACCGTCTCAAGAGACTAATAAACATTATATAAATGGCTTTGATATTTCTCAAAGGAAATACAAGGTGTCATAAAAAAAAGCTTTCCGATCAACAACAAAAAGTTGATTAAGCATCCTTTTCCAGGATTCCCAAGTTTCAGGGAGAAAAAGGTAATTATCAGAAAATATACTGTTGCTTGTACATAAAGTTGAAAACTAACCTGCAACACATAGTAGAAAGAGCACTAGTCTCCAGTACCAATACCCCTACCTAAACTGTGTGACCTTAAGCAAATCATTTAACCTTTCTGGGATTCAATTTACTTCCTCGAAACCTGAGACAATTAGACCAGATGATCCAGCGCTAATGTGTCATGACTACAAGTAGACTCAGACCCCAAATCTTCTGAGCTACTAAAAATTCTTAATAGCACTTAAATCAATATAAGTGATAGCTATAGAAAAAAGGTAGCCACCTAGGGGTGTGTGTGTGTGTGTGTGTGTATATATATCTGTATAGATATCTATATAGATCTATCTATCTATACACACACACATACATATGTATGTATATATACCTGGTAGAACAATGCTTAAGTGCTTGGCTGCTAACAGAAAGGTAGGCAGTTCAAACCCACCAGCAGCTCTGTGGGAGAAAGTCATAGCAGTCCTACTTCTGTAAAGATTATAGCCTTGGCAACCCTATGGGGCAGCTGTACTCTGTCCTATAGGGTGACTATGAGTTGTAATCGACTCAAGGGCATACACACACACACGCCTTGAGAAAATACTCCTAACTCAAAAGGATACTCCAAAGGCTACTAAAACAATTCCTATAATGGGAGATTTCCTAACTCCACACTGCTCCTGATTGTGAAAAGACACATAAACAATACAAACAAGAGTCAAATAAGAAAAACACCGACCGATTCCATTCTTCTAACAAGTGGTAGCCTAAAAATTTCCTTTACAATTATTAAAAACTCAATGTATTTTCTTAGACTAATGAGTCCACTGTATAGATGAAATCTTATACCTTTGCAATAAACAGATGCAAATTTTTTAAATAATATTAGTAAAAAAGAATAACAGTAAATTGATCAAATATATTGAAATTATCTTGAATGTTAGAGCTTGAGAAAAGCAGACTTAGCTGGAAGAGCCGGACTTCTGTAAAAATTCTGAAAGGGACTTTGGATCAAGTTTCAAGATTGCTGGCCTAGACTCTCTGCAAGGGTATTTTCATTAAAAATATCTCTAGAGAGTCTGGACAGTTATGGTCGTCAAGATTTTTTTTTTTTTTCAATCCCATAAACAGGTAGGTGATAAGGGAGAATTTTCCAGAGGTTAGTGGTAAAATACAAGAGAAGGGGATCAAGAAAGATGTATATGTATGAAAAAAAAAGAGAAAGCAAATCACTGGAGGCAGAAATGACTAGTTACCAGAGATGAAAGTGTGTGCACCACCCATCTGCTAACTGACAGAAATGAAAGACAGGATGCGAGCAAGAAGAGACTCAGAGTTTCTTTCTGGCTACCAGGTGACCTCATCATTGGTCAGCTTGGTTTTGAAGTTGGCTGAACCAGGGAACAGAGAGGTCTTAAGATGGGTGGGAGGAAGACGCGGCATTGTGCAGCTCTCCAGGACCAGGTGCTTATATGGTGGTTCTTGGTAACCTGAGTGCTAATTTTCAAAGGTCTGCTCTTTCACTGAAGTTTCCAGGCAGTTGATTTTTAGAACCTAGCACAGCTTTTCCTTTGCTTTGTCTTCTACTGTCCAAGTGGACTAAAAATGAGTATCTTTAATTTCTACTGTTCTGAAATGTATAAAACTACAATTAAGAGTCCAAGAGAGCTTCTGTTGTTCATTTGTTTTATTTCCTTTAAAAAAGACAAGCATGCTAATAACCTTCTGCAGCCACTGGATCTGCAGGTGAGTTGATAATGATGAGAATTCTCTGAAGAAACTAAATAATCAGGGTGGGGACAAGGTGGTTTAGATCATGAACCCTGATAAACACTCATATGTAGATTATACGAGCTATTACTGATTCTAGTTTCATTTTGAAGTGTAACCTTTAAGGTTCTAATAGTACCTCTCTTTCTACTGCTACAGCTACCAGTTCACACTTACAATCACTTATTCAGCCGTCACTGTTCTTAGCTCTTTACCTCTGTTATCTTATTTAACCCTTCCTCTATTAGGCAGGTAATATTTTTGCCTCCATTTAACAGATTGAGAATACTTAGGCATAGGCACTGAGACATGAACCACTATTCTATGCTGCTTCCTAAATCTGGGACAGCCTAAGGAAAGTTGACTTCATGCCTTTTAAAACGTTCTGCAATTTTTCCAAAAGCCAGACAATATTTTCTCCTTCAGAAAGGGTAGCAGAATACTTTTCTAATGATCATATTTTCTTTTTCTCTCAAAAAAAAAAAAAACCAAACTAACAAAAGTACATGGAACATGAAGGATACCAGTTCTTTGGGAGAGAAAAAAAAGAAAATTGGGAGTTGTATTACGTGTCATTTTTATATCCAGCTGGATATACTGTTTTTCTATGCGGATCTTAGAAACCCTGAAATTACAGACTGTTTAGACTATTTTAATCCCTAAAAGCACTGTTGTGGTCCCTGAAAAAGATATTTTCGAAATAACTGCTTTAGCTTAGCTGAATATATTCCAGTTGAACTTAAAGTAACAATAAATAGACTGTCCTTTGCTCATGAAAATGACATTATAGACTCTTCCTGAGACAAGCCCTGTGTGGACAATTGTCCAGTAACAGGGACTGGCTGCCTTCAACTGCTCGTGTTCTCTAGCCCATAGCACTCGGTGAGCAATGGCAAGAAGGTGCCAGATGGCTGGGAGCTAGGCTGCAATCTGTTCTCAGGAAACAGAGATGATACCTTACCTTTGACAGGCTGAAACACATGACCTGGGCCCACTCAGCATCATTCTTGAGCTAATTATGCTAAGTAAGAAGTTATATCACAGGCTAGAGAAAAGAATGAAAACATTTCCAGAACTCAATATAGTTGCCAACTTCTGGGTGGTGCCTTCAGTGTGGAAAAAAAGGAGAAGTGCATCATTACTATTTACACCCAAAGTAGCACAAATAAAAGGGGTGCTGCTCTCATGCTCCAAGAGTGCAATTGCAATGGATTTTTAGAAGACCCACGAGTGTATTTTACTTCTCATTTAAGTGCTTTGAAGTAAAATCTAAAAAAAATTTGTTAAAGTAATATAGTTAAAACAGAAATTTCACAGTAATTGCTTGAAAAGACATAAACATTTAGGTACAAGAAAAGTTAAGAAAGAAGTTATGAAAAAATATCTGGAATCATTAACTAAAAAAGTAAAGCAAATCACAAATTGAAAAACAATTCTAAAATTCTGAGTGGACAATCACTGAGGAGAAAACACCAAAAATTCTTTTCACTTATGGAAAAATTTACCCAACTGACTCTTTTCACAAAAATTACTTTGCTTTTGAAAAGTTATCTGGACGATCCACGTAAAACATATGCTATTTTGTACAATGAGCTTTGCCACTGTCTCCTTGTATGGTTTAAATGAGTTTAGCAGGGCAAGAGAATTAACACAAGTTAAATGTGCAGTTATTGCTTTTGCTAACAGGATGAACAAGGAAACACGGGACAGCTCCAGAAAAATCACTATATATTAAACAATGGATGAAAAGAGAGAAGTGGGATGAAAACCAAGGAAAAAGCAACAGAACAGAAAGCTGGACATTGATTGGAAAATGCAGAACACAGAAAGGAATGGAAAAAATTCACAGTGAACTTTCTACTAGTAAGGGTACAGTAGAGAGACTAAGTCTGGAGGCCTGTTTTTCCCTTGTTTATCTGTAGATTACGTAATTAATTCTCCTGGCAAGAGTGAGGTCAGCTAAATTCATGATGTCTCAAATCCCGATTCTTATTTCTCGCCTACTTTTCAACCCATCCCAGTCTAGCTTCCACCACCACTAATGCTCATCTAGGTGCCCAGGTGGTGCAGTGGTTAAGAGCTTGGCTGCTAACCAAAAGATGGGCAGTTAGAATCTACTAGCCACTCCTTGGAAGCCCTACAGGGCAGGTCTATTCTGTCCTGTCCTGTTGGGTTGCTATGAGTCAGAATCGACTGGACAGCAATGGGTTAGGTTGCAAATAACTACTATATTGCCAAATCTAATGGATATTTCTGACTTTAATTTACTTTCCCTCTCAACAGTACTTGATATACCCTCCTTCTTCCTTAATCTTCTCTCTTGGTTTTTGAGACACCTACATTCCTGCATTTCCCTATATCTCACTGGTTTTTCCCTCCATATTCTTATCAAACTCCTTTTTTCTACTAAACTTCTATTTTATAATTCCATGCCTCATCCTATGTTCCCTTCTGTTTTCTCTCTACACATTCTCTCTAGGTAACCTAGGTAACTCATTCCCTTGGATTTAAAACGAACCTTTATGTTGATGAATCCCAAATGTACCTTCTGAGCCTAGACTGCTCCTCTAAGCTGCACACTCACATACCAATGGCCTCTGTAACAAGTCCAAAAATCCACGGCACCAACATCTACCTAGTAGATCGAATCAGAAACCCAGAAGTCATGTTTTTTTTTTGCTCACCGATCATATCTATTTTATCACCAGATACGACTGTATCTACTTCAAAATATATGCCCAATATGCCCACTTCTCCATCTCAGCTGCCATCACCCCAATCCTGGCTACCATGTTCTTTCAACTGCATTTCTTCGACAGCCTCCTAACTGGTATTCCCACTTCCAGTCTTGTCTTCTCAAATCTAGTCTCATATAGTCATAAAAACAATCTTATTATAGTATAAATTGTATCGGGTCCCTCTCCTGCTCAAAACCCTTGTGTGGCCTCTTGTTAATATCTGGAATAAACACAAACTCCTTACCCTGGCTCCTGCCATCTCTCTAGCATGATTTCTTGACTTTCCATCCCATCCTCTCCTTCACCCCCACCCCACAATCCCTATCACTATGTTCCCAGCCACAGTGGATTCTTACAGTACTTGAGCATATTAAGTATCTTGCTTCCCTCCTCCTCCCCTTAGCCAGGGCCTTTTTTTTTTTTTCAAACTATGATTTATTTCAATACAGAAGATTACAGAGAATACTACATCAAATACTCATGGGTGAACTAATCAAATGTACCAAATGTTAACATTTTGC